>NC_133327.1:357047913-357719163 GCF_042186555.1 Aquarana catesbeiana | reverse complement strand
TATGGTCTTTAAATGCTATACATATATTATTTATATGTTCATTGATGCTTATCCACAATACCCAAGTGGTCCTGCCCACATACTAAATCCCACAAGGGCACTGTAAAAGATAGACAACACCCTTAGTACTACATGAAATAACAAAATAACATGATCAATATTACATGACTTAGATGTGCTATGTGAGATAAAATATTTGGTTCCAATAGTATTTCTACAAATGCTCATGCACATTTCACATTTCCGACAAGGAAAAAAGCCCTTAAGACCTCTGAACAGAGAAATATTGTGGGGGGGGGGGGTCAATCAAATTAGGGGCAATGAGATCCCAAGGAGTTTGGGTTTTGTGAAATATGATTTTAGGATGATCTTGTAATATACTGTAGGTCCCAAAATCCTATCATTTTTTTTTTTAAATGTTCCAGTGTTTTTGAAAGATATGTTTTTAACCAAAACATAATGATTAGAGAAAGTAGTGATAAAGAACATGTTATGCTCCCTATTAATCTGGGAGGTGTGTGAAGGATTTTTGTTCAACAGAGTGTCACACTCAATTCTAGATATTTTATTAATAACCTCATTCTATTTCTCCTCATGATAACCTTTTTCCATAAAACGATGTTTAAGAATCTGAGATAGGGTGTTATAATCCTCTAATCTGGAACATTCTAATTCTAAGAAATTGTCTTTTCAGAATGGCTTTAAGCCAAGATCTATGATGACAGCTTGGGGGGGTGTACCCATTTCTGACGGTTTCCTTAAAAAAAAGAAATGTCACAAAATGGTTCCCCTCTCTCCCGATCTAGAAAGCTGATTAGCGCACTACTAAATTCATAAGACAACCGAATGCCACAGTTGTTTCTATTCAATCCTTCCATAAAAGTTCTTAAAGGTTCAGCATCCCCCTTCCATAAATAGAGAACATCATCTATGTAGTGCCTCCAAAAGGTCAACTGAGAAGGTGTCTGATCATAGACTCCCACTTTGCCATGAATAAATTGGCGAGGCTGGGAGCAAACTTGGCCCCGTAGCTATGCCAGTTTTCTGAAGATAAAATTGTCCCCAAACCAAAAAAAAATAGTGTTCCATGGCAAACAAAAGAAGCTGTGAAGTAAACTGTCTTTGTTGATCTATCATGGAGGAGTCTTTAGATAAATAATATTCTGCTGCTGCTGCTGATCACAAATTATGTGGGATTATAGAATATAGGGAAGCTACATCAGCTGTCACCATCAAGCAATGCTCCTCAATAATCAAAGTGTCAAGTTCATTAATTAATTGAGCAGTATATTTTAAAAATGCTGTTCAGAGGTCATATGGGTTTTTTCTTTGTGAGAAATGTAAAATGTGCAAGACCATTGGTAGAAATACTGTTAGAACCAAATTGTTTACCTCACATAGTACATCTAGGTCATATGATATTGATCACTTTATTTCATGTTCTACTTAGGGTGTTTTCTATCTTTTACAGTGCCTTTGTGGGATTCAGTATGTGGGCAGGACCACTTGGGCATTGCGGATAAGGAACATATAAATAATATATGTAAAGGATTTAAAGACCATAGTTTGTCTAAACATTACTGTTTCCACCAGAACAGAGACCCTTTCTCCTTAAAACTAGTAAGAATTGACTGTTATTCTCCTTATTGGAGAGGCAGTCATTTTGTAAGAGATATATCCAAACTTTATTTTTCAACGTAAAAGATACAGACCACAGGGCCTTGATCTCTTCACGCTGACCATATGCAATGATGCGGCCTCGGCTTGAAGGGGTTGTACCAGGGTGATGTATGCAGCTGTATGCATCACCCTGGTACTGTTTTTTTTAGAGCAAACAGTCAGCTTTCTTGGGATAACAACCGATGCGACTAACTGCCACTCGGCTGTTATCTCAAGGAGCTTGAAGGGACGTCCTCCCCCTCCTGCCGCCTTCTGTGGCTCGCCCAGGCTCACCCATCCCACCGGGAGGCCCAAGTGACCAGCACACCTGCCGGCTGGCCAGAGTTGGAATCAGCATCGATCGGGTCTGAGATCTAGTAACCCAGAAGCAATGTCATGACACCGCTTCTGGTTTACTGAAGACTTAAAGGCACCAAATTTTAAAAAATGACAGCATTCAAAACTGCCAAACATGGCCTTTTGAATGCTTTTAAGTGCAAAGGAGGGATTTGGGGTCTTATAGACCCCAGATCTCTCCATAAAGAGTACCCTTCATTGACTATTACTGGCACAAGGGATGGGAAGCCGAGATCATTTTATTTTTATTTTTTATATCAGGCTTCCCAGCCTAGAGGTGAGATGTGGGGTCTTATTGACCCCATATCTCACTGTAAAGAGGACCGATCATGCCATATTCCTATTACAAGGGATGTTTACATTTCTTGTAATAGGAATAAAAGTGATCGATTTTTTTTTTAAAGTGTCAAACTAAAGAAGAAAATTAAAATTAACAATGAAAAAAAAATTTAAAGCGCCCCTGTCCCCGTGTGCTCGCACGCAGAAGTGAATGCATATGTAAGTCGCACCCACATATGAAAACAGTGTTCAAACTGTACATGTGAGGTATCGCTGCGAATGCTAGAGCGAGAGCAATAATTCTAGCCCTAGACCTTCTCTGTAACTCAAAACATGTAACCAGTAAAAAAATTTAAACTTCACCTATGGGATTTTTTTAAGTACCGAAATTTGGCGCCATTCCATGAGCGTGTGTAATTTTGAAGTGTGGCATGTTGGGTATCTATTTACCTGGTGTAACTTCCATCTTTCACATTATGCAAAAAAGTTGGGCTAGTTTTAATGTTTTGTTTTTTTTAAAGCATGAAACAGTTTTTTTCCAAAAAAAGTGTTTGAAAAATTGCTGCGCAAATACAGTGCAAGATAAAAAGTTGCAACAACTGCCATTGTATTCTCTAGGGTCTTTGCTAAAAAACATATATAATGTTTGGGGTCCTATGTAATTTTCTATCAAAAAAATTATGAATTTTACATGAGGAGAGAAATGTCAGAATTGGCCTGGATGGGAAGTGGTTAAAGAGATAGTGTAAAAAAAATGAAAAAAAAAATGAAAGCGCCCCGTCCCTCCATGCTCGTGTCAGGGCTGGGCTCAGCCCTTCCTTTTCAGACCTGGCCCCTCACCTGTAGGCTAATTACCAGCTCCAATCTATCCACAGTTACTCAGCTGTTGATGATATCCTGCTCATCAGTCCTGCCTACTTAAGCTGTCCAGCCCAAAGGATCTCTGCCTTTGCCTTAGTCAAGATCACAAACTATCTCCTGCAATCCTGTTCAAGACTTGCTTTACTGACATCCCTTCTGGCTCCAGATCCTGCTTGCTGTTCCACTACATTGATCCCTGACTTCTGGCTTGGCTGACTATCCATTCCGTTTACTGAACTTTGGCTATGTTTTCACTATGTTTGTTCTTTTTACTTGTATTATTAAACAAGTGTGATTTAACTGTACTTCTGTCTCAGCCTGATTTCATGGTTTCTGACAGCTCGTGCAGAAGCACACACATACGTAAGTAGCGCCCACAAATGTAAACGGCATTTAAACCACACATGTGAGGTATCGCCACGATCGTTGGAGCGAGAATAATAATTCTAGCATACATAAGTCATGTCTGCAAATGTAAACAGTGTTCAAACCACACATGTGAGGTATCGCCACAATTGTTCGATTGAGAGCGATAATTCTAGCACAAGACTTATGGAGATTTTTAAGTACCATAGTTTGTCGCCATTTCACGATTGTTCACAATTTCAAAGCATGACATGTTAGATATTTATTTACTCAGCGTAACATCATCTTTCACATTATACCAAAAATTGGGCTAACTTTACTGTTTTTTTCATGAAATCATGAAAGTGTCTTTTTTCCAAAAAAATTGCATTTGAAAGACTGCTATGACATAAAATATTGCAACGATCGCCATTTTATTCTCTAGGGTCTCTGCTAAAAACACATATATATATATATATATATATATATATATATATAATATTTGGGGGTTCTAAGTAATTTTCTAGCAAAACATATGGATTTTAACTTGTGATCAACAAATGTCAGAAAAAGGCTTAGGCATGAAGGGATTAATATAGAGTAGCACTTAAACAGCTTTATTAGTAATATTTAAATTTTGCTCTCTAGTAGTTATTGTTCATTCATTTTTATTTTTTAATTAAAATTTTTAGTCCATATTTTTATTGTATATCCTCTTGCTTTTTCTATAGAGGCTCTCCCAATTCAAGTACTGACACATGATTTATTAGTAAATTTTATGTATAAATAATATTTGAATAATAAAGAGTTTAAAAAGAATGTCTATTTTTGTTTAAACATACAATGTCCTCCTTGATCTCTATTGTCTTGCCTTCAACTGACTGCCATGTTTTATTGGGCATGAGAGTCAGCAATAGAGTACTGGTTTTATTATAAGTGGAGGTATTTTTTTGGTCCTCATTTGTGCTCTAGTGTTAGACTTTGATGGGCGCCATTTTTGTGTGGATTTTCTGTTTAACTTTGATTACATGCTCAATCATGTGATTGGTGGAATCTATTTATTCTTTACATGGCATCACACATTCACGCTCCTGTTTCCCCTGATGACGTGCTCTGATAAGAACTCATTGGGCGGGGCCTGTGACATCATTATGCCTACCAATGCCAGCTGCCGGCGAGGTGTTTGCTTGTGATTGCATGTACTTGATTTTATGAATGTGAGTACCCCTCTACACTCTTTTAAAAAAATACAGACCTAGCAGTATTCACGCTATGTGTGGCCTCTTCCATGGTGGGTGATTAATGCAATTTGATCTGGAGTTCTTATATGCGGAACCATTTGAGACCTTGTGGCTGGAATGCACTGGATCTAGAGAGCCATAGGATACCCAAAGGTACCAGATATATATGTTGGTTTAATCTCTGCAGTTGGAGATCCACTTTTTCTGGTAAGAGGCTTAAGTGTGGTGGAGGGCTTGTGATTGTGTTGAATATTTAACACTCTTCACACTTTCGGTAGAATAAGGTTGCATAATGACAAAGATGAGAAGGATGAACTATTTTTTCACTTCTTTTTCTGAAATATAATTGTGATTTATTACTTTTCTGTACTGTACATATTCACATGAATTAGCATTCTTTGCATTTATTCTTTGCATTTGTTTATAGGGATTTGCACCATATAATTTTCATATCAGAAAGCGCAAAATATTCCAAAGTGATGCCATGCTCCCACTTGGATAGCAGTTTAACATCATCCTGCACAGTAAGAGAATGTTGCAAAACCTTCATATGTCTACTCAGGGTTGCCAAGCTAAACATCACAAAGGTGACACAACTCAGCCCTTGTGACAACATGCAGACAACCGCAAAACTAAAAAGTGAAATTCTACTGAGCATTGCACTTTTTCACTGGACAGAAAATGGCATGCTCTTGGCCACTGCACTGTGTATAAATTGGCTGTACATTACAAATCCTTGACCCTTGCATAATGTATCCTGGGCCGTACATTACATATTGCCAACTGTTGCATTCTGTATGTTGTGTTGTTGTTTCATACTTCCTACCACTGCACTCCTATTGTACAAAGTGGGTTTATGTAATGTGTGGCTCTGCATACTTAATGCAGTAATCAGGAGCACACACATACACACACACACACATACACACACACACACACACACACACTTTTCCAGTGACCCCCCAAGCAAACAACATTTTTCTTCTGACCCCGCAAAAATTGTCCTCTTTACCAATAAAAAAATACCCCCTCTCACCTGCCTATGCAAATTCCAAATCTCTTCCTACCCCCCATATAGCAAACATTTTCTCCCTCCCTGAACCAAAAATCCCCTACCGTTCAAGCAAAAATCCTTCTTCCCACCCAACAGGCAGACAGGAGAGAGCAGCAAAAGAAAACCTTACCAGACTTTAGAAGCAGAGCTGCACTCCGTGCTGAGTGAGTGTAAGTTCATCCAGTCTTCCCCTCAGCTTTGTGTGATGTGATACACCAAAGGCAAAAGAGAGTCTGGGAGAGCTATACTCAGCTCTGCACTGCTCTGTATAAGTGCTTTACCACTATGTAGGCACACCTGCATAGCTGTGAGTGTAGCAAGACCAAGCTTTAAAGGAACTCCTGCAAAGCAATAACAATTTAGCATCCCTTGACATGTGGCACAATGTCAGAAACCTAAGGCATGTGCCTCAGGTGACTGAACATAGTGACACCTTTAACACTTAGAGACTGGTATTCCTATGACTAATAGACCAGAGTACATCCATATTAACAACTTTATTGCAAAAAATAATAACAATAATCCAAGACATTTTTCCGTTTTACCACCAGCACCAGGTCTGTTCTTCAATAAAATTTCTAGGGTTACAGCATTGGGAAAAATTATCTTCTCTCTGAGACTTGCAGCCAGCATATGACTTGCATCTAAATAGTTATTTAATATGCAAACTGGAAAATGGGATTCTGGATCCCATGTCTTTATTATTTTTGAAACTGATTAAATTAATTGAGAATCTGGCAGCATGTGCAAAGGTAAAGGAAAATACCTACTGTATTCTTTTAAAGGTATGCCTCTTTTTAAAATCTAGATTGAAGCAGCAAGGTCCTTTTAAAGATTACTTCAATCAGGCTATTTTTTATACATACCTACCGTGCTGCAATAAAAAACCTGTGTGATCTTAAAATGAGCATGCATGTCTAGAAGCATATATTTCCATTTCAGATTTATTTTTAAATTTATTTTAATCTTTGTCATGTATTCAGATTGCAGTCTTTAGCATTTGACATGGTTAAGGTGGCGTCCCAGCAGTGGTGGCAGGAGCTGGTAACAGTGGCAGACCAGGAGAGGTGACAGGGGCTTGTATTGGTGGCAGACCAGTAGATTGGCATGAGCTGGCAATGGGAACAGGCCAGCATAGGTGGCAGAAGGTGGTAATGATGGCAGCACAGCAGAGGGTGGACAGCCGGCAGAGGTGACAGGGGCCAATAATAGTAGAAGGAATCAGTTTCTGGAGGGCCAGGTGACAAGAAAGATTTAGTCAGCAGCATCAACTGAAATACTTTTTTAATCATTGCTGATCAAAGACTGGTTCAATTTTATGAAAGTGAGCTAGTCCACAGTGTAAAGAGGCAGCCAGATTTGGCCAGTGGTTCAGCATGGAGACCCAATAATCCATTGGGTTCTCACTTCAAAGTGTTTCTGCATCAGCCCTACAGCTCAAGTAGTTTGTAATCATATGTTTAAGGTGCTACCTATAGCTAGGCCTATCCACTGTGGTTGGAAATAAGACCCTTTTCACTGACCTGAGGATCTAAGGCACATTGGACATGAGACACAGGCACATAGAAGGCACATTTTGACCCTCCTGATGAGATCTGCCATTTTCCTTTTGTATCAGGAATCCAAAAGGGTGGTATGGTCTCTCTCCTTTATAGCCTGAATGGCCCTGTGGCCCTTGTGTAGACCTCTATGCATGAATGAGCCAATCTGCCACAAATTGCTTGCAGAAGACCCAGAGTCCTTGGTGATGTTGAGGACAATAGTGTACTCAACAATATTATCCCACCCACGTACAACTCCTGGGGTTTGGGAGGGCTGAAACATCCTCTGGAAGTCTACAACATTTCCTCCACCCCCTCCTCACCCCTAGTTACCCCAACTTTCCTTCTCTCAGTCCTCCCCTGCCTCCTGCTGCCTCTGCTCCACAGGGATATAGGCAGTAGGCAAAACATCCTGCTGGTCCTGAGACATCTCTTCCTCTTGTTCCTGCTGTTGTGCCTTCTGTGCTCACTCCATTACATAACTCCAGTGGGTGCTTCAGTAAGAACACCAGATGGATTGTGACTGGATGCCACCCGTATTCTTAGCCAATTGACATCTGGGCCTATTTTGGCATTTCTCACATAAATGATAAAATCAGCATTTTTTGCTGTAAAATTACTTAGAACCTGAAAACATAATATATATTCTGAAAACAGAGATTCTGGAGAATACAATGGTGGTTGTTGTAATTTTGTATGTAGCAAGATATTAGTGCAGCCATTTATCAGTCACAAATATTTTCAAGCAAAAATACACCTAAATGCATTTTAACGCACACAAACATAATATAATATCCACATTTTTGGTAAAATATTAAAGATGATGTTACCGAGCAAATAGATACCAAACATGTCAAGATTTAAAAGTTCACCCATGAAATGGTGACAAACTGTGTTTCCAAAGAATTTCCATAGGTAATGCTATAAAAGCCTTTACAGGTTACCAGTTTACAGTTAAACATGAGCTCTGGCGCTAGAATTATTGCTCACACTCTGACATTCATGGTGATATCTCACATGTGTGGTGCAATCAGATTTTACATGTGCGTGCGAAACCTGCATATATGTTTGCATTGGCATGTGGGGCAGGGGGATGGGGGTGCTTTATATTTTTAAAATATTATTGTTTACACTTTTTTTCCATTTTTTAGTCAACATTATTGCTACCACAGGAGATAAACAACATCCCTTGTGATAGCTTGGGCAGTACAGGTAACAGGTACTCTTTATTCAGAGATCAGAGATGTATAGGACCCCTGATCCCTCCTCTGCACTCTAAGGTAGCTGATAAAACATACATTAGTTTGATTAGCTACCTCCCTGGCTGGTAATTGCCAGGTAAACAAAGAACCAAAACTGGAAATGACAACATTTCTGTTGTTTCTGGCTCCATTCCTCACAGAGGAGGGGGAGGAATAGATGTTTCTCCTTCTCCTCTGTGCTCAGCTGACCAAACTGCTTCCAGCCCAGGAATGGTGGCAGGTAAAAATGGGAGGGAGTCCCCTTTCAAGCCCTGAACCAGCAAGATGGACACATTGCCTTCCACATGCTGGTGGAAGACCAGGATGGGCTTTGACACAAAAAAGTTGTGGCTGGGCTCCTACCACTGTAGTAAAGTACAGGCCATAAACTTGCATAAGGGGGGCCATTCCATTAGCTGGAATGGGAGCAACCACATTTTTCCAAGCTTGCATTGAAATCTTGGGCATGACAGTGATTAGGGGATATTTTAAATGCCTCTTCAGCAGCTGTGGTAAAGATATCTGCCTATTCAGGGAGGCTTCTATAAATGGTGGTGCACAAATTCATGTCACTCATGCATGTGTTACCCAAATAACTGCTAGTTTTACCATGGCTAATACAGTGATTATTATGACAATTTGCAGTATATTTTTGTTTAGAGCACAAAAAATAAAAATTGCATTGGTGATCAAATACCACCAAAATAAAGTTCTATTTGTGGGGAAAAAATGATATAAATATATTGGGTACAGTGTCACATGAACGCACAATTGTCATTTAAAGTAGTGCAGTGCAGTATCGTAGAAAATGGTCTGGTCATGAAGGGAGGGGTAAATCTTCCGGAGGTCAAGTGGTTATTAAAAGACCACATAGATCAATTCTTGCTAGAAAAAATATTTTAAGTAAAAGATAGCATGGATTCATGAAAGAGAAATTGTCAAACAAATCTGATTTCGTTTTATGAGGAGGTGAGCAAAACCTTAGACAAAGGCGTGGCTGTGGACGTAGTATATTTCAATTTTCAAAAGTGTTTGACACAGTTCCCCACACACCTCAATGCCCTGATTAATTGGGCAACTATGTGGCAAATATTTAATGTTGATAAATGTAAAATTATGCATTTGGAGGCTAGAAACATGAACACATCTTACATACAGTACTAGGAGGAGAACAGCTGGGAGAGTCAATGCT
The DNA here is from genome assembly GCF_042186555.1 of Aquarana catesbeiana. Lineage (NCBI taxonomy): Eukaryota > Metazoa > Chordata > Amphibia > Anura > Ranidae > Aquarana > Aquarana catesbeiana. The sequence goes on along the minus strand of NC_133327.1, from coordinate 357,709,393 downwards.
GGAGAAGGATCTGGGTGTTCTGGTAGATCATAGGCTTAAAGAGTAACTCCACATTTGTTGAGAAAAAAACATTCCCCTCTGGGTGGTCTAGGTACATTGCCAGATAGTTCTGGCCAGCTCAGTAGATTGCTTTAAGAAAGGCCGGGATTCTTTCCTAGATACACATAATATAACCGGATACTAATTATTTATGGGTAAATTTGATCCAGGGAACATCCAATTGCCTCTTGGGGGATCAGGAAGGATTTTTTCCCCTGCTGGAGCAAATTATATCCTACTTTATTTGGGGTTTTTGTCTTCCTCTGTATCAACTGTGGGTATAGAATTGTATATATAGGATCGTATAAATATTGTCCCCTTCTATTAGTTGAACTGGATGGACTTGTGTATTTTTTTAACCAGACTAACTATGTAACTGTATGTAACTCTCTTCTTGAACATTGGGCATCATGGAGGCATTTCTTTCCATGACAATTTTGTAAATAAGGTTAATAGAATCTTGCATTAAAGACCAATTTGTAAGTGTTAATATATGCATATGCAGGTCTATGAAAAACATTGGCCGCTGCATTAAACAAGAACAATACCTTTTCTGGATGCTTCGAAGCTGTCATAGAGGTTAATTCTTTGAGTATCATATGTTAAAGTTGTATTTGGAAGTAAAGTTCTGTTTCTGTTAATTGTATTCACTGCAAATCTGAAGGCTAGTTCTTCTGCTCCAAAAGGTCCAGACTCTACATATTCAAAAATCCCCCCTACAATGAAAAAAAAAAAAAAAAGATTAGGGAGGACATAAACTTAAAAATGAATGTCATACATTGCACATATTTAACACAGCAACATGCAAAAATCTTTGTGTTTTTTTCCAAATAGTGCTTTGTTCAGACCTCAAAATCATCAAGATCTCTGGACCATCCACAAATTAGTCTCTCAAGTTCTTGCCCTTTCAGTAAAAACACCAAGGAATAATATAATGATACATTTCTTAAGAAATAGTAGGCTACATTCTATATGGAACATCTATAATTTCTAACTGTCAGTTGTTAAGTTGGACAAACATAAAAATATAATACATTTTTTTCCCCAGGATTTGTTGTGTTTCTGGTATTCAAATATTTATGAAAAAAATCACAGACATGTGAAGATAAATTTTACTTTGCTTTTTACACGCTGCCTCTTTATCTATATTATGTTTGCTTTTGATTTATCTCAAAATAGGCAATTGACCCAAAATAAAGGATATGTGTGATACATTCTGATAATGTGAGACACTGGGGTTGATTTACTAAGGCCCCTTTCACACTGGAGCGGTTTGCAGGAGCTATTGCCCGAGGGCTTTCACACTGGAGCGGTGCGCTAGCAGGATGGAAAAAAAGTCCTGCTAGCAGCATCTTTGGAGCGGGGAAGGAGCGGAGTATACACCGCTCCTTCCCCGCTCCTGCCCATTGAAATCAATGGGACAGAGCGGCTATACCGCCAGCAAAGCGCCTCTGCAGAGGCGCTTTCTGGTGGTTTTTAACCCTTTCTCAGCCGCTAGCGGGAGGTAAAACCACCCCACTAGCGGGCGAATACCGATGGTAAAGCGCGGCTAACAATAGCGGCGCTTTACCGCCAACGCCGCCCCCACCCCAATGTGAAAGGGGCCTTACAGGGTTCAGGCTATTCACTTAGCAAAGTGAACTTTCACTTTGCAATGAAATTTTCACTTAACTTAGTGAATGAGATGAGAACCTTTGATTACTTCAATCATCCAATCATTTACAAAAATCATGTTTGTTTTATTTTTCTTTGCATGTGATTGAGTACCACAGTCACTAAACTAAGGAACATTTCCTTGCAAAGTGATCATGCAGTACTATATATTTAAGTTATATATTTAAGAAGCAATTATAACACTGGCCTTACAACCTGTGTACCTTTCAAACACTAAGTCAACTCAAAGGGAAATAAACTTAAAGTAATAATAAACTCTCAATTGTTAAGCACTTTCAGCAATTTAATCACTAACTGGGTATGCAGCTTCTTTTCTGTTAATCCTGATAATTAAGTGATTCACCAGACCATGCATGGAAATTGTCACCATCCCTTGGTAATACATAGAATAAACCTCAAAAATGGGATTTTATGGCCAATTGAAAAAAAAAAAAAAAAAAATATATATATATATATATATATATATATATATATATATATATATATATATATATATATGTATATATATATATATGTATATATATATATAGAGAGAGAGAGAGAGAGAGAGAGAACTTCACATATAGAAAATGTACTTTATTGTAGAAAAATTACTTTAAAAAAATCTCATATTAATAATAGAAAACATTGTAAGAATAGTACTATCAACACTGCACATTACATGAATGATATTTGTAAACATTGCACATTTGGCTATTTGTGGTAATCCCCATCTACTTGCTGTTCCCTTGAGTCATGGATTTGGACAAGGAAAACTGCAGAGGGGGATATCCAAAGCGTTTCAAAAATATTGTTATGAATCTTCTTCAGGGATTAATACCATTTCTGAAAAAACAGCTTCAATTAGTAAAACATTAATACAAATTCATATGTGAGTATGCATCTAAAATGTCATTAACATGCACTTTCAAAGAATGTGTATGTTTAGCAGAAGCACTCCTCCAAAAAACATGGATGCCAAATATCGGCCATTGAAGGCTAGCCTAGGTGGATGCCAGATATCCAGGTCCAAAAACTGGCAGATATCACTAGCCTAATGGCATTAAAGGATACTGTGGGCTGGGGAAAAAAAGCAGAACAAATGATGATCAATCCCCAGGAAGAAAATGAGTCTCAATTCTGGGGGATAAAGGGTCAGCCTGGGGTATTATTCCCCATAAGACTGGCCCAGTACCTAATAAAAGATTGCTTACTTGAGATGTCCTTAGATCAACCAACAAAGTCCAAAGTTCCCATCTGAAGATGTAAAAGTGTACAAGAAACAAGGTTCCAAAGGTAGGCGGTCAGGGAGAAGGAGACAGCATGGCAAACCACAGAGGTGTGGGTCTTGGTAGAGAAAGTGGAGCAGTGGAACACTTTCTCTACCAAGACCCACACATCTGCACCAAACAAGCCCTATTCATCAGAGATGTCACCCTTTTTTTGCCTCACTCATAATTATTTCCAGTTTGATGCCAAGTTCTACATACAGACCCAAGGCACGGCCATGGGAGCAAATTTTCCCCCTAGCTATGCCAACCTGGCAATGGGATTTTGGGAAGACCACTCTATCTGGAAGGATAACCCCTATGCCAAGAATATTGTCTACTACAGATGATACATCGATGACATAGGCATCATTTGGAATGGATCAAGATCACTGGCAGAATCCTTTGTCTCATACTGCAACTCCAACCAGCTTGGCCTCTCCTTCACACATATCTGTGACCCAGACAGATTAGCCTTTCTGGAGCTTGAGCTATGTCACATAGAAGCTACAATATATGCCATGAACTACACCAAACCCATATTGGGCAACTCCTATCTCCATTTTCAGAGCTGCCATCAGAGCATGCCATCATCATGGACAGTCAACATACCGAAGAGCCAATTTTGTAGACTTCGACATAACTGCACACGCAAGGAGGACTACATTCTTCAGGGTACCCATTTCAAACAAAAATTTGAGGAAAAGGGATATCCCCTAAGCTGGTAGATGAGGCATTCAATCTGTACCTCCATGGACACTTCTCTAATTCCATTGTAACCAAATCCAGAACTGAGAGCATACCTCAGCCACTCAGGTTTACAACACACTATCACACCCAACATAGGAGAATGGAACACATCTTCAAACAACATTAAAGCATACTCCAAGAAGATCCTCATTTACAATCATCCATTCCAGACAAGCCCAAACTTTCCTATAGACGAGCTCGCAACATCAAGAGCAAAATTGCTCCAAGCAAACTAAAAAATGCAAAACCACCTATACGACCCACCCTTACCTTCTTGTCCATCAAAGGCATGTACCAGTGCCGCAAATACAACTGCCTTACCTGTAAACATGCCCAGCATGGTCAAAAAAAATTTAAGACCAAGGGCAAGACCTACATGTTTAATGATTTTTATAACTGCTCCACCGAATTTGCGATCTAGTGTCTTTTCTGTCCCTGTCACCTACTTTATGAAGGCAGAACTATTAGAACTGTCAGAAAAAGATTTGGCGAACACAGACGGTCAGTATAAGATGGCACTTACAAACCTAGTGTTGTCAGACATTTTCTAGAATTTCACCATCAACAATCCACAGACCTTCAAGTTTGGGTGTTGAAAACCATTTCCAAGAACCTTCCCAAATCTAAACGGTTCTGCAAGAGAAACTTTTTGGATATACACTCTGGGAAGTATGGTGTCAGGGGGCTTCAACGAGGATCTGGAGATTCACTCCGTCTTATAATCCATTTTTCTGCATAAAGTCATCTAGAGCCTAATCCACTGGCCTATCTAATAATCATTTTCATAATTTCAATTATCTTCACACATATTCACACTACTTACATCTACATTCATACATATAATGTCCTTTTTTTATTATTATTTTTTATTTTATTTTTATCTCTCTATATAAACATGTGTACACATATATGTATACATGTGTATGCATCCACAATTCTCTATATAGAATTTTCCCACTTTCAATAGAGCCATTATGGCCACCCTCTGAATCTGCACGACCCTAACCAATTTGTGCTGTACTTATCCCCTTTTTTTGCTCATGTATTACCAATATCCACCATTTATACCAAATATCTCTTTGCCACCATTCCATATAACCTTGCTTACTCTTTTGAAAGAGAATATTCATTCTTAAATCCATTTTTTATTCCCAGTATTCATGTACACCACAAATCCCCCTATGCCTTTTTTTGCTGCACTAAAAATGTTACCTCCAGACCACCGTAGCAGCTTGCAAAGGACACTGGGTAATGTAGTTCCTCCCTCCTCCATTTCACCATATAAATATTGCCTCATTCCATCATGATGCTATCAAAGCCTGAAGAAGGAGCGCTCATGCTCTGAACACACTCCTGCTGACCCTGTGCCTCACATTCAGTGACGTCACAGCCGACTGGGAGGCAACTGCTGCCTTGACTAGGAGCCTTGGAAACCCCTGTAGCTAGCGAGACAGCAGCAGCACCCCACAACGCCGGCTATCTGGATCAGGTCTACACAGTGAGCCTCCCCTTGTGACTAGCCATTTTAACCCCTACCCTGTGAGTTAATTCTTATTTAAATTTTTTATCTTAATAAATTCATCATTAATCATTTTAATATACTGCACTCAGATGAGTGCCGCTGTTCTCCACATTATATATCCTTTAAGTTTCAGCATCCTAAAGAGTCACCCTTGCATGCATTGACTAGAGTTGTGTCTTCCTACACTATGTACATCAATAGAAACATACAGCCGCGAGGGCGGTACTATACAGCGTCATTGCATCACTTCCGGTTTCAAGCCGTGGAGCATAGATCGCTCCAGTTTCCTGTTTTTAAATACTGTTTTTGCTTTTAATGATTTTTATTAAATGTGAGTACCCATCAGTACTATTAATACATTTTTGGATATTTGTACAGTATCACACTATGGAGTCTCTTTCCTCTCTACATGTCGGCAACATCTAAGAGGTTAACAGTGAGGAGACCACTTACATCACAGACAAGGAGGCACTTGGAAAACACAGGACAGGAAGTTTCCTCCCACTCCACAGGCTACACAGTGGCTCATACTGTGAAGGTGAAATACCTCCTTGTGGGGTGAATAATAGCAGTGAGTGCATTTCTTATGGGGCACTGTTTTCCAAGAAGCACAGAACAATTTGAAGGAGCACATTTTCACTTTATTGGACTTTTTTTTTATTTTTACACCAGGGTTTAAGGACGGTATATGCATATTTCTGAACCCAGTTTCACAGCAGCAATATACACCAGTCATATATGTTGGATTTTTTTTGCACAGGAATGTCACTTTGAATTGCAGGTTTTGCACAGGATTGTGTTTATTTTATTTTCATTTGAACATAACAATGTATATTATATATAAGCAGTTAGGAAGTTTACACAGTAGGATTTTTGTGTGAATATACAAATATTTATTTTCTGCGCTTTTATTGTCACTTTTTGCACTAAATGCACCTGTGACACACACCCCTCAAGTATTTAGTGGTTGTATGTCACCTCTTAAGAAGAGCAGCACCATACCTATCCCCTCTTTTTCACATTTCTCCTAGATTTTCGTTAGGGTGAATTTATTTATAGAGGCTGCAGCTCCTCATTTTTCATTTTCACCATAAGCGTGGGGGTCTAACAATTTTTTCAATACAGCCGTGTAGCCTAGCCACTTCCCGCCCAGCCCATAGCAGATGACGGCCGGGCGGTGGTTCAGTAATCCTGACTGAGCATCATATGACGTCCAGCAGGATAACATGCCACTGCGCGCCCGCGGGGGTGCGCATCGCGGCGATCTGTGGAGCGGTGTGTCAGTCTGACACACCGCTACACTGATCTTGGTAAAGAGCCTCCGGCGGAGGCTCTTTACCACGTGATCAGCCGTGTCCAATCACGGCTGATCACAATGTCAATAGGAAGAGCCCTTGATCGGCTTCTCCTCACTCGCATCAGCCGATCGGCAGCTCTCCTGACAGGGGGGTCTGTGTTGATTGTTTATCAGCGCAGCCCCCCTCAGATGACCACACTGGACCACCAGGGATCACCACTAGGACCACCAGGGAAGGGGGCAACACGTGGATGGCAAGGTATGTACCCCTTGGCCATTCACATGTGCCCAATGTGCCCAGTCAGTGCCCAATCTGTGCCAATCAGTGCCCACAAATGGGCACTGATTGGCACCATTATATTGCAGTGATGCCTGGCAATGCCACCCTTAGGGGCATCAGTGCCACCAATCAGTGTCATCAGTGCCACCCATCAGTGTCCATTGGTGCCACCTGTCAGTGCCCATCCATGCCCATCAGTGCCCACCTATCAGTGCCCATCAGTGCCCATTCGTGCCACCTATCAGTGTCACCCATAAGTACCCATCAGTGCCACCCATAAGTACCCATCAATGCCACCTACGAGTGCCCATCAGTGCCGCCTATGAGTGCCCATCGGTGCCACCTATGAGTGCCCATCAGTGCTGCATACCAGTGCCACCTATCAGTGCCCATCAGTGCCACCTATCAGTGCCCATCAGTGCCTACTATCAGTGTCCATCATCAGTGCCCATCAGTGCCACCTCATTGGTGCCACCTCATTGGTGCCACCTCATTGGTGCCCATCAGTGCCACCGTATCAGTGCCTGTCAGTGCAGCCATATCAGTGCCCATCATTGAATAAGAAAATTTACTTATTTACAAAATTTTTTAACAGTAACAAAGAAAAACTTGTTTTTTTTTTTTTAATTTTCGGTCTTTTTTTATTTGTTACGCAAAAAATAAAAAATGCAGAGGTGATCAAATACCACCAAAAGAAAGCTCTATTTGTGGGAATAAAATGATAAAAAAATTGTTTGAGTACAGTGTTGCATGACCGCGCAATTGTCATTCAAATTGCGACAGCGCTGAAAGCTGAAAATTGGTCTGGACGGGAAGGTGTCTAAGTGCCAGGTATTGAAGTGGCTACACAGTGGCTCATACTGTGAAGGTGAAATAACTCCTTGTGGGGTGAATAATAGCGGTGAGTGCATTTCTTATGGGGCACTGTTTTCCAAGAAGCACAGAACAATTTGAAGGAGCACATTGTCACTTTATTGGACTTTTTTTTTTTACACCAGGGTTTAAGGACGGTATATGCATATTTCTGAACCCAGTTTCACAGCAACAATATACACCAGTCATATATGTTGGATTTTTTTTGCACAGAAATGTCACTTTGAATTGCAGGTTTTGCACAGGATTGTGTTTATTTTATTTTCAATTGAACATAACAATATATATTATATATAAGCGGTTAGGAAGTTTACACAGTAGGATTTTTTTGTGAATATACAAATATTTATTTTCTGCGCTTTTATTGTCACTTTTTGCACTAAATGCACCTGTGACACACACCCCTCAAGTATTTAGAGGTTGTAGGTCACCTCTTAATAATAGCAGCGCCATACCTATCCCCTCTTTTTCACATTTCTCCTAGATTTACCTTAGGGTGAATTTTTTGATAGAGGCTGCAGCTCCTCATTTTTCATTTTCACCATAAGCGCGGGGGTCTAACAATTTTTTCAATACAGCCGTGTAGCTTAGCCACTTCCCGCCCAGCCCATAGCAGATGACGGCTGGGCAGTGGTTCAGTTATCCTGACTGGGCGTCATATGACATCCAGCAGGATAACATGCCGCCGCGCGCCTGCAGGGGCACGCATAGCGGCGATCTGTGGAGCAGTGTGTCAGTCTGACACACCGCTACACCGATCTTGGTAAAGAGCCTCCGGCTGAGGCTCTTTACCACGTGATCAGCCGTGTCCAATCACGGCTGATCACAATGTCAATAGGAAGAGCCGTTGATCGGCCTCTCCTCACTCACGTCAGCCGATCGGTGGCTCTCCTGACAGGGGGGTCTGCGTTGATTGTTTATCAGCGCAGCCCCCCCTCAGATGACCACACTGGACCACCAGGGATCACCACTAGGACCACCAGGGAAGGGGGCAACATGTGGATGGCAAGGTATGTGTTATATGCATATTTCTGAACCCAGTTTCACAGCAACAATATACACCAGTCAAATATGTTGGATTTTTTTTGCACAGAAATGTCACTTTGAATTGCAGGTTTTGCACAGGATTGTGTTTATTTTATTTTCGTTTGAACATAACAATATATATTATATAAGCGGTTAGGAAGTTTACACAGTAGGATTTTTTTGTGAATATACAAATATTTATTTTCTGCGCTTTTATTGTCACTTTTTGCACTAAATGCACCTGTGACACACACCCCTCAAGTATTTAGAGGTTGTAGGTCACCTCTTAATAAGAGCAGCACCATACCTATCCCCTCTTTTTTCACATTTCTCCTAGATTTACCTTAGGGTGAATTTATTTATAGAGGCTGCAGCTCCTCATTTTTCATTTTCACCATAAGCGCGGGGGTCTAACAATTTTTTCAATACAGCCGTGTAGCCTAGGATGGCAAAGCACTCCCCTGCTCCTCCCTCCTCCGCCCTTCTCAAAGGTAACAGACTGGCTTGAAGCTGAACTGTCCACTATTATCTTTCTTTTCTGTGAAGACAGAAAACATTTCACATTCCTAATATGTGTATTCTGTACCATATACTTGTATGAAAAAGTATCCCACTCTCTTTATATTGTTTCCTTTGTGTGAAATACTTGTATGAAAAAGTATCCTGCTCTCTTTATATTGTTTTCTTTGTGTGAAATACCTGATGTTCCTGCTAGTTCTTTGCTTTCCTATTAAAAACTGACTACACTAGGTATGAGAGCACCATGTGTTCAGTTTTCTGACTATGCTGGGAACTACCCCCTGCCCCGCCCCCCATACCCCCCGCACAGCCATGGGAAGATCAGTATGCTGCTGTTTCTCTGTCAGCTCTCTGAGCTTTTTATGCAGCTGAGAACAGAGGGTATGTGATTACTTCTAAAAAAGGTAAAAAAAGATATTTAGAATGTTTTTTATATCTATACACAAATGTTTTGCCTTTGATTTACTTTTTAAACTGAATGGGTTGTTTTACAAGGTAAGGGTTTACATATACTTTAAGCTACAAAATGCTGAAATTTTAATACTACTTTAAGCTTACACCTTGGAAGCCCAGCTTTAATGAAAAAAAAACAGGGTATGAGATGAACAATAAACCAGAAGTCCCAATTATCATAGAGGGCCTTCATAAAATTGGCAACTTGCAGACCAATTGAATGTCATTTTCAAAAAGATTCTCATTAATAGTATGAATATTATCTTTATACTTAGATTATTATAAGTAATTTTTCCATTCAAATACATTAGCAAACCATTCATCCATTTATTTTCATTATTGTATTAATGGTATATCATTATAAAGGTGATGACATGGTGGCTACCAGAAAGTATAATGCTATTGTGATAAAAGACATTTGTGATTATTACTAATCTGCCTAACAAAATCTTTGGTATCAATACTAAATTATGTTAACCACAGGAGGTAAGCACATATCATATTTATGGAATTAGTGGGATATTATTCAGTGCTTTGTAAAAGAAGATTTTTGTGACTGTTACTGTAAGATAAAGAACAAGAAAATAATATGACACAGAATGCGGTCTCCTGCTGTGAAACACACGCTAGCTCTATTGTTGCCAAAAAGCTACATCTAAAATCGTAATTATAGAAAGACTTCATTGTTTACCATATTTATTAAAGATCACCAATAAAATAGACAAACTTATTGAAATATGAAGTTTAAAATGAGCTGAACTCACTTCTTTTTTTAATGTCTTCCAAATACTTTCAAGTGGCAATGTATTTCATCTTGGTAACAATGTATGCCAACTGATTGTTTACAACCTGAATCTGCACTAACATTATGTAAAGTTAATTTATGAGACAGATGAAATCAATACAAACTCAAGATTGAAATTTTGGAACCATTTATGGGGTATTAATGTCTGTATGTATAAGCTATGGAAAAAGTGTTAATGCTCTTGCGTTAAACAATTTATTTCTACAAAAGCACATCTTATAAAAGGCTATAGGTCATATATTCATTGAAAATAAACTTCCTAAAGTTTCTACTAGTTCATATCTTTTCCATTTATAAAAGTTTGATAAGAAATGTATTTAAAGTAGAATAGGTTGATGAAAGCAGTTCTTTAATATATACTATAAAAAATCATTGCAGTAGGGATGAGGAAATTGATCCACACATAATGAAAATTGATAAATCACAAACTTTTTTGATTAAGTATAGATATTAGGGGTTGACTTAAAAGAAGGGTAGAAAATGTTTACTTTGCAAAATGTTCTTTTACTTAAATTGAAGAATGAGGTTTAGTTAGGTGGAAATTCAGTTTTTAAATAATAATATACAATAATGTACAAGTGAAATAAAAAATGGATTTTTGCTCAAACTGCTCCACGACATTCCTGCTTTTCAATACCAAATGTGCTCCAGCATTTATTTAAAGGTGTATGTACATTAACAAATGTATTTTAGCCCCCCCTTCTACAAATACTGTACCTGTTAGGCATGCCAGTGAAGTCCACCTAATGCAGCTTCCCATGGGGATGTGTCAATGACGCTGCACTGCTCCTGAATTAAGAGGAGAGCTGCCACTCTTATGTAGGCTGTGCATGCTTGCACTAGAGTGGGATAAAATGTTGCAGGTAGCATGGCTATTCGTAGTGTTACTGATTCACAAGCCTGAAGCATGTCATTAAGCAGCTAGACACACTGTTTTATAGATTGACAGCATTGCCTCTATTTCAGAAATCTTTCCACTGCATGATTTGGTACTTATTTAAACTCTTATACATAAGCTTTTAGTTGTACTTTAAACTAAGAAAAAATACATTTCCAAAGAGAGCTCCACCCTTTTAATAAATGCATGCCAGTTCATTGTCCTTTCTGCAGATCACCATAAAATCTATTAATCACAAATGTATGCATTCATGTAAAATATAAAAATCCAGGCAATCTAAAAAAACTTGCAATTCTCTGATTCAGGAGAATTAGTAAAACCCATATGTTGGGTCCATATGAATACTTCCATGCAGGTGTTTCAGACATTGGGTAAGGTTGAGACCAGACAATTTGCTAACATATGCATTCCAGAAACATGACCACTGGGGTGGGGGGGGGGGGGTGACTTCAGGCTAAATAAGTTCAATACAGTAGAACATCAATATAATCAGAGCAAGGGACATAAATCCATCACAAAATTTGGTAGCAGAAAATTGATAGTAGAATGCCACTTTATTGTGCAACCTTTTGATTCTGCTTCCAAGTTTGAGTCATTTTAAAAAATAAGTTGGGTGTGGAATAAAGTATCCCTTGTGTTAATTATCATGATGTTCTTGAAGGTGTTTTAAAGGCATGCACACTGTACAGGGTATATATAGAGAAAATTAGCAATCTGTTTCATATTGCAGTAAGTGCAATACATGGCAACAGTAGAAGAAACAGATTATTATACCACACTGTGGACTTTTTAATGGCAACTGGGCTGATTATGATATAAAGACTCACTACTGTTGGTCACTGCTTCTGAAAGGGCAGTGTGTATTGGCATATACTGTATATAATTAACCGTTATGTGCCTGGATGACCACGACAAAGCCTTTGTATGTGTGGCAAAATCACCATTTCCTGAAATCAAACTTAATCTAGGCCTCACAAACTAAATGCAAAGTTAGAGAGCATTTCCAAATCCAGATCTGCGCACTTTGAAAGCAACCATGCGTATAAATAATTTAATTTTGTGCTGACACATCGTTGGGTTTTATCTTCTTCTGCACCTATTTTTCCACAAAAAAAAATCCTCTTTGCTACCTTGAACAGTCTTGACTGCATTATCATCACTTACTACTGCCAAATACAGCCATTTGAATTTAAAATCTCTCCCCTTTTCTATGTTAAACTACTTATCACACTGAAAAAGTTAAGATTTTTGAAATGTCTCCTCTTCCTCATCAACTGTCACTTGCTTGGGTTTGGAAGAAATATATTGACTTATTACCATAAGTGTTGCTTTGTTACTTACACAAGAAGCAGAATACCTAACAACCATTGAAAACCAATATTACGATTTTTTATTATATTGAGCTATTAAGATTAATGCCCTGTATACACGGTCGGATTTTCCGATGGAAAATGTCCGATCGGAGCGTGTTGTCGGAAATTCCGACCGTGTGTGGGCTCCGTCGGACATTTTCCATCGGATTTTCTGACACACAAAGTTGGAGAGCAGGAGATAAAATTTTCCGATTTTTCCGTTGTCGGAAATTCCGATCGTGTGTACACAAATCCGACGGACAAAGTGCCACGCATGCTCAGAATAAATAAAGAGATGAAAGCTATTGGCCACTGCCCCGTTTATAGTCCCGACGTACGTGTTTTACGTCACCGCGTTCAGAACGATCGGATTTTCCGACAACTTTGTGTGACCGTGTGTATGCAAGACAAGTTTGAGCCAACATCCGTCGGAAAAAATCCTAGGATTTTGTTGTCGGAATGTCCAAACAAAGTCCGACCGTGTGTACGCACTATTACACTTTTACTCAGAAAATAATATTTGAAAGAGATTAGAAGAACTGAGTAGTGCTCAGTCACAGACACAATTATTGTCCTGTTCTTACTTTTAAATGAACTAGCCTTTCAGCCAAGAATGCTACCTCGGCTTGGCTAGTATGCTCACTGCTACTATTCCTAGCTCTGCTTTCACTAATACCTCACCATTTCTATTGTGGAATGATTTGGAACTGCAACATTGTATATCAGCATCACATTTACCAGCTCATATCTTTTAAAACTGATAACCTTTTAAAATACATTCCAAAATTACTAACCATTGGGAAGTCTCTCAAAAAATAATCTCTCCGTGGTACCTCATGCCTTATCATGTTGCATAGTTCTACCCTTATAAACAAAAAAAATTCCGCGCTAGAAATACAAAAGAAAAAGCAGCAGTAAATAGTGCGACAACACCAACAAAACAGATAAAATTAAATAAACTGCGCTAAAACAAAAGTTATATGTGTTGGAGTGAGTTAATAGTGTGACCTAACACCAACAAAAATATAAAAAACGAATCCAGTAAATTAAAAGTCCAAATTCCCAAAGTGGTAAATGTTCAGTATAAATGTGGATGCTGTTCCAAATGAGCTATGATTGCTCTTACCAGAACTCCAAAGATATAAGCGGATGGCAAAAAACCCTTGCCAGGGCCTCTGGGGTATTGGACCAATCAGCACCGTCCGTGGTCAGATCAAAATCCCCTCAATGGATGCAGGAGAGAAGCAAACACAAGAAAAACTGGCCATAGTGTAGTATGTTAAATGCTAGACATGGACATACGAACATACCAATCACCCTGGTGTGCACATAAAAACAACCAAAAAAAAGGGGGGGGGGGAGAAGTGAAAAAAAACCCCACCACCGTGGCTGTAGATTGTGCTTACCGACTCACGGTGATAAACAGGTTCTTAGTAGGTTAGGAGCTGACATGTAGCTGGCAAGGAGCACCCTGATACGTCCAGTGAACAAGAACAGATGATTCAGTGGTTGCCAATGCTTCCTTTAAAAAGTTTAGACACTCAGGCAAGCAACTCAAAATGTCTACACTGACACATAGGTTATCACATGGATCCCTTCCTCTCTATCCCTCTCTTCTTTCGAGATGCACTGTATTCGTCTGTTCTCTCCCATTTCTCTGAGGATTGCAGCAATTTATAGGCCTCCAGGACCAGTATCACGCTTTCTTGATGACTTTGCTGCCTGGCTACCCTACTTTCTCTCCTCTGAAATACCCACCATTATTCTTGGTGACTTTAACATTCCTGTCAATGTTAACAGCCCAACTACAGCTAAACTTCTCGACTTAACCTCATCTTTTGACCTAACCCAATGGACACATACTTCTACTCACTCCAATGGTAATACCCTTGACCTTGTATTCTCCCATCTCTGCAACCCTGGCAACCTCACCAACACCCCCTTTCCTCTATCTGATCACAACCTCATTACTTTCACTGTATCCTTGCCTCCAACCACCCATCCTTCCAAGCAGCAAACAATTACTTGTAGAAACCTTTGCCACTTTAACCCTTCTCTTCTCTATTCTGCTACTGACCACCTATATGACATAATCTCTCCCCTGTCCTGTCCTGACCTGGCCACTTCTGTCTACAACAGTTCACTCTCATCATCACTAGATGCACTTGCTCCTCTAACCACACGCAGAATCAGGCCCCGATCGTTACAACCCTGGCAAACTGACAACACTAGAAATCTCAAGAGACATTGCCGTGCTCTTGAACGACTGTGGCGTAAAACCAAATGCCTGCAAGACTTCACCCTATATAAATCTGCCCTTCTAAAATACAATTCATGCCTCCATGCTGCCAAACAAGCCTACTTTGTCTCTCTTATTAATTCCTTGTCATCCAGTCCCCGTCGGCTCTTCTCAACCTTTAACTCTCTGCTCTGTCCACCACCCCCTCTACCCACTAACTCACTCACTGCCCAAGAGATTGCCAATCACTTCAAAGACAAGATCGATGCAATTCGTGAGGACATCTCCACTGTGCGTACGTCTTCCCCACCCATCATACCTTGCCTAGCAGCACATTCAACACTCTCCTTTTTTGAAATGGCTACTACGGAAGAGGTTACAAAAATTTTCTCAGATGCCCACCTAACCAATTGTCCCTTGGATCCTGTTCCCTCACAACTACTATGGTCACCCTCTTCTTCTATCCTATGCTCCCTCACCCACATCTTCAATCTCTCCCTCTCTAGTGGCATTTTCCCCTCCCCTCTAAAACATGCGCAGATCACTCCCATTCTTAAAAAGCCCTCACTGGAGCCTACCGACCTAAACAACTTAAGACCCATCTCATTGCTCCCATTCACCTCTAAACTTCTAGAACGCTTAGTCTACAACCGTCTTAGCTCCTACCTCAATGAAAATAACCTTCTTGACCCCTTACAGTCTGGCTTTCGCTCGCAGCACTCCACGGAAACTACCTTACTAAAACTCACTAAGGATTTACTAACTGCTAAAACCAACAGCCAGTACTCCATACTCCTACTACTTGACCTCTCTGCGGCCTTTGATACTGTTGACCACCCGCTCCTTCTCAATGAACTACATTCCCTTGGCCTCCGAGATTCTGCTCTATCCTGGTTCTCTGCCTATTTATCACAGCGCTCCTTCAGTGTCACCTACAACTCTGTCTCCTCCTCTCCATTGCCCCTTTCTGTGGGGGTCCCCCAAGGCTCGGTTCTTGGACCCCTTCTCTTCTCTATCTACACCTCCTCCCTTGGTCACTTAATAACTGCCCACGGCTTCCAATCCCACTTATACACTGATGACACCCAAATCTATCTGTCTACTCCTCACCTCACTCCTTCAGTCTCCTCTCGCATTACTAACTTACTAACTGACATATCAGCATGGATGTCGCACCACTTCCTTAAACTAAATCTCTCTAAAACTGAGCTATTAATATTCCCCCCCGCCCGTGCCCCCCTTCATGACTTTTCCATCAAAATCAACAATGCAACCATCAGTCCCTCCCCTCACACCAGGGTACTAGGTGTAATCCTAGACTCTGACTTGTCATTTCAGCCTCAAATCCAATCGCTGTCAAAAGTTTGTAGAATTCACCTCCGTAACATCTCTAAAATTCGCCCTTTTTTAACAAATGAAACCACCAAGCCCCTTATTCACTCCCTTTTTATCTCTCGCCTTGACTATTGCAACTCCCTTCTCATTGGCTTACCTCTCCATAGGCTATCCCCTCTTCAATCTATCATGATTGCTGCTGCCAGACTTATCCACCTTACCAACCGCTCAGTGTCTGCCAACCCTCTACTTCAATCCCTACACTGGCTCCCAATCACCCAGCGAATTAAATTCAAAATTCTAACCACAACATACAAAGCCATTCACAACTCTGCCCCAAGCTACATCACTAATCTTGTCTCCAAATATCACCCAAATCGACCTCTCTGCTCTTCTCAAGACCTCCTGCTTTCATGCTCTCTCATCTCCTCCTCCCATGCTCGTCTCCAGGATTTCTCCAGAGCCTCTCCCATCATCTGGAACTCGCTACCTCCATCTATCCGGCTATCCCCTACTCTTGCTACCTTCAGGCAATCCCTGAAAACTCATCTCTTCAGGAAAGCCTATCATGTCTCCAACTAATCTCCTACCACTTCCACCAGCTCATTCCCCACAGTTACAACCTTTTGTACCACCTGCCCCACCCTATTAGATTGTAAGCTCTTCTGAGCAGGGCCCTCTTAATCCTATTGTATTGTATTGTATTATAACTGTATTGTCTCCCTTTTATATTGTAAAGCGCTGCGTAAACTGTTGGCGCTATATAAATCCTGAATAATAATAATAATAATAATAATAATATTGGTACATGTTGCTATAAGGCCTCTTTAACTGGTCTTTCATGGCTACAAAAATAACTGTCTGTTTCATTAGTCATAAACAGTAACGTTTTAATTAGAAAATCACTGAGATTATATTATATGTTTTTTCTCTATATTTAGACACACATATGGCTACATACATGGAATGGGATCTCTATACTAGCCCACTATTTCTCTATACTAGTCCATTATTTTTCCACTGATCTCTTGTGAGTCGGTTCTTATGTACATTTGATGTTTCTGTACTTATATTCTTTCCCTATTTTCCTCCCACCACCCCCAAACCCCCCCCCCCATTTTTCTATTGGCAGTCACACTTTTCGACCCCAAATAAACCTACGAACCATCATATATATTACTATCATGTTACATACGTCCACACAGTGTTTCAATGCTACCTAGGCCTGATGGGACTGGCACCATCTGATGAGTCCCGGCGGCAGCGATATCAAATTCGCAATATTTTTACTATTTGGTTATAGTCTTTTCTAGCTAGTCTACTAAAGTTATATTTATTGGATGTTTTGTATATTTCAGTAATCTGTTCTGTGCTCCTGAAGAAGCGCTTTGGCGTGCAACATGTTGAGCAAGTCATAGACATCAATTGTTATCATTGCATAGCTCTCAGTTTACTACAATACAACTACATGCAATAAGGATTGGTATTTCCAATTTCTGTATGATTTATCTCTATATTTTAGAGCTATGTATGGAGTGCATAATTGTAATTGTATTGCTATGAACTGATTTCTGGATCTGTCCTTTTTTATTCTTGCTTTTTAAACAATTTCCAATAAATCATATTTTTAATACAATTATATATAGTAAATATTGTGCCCAGAAAGTCCAAAGCCCAATTTATTACTATCTATAGATATGGCTTTTATTTTGTATGATAGAGCTTTACCTTGCATTTTTGGATGGAATAAAGAGTAGTTTTTGTATGTATTCTTTAGCCCATGCAGTGATGTCCATCACAAAATCATGGATAATTGTATTGTGGTACTGTCTGAGGGCCTGAAGATCACATATATTCAGTATAGCTTTTCAGCCTTGTCCCTTGCACAGAGAGATTTGGGTGATATCATATGCTGTAGACGATTATATATTTAAAGTCTTTGCAATTTTACATTCAGGAACATTATTCTGATTGTTTGACACTTTTAGCTGTAGATTTTCATAGATTGGTGAACCTCTGCCCATCTTTACTTCTAAGACACTCTGACTCTCTAAAATACTCTTTTTATACCCATTAATGATACTGACCTGTTGCCAATTAACCTAATTAGTCCCAACTTTTTAAGACATGTTGTTGCCATCATTTTCAAAATTACCTTTTTTTTAAAAAATGTTACATTTTCTCAGTTTAAACATTTGATAACTTTTCCATTTTCTATTGAGAATAAAATATGGGTTTATGAGATTTGCAAATCCTGTTCTTATGTAGATTTTATTACAGCGTCCCAACATTTTTGGAATTGAGGTTGTAAAAGGAAATCAAAAGAACACTTTCTGAGAGAAACTAGCTGGACACATAGTTCCCACCTGTTTGCACGAAGAGGCATTGCAAGCAAAAGTTTAAAGCATAAAGGCCTGGTACATAAATCAAAAACTGTTTTGTTCCATTATTTTCACAAGCTATTTAACATATATCTAGGGATCAAACAAGCGGTGAAACATGAGTACAAAGAAAAAGTTTTAATTAACAAAGGTGATGGTGACAGGCAATTCACATGCTAATCGAAATAGTCTCAATACAGATCTGAATCATATAAATTAACCATGAAAAAATACACTTCTCAGAGGTTATATGCTTGTACTTAAATGCAGAAATACCTAGCTGATACAATTAACTACCATTAAGTTACAATTAACAATTATCATATGCCACAGTCAATCATTTTTTTAATGTTGCGAATTATGTACAAATGGAGCAGAATTGAAGAACATCATACATTTCCAGATAGGAAAATTAGCTTAAAATAAGCAGTAGGTGTAGTAATAAAACCATAAGAATGATACGTTTTGTAAACAATTAAGTTTGGTTAGATAAAATTTAGATTTAGACACAATAAAATATAGTTTTAAAATCCATATAGGAGCATTCACTATAAAGTTCCTGTAACTTAAATCTCAGTATTCAGGCTCTGTCTTGAGTTAGTGCACTCACACATATGTGTGAGTTTGCGTTTGAAATGCAAACTAATGACTGGAACAATTTGTCTTGCCTTGAAAGAATGATACCATGAAGGTCACAGTAAGGACATAGTTATGGTATGGTAGATAGAACTGAGGGAAACAAAACCTTGCCTGAATATAAATGAGGGCTGGGCAATCACTAAGAAAGGAACTGACAAGCAAAGTAGAAAATTCTGGCTCAAGTAAAAGGAAAATAACAATAGATTTGATAGATTTTGTTAAGGCAACTGGAAAATTGTTACATGAGGAATATGAATACAAAAATCTGAAGCATGTTAGCTGGCATGCTGGTGAAGTGGAAGATTGTTTCTCAAGTGACAATGGAATTCTAAACAGAAATGATAGACACAGTTAATGTGCTCGTGATGGGCAAATTCGGCTCCTTGTAAGATAGGAAGCAGACCTTTGTTTTGTCTGAGGAAAGCAATTTTCCAACACTGCCTCCATGGAGAATTTAAAAGAAGACATATATTTCTGCAACAATCAATTGTGATAGGATCCTTCACATAAAATTAATCTAGGCTACTTTGAAGGCAGAAACACAATGTTCTTCTGCTATCTTCATAAACAATATGTGCATTACGAGCAAACAGTTTTGTTTAGATTGAAACTGCTTTTTTCACTTTCACCTCATATGCTTAGGGGATGAGCTCTACATTGTTCAGAAGATTGTTTGGAGTTCTTTTCTTAAACTCATAAATATTAAATATATTCTTTCCATGTTCTTTAAAGCAAACCTGTAGTTGAAGGAAGTACAAATATTTGGCACATACAGTAACTGTGGGAACAAAAGGGTGCTAAGACATGCCTTATGTTTTTCCTAATAATCCTTAAGAGTTACACAAAAACCAACCCTAATTTCCTATGACCCTTGGACTACCTGACATAGAAGGTATAGGAATCAACCTACATCCCACAATGCAAAACTATAGGTGGTATGCCTAATTCTGTAAGTCAGTATTTCCACAGGAAAATAGAAAAATCCTCTGGCTTTGTTGAGGGCCATTATGCAGAGCTTAAATGTACACCCCCCCCCCCCCCCCCCGAAAAACTGTATGCTAATAATAACCGTTATACACTATGTCATTTAACTTTTTTTTACAGTACAGATCTACTTTAAAGCCTTTTTCTGGTACAGTTTTACTCCACAAACTGTTTGAAATGAATAGAAGGGAAACTCTAAAATTTAAACATTAATAAAAAAAATATCTATATCTATAAACAGTATCTCACAAAAGTGAGTACACACCCTCACATTTTTGTAAATATGTTATTATATGTTTTAATGTTTTAATGTGACAACACTAAAGAATGACACTTTGCTACAATGTAAACTAGTGAAGGTACAGCTTGTATAACAGTGTAAATTTGCTGTTCCCTCAAAATAACTCAACACACAGCCATTAATGTCTAAACCTCTTGCAACAAAAGTGAGTACACCCCTTATGGAAAATGTCCAAATTGGACATTTTTCCTCCCCGATGTCATGTGACTCATTAGTGTTACAAAGTCTCAGGTGTGTTAAATGTGTTGTTATTGCTCTCATGCTCTCATACTGGTCATTGGAAGTTCAACATGGCACCTCATGGCAAAGAATTTTCACTCTACATAAAGATGGCCTAGGCTATAAGAAGACCCTGAAACTGAGCTGCAGCACAGTGGCCAAGACCATACAGTGGTTTAACAGGACAGGTTTCACTCAGAACAGGCCTTGCCATGGTCGACCAAAGAAGTTGAGTGCATGTGCGCAGCATCATATCCAGAAGATGTCTTTTGTAAATAGATGTATGAGTGCTGCCAGCATTGCTGCAGACATGCCTTATGTTTTTCCTAATAATCCTTAAGAGTTACACAAAAACCAACCCTAATTTCCTATGACCCTTGGACTACCTGACAGAGAAGGTATAGGAATCAACCTACATCCCACAATGCAAAACTATAGGTGGTATGCCTAATTCTGTAAGTCAGTATTTCCACAGGAAAATAGAAAAATCCTCTGGCTTTGTTGAGGGCCATTATGCAGAGCTTAAATGTACACCCCCCCCCCCCCGAAAAACTGTATGCTAATAATAACCGTTATACACTATGTCATTTAACTTTTTTTTACAGTATAGATCTACTTTAAAGCCTTTTTCTGGGGTACAGTTTTACTCCACAAACTGTTTGAAATGAATAGAAGGGAAACTCTAAAATTTAAACATTAATAAAAAAAATATCTATATCTATAAACAGTATCTCACAAAAGTGAGTACACACCCTCACATTTTTGTAAATATGTTATTATATGTTTTAATGTTTTAATGTGACAACACTAAAGAATGACACTTTGCTACAATGTAAACTAGTGAAGGTACAGCTTGTATAACAGTGTAAATTTGCTGTTCCCTCAAAATAACTCAACACACAGCCATTAATGTCTAAACCGCTTGCAACAACAGTGAGTACACCCCTTATGGAAAATGTCCAAATTGGACATTTTTCCTCCCCGATGTCATGTGACTCATTAGTGTTACACTGCATCAAATTGGTCTGTATGGCTGTCGTCCCAGAAGGAAGCCTCTTCTAAAGATGATGCACAAGAAAGCCCGCAAACAGTTTTCTGAAGACAAGCAGACTAAAGACATGGACTACTGGAACCATGTCCTATGGTCTGATGAGGCAAGATAAACTTATTTCAGATGGTGTCAAGCGAGTGTGGCAACCAGGTGAGGAGTACAAAACAAGTGTGTCTTGCCTACAGTCAAGCATGGTGGTGGGAGTGTCATGGTCTGGGGCTGCATGAGTGCTGCCAGCACTGGGGACCTACAGTTCATTGAGGGAGCCATGAATGCCAACATGTTCTGTGACATACTGAAGAAGAACATGATCCCCTCCCTTTGGGGACTGGATCGCAGGGCAGTATTCCAACATGATAATGACCCCAAACACACCTCCAAGACAACCACTATCTTGCTAAAGAAGCTGAGTGTAAAGGTGATGGACTGGCCAAGCATGTCTCCAGACCTAAACCCTATTAAGCATCTATGGGGCATCCTCAAACAGAAGGTGGAGGAACGCATGGTCTCTAACATCCACCAGCTCCATGAAGTCCTCATGGAGGAGTGGAAGAGGACTCCAGTGGCAACCTGTGAAGCTCTGGTGAACTCCATGACCAAGAGGGTTAAGGCAATGCTGGAAAATAACGGTGGCCACACAAAATATTGACACTTTGGGCCCAATTTGGATATTTTCACTTAGGGTGTACTCACTTTTGTTGCCAGTGGTTTAGACATTAATGGCTGTGTGTTGAGTTATTTTGAGAGGACAGCAAATTCACACTGTTATACAAGCTGTACGCTCACTACTTTACATTGTAGCAAAGTGTCATTTCTTCAGTGTTGCCACGTGAAAAGTTAGAATAAAATATTTACAAAAATGTGAGGGGTGTACTCATTTTTGTGAGATAGCTCACATAACACAAGCAACAATTGTGTAAATCAATCAAAACAAATCATAATATACAGACTAAAGAATAGTCTATATCTTTCTGTTCAATCTTGAATAATTGACACCTAACTATCCAGATGCCATCCCATCACCTTGTCAGCTGGAACTCACCACATCAAAATACCCAACTATTTAAATGTAAGTAAAAAAGCATTTGTTAATCTTCTCTCCATGGAATCAAACTTGTTTCCTTATATGAGCTTGAACTCTGTTTAATGTAGATGGATATCTCACTAACAAATAAGTATGTTCTTGTACTAGAATACAAAATAAAAAGAAATACCACGCTGGTAATCCAAAAATATTTAAAGCAGCCAGCACAGCAAGAGACAAATTTGGATGGCAAAAGAGGTATGTGCAGTGATAAAGTGAAATCAGATAAGCGCATCAACAAAAGTCAGTGTACCGTGCAAGATCATAAATCTACAAAGTACCATATATAAATGAATATAAATGTCACACTGATATATGAATAAACATTGAACAGATTTAGATGATGTGACAAAAGGTTAATAAACACAAAGGATAAAAAATGAAGAAAAGATCAAATCAAAATCAAAATCAGTCCACATAGGTGAAGAAAAAGTGTTGAAATGGATCAAAAAAAAGGAGGGTAAGTCCTTATGGTATCAGCGGGGATCACATAGGGATCACATATGTAAAGGAAACAACCACCACCGACTTTGAGAAGGCTTACAGAAACGTGTGGACTCAATAAGGCATATGCCCAATGAGTCACCAAGGCTTGAGGTGTATATACACCAAAAGGATGGAACTTCCAAGCCTCTTAATCCTGGCTAGAATGGGAGATGATCCCTCCATCCCTTGAATGGCTCAATGTGGTAATAACTGGTCAGGACTGGCAGCCTCAAAACAAAGGATGGGCCAAGTCTTCCTTATGCACTCATACGGTATAACCAAAAAGGAAACAAATGCTCCACATAGTGTAAAACCGTAGGTGTAGAAAATGATTTATTTAAAAAAAACAGGAACACTCACATTTCAATGAATAAAAAGCACTTACAAGAGTATTCAATAGCAATCAAATTAACGCAACAGCATCAGTAGAGCTCGTCCTGTCTTGTTTTGTCTAAAGAGACATCATCTTTAGACATCAAGTGCTTTTTAACTTTGACATTTAAACAGGTGGTCATTTTGATGCAGTGAGTTCCAGTCAAGTACGGTGCCTTGAAAAAGTATTCATACCCCTTGACATTTTCCACATTTTGTCATGTTACAACCAAGAACCTCAGTGTATATTATTGGGATTTTATGTGATAGACCAACACAAAGTGGCACATAATTGTGAAGTGGAAGGAACATGATAAATGGTTTTCATATTTTTTTACAAATAAATATCTGAAAAGTGTAGCGTGCATTTGTATTCAGCCCCCTTTACTCTGATACCGCTAACTAAAACCTAGTGGAACCAATTGCCTTCAGAAGTCACCTAATTAGTAAATAGAGTCCACCTGTGTGTAATTTACTCTCAGAATAAATACTTCTGTCCTGTGAGGCCCTCCAAGGTTTGTTAGAGAACCTTAGTGAACAAACAGCATCACGAAGGCCAAGGAACACACCAGAAAGGTCAAGGATAAAGTTGTGGAGAAGTTTAATGCATGGTTAGGTTATAAAAAATATCCCAAGCTTTGAACATCTCACGGAGCACTGTAAATCCATCATCCGAAAATGGAAAGAGTATGGCACAACTGCAAACCTACCAAGACATGGCTTTCCACCTAAACTGACAGGCCAGGCAAGGAGAGCATTAATCAGAGAAGCAGCCAAGAGGCCCATGGTAACTCTGAAGGAGCTGCAGAGATCTACAGCTAACTATTAGTCATGCACTCCACAAATCTGGCCTTTATGGAAGAGTGGCAAGAAGAAAGCCATTGTTGAAAGAAAGACATAAGAAGTCCTGTTTGCAGTTTGCGAGAAGCCATATGGGGGACACAGCAAACATTTGGAAGAAGGTGCTCTGGTCAGATGAGACCAAAATTTTACTTTTTGGCCTAAAAGCAATGTACTATGTGTGGAGCAAAACTAACACTCCACATCACCCTGAACACACCATCCCCACAGTGAAACATGGTGGTGGCAGAATCATGCTGTGTGGATGCTTTTCTTTAGCAGGGACAGGAAAGCTGGTCAGAGTTAATGATAAGCTAGATGGAGTCAAATACAGGACAATATTAGAAGAAAACCTGTTAGAGTCTACAAAAGACTTGAGACTGGGACAGAGGTTCACCTTCCAGCAGGACAATGACCTTAAACATACAGCCAGAGCTACAATTGAATGGTTTACATCAAAGAATATTCATGTGTTAGAATGGCCCAAGTGCAGACCTAAATCAAGTTGAGAACCCATGGCAAGACTTGAAAGCAAAGTATTGACTCAGGGGGGCTGAATACAAATGCATGCCACACTTTTCAGGTATTTATTTGTAAAAAAAAAAAAAAAAAATTGAAAGCCATTTATCATTTTCCTTCCACTTCACAATTATGTGCCACTTTGTGTTGGTCTATCACAAAAAATCCCAATAAAATAAATGTATGTTTTTGGTTATAACATGACAAAATGTCAAGGGGTATGAATACTTTTTCAAGGCACTGTAGATAGTGGGATTGCGCCTGGTGACTTACTGTTTCAGATTTTATTTTGCTTAGACATTTCATTTTTTACACATTTTGTTATTATGCGTGCTGTCTTTTATTATTTGCTTTTTAACATTTGGATATCTTTTGTTGAGTGGAGCAGTACATTAGCAGTAGCAGTAGATTAAATGGTAAAGCCACTTTTTCTAAGAACAAAGTGTTAATCAGCTAATGCACTTAAAGTGTTCTAATAAAAAAAATTGCAGGATCTGCATACCTTTAGATGTGATTAACCCTTTGGGAGTACCTCACCAGAAATACAATTTTCGTTGCAGAGGATGCTTAAAATCTGACTTGTTATCTTAGTGCAGATGTCTAGGTGAATCAGTGAGCCAATCAGAAAAGCAGAAAATTAAATTTCTGTGAAAGTTCTGTACACCAGCTGTGTACAGAAGGCCTCAAGGTTGCCACATTGCACTGAATATTTTTACCGAAAATGACAGCACTGCGGATTGAAAAGGAAATTTTATTTTTACTAACATTCAATTACAATATAGCTTATGTATCAATTATATATACTATATTTTTTTATTTGAAAATTTTCTTTGCCACGAACGTGGGGTTACTCTATAAGGTATATATATATATATATATATATATATATATATATATATATATATATATATATATTAAGTAGTTATATAGAAGCACAGTGTTTCTATATCTTGATGCATAAAATATATGCACTATGAATAAGAAAGCAGTATTAATGTTGGTGTAATAATAAAATGCAGTGTATCACTTTGTGCTCTGTAGTAAATTGTAAATACTGTAAAAACCGGGGTTTTGTTTTGTTTTTTGTTAGTTTTGAATGTGATAGGGAGGGTTTACAATTCCTTCAGTTTATTTCTCAATGCGTCCTTTCATCTCCTGTCCTGAGGAAGCAACTGTTCCAAAGTGAGGGGTATTCCCCCCTTAGACAGTTGTCACTTGAACATGTATCCCTATTGGAATATTTACTTTCTGCCTTTATGAAAATTGTCATGAAGAAATAGAAGATGAAATGGTGAGGATGAATCTACCAAGAAAGGACACAGACAATTCAATTTTAACTTTTCCCTACACCATACTACAATTTAACACAGCTAGGAGCTGCCCATATGCATTTGAGCGTGAATAACTTAAAGTGGACCTTTCCCCTATTTTACTAAATGACACGCCATCATGCATCTCTGCTACTGAAACTGAAAGCAGGGCATTTTGAATCTGGTTCAGGACCTTTTAAAGTGCCATACCACCAGAAACATGGTTCTAATGCTTTATTAAACTCCCCTGAATGTTGTATATCTATGTTGTATTCAACCTTTTGAGCTTATTAGTCTTCAGCGAAAGATGAATACAAGGGATTCTGTGTTCCAAAAAGATACACGAATAGTACTGCAAACTTATGGCTTGGGTATCATGTTGGAAAAAATGTAAGCAGAAAATCTGAAAATAATAATGTCAAGACTCATAAAATATTCTAAGTTGTTATAACAATGCAGTGTTACCTCTCATTAATAGGTGTACACTATGTCATTCACTTCACTAGATTTATCTTCTGTCAGTGCAAAAACATCTTTTAGAACAGTTCCAGGTTTAGGAGATTATGATATATGCACATTGGTACACTAGTTCTCTAACTTCACATCTCCCTTGTAATGATACAGGATTGAAACATTTGATCACAACAAGCTACATATGTCCTAAAGTAACTTTCTTTCCTTGATTTCCCAAGTGGGATTTTCATCTCTGTTCATGACAGCCCTTTCCCAGTAAATGATGATTTCGGTTAAGAGTTTAAGAGCAAACCTGAGAACTAGCAATACTTTTTTATGCTACATTTTTTTAAATATTTAAGTTATTCATCAGAAAGGGGTATACAAACATGTGTTGAAAGTTATTTATAATTAAAGTAAAATATAAGCAGGGGGTCATTAATTATGTCATCCTTCATTTAGATGACTTATTTATTATATAAAATATTTACAAAGGCAGATGCAGGGTCACTCATAAAGGAAAACAAATACATGTTCAGTTTAGTTGCAGCTAAATTATATAGTCACTATAATCCTATGTGCATAGTGCTAGTGTGAATAGGCATACAGGTATGAATAATTAGGCAGAACAATCCTATAGTTGAAGTTCATAATGTCAAACATACAGCTTTTATTTGAAAACAGGCTTTTAACATAAATGATGGAATGCACGTAAGGATTTAGCACAGCAGGGGTTCCCGTGTGTGTTTAAACATTTAGAGGCTAAACATGCTATTGCTAGAAAACAGTAATATACTTATGTGTGTTCATCCATGGAATGAGGTTGTACTAAGGCCAAGAAATTGTCCACAAGAATCCATGTGAAACATGAACATTTACTGTATTCAACATTTTGGTATCAGGTAACCTAAGAACATAATTGCTCCTGCATGTAGCCTACATATCTGCGGCATTATTTATATACTTCCTACTATCAAAAGAAATGGTCCGCTGATGAAGCATATACTGTATATAATGAAATACAAGCATTACTGTACATGTGTTAAAAGCAGCAAGTACATAAAATTACTTTTTTCCACAGTAGATGTAGCCATAATTGATTATTTTCATTCTACGTGATTCTTTTTTTTTTTACTGTATTAAGGAACTAGTATTTTTTTTTTTAAATCAGAACAATATTTATTGTACCAATATGCAATATACATAAAATACAGTAAGTCATTCAGGAAAAAATACCATACAGCACAGAATGCATTGGTACAACATACATTTAAGAGAAAAGATTATTATAACAAGTGTAAAGAGGCACATTGGTACAGCAAAATGAGAAAATCTCTAGGTTAAGAATAAAACAATTGACAAAAGTGTAAACTTAGGACTAGTAACCTGGGGGGCTACAAAAATTGGCTTGTACAGTTCCGTCACTAAATGAGCGAGTTCAACAATAGAACCAAAAGTTCCAGACACTCAGGGACATCCGCCTTAGTGGGATCTTCGTGGGCAAGTGCAACAGTACTTGAGGCAGTTAAAACCAGGTAAGTGGGTCTTTGTGGTGTCGGGTCTTCTGACGACATTTAGTCAGCTCTTCTCTGAGGCAAAACGCTTCTCTATCATAAACTGGGATCTTTGCTTTTGGACCTTCACTGAAAAGTCTAGGAACAACGAGACTTTAAAGTTGTCAATCACTAGGGCCAATGCCAAAGACCTTGCTTTGAAAAGTATTGCATCTCGGTCCCTATAATTCAGTAATTTGAACAAGAATGGTCTAGGGGGAGCTCCAGGTGGTAAGGGATGAGGGGGGCACCCTGTGTGCCCTTTCTATGGGGAACATGGGTGAGAAGGTGTCTTTTCCAAAAAAGCAGCCAATTCTCAATGAAAGTGACTGGATTCTTTCCTTCAATTTTCTCCGGGACACCAATGGCCCTTATGTTGTTTCTATGGAGACAGTTCTCCATGTCGTCCAGCCTCACGGCATGTTTAGCAAACAAGGATTGTTGATAATGCACATCCCGTTATAATGGTGCCCACTCATCCTCCAATGTGCTCAGGTGTCCCTCCAGAGCAGTCGTATGATCACGCAATTTTTGCATGTCATGGCGAATGAAGGCGATTTCAGTTTTCACCCCTTTAATCTCTGATGTAAGTTCAGTGATGGCAAATTTGCATGAGGTGACAGTTAAAAGAATGTCCCTCGGGGTGGGTTCCGGCTCATCCAGGTCAGAGGCCTGAGCAGGCTCTGTAGCAGCAGTTATAGCAAGGTTACCCACTGTGTCCCAGTCCAGGAGAGTGGCATGCAGATCCTCTAATGGTGCTGTGTCATCTGCATCTGCATGGCTGTCACCACAATCCCCTATTGATTTGGCGCTGGGAAAGCCTTTGCTACAGGCTTTGTAAAAAATGTGGAGGCTGCCTCCTTGTACTTCTCCTTTGCCTGTCTCGCGGCTGCACCGCCATTGTGGTGATGTCAGTGTCTCAAAAGAAGGTTCAGGAGATTTGCCATCAGGATGTTTGTGCGGATATTGGGCAGAGCTTGCAGCCATTGCTTCTGTCTACATCCGCTGCCAAGCCACGCTCCAAGGAACTAGTGTTTAAAGGCAATACAACTATTGGGGCACTAAGAAAAAAAATTTTAAAGTTAGCAGATATACAAAAATACCAATTCAGTCAGTGTATATTTAAAAAAAAAAATTAAGTGTATTTTTAAAAGGTAGTACTGTAAGTATAAACGTATTCAGACTGGGAGAGGAAAGGCCAGCATTGACAGTCTATCAGAACACATGTTCAAAGGGATCCTGCTAACTGAATAAGGAGTGGATAATTAACTTATTACAGTGCCACTACTATTTCATTGTCAAATTAGAAGGCTGGGGCGTGTTGCTGACCAAGCTATGTTGCATCTGCAACTTCTCAATGTCCACATATTTTTTACATCTGATTCAATCTTTCCTTCATCCCTATATTTGGCCCAGGGGAAATATCAATTATTAAATCTATAGAAACACTTTCTGATACCAAAATAAAAAATATGCAAAGCATATTAAATTTAATAGTTAGGTAATTTTAATTAGTTTAGTAACATTTGCAAAATGCAATATAAAATATTACGGTAACTAAAAATAATTTCAGCCGAAATTGTTTATGAAGTAAAAATAAGTGCAGTGCTAAAACACTTTCAAATACAACATAAAGTGCAATCAAAAGCAATCCAATTTATGGTGCAACCATATGCACCATATATTGTTTTTAATATATGGTGCTGGCTTCATTGATTAATTTTGTTTAATTGGTAGAAGCGCAGAAGGTTTTAACACATATTTATCTAAGTAATTATTTATGCATTTATTCTTTAAACATCACACATGCTTGCTGGAAAATGACAGTATTTTTCCAGAATATAAAGACTCTAGCAGTCTAAAGCCGTGTACACACGGTCAGATTTTCTGACGGGAACTGTACGATGTGAGCTTGTTGTCGGAAAGTCCAACTGTGTGTATGCTCCATCGAACATTTGCTGTCGGAATTTCCACACACAAATGTTTGAGAGCAGGTTCTCAAATTTTCCGACAACAAAACTTGTTGTCAGAAAGTCCGATAGTGTGTACACAAGTCGGTCGCACAAAAGTTCACGCATGCTCTGAATCAAGCAGAAGGAGCCGCACTGGCTATTGAACTTCCTTTTACTTGGCTCGTCGTACATGTTGTACATCACCACGTTCTCACGTTCAGAACTTTTGGCCAACATTTGTGTGACCGTGTGTATGCAAGACAAGTTTGAGCCAACATCCTTTGGAAAAAATCCACGGTTTTGTTGTGGGAAAATCCGATCGTGTGTACGGGGCATATTGTAAGATGCATAAGGACAAATGCACACATTTATTTTATAGATAGATTTTGTCTTTGAATCCAGTGGCCTCCTTCCCCTATTGAAATGAGTTATCAGCAGTAGGTATTCACTGCTTGTGCACAGCTTGTCTTTTAAAAAGAATTTAAATGCAAATAGAAAGCAATATAAAAGTAAGAGGTAACTTGCCACAACTAGACATGTGCAAACTGAAATATTTTGTTTCGAAATTTTGCTTTCGTCCGAAAAGTACATTTATTTAGTTACTCCCAAAATTCGTTTTTACTTATTTCGTTTTTCATTAAAAATTGCATTAGTCTGAAAATCGAAATTAATTAAGGTCGAATCTGTCATTGAAGGCTTATGGTGTCTGTTGAATGTTCAAAGAAGATTCGACGGAGCAACTAAACTGTACTTATACATTTCCAGTCGAATTTTCCGCCTACAAGCTAGCTGTAGTAGAATTCTAATGTTGTATGACTAGTAATAATTATATTTATTAATTATTTTACTAGTCAACCAACATTAGAATTTTTCTATAGCCTATGGGCGGATGCATTTGACCGGAAATGTACGATTGCAGCGTCGTACAGTTTAGCTGCTCCGTCGAATCTTTCGACGGACACCATAAGCCAAAGATTTGATGTTTGTCATTTTTTCGTTGCTTTGTCCAATTTTCGTCGTTCATGTTGAATGGTCTACTCTACCCCAACAGTCAACCAACTTTCACATTCGTTTCTCAATTTTAAAGTGCAATGGCGGGCGCGGCATTCGAAGTGTCAGATATTGATATGGTATTATAATATAGAATCTATAAGAATAAATCCCCCCCACAACACGGGCAGCCTCTGAGGCTATCACAACACTAGCAACACTAGTATCACTATCAAGTTCACAACACTAACACAATAGCAGCAGATTATTATGAATAAGTTAAGTTGAACTGTAGCTTGCTTCACTATTGTTCTGCTGCTGTGCTTATGCTTAATTGCTAAATAATTCAGGTTCTCTGACAAACGGACCAGCTAAGATTGACTGTCCTCTGAAATGATTCAGTGTGTGTGTGTCTCTCTCTGCTAGCAAATTGTAAGTGAAAGTAAGTTGGCTGTACGTGTGTACTTAGTTCTAACTATTTTACTGCCCCTCCTCTTTGGTTACAATCGACCAATAACATTCACCATCATCATTATTTTTATTTTACTTCCCCCACCCAATTCCAGCAGTGATCTTTTCTCTCTATGTCGAATCTTTTCTCTCTATGTCAAATCTTTTCTCTCTATGTAGAATAATCTTGGACTAATAGAGTTAAGGTTAGGCAAATTCGACCACAGGTTCGATAGACACAGATTGTTATTGTCAGCGTCATGTCGAATCTCCTATCTATATCGAACTGTTGTCGCAACAAAAATGAAAATAAAGCATTTGTTTATGTTGGATTCTTTTGGGGATTCTTTCGGTCAGCGTTTTATAGCGTCAGGGACCCCCATATACTACCTAATAAATGTTTTAACCCCTTGATTGCCCCCTAGTTAACCCTTTCACCAGTGATCACTGTATAACTGTTACGGGTGACGCTGGTTAGTTTGTTTATTTTTTATAGTGTCAGGGCACCCGCCGTTTATTACCGAATAAAGGTTTAGCCCCCTGATCACCCGGCGGTGATATAAGTTAGGTTTTAGGGTCAGATAGGGTCTGCGTTGCCTCAGGCAGCATCAGGTTAGCACCAGTACCGCTAACACCCATGCATGCAGCATACGCCTCCCTTAGTGGTATAGTATGTGAACGGATCAATGTCTGATCCAATCAGATCTATACTAGCGTCCCCAGCAGTTTAGGGTTCCCAAAAATGCAGTGTTAGCGGGATCAGCCCAGATACCTGCTAGCACCTGCATTTTGCCCCTCCGCCCAGCCCAGCCCACCCAAGTGCAGTATTGATTGATCACTGTCACTTACAAAACACTAAACGCATAACTGCAGTGTTTGCAGAGTCAGGCCTGATCCCTGCGATCGCTAACAGTTTTTTTGGTAGCATTTTGGTGAACTGCCAAGCACCAGCCCCAGGCAGTGTCATGTTAGCGCCAGTACCGCTAACACCTACGCACGCACCGTACACCTCCCTTAGTCGTATAGTATCTGAACGGATCAATATCTGATCCGATCAGATCTATACTAGCGTCCCCAGCAGTTTAGTGCTCCCAAAAATGCAGTGTTAGCAGGATCAGCCCAGATACCTGCTAGCACCTGCATTTTGCCCCTCTGCCCGGCCCAGCCCAGCCCACCTAAGTGCAGTATCGATCAATCACTGTCACTTACAAAACACTAAACGCATAACTACAGTGTTCGCAGAGTCAGGCCTGATCCCTGCGATCGCTAACAGTTTTTTTGGTAGTATTTTGGTGAACTGGCAAGCACCAGCCCCAAGCAGTGTCAGGTTAGCGCCAGTACCGTTAACACCCACGCACGCACCGTACACCTCCCTTAGTGGTATAGTATCTGAACGGATCAATATCTGATCCAATCAGATCTATACTAGCGTCCCCAGCAGTTTAGGGTTCCCAAAAATGCAGTGTTAGCGGGATCAGCCCAGATACCTGCTAGCGCCTGTGTTTTGCCCCTCCGCCCGGCCCAGCCCAGCCCTCCCAAGTGCAGTATTGATCGAACACTGTCACTTACAAAAAACTAAATGCATAACTGCAGCGTTCGCAGAGTCAGAGTCAGGCCTGATCCCTGCGATCGCTAACAGTTTTCTTGGTAGCGTTTTGGCCTAGTACACCCCGATCGTAGTCAAACCAGCACTGCAGTAACACTTGGTGATGGGGCGAGTCCCATAAGTGCAGTTCAAGCTGGTGAGGTGGCAAGCACAAGTAGTGTCCCACTGCCACCAAGAAGAAGACAAACAGGCCCGTCGTGCCCATAGTGCCCTTCCTGCTGCATTCGCCAATCCTAATTGGGAACCCACTGCTTCTGCAGCACCAGTACTTCCCCCATTCACATCCCCAACCAAATGCAGTTGGCTGCATGAGAGGCATTTTTATGACCTCCCGAGTACCCCTACCCAACGAACCCCCCAAAAAAGATGTTGTGTCTGCAGCAAGCACGGATATAGGTGTGACACCCACTATTATTGTCCCTCCTGTCCTGACAATCCTGGTCTTTGCATTGGTGAATGTTTTGAACGCTACCATTCACTAGTTGAGTATTAGCGTAGGGTACAGCATTGCACAGACTAGACACACTTTCACAGGGCCTCCCAAGATGCCATTGCATTTTGAGAGACCCGAACCTGGAACCGGTTACAGTTATAAAAGTTACAGTTACAAAAAAAGTGTAAAAAAAAAAAAAAAAAGCACAAAAAATATATAAAATTAAAAAAAATAGTTGTCGTTTTATTGTTCTCTCTCTCTCTATGCTCTCTCTATTGTTCTACTTTTTTTACTGTATTCTATTCTGCAATGTTTTATTTTTATTATGTTTTATCATGTTTGCTTTTCAGGTATGCAATTTTTTTATACTTTACTGTTTACTGTGTTTTATTGTTAACCATTTTTTTGTCTTCAGGTACGCCATTCACGACTTTGAGTGGTTATACCAGAATGATGCCTGCAGGTTTAGGTATCATCTTGGTATCATTCTTTTCTGATATATTGCTCAAACATGCCATGGAAATATGTGAAATTACACCCCAAAATACATTCTGTTGCTTCTCCTGAGTATGGGGATACCACATGTGTGAGACTTTTTGGGAGCCTAGCCACGTACGGGACCCCGAAAACCAAGCACCACCTTCAGGCTTTCTAAGGGCGTAAATTTTTGATTTCACTCTTCACTGCCTATCACAGTTTCAGAGGCCATGGAATGCCCAGGTGGCACAAACCCCCCCAAATGACCCTATTTTGGAAAGTAGATACCCCAAGCTATTTGCTGAGAGGTATAGTGAGTATTTTGCAGACCTCACTTTTTGTCACAAAGTTTTGAAAATTGAAAAAAGAAAAAAAAAAATTCTTGTCTTTCTTCATTTTCAAAAACAAATGAGAGCTGCAAAATACTCACCATGCCTCTCAGCAAATAGCTCGGGGTGTCTACTTTCCAAAATGGGGTCATTTGGGGGGGTTTGTGCCACTTGGGCATTCCATGGCCTCCGAAACTGTGATAGGCAGTGAAGAGTGAAATCAAAAATGTACACCCTAATGCCCCGTACACACGGTCGGACTTTGTTCGGACATTCCAACAACAAAATCCATGGATTTTTTCCTACGGATGTTGGCTCAAACTTGTCTTGCATACACACGGTCACACAAAGTTGTCGGAAAAGCCAATCGTTCTAAACGCGGTGACGTAAAACACGTACGTCAGGACTATAAACGAGGCAGTGGCCAATAGCTTTTATCTCTTTATTTATTCTGAGCATGCGTGGCACTTTGTGCGTCGGATTTGTGTACACACGATCGGAATTTCCGACAACGGATTTTGTTGTCGGAAAATTTTATATCCTGCTCTCAAACTTTGTGTGTCAGAAATTCCAATGGAAAATGTGTGATGGAGCCTACACACGGTCGGAATTTCTGACAACAAGGTCCTATCACACATTTTCCGTTGGAAAATCCGACCGTGTGTATGGGGCATTAGAAATCCTGAAGGCGGTGATTGGTTTTCAGGGCCCCGTACGCAGCTAGGCTCCCAAAAAGTCCCACACATGTGGTATCCCCTTACTCAGGAGAAGCAGCTAAATGTATTTTGTATCATGGCCTGTGTGAGCAATATATCATTTAGTGACAACTTTGTGCAAAAAAAAACAAAAATTGTCACTTTCCCGCAACTTGTGTCAAAATATAAAATATTCCATGGACTCAACATGCCTCTCAGCAAATAGCTTGGGGTGTCTACTATCCAAAATTGGGTCATTTGGGGGGGTTTTGTGCCATTTGGGCATTTTATGGCCTTCAAAACTGTGATAGGTAGTGAGGAGTAAAATCAAAAATTTACGCCCTTAGAAATCCTGAAGGCGGTGATTGGTTTTCGGGGCCCCGTACGCGGCTAGGCTCCCAAAAAGTCCCACACATGTGGTATCCCCGTACTCAGGAGAAGCAGATGAATGTATTTTGGGGTGCAATTTCACATATGCCCATGGCCTGTGTGAGCAATATATCATTTAGTGACAACTTTTTGTAATTTTTTTTTTGTCATTATTCAATCACTTGGGACAAAAAAAATGAATATTCAATGAGCTCAACATGCCTCTCGGCAATTTCCTTGGGGTGTCTACTTTCCAAAATGGGGTCATTTGGGGTGGTTTGTACTGCCCTGCCATTTTAGCACCTCCAGAAATGACATAGGCAGTCATAAACTAAAAGCTGTGTAAATTCCAGAAAATGTACCCTAGTTTGTAGACGCTATAACTTTTGCGCAAACCAATAAATATACACTTATTGACTTTTTTTTTACCAAAGACATGTGGCCGAATACATTTTGGCCTAAATGTATGACTAAAATTGAGTTTATTGGATTTTTTTATAACAAAAAGTAGAAAATATCATTTTTTTTCAAAATTTTCAGTCTTTTTCCATTTATAGCGCAAAAAATAAAAACCGCAGAGGTGATCAAATACCAACAAAAGAAAGCTCTATTTGTGGGAAGAAAAGGACGCAAATTTTGTTTGGGTACAGCATTGCATGACCACGCAATTAGCAGTTAAAGCGGCACAGTGCCAAATTGTAAAAAGTGCTCTGGTCACGAAGGGGGTAAATCCTTCCGGGGCTGAAGTGGTTAAGCAGTTTATATTTCTTTCCAAAAATCAGCTTTGTTCTGAAATGTCTTGTGCCAGTCCTATATATGAAACATCATTTAATTAAGTACTCCTGAGAATGTCTCCAGAATGTATACACATTACACACAGCAGTTCATTTTGACTGTATTTAAAGTGGTGTTCCACCCTAAAAAAAAATGCATGAATGTGCCTAAAAAAAAAAATAAAAAAATAATTTGTAATTTTTTTTTAACTTACCTCTAAATGCCTGTTTCTAGGGGGTCCCTCGTAGTCTGTCAGTGCCTGGGCTGGTGACATCACTTCCCCTCGGCACAGGAAGGGCTCAGCTCTGCTCCCTCCCTCTTGTCAATCATCTGGGACTCATTACAGGTCCCAGATGACTGAGCGGCCAATCACGGCGTGCGGCGCCGCTCGCGTATGCGCAGTGGGTGCCCGACTGTGAAGCCACAGCCCGGCGCCCACAGTTGCAATGCTGGTGCCGCCGAATGGAAGGGGAGACGAGCAGGGCTTCGATCCCCCGCATCGCTGGACCCTGGGACAGGTAAGTGTCCAATTAAAAGTCAGCAGCTGCAGTATTTGTAGCTGCTGACATTTAATTTTTTTTTTTTAAATGGGAACTCCTCTTTAACTCCTGTCAGACAGACATTAGCACAGGACTACAAATATGACAAGGACTTGCAGGCATATTGATCACCACTGAGAAAACGCTAATGCAGAGTGTACTTTTTTCATAATTAAACATATATCTAAAATGGTGTGCTAGTTGTTGTAAAACTTGTGATATATCAGAC
Source organism: Aquarana catesbeiana (assembly GCF_042186555.1). Lineage (NCBI taxonomy): Eukaryota > Metazoa > Chordata > Amphibia > Anura > Ranidae > Aquarana > Aquarana catesbeiana. Next base: position 357,672,049 of record NC_133327.1, on the reverse strand, counting down.
AATAGCACAAAAGGAAAGGTTAAGTTTGCATATACATGTTGCAGTAGCATGCAGTAAAATTAGTGTTTTGATACACAACACACAGCAACAGGTAAACTGTGATGTGGTGAGGTGTGGGTGATGCAAACTGCATTACAATGCACTTTTTGGGCCATTTTACTCCTATTAATTTTACTGCACATTATTCAAAGCATGCCAAAATATATACAGAGACTATCCATTGTTTTAAATGTGTCTACATCTGTGTGATGTGTAGATGTGCATTGTCCTTTTCATTACACAGCCGATTGATGACAATGGTATATTTGTGTGAATCCAACCATATAATAGCAGGCAATGCTCCTGCATTGCAGTGCACCACAACACGTGTATCCCTTGTTGTGGTGCACTGCAGTTAAAAAAAAGGGCAAGTCACAACAGAGGCAGTGAAATTGCAGCACCTTTTCCATTTCCTTCCTTTCAAAAGCATAAACAAAGTCAGATAAAATACATATAAACATAAATGGTATCTATTAGTTCTTATCTTCTTAACTTTTTTCATTGTATTTTCTTTTTTTTTTAAATAAGGGATATACTGTAATATTTATACTGTATGTGCACACTAGATAGATAGATAGATAGATAGATAGATAGATAGATAGATAGATAGATAGATAGATAGATAGATAGATAGATAGATAGATAGATAGATATCTTTATGAAAATAGAACTAAGCAAAACATTTGTCTAGACTTTATTTTGGAAGTATCTAAAGTGGACAAAAGTGATCTCAATAAAATAGCCATAGCAGATGACTGCATCTTTCATCAAGCAAGTGTTACTAGTCTTTGAAGTAGCTAGAAAAATTTAAAGGACAGATGGAGAGCAAGACACAGTTTGATCTGTGAATGTTGATGTCAATTTAGCACAGACTATTAGCCCTGCTGGCATGCTATAGCATGCATGCATAATTTGTTAGCAGGACACATCCCCATTCAAATACTTTTGGCATATCTAAATTGGGAGGAGCTGTCTTTTTATCAAAGTGCTACAGTGCACCTTTGGGTGCAGTAATGGACAACATCACATCTGCATGTAAAGGAAAATAACTTTTCTTGGCTGGAATTTCTGCAAACAGAAAACAGGTTCAATTCACATTTAGTTGGAAGCCATCAAGAGTGCAAGACTCCCTCAACAGATGGTGAAAGGAATCAGAAAAGGAAACAGTGTCAGGACTAAAAAACATTTTCTAAGTGAAATAAAGATTCCAATTGAGTTTAAGATATCAAATTGCCTTTTACTTAATGTATCCGGTAAAGCTGGCCAAATATGCTGATCCCTTTTCTGTTCATACCAACGCAAATAAGCTCTAAATAGACCTGAGGCATCCCTGGGTACCCCAAAGGTTTAAAAATGTTTCCCCTCTGCATGCATAAGCGTGCACATGTTTATGTACATAAAAACCTAACTACATGCACGATGTAGCACACACATTTAGGCACCAGCATACACACATCATAGTGTACCTGTGAGCATGCAAGGCACATCAGCTGGTGCCATGTGGGCTATTTAAACCTGAACTTCATATAGGATCATTGGGCTTTCAGTATTTACTCCTGTAACATAATCCTAAAACATATGCTGACCTTATTATTGACCCAGATTCTTACCTGACTTGGTTTTGGATTAACCTTTTCTGCCTATGCGTGCCTCTCATCTTCTTTACTAACCTTGACCTTGACCTCTGACCAAGATTCTGTCCATCAACTTCGTTCCTTACTTCCTGCACAAAGACAACCACTACTTATTCCTCCCTATGATACTGACTACGATTTGGTGCCTTCTTGCTGAGCTGCTACTGGACCCAGCTTGTGACTCAACTCCACTTATAACTGAAATTTATGTATCCATGGTGTACCTCCAACTGTGCCTAGCTAATATGATAAGAGCACTCCCAGGTTCCAGTTTTCAGTGTCTGCACCCTGGCACTCATGCCTTTCCATAGCCCTGTAGATCCTGCCTCAATTGGCTACCTTCATCAGCTTGGGTTCCTCAAACAGGTACATTACTTTTTCCATATCTTTTCGTTCCCTTCCCCACTCTCCTTTGCCCAGCTTCCCTTTGCTGTCTTATTATTCATATCATGTTTAAGATCATGTTTTGGGGCATGCAGCAATGATGCAGCATATTCTATCATTCCTTGTAAGAAACAACTGGTATACTCCTTGAGCATTCCAAGCTATGCGATTATGTTATTTGTATCATGAATTAATCTGTATATACACTAATCAAAAATTGTTCGCTGTACCCCTGTCTGTTGAACAGTAAAGTTCAGTGTGTATCTTGCCATTACTATAGATGTAGTGATTTAGGATGTAGTTATAATCATCGGTGTAAAAGTGCAGTTACAATTTAAGTAAGGTGATGTGCAGTGAAATAAACATAAACCTCCAATCATGTGCATTGGAACGTAAAATCTTAGAGTTTATCAATGACTGAATGTTCTCAATGAACACTGGATAACTTCACAGAACTTTACCTCACTTTATAGCATGTGAAGCACAACTTTTACTGTGACTCCTGGCTGTTTACCTGGCCATGGAAAGCATACCATACAAACAAATGTGTGCATTTATATGGATAGTCATGTTTACTAATTAGAACATGTTCTAGTGGTAATAATTGGTAAACATAGATGCTGTGGTGATGGAATGCACAACAAATCAGAATTTCCTAGAAAATGAAGGGGTTAAAAACCTTAAGTTTATTTTATATTTACTTCACCCTGTCTTACACATCTGTATACCTAACTGCAGTAATTACCTAGATTTTCCTTTGGACAACTGCATGAACACAACATTGATAGAAATGTTTTTTCTGACCTACTTTCTGGTTATTATGCTAGCGGAAGCAGTAAAAATGTCTTAAGAAACTGTGAACCTGATAAATTGATAATTCTGTCAACTTAGCTGCAAAGCAAAGTCCTTTCTAATTCTTCTCCTGTAGTTAACGGCTGCACACATCAATAACTTTGCAAGTACTTTTACTGCTCTTTGTGAGTCTGTCCCTTGAGAGTTATTCTATTTAGTGCATTTAAATAATTAGTCTTATTATTTTCCCTCAACGGTTATTTGTTTACATCTTTATACTTTTAACTCGCAGATAAAAGCTGTGTGGCTGCAAAATACTTTTTATTACAAACTTAATTAAGCCAAACTTTAAAAAAAATCTTAAGGGAATACCTCAGAGAAAGTTTCAAGAAGGACATTTAAAAGGGAAAAAATATAAAATTGTGTTTTTAAAAGCTATATTTTAAATTAGATAAAAAAGTTCGTTTGCAGCAGAACATGTTCATCTGTATTTTAATAGATGCTGTGTTATTGTGTTGCCAATTCAAAATGATAATCACAAAATATATGTAAACAAATTACAGAAATAAAAATGTCTGTTAAGATATTATTTATGTATTTATTTGTCATTATCATTATTCTTATTTTGTTTGTTTTTTTATATTAATAAACAAATTACACAAATAAATCTTACACCTGTTAAGATGTTATCTTTTGCATCATTATTTAACTACTTGCCGCCCACGCTATAGCCGAAAGATGGCTATAGCATGGGCCTTAATTTGCCAGGAGGGCGTCCATGACCCTGCACATCGCGCGCGGCGTGCTCTGTGATCACAGAGTCAATGAGACTCAGCTGATCACAGATCAAAGTAAGGGACTGATCCCAGCCCCTTACCACATGATCAGCTTTTTAGCCAGTGACAAGCTGATCACGTGATGTATGCAGAAGATCGCTAATCAATATTTTTTTCCCCTCATGCTATCAGCGTGAGGGAAAAAAAGCTGATCACTGGCTTCTGTCAGAGGGATTATGGTCCCTCACACAGCGAGCTGTGGCTGCCTCATCAGTGCCCACCAGTGCCACCTGCCAGTGCCACCTATCGCTAGCCACCAGTGCTACCTACCAATGCCAACAGTGCCACCTACCAGTGCCCACCAGTGCCACCCATCAATGCCCACTGGTGCTGCCAATCATTGCCCATCCATGCCACAGATCAGTGCTGCCTATCAGTATCACTTACCAGTGCCTATCAGTGCCCATCAGTGCCACCTATCAGTGCAGTTTATCAGCGCAACCTATCAGTGCCCTTCAGTGCTGCCGATCAGTGCCAATGATCAGTGCCCATCAGTGTCACACATCAGTGCCACCTCATCAGTGCTTATCAGTGCCACCTATCAGTGCCCATCAGTACCGCCTATCAGTGCCCATCAGTGCAGCCTATCAATGCCCATCAGTGCAGCCTCATCAGCGCACATCAATGAAGGAGGAAAATTACCTGTTTTCAAAGCTGTATATGAAACTATAAAACAGGTTGTTTTTATTTCAAAATTTTCAATCTTTTTTAGTTAAAAAAAAAAAAAAAAACAACAATGTTGCATGACCGCGCAATTGTCATTCAAAGTGTGACAGCGCAGAATGCTGAAAATTGCTCTGGGCAGGAGAGGGGTTTAAGTGCCAAGTAGGCAAGTGGTTAAAGATAATGCCCGGGAAAATGTAAATATAAAAAAAATTCACTAAACCAATAAATGCATATTTCTCTATATTTTGTTTCTTTCAAACCCTGCAAGCGAACAAAATACATGTTGATCCTGCAGGAAAACCAATGAGCTTCTAAATCCTCCTGGTATAAGCTGTCAACACCACTTCTGCTGCTCATACTCTATCTGAGTTCTCCTCTTCTGGACTACACAGCACCCCCTTGTTTTATGGGGATGGGTATAGAGGAAGATGTTCTGTAGTCCAGTCCAGCAGAGAAGAACTCAGGGCTGACAACATTGTTCTGATTTCGGTGAAACAGAGGCAATACTGTCAGTTCACTACAGTAAGTGGCAGCAACAGCAAGTATTTATAAATGATTTTTAAGAAGAAAAAAGATGGGGAAATGTGCATACATTATAGAAATGTTTGGAATTTTTCTTCATTTTGCTTAGGCATACACTTTACAATTTGGAACTGTCAAATTGCATGACAAACGCACCATTATGAATGGGAGCTCAAAGTACTGAACCAGAAGGGGAACCAATTTGAGGAAGACCTCTAAGTGTACAGAGATTCCTCTGCTCATCACTGACAGTGTAGTGCATCAATGACATTTGAGAAAAATTCTGGACAGCTGCACTCCAAAAAATAGCCTTTATTCATCAAAAGGAATCAAAAAATACATGCCACAGCAAAATGGACAAAAGAACTGACACGTTTCACACTATCAAACAGTGCTTAAATGATTAAGCACTGTTTGATAGTGTGAGACGCGTCAGTATCCTGTCCATTCTGCTGTGGCATGTATTTTTTTATTCCTTTTGATGAATAAAGGCTATTTTTTGGAGTGCGGCTGTCCAGAATTTTTCTCAAATTTCATTGCTATATGCATTACCAGCACCTGTGGCTTCCAAACTAGAGGAGAGGTTCACTTCGATCTGACCTGCCTGGAGTGGTGATATCCCTTTCTCCAGTGTAGTGAATCAGCTACTGCAATGAACTAATACAATGTTGCAGAGACCAAACTCCATTATTTACCTTAGATCTGTAAGGGGTTTCAGCCTGGTAGGCTTGTCAAACAATGGAATTTCACCTCTGAAACACTGGGGTTGATTTACTAAAGACAAATCCACTTTGAATACAAGTGCACAGCAAGGGCGTTTGGAAGTGCACTTGGAAGTGCAGTCGCTGTAGATCTGAGGGGAAGCTCTGAAATGAGGGGAAGCTCTGCTTATTTTATCATCCAATCATGTACAAGCAAATATGCTGTCTATTTTCCTTGCATGTCCCCCCTCAGATCTACAGCGACTGCACTTCCAAGTGCACTTCCAAATGCACTTGCAGTGCACTTGTAGTGCAAAGTGGATTTGCCTTTAGTTAATCAACCCCATTGTATCAATTTTGTATAGCTGTTCACTCTGCATTGAGCTGATTCATTACACTCAAATACTTATCTACTATGACCACCAACTATGATCTAGTGATCATAATGGAATATTTTCTGGATTGACGCTATTCTTATAAATCATATGAATAAAGGATATAAATTATAAACATTTTAAACTGGAGAAAGATTAGCATAATAGTTGTTTTGCCCCAATTTACAAAAAGTGAATGTGCATGCAGTTACATAGTTACATTTAGTTACATAGTTGGTGAGGTTGAAAAAAGACACAATCCATCAAATTCAACCCAGGTGTGTGCTTTTATGTTAGTATTACATTGTATATCCCTGTATGTTGTGGTCATTTAGGTGCCTATCTAATAGTTTTTTTTTAATTATCGATGCTCCCCGCTGAAACCACTGCTTGTGGAAGAGAATTCCACATCCTTGCCACTCTAACAGTAAAGAACCATTTATGCAGTTTAAGGTTAAACCGCTTCTCTTCTAATTTTAGTGAATGGCCGCAAGTGTCTTTTTAAATTCTCCTTTGCAAAAAGTTTTATTCCTATTATGGGGTCACCAGTACGGTATTTGTACATTAAAATTATATCCTCTCTCAAGCGTCTCTTCTCCAGAGAGAATACGTTCAGTGCTTGCTGTTTTTCCCCATAGCTGAGAACCCCCCAGTCCCTTTATTAGCTTTGTTGCCCTTCTCTGGACCCTCTCCAGCTCCAGCACATCCCTCCTGAGGACTGGTAGAGTGGGAGAACTATCATTTTATCTCTGGAGTTAATCCCCTTTTTAATGCATGCCAATATTCTGTTGGCTCTGCTTGCAGCAGCTTGGTATTGCATGCCATTGCTGAGCCTGTCATCTACTAAGACCCCCAGGTCCATTTCCATGCTAGATTCCCCCAGAGGTTCTCCCACTAGCGAGTAGATTGCATTCAAATTTTTGGCACCCAAATGCATTATTTTACATTTATACATGACACATATCTCTGCCATTTTTTAAAATGAAATACATCCCTTAGTTTATAGTGCAGAGGTCTCCTTTGTATTATTTCATATTCTGGTTGAATGTTCTTAGCCTATAGTGTTAGGCTATTTTCTCTATTCATTGAATATTCTTCAGCTCTTTTGATCAAATGTTCTTAAGGCTATTTTCTCTTAGGATCAAATGTTAGGGAATGTTACACTTGCCCCGTGAAAGGCAACCTTTATTTTTTTAAATTAAATTAGTTATACTTACCTGCTCTGTGCAAAGATATTGCACAGAACAGCCCCTTACATCCTCCTCTGGGGTCCCCCACCAGTGCTCTCCATTCATCCTCTTCTATATGTGCCCCTTAGCAAGACACTTGCTATAGAGGCACAGGTGTGGGCGCACTCCTGCACCAGGCTATGTGCATCCATAGACCCATCCCTTTCCCACCCCTGCTCACAGGATTTGACTCCCGCTGTTCTCAGCAAAGTTTGTGACAGCAAGGAGAGAGGAGAGAAAAGCTCCAGATGGGCACAGTGCTGGATCGATAAAGGAATCAGGTAAGTGTTAGGGAGAGGGAGAGGGAGGGGGAATAGGTAGTGGATGGTTTTTTATCGTAATGCAGAGAATACATTAAGGTAAAGAACTTTAGAGTTTAGAACCACTAAATAGATTCCATAGTGATTCACAAGTATATTGCTGCAGTGATTTTTTCCCTTCAGTGTTATATTTAGACATGGAATCGGTAAACCAAATTTGTAAGTAACTTGCAACAAAAAAAATGTATTTTTGTTCATGGTTAATATTTATTGCCTATGTATTGTGTGCTTATATTTTTTTCTTAAACAAATCATTTAAGAGTGCTGCGATGCTCTGAGAAAAGAAACAGTGTTGTAAAAAACAGAGCAGTGGGCCAACAGGCCAATAAACATGTAAAAGAGTGGATCCACATGCAGCACTGAGCTGCTCAGGAACAGAAGGGGAAAAGTCCAGCTAACTGAGGCATAAATGTGGCTGGGGTAATGTTGAAGTAACTAATGAAGAGTTGCAGAAGCTGGCAGGCTCATCACGGGCTGGGATCAGGTTTATGAGGTATGCAGTGCCAGCTGGGATACAGCTTATTCAGTGTTTAGGTAGAATGGAAGTGGAAGTTGCATCAGGTCTAATTTTCCATTCTTTCAGCAGCCTAAGACCTTTGGACAGGGAGTCAATCACCTAAGTGGAGTCATCCTTGTAAATGAGGATCTTAGCAGTACATCCCCATTTGTAGTTGATGACTTGGTTCTGAATATATAAGGTGAGTCTGCGCAGTGGATATGGGTACTGCTAAGGTATAGAACTGCTGCCTCTACAGATACAATTCCACCTGGGTGGAATGTGCTAGAATGTGTATAGAAAACAGATGTAGATATGGCGCTGTTTTAGTGGGGTAAATTTTGATGGCGAACCACCGTTTTGTGCCTTGTGTGGTCTCCTGGGCTAGGTATGGAGGCTAAATAATTTAAATTATATGTACTAAATGGCAAGAGCCTTAAGCATTGTGGGTGTGCACATATATTACAGTGTTGTGCTAGAGGTTTGTGGTGTGTTGTTGACAATTACGCTGGTTCAAACCAAAATATGTGGATGAATAAAACTTAATAAAATTAGTGGAAAATACAAAATAACATATATAAGACCCAGTTTTAAATTGTGCTACAGCCTCTGGTGGCTACTTACCAATATAGTTTCATTAATCCTAGAATGTGTTCCTATGTATGGTTTTAACCAAAGGTGGTGTGGATTACACTCCGTGAATATTAATCATAAATATAAAATGCTAATTTTGCAAGTGGACAGCAGGGATCTAATTAAATTTATGCCCAATGCTATATCACATACCATTGCATTAATGAATGATAAAGTGCAAAAAGTGCTTAATGATCAAAAATATATGTGCTAGTTTAGCATCTATTAATTAACAAAGTGACTTGTGCTTAAAAAATTAATTAACAAAGTGACTTGTGCTCCAAAAAAAAACAGTGCTTGCTGGAAAAGATCATTTCTTTTTAAAGTCTTTTTATATGGCTCAAAAGGGATGAGTCCTCATTGGAAGATAATATCATTTAAAAAACTTCTTATCCAGGTGCTGGCTTGGTGATGGTGCTTCTTAAACGTGCTCCTAATGTGCTTGCACTCACCGAATAGCCTCACCCCTGCAGGGTTATACGCGGTCACAGTATCTGCCACTGTGTAGTAGCCCTGGATCTCTCTGGTCCATGCTTTGAATGTTGTTTAACGACTTTAAATATGTTCACCATAAAAAAGAGGGAATGCCCATGGTGTAAAACCATTTTGAAAGCTTTATTTTAACATAAGCAAAGATCGTACTCACATTTTAAAAGGTAAATATAAGCATGAAAGGATAAGATCCGTCACAAATGGCCTGTGTTCGTCTGACTGGAGGTGACGCAAGACGTTCGTAAGTCCCTCTACGCGTTTCATCATTGGACGTCCAGCAGGTTAAAGACAGCGAAGGGAGGCTTCCATCCAGCATTCAGGTCTCCTCAGAGCTGCCTGTTTTGGCTGTTTTAAAATATGAGTACGATCTTTGCTAATGCTAAAATAAAGCTTTCAAAACAGTTTTACACTATGGGCATTCCCTCTTTTTTATGGTGAACATATTTAAAGTCGTTAAACAACATTCAAAGCACGGACCGGAGATGTCCAGGGCTGCTACACAGTGGCAGATACTGTGACCGTGTATACCCCTACAGGGGTGAGGCTATCCAGTGAGTGCAAGCACATTAGGAGCACGTTTAAGAAGCACCATCACCAAGCCAGCAGCTGGATAAGACGTTTTTTAAATGATATTGTCTTCCAATGAGGACTCATCCCTTTTGAGCCATATAAAAAGACTTTAAAAAACAAAATTATCTTTTCCAGCAAGCACTGTTTTTTTGGAGCACAAGTGACTTTGTTAATTAATTTTTTAAGCACAAGTCACTTTGTTAAATAATAGATGCTAAACTAGCACATATATTTTTGATCATTAAGCACTTTTTGCACTTTATCATTCATTAATGCAACGGTATGTGATATAGCATTGGGCATATATTTAATGAGATCCCGGCTTTCCACTTGCAAAATTAGCATTTTATATTTATGATTAATATTCACACCACCTTTGGTTAAAACCATACATAGGAACACTTTCTAGGATTAATGAAACTATATTGGTAAGTAGCCGCCAGAGGCTGTAGCACAATTTAAAACTCACCACAAACTGGGCTATAGAGGCTGTAACACATGTTGGGTCTTATATATCTTATTTTGTATTTTCCACTAATTTTATTAAGTTTTATTCATCCACATATTTTGGTTTGAACCAGCGTAATTGTCAACAAGACACCACAAACCTCTAGCACAACACTGTGCTATATGTGCACACACACAATGCTTAAGGCTCTTGCCATTTAGTACATGTAATTTAAATTATTTAGCCTTCATAGCTAGCCCAGGAGATCACACAAGGCACAAAACGATGACTTGTTTCTGTAGCACTTTAGTAATGGTGTTGAGGTTTTTGCACTTTTGCAAAGTATATTGTGAGAGATCAGTGAAAAACTGAAGATCTGCATAAGGGACTGGTAATTGTGGCGTCTCCCGTGTTTTGAGTAGGGATGGGTGAATGGTTTGGCCCGAGCATTAGTTCGGGCCGAACTTTGGTTGTTCTGACATTCGGCGAACACGAACAAAATGCGGCGTTCGTGGCAAATTCGAAAGCCACGGAACACCGTTAATGTTTATGGGACACTAACATGAAAAACCTAAAGGGCTAATTTTAAAGGCTTATATGCAACTTTATATTACAATGCATTTTCAGAATTCTCCGCACTGTGTAATAATGGGTATCCTCTCAAAAGTGACTGTAAATGCAAAGAGACATTTCATGCAAATTGTGTGATTTACTTTGTCTAGAGCAAATATGCCAGTACTGACAAGAAAATAATTTTGAAGAATTATAATTTGTGTGCTTCTGTTGTGTTTCTTTGAGCTATGAAAAAAACCATGAGAAACATACATTTTATAGAAAATATAATTCAAAAAATAAAATACCCTGTACAAAATGTTTATTATATGAGCTCTTAAATGTATTTTCATTTTCCAATAACAATTGGTAATGATGGCTATGAAGACTTGTATTGTGTTTTTTTATTTTTATTGTTTGCAACATATTTTCTGGCAAAGGAGTTGTAACGAGCCCCTGCTCGCTCGATTCCACTCTCCCGACACTCCTCTGCAGCTATAGAATCAGACTGCAGATTGCAACATCTGATGGTTCGGTCATCCGATGCTCCGGGACTAGAACTACAGCTATGTGCCGTTCTAACCCAGTTGTGATAGCTCAGAACAAACACCAGGCAGGCTGTATGTAAGTTCAACCAGGAATCTCTTTTATTGAAAAATACAGGCTCTTTTATACAATAAAAGAGGAGGTGCATACCTCCGACTCATATTACTCTGAACATACACCTGTGACCAGAAACCTAATTAACAAGGGATAATTAACTAATCCCTTTAGACAGCCTAGATGAATCAGACATGACCTTTAGGCTAGACTGGCCATCTTGTAGCTCAGAGAACCCAATCAACATTATCACAATAGAAGAGTTAATTAACACAAACAACAATGGGGATCTAATGACTCTTAGATCCTATACTAGAGACTTATTTACAATACACATTCTAACAGGCAACAGACAGACAGGTAGCTGGAATTGACATCAGCATCTCCTAACAGTATTTGTCCCAGCATTATGAATCAGCCACTATTTCTAATATGGCAAATCCAGGGTCCCCAGAGTCTGTGTGTCCTGGGGGACCAGGACCCAAATCCACCGTAATACCACCTCAAGGGTCCCAGGCACACAGCTCACAAAGAGCACCGTTCCCCCAAATGCCAGGGCCCATGATCGATCGGCAAGAGGCTAGCATTCAGTCCCCTCCAAAAGTCTCTCTCCCGGATAGGTCTGTCACATTTCTCCCCTTTCGGCAGGAGACTAACACAGGAGGAGACCCCAGACGGGTTGACTCCAAAGTTAGTCAGTAGTTCCAGTCCTCTAATGCCTGTACCCACACAGTACCCCAAACAAATTGTTCCAAACAAAGCATTACTCACCCAGCCAACCTCTGCCTCTCTCAGAGAACATATCTGCCGCTGGGGAGAGGCCTGGACTGGCCCTTCTCCCTGGAGTCCTTTCTGCTGCTGGAGAGAAGACAGGGTGTCTGGGCTCACTCCGTCATGCTGTTGGGGATCTGGGACGACTGCCCAGCATCCCTGGGGTATACAGGTGGAGACTGAGGTCCCATCCACCTTCACTGGAAATCCATCCTCTGTTAGTTGAGGGCAGAGTCCAGCAGTATTTGGCCCTGTTGCCAGCCCTTTTGCTGGAAACCCCACACCATATGCTCCGGCTAACTGTTGGGGCAGGAGGCTGGCTTCCTCCACTCCCAAACTGTGTAGCTGCCATTGGGGAGGTGAGCTGGCTGCTTCCTTTTCCATTCCCTCATCTGGATGTTGGGACGATATGTCTGTGGTACTGTCTCCCAGGTGCACGAATCTTTGCTGGGGAGGAAAGACCACTTCCTCCACCCTGGCCAACTGTTGGGGAGGGACGACAAACACCTCCTCTCCCTTCTCCCTCCTGTATCCTGATCTGCTGCTGGGAAGTGACCACCTCCTTCTCACCCTGAGCCTCCGGAACCGCCGCAGGTGTAGGGCAGAGCACAGTGAAGTTTGGCCCTAATAACAGCTCTTCTTCTGCTGGAGGCTCACCAGGTTGTTCCTCCTCAGCAGAAAAGTCTATCAAATCCCCTGTCTCTGCAACTGGTGTCTGGGGATAAAGGTTCACCATCTCCTCTCCATGGAACCCAGAAGATGCTATCAGTGCTGGGCAGAGCACAGTGAAGTTTGGCCCTAATAACAGCTCTTCTTCTGCTGGAAGCTCACCAGGTTGTTCTTCCTCAGCAGAAAAGTCTATCAAATCCCCTGTCTCTGCAACTGGTGTCTGGGGATAAAGGTTCACCATCTCCTCTTTGTGGAACCCAGAAGATGCTATCAGTGTTGGGCAGATGTTAGCAGAGCTTTGCCCTGTTGTCAGCACTTCAGGTTTGGGGACGGCAATCTTCAGATTTTCCACTGCTGATTCTCTGGCATGCTGCTGGACAGGCACATTCCTCCATCCAAGATCATCCCATGCAGAAACAGGATCATCAAGGTCAGTCAGCACTTGCTGCATCCGCCATAAGACCTCCGCCTCCATAGCTGCGGGGGCAGGTTGGCAAAGCACACTGTTACTCTGCCACATTGTCAACTCTTCAGCCAGGATTTCAGAATTGTCAACTGGTATTTCCTGATAGTCCCAGGCAAAGGGAGCCCCACCCTGCTGCTGAGCGGAGTCTAGCAGCTGTCTGTAGGCCATCTCAAGCTCCCATTCCTGAACGGCCAGAAACTCCAAATCTTCCTGTGCCCAGTGAACTTCCAAGACATTCAGTCTTCACTCTCTGTGCTCCATTATTTCCTCCAAACGCCACTCCCGATCACTCCCAGAGTCAGGGTCCTCAGACAGCCTCCAGTACAACAATCCCAGGCCATCATAGTCAAAGCCTTCCGTGGGGCGGTCATCCGCTGTCCACGGGCACACTTGGGCTACATACCATTGGAGGGCTCTGTAGCTCTCGTCCAACCGCATTTCTGCCCGGATCAGCCTGCTTAACTCAGCTGTCCACTCCTGGTTCGTCTGTTCCCCCAATAACAGCATTCGCACTTCATACTGCGACCAGTACCTTACATGGATGGAGGGGAGAACTTTTCCCTGGTTTCGCTGCTCACGGGCTAGCGCTTCCTTCCAGAGTTCGCAGCGGATAGAATCAAACCATCCTAGCAGGACCTGCTCTGATACTGGTCCTCTGTGCTGTATCTGCATCTCTCGCAACCTCCTTCTGAATTCCTCTTGCATGGTGGCTGGTATCTGTACCTCTCCTCTCCTGCTATCTGGACCTTGGATCCAGGTGATGGTTTGGATGTGTTCACGGCAAGGAAGCATGATCCCACCATTCCCTCCATGGCTCTCAAGTAAGTCTTTCAGCGTGGCTCTCCTGCAGGCTGGTTTGGAGTGTCCCAGTAACTGGAGAGCAAATCCCACTGCTGCCACCAATGTAACGAGCCCCTGCTCACTCGGTTCCACTCTCCCGACACTCCTCTGCAGCTATAGAATCAGACTGCAGATCGCAACATCTGATGGTTCGGTCATCCGATGCTCCGGGACTAGAACTACAGCTATGTGCCGTTCTAACCCAGTTGTGATAGCTCAGAACAAACACCAGCATTAACTAATCCCTTTAGACAGCCTAGATGACTCAGACATGACCTTTAGGCCAGACTGGCCGTCTTTTAGCTCAGAGAACCCAATCAACATTATCACAATAGAAGAGTTAATTAACACAAACAACAATGGGGATCTAATGACTCTTAGATCCTATACTAGAGACTTATTTACAATACACATTCTAGCAGACAACAGACAGACAGGCAGCTGGAATTGACATCAGCATCTCCTAACAGTATTTGTCCCAGCATTATGAATCAGCCACTATTTCTAATATGGCAAATCCAGAGTCCCCAGCGTCTGTGTGTCCTGGGGGACCAGCACCCAAATCCACAGTAATACCACCTCAAGGGTCCCCAGGCACACAGCTCACAAAGAGCACCGTTCCCCCAAATGCCAGGGCCCACGATCGATCAGCAAGAGGCTAGCATTCAGTCCCCTCCAAAAGTCTTTCTCCCGGCTAGGTCTGTCACATTCCACACAAGGCACAAAACAATGACTTGGTTCTGTAGCACCTTAGTAATGGTGTTGAGGTTTTTGCGCTTTTGCAAAGTATATTGTGAGAGATCAGTGAAAAACTGAAGATCTGCATAAGGGACTGGTAATTGTGGCGTCTCCCGTGTTTTGAGTAGGGATGGGCGAACGGTTTGGCCCGAGCATAAGTTCGGGCCGAACTTTGGTTGTTCTGACATTCAGCAAACATGAACAATATGCGGTGTTAGCGGCAAATTCGAAAGCCACGGAACACTGTTAAAGTCTATGGGACACTAACATGAAAAACCTAAAGGGCTCATTTTAAAGGCTTATATGCAACTTTATACTACAATGCATTTTCAGAATTCTCCGCACTGTGTAATAATGGGTATCCTCTCACAAGTGACTGTAAATGCAAAGAGACTTTTCATGCAAATTGTGTGATTTACTTTGTCTAGAGCAAATATGCCAGTACTGACAAGAAAATAATTTTGAAGCATTATAATTTGTGTGCTTCTGTTGTGTTTCTTTGAGCTATGAAAAAAACATGAAAGACATACATTTTATAGAAAATATAATTCAAAAAATAAAATATCCTGTACAAAATGTTTATTATATGAGCCCTTAAATGTATTTTCATTTTCCAATAATAATTGGTAATGATGGCTATGAGGACTTGTATTGTGTTTTTTATTTTTATTGTTTGCAACATTTTTTCTGGCAAAGGAGTGTTCTGTACAGTTGAAAAAATAAAACACTGCCATATATACATTTTTCATTACTTATGACTTCTAACTAAAAAATAGTAAGGTGAACTGCAAAGTGCTGTAATGCATAGCAACCATTTAGAATTTTTTGCATGCTGGAATCATTTAATGTGGGAGTAAGGCTTAGCTATAGGTACAGTAAATATCTCCTAAACATGCACTGTTTAGGAGATATTTATTTTAGATGCATCCGGCTATATCACTGTTCCTTTAGAGCCGTGCCGTAAACAGCAACTCCTGCGTACTTGACCATTCATATCACCAAATCCTGCAAACCTGGAAAGAAGACCGAGTGAAGATGGAAGTGCCTTCACTGGTGCCAGCACGCTGCAGGAGGGCTTTGTTTTCTGGTAAGTCTGTCATAATGTTTTTTTGGATGTGGTTTACTACTGATTTAAGTAAGCTGAAACTTTATTGGCTGTTGCAAATAACTTCATTTGCATAAAAAACACAGTAATGAGTCAAAAAACACTAGGGGTGTGATATACTAAAACTTGAGAGTGTAAAGTTTGGTGCAGCTCTGCACAGAAACCAATCAACTTGTAGGTTTTTTTGTCAAAACTTAATTAAACAAGCTGACATTAGATTTTGCAATCTCTAGTTTTAGTAAACCAAAACCTAGGTCAGTAATGGCAAACCTTGGCACCCCAGATGTTTTGGAACTACATTTTCCATGATGCTCATACACTCTGCAGTGTAGTTGAACATCATGGGAAATGTACGTCCAAAAAATTTGGGGTGCCAAGGTTCGCCATCACTGCCTTGGTTATATTTTTAAACTGACTTGGAAACAGTTTGATGTAACTAAGCACACCCTTTCTTTTTCTTTCAACATTCCTCATCAACTCCTTTTTATTATTATAACTGTGGGTTTGGAGCTCTGAGGATACAGTTTTTTTTTCACGCAATGATGGATAAATAAAATCTACAGAGATTATTTTTTTGTTGTTGTTTTTACTGTATCGTCTCAGATTATGTATTTTTTCAATTAACTCGCATTAATAAAATTTACAAATAATTCTCCAAACCTGTAAACAAAGCCTGATTGTCAATTTACAATCAGCTTTGTAAAATTAGGTGTGTAAACACACAGGACTATGGTCCTATACAGTAGTTATTGAATAACAATATGGGCAAGGTTCATGAAACATGGGGATTTTAGACACGGCAAATCTCCATCCAAGAAACCTTAGTATTTACAAATGTAAAAGCTTTTTGTTCTAAATGGGAAAATGCTGGTTCATAGTATTGAAAGTGCTGTCACAAGGGGCAATGATCCTTATTCACAATATGTCACTGGATGAGTAAATAGGGAAGTGCTTTTGATACTTAAAACATTTGTTTAAAAAACTCTTGTGTTATCGAGTGTAATTTTAACAACTGTTGCTGCAGTGACTAGTGTGAAAAATAACAATATGAGAATTCACAGTTTATTTTCACCTATGACTTGTTTCACATATCCAAAGCAAAAAAAAAATAATGTTAAATTAACCAAGTACATATAAACAGTGTCCTGAACTACAAATACTGAGGAATATAATAAGAAAATTTAGGTTGAGTTGGTCATTGCTCTGTTCAGGAATATAGAGGGCTTTTGTTCATAGATTGTTGAAAAAACAAACAATTCAGACATCTCTCCTGCATATTTCAGTCCAAGTCTACCTGTGGTTATGGATGAAATTTTCTCAGCAGGGGTTTACAACAGTGCTTTGGACAAAAGCAAGGAATTAGAGTGAAGCTGTGTATGAGAAACATTTTATTGATAACTATATATTTGTATCTTTCCTATCACAGCATTGAAGGTATGCTAGACATAGGAAATTTTGAAGTTCTTAAAGTTTATTGAATCTCCTAATGGGAAACAATAATGGCTTGGGGTGAAATTAATTTCTTTTTTTTAAGTTTACACATTTTTATATATTATGTATTTAATGTTTGTTGTATTAATAAAATTTGAATACATGAGAAAGGACTCATCTCCCACAGCACTTTTGGGCTTCTCTGTTTTTTTTTTAAATCAAGTCATTTTTATTATTTAGACATTTAATACAATACCACATCTAAATCATTGTAGGGACAACCCCAAAAGAGGCACCCTATAATATACATTCAGTTTTATAAATTAAATCAAATTAAACTAAGCAATATCAATATCTATAAAGGAAAAAAATGAGCCAGCCCCTCCCACCCCTCCACTGCCCAGCGCTCCACTGAGTGCTGGAGGGGAGAGCAGAGAGATGCTGACTGACAGTCATGGCTCTCTACTCAGCATGGAGGGCGAAAACTGAGATCACTCAATTCCCATTACAGAGCCAGCAGGGGACAGATACAGCATCGGATCGATGCTGCATCCACCTAGGTTAGTATATATTTTTTTTCAAAGCCATGCTTCTCTTTTAATGATCCACCTACCAGAATATGAGCATACATCAGTTATACTTTTGGTACCATTTGAGTGGCTGAAACCTCAAATATTTATGCAATAATGAAGCCAGAGACAGCATGTTTCATCTACACAGCAAATAGAGGAACATTTAAAGCCTGCTAGTATGGTCCCAGTGTACTAGCAGGATCTCCTTTTGCCATTTTGTAACTCTTGGGAAATTAAGGAAAAATAAAATCTTATCATCCCACTTCAAATTTTACATAGTGGGGGACTGAGCAAGAAAAAATATAATCTTTAACTTATCTTTTAGATATATTTGAATCTGTTTATCACTTTACCCCTTATAATATGGGAAGTTACATTTTTTACATGACCAAAGAATGAAAATGACAAAGTAATACAGAAACAATTGGGCTGACTTACTGGGAGGAGTTGAGAATCTTCACTTAACAAAAATTGTGTGAAAATGAATTTCAATTACTTAGTCATGGAAAAGCATTCTTAACTTCTTAAATCACTATGCCACTATGAAAGGTGGTAAATAGTTCCTTTGAGGACACATATAGAGAAGTTACACAAGATAAGAAGCAATTGTATTCAGGTATCTTGATCAGACTTAAAGCTTTCAGGAGCAGCAAACTTAAAAGGTACAATTCAAGTTTTGTTTAATGCTATATCATTTTCTGAATATGAGACAGAAAACAAGACATTGTTGATGCAACCAACCCAATAGAAGGTTCTATTAAAAGGGAAAAATGACACAGGTTCTGCAGTGATTAAGACTTGACACATTGGTATAATGTCTTATTCAAACAGCAATAACAAGATAAATAGAAACAGTGTACTGTAACTCAAAATCATCAGCATGTAAAAATTAAGATTCAGCACTTTCACTGCACTGCAGAGCTCAGATCACATCTTCTCATTTTTTGGGAACAGACAAAGGAACTTGCTGTGAGCTGGTACTTCACGAAACAGCAATTGTCTGGCACAATTTCAGATCTGAGAACTGAACTAGGTTCACACAGCTGTGCTTGAGGAAACACGGTTGGGTGAGTGCATAAAAACTATAGAGGCATCATCATTGTCATGATCTTTACAAACATTCATATTGGCACTAGATCTGGCATATAAGGCTCATTTCAGTGCATTACTATAAGAGCTTTTAGTAGAAAATGTATACAGTCTTGCAATAAAATAGTTCATTTGCCTTCTTAAATCTGCATACCGCTTTTGAGTGAAACTTCATTCCATAATCACTTTTTCCCCAGGTGAATCAGTAATGTTTTTGAAATAATCTTCCCAGATAAGCTTAGGCATACATCTTGTGACATGGGAAGGGAATTTTGTGTTTTGCCATGACATCATGGAATGTCTTTTCTATCAACGAATCAAAGTGCAGGTAAGTGCAAAGTGCTGCAAACTTTACAAAAGTTATAAAAGTTTACTGAGCCAAATTAAAAATATTAATTATATATATATTATTTACTGTATTTTTGTAAATATAGTGTACATAATATAAAATACAGTATACTCATTTCCAATGGTGGCTTGTTTAAACATTTAAATAATTTTATTTAGCCGCCTTTTAAAAAACATTAGCTTGTCTGACATCTCTGCAGCTTTTGGCATATAGAGATATAACCGACCATCTAATTTAATGTATTCATAGAATGAGCAGAGTGATTTCCATAAAATTCAAAAAATTTGCTTAATCCGAATATGATGATTTCACTCTTCAAGTTGCTTTGGTTTAATTTGTTGTTGTTGTGGGTTTTCCTTTTTAGTGTATTTAAATATTACTTGTATACTTTTTTTACTTTCTTAAATTTTTTTCTTTGCAAAATGATGAGGATGCCCAAGAACATGTCCAAAATAATCAAAAGGTGCATCCATAACTCTCAAAGCCAATTTCACCATTAAAAATCACCAAAATACTCCATCTTTTCTTTTTTTTTTAACTATTTATTTCCACAAAACTTTGGGAAAAACATATAAAATATAAAAACATAAAAAACTCAACATTTTGCTCATTCCTATCTATTTATAACTTCTATTTGATATATTTTTAAAATCAAATGAAAGAAAAAAGTGATCCCAGTTATGAATCTTAAGCTTCAATGTACAGTACTATTGGAACTTGTATTTTAGATACTGTGTGCATAAGAATGTTGTATATTTGTATATGCATTTTTCCAAGTTTTAAGCCAATTTTTTTTTTATTCATGCAGTTGTCACAAAACAAAGGAATATTTTCACATCAATGGACTGGGTTTATGGAAACGTTCTTTCAAGTTTAAAGAGAGGGTTGAATATACAATTTTTAAGTACATTTTTTACAAATCTAGCTTCCCTGCAGATCAGTGAATGCAATTCAATATAAAATTCCATGAATGAATTTTCAGAATTCACTGAAAAACAAACATACTGTACACATGCAATTAAAAGCAAGATTTTTTTGTTGAATTGAGCATTGTTAATGAAAAATAAAGTGTGATAAAACCAAATAGCTGACTTTAAACAGCTGAATCTAAATATCATTTGTGAAGCCTTCAATAGCCAATCTGACAACAATAAGGCACATTAAATGCACAAAGACACTAATTAGGAGAACTCTGAATTATTATAAATGCACCTGCACAAATTGACAACATTATGGTACTGAAAAGGATAGAATGGTCCATTATGCAAACACTCATTATAATGATTAGATACACTGGACTCTGAGTTTCTATTATGATGATGATAACTAGCACACATCAATGGCACCTTTTTATATTTTTATAATAAACAGCTGCAACAGAGAAAACTATGTACAGCAATTTTCAAAGCTAAAGTGAATAGATATAGTGTAACTTTTGTTTCTTAAAGAACACTTCTAGGCAATGGGTAAACACAATCAATGAACTATTGATTCTATAAAAACACTGTATTAGTGTTATCAACAGAATGTTTACTCGGTTTTTCTTCATTTTTATTTTAGGGCTTATTGGTCTTTTGGATTTCACAGACCATTTAAAAGGCTTAATAGAAGAAGCATTTGAGTTCCTGAAGCCTGTTGTATTAATATTTTTCTCCCTTTATTTCCTTTGTTACCAATTACTTTCAAACTGCCAAGAAAGGCTTGAATCGGATTGGTGGCTGTTAAAAAGCATCACCAACCTTGTGCAAAAATATCACCTAAACTATCCTGTCTGCTCATTGCAAGACCTCCTGCTTTCTAGTTCTTTTATCACCTACTCTCATTCATAACTTCAGGATTTCTACAGAATCTCTCCCCTCCTCTGGAACTCCCTACCACAGTCTTTCTGCCTTTCCCCTACTCAGTCTGCCTTTAAGTAATCTCTTAAAACTCATCTCTTTAGCAAAGCCTATCTGAACTTCACATGGAAGCATGAAAGCATAGCACAATACCAATACTGACTGGTAGCCTCATGTCTGGAAACCTTCAAGCATACAGAACCCCCCCCCCAGATAGCAGGAGCTAGGTAGATATCGTATGTACTGTATATACAACTTACCTGTAGACTGCCACATCCTACTGATGTGAAAAAGCCCTTTATATATTCATCATAATGGTCCACGTGAACCATGTTTTAGAAAATATTCTACATGTCTGACATAAGATTAAGTTACTAAATGAGAGACTAATCTCTTTGTAAAGTGAATGTTCTCCTAAGATAGTAAAAAAGATGAAGTTCCTCTTACCTCAATCATTTACAAACTTGCAAGCCAGAACCCTGTTTTTCAAATTTTCTCTGCACCTAATTATTTATTTATTTATTTTTAAACATAGCTTCACATTATTTAATATGCTAAATTAACATTCATATTGCAAAGTGAGCATTCAATTTTGTACTCTTTAAAAAAAAAAAAACAGCCCTAGTGACTCAAAATATATTAAAGCCAAAGGCAGTGAGGCAGAAGAAACAATGGCAACCTATCTACTATAAGGCATTTAGAAAAGGATTTTTATTTTATTTGACTGGCTGAATGAAGTTTCATTCACTATGCTAAGACTTGCCATACATTATACAATTCTCTTGTTGTCAGGGCTGTGCTCAGCCCTTTCTTCTCTGAGCTGGCCACTCAGCTGTCGGCTAATTGCCAGCTCCTGTCTCTCTCCATAGTTACTCAGATATTGATGATATCCTGCTCATCAGTCCTGCCTACTTAAGCCATCCAGTCCAGAGGATCTCTACCTTCGCCTTGGTCAACATCACGGAGACGATCTCCTGTGGTCCTGTTTAAAGACTTCCTTTGCTGACATCTCTTCTGGCTCCAGATCCTGCATGCTGTTTCACTACATTGATCCCTGACTTCTGGCTTGGCTGACTATCCATTCCGGTTACTGAACTCTGGCTATGTTTTGACTACATTTGTTCTTTTTACTGTTCTTATTAAACAAGAGTGATTTAACTGTACTTCTGTCTCGGTCTGATTTCATGGTTTCTGACACTTGTACAATTTCCCTTTAGATTCACCAAAACCATATAATATGAGGTCAAAACCTAAACACTTTCAGTTTCTATGCAATCAGGCAAACTCTTTCACTACATAGTTGAAGGTAAAGGGAATTGAATAAGAAAATTGTATAATGTATGGCCAGCCTAATTGGCTAAGTGATCATGCACTTGCTAAATAAACATTCACGTTAATAAGTGAACAACCTCCACTTCTGAGTAAAGCAATCCCATTGAGATTTTATGACAGATTTTCAAGCGTGGGGGTTTTTTCAATATGAATGTTGCTTTGAGTGTTCTCACCATGCTTAAAAAAAAAGTATTTTTTTTTCAAGCTGGTAAAAAGTATATTTGTTTTAGTAAATCATTAACTATTTTCTAACTAAAAAGTATTCATAGTGTTATTTTTATATATAGTCACGTTTTAGTACTAGTGGCACTTTAAATGGTGCTAAAAAAATAATATTAAATGATTTGAAAAAGTGTACACAGAACAAAAGTGGTAGTATTACAAAATATATAATAGAAACTTTAACCTGAATTTTATTTTATTTTCTTCCTGTGCTGCCACTGAACTAAGATTAATTGCTTTCTATAGTTTAAAAATCCTTACTGCAGGGCTTTTAGTTGCGAGAGTGCTGAATGCTTCAAATAAAAAAGTAAACATTTCATCCTTTACAGGAGTAGCAGCAAACTTCTCATCATATGTTCCATATAAAATTAGCAAACTTAAACAATTATGCCATCAAAGCATTACTGTACAGTGTACAGCTGTTGCAGTATGCATTGTTTTTCATATGCTGATTATTTTGTCATGTTAGCAAAGGTTTAGCATTCAACTAAAACTGCACAGTAATATCTACAGATAAGAGATGCAAATGTGGAGATTAATAGGAATGATTCAGTGAGTTGAGATATAATAAGGTGCTTGAAAAATGTCAACTATTTTTTATATTTTTATTAAAGCAGACAAAAAGTCTTAAAGTGGTTGCAAACACTTACATGTACCCTGTGATGTGCCTGGCCTCAGGTGACACACAGAGATGTAAAAAAATCCTCCTACATAAGTTGTACCTGTTTATCTCTTCTCTACAGCTGTTTAAAGCCCAACATTTTTTAAAACTTGTCTGAACTGTGAAAAAGGGGGCAGAGAACTGCAGTTATACTCTGCAGAGCTCAGTGGGGAACATTCTGAGAGCTGATTGGAGGGAAGGGACACACCCGCTTCACGCAGCACACAGGAACAATCAGCTGGAACTCTCTTCCCTGTCATCTTTTTTCTCCTGGTGTCAGGAAAACTTGTCAGAAGTGATTCATGCTGATAGCAGAGGAATGAAGCAGCAGGCAGAAATTACACTTAGTGCTCTTAATTGAAACAAGTTCACACTATTGGATGGTATGCTTTGTTCATATTTCATGTCTGAGGTTATACACTTTAAATTCACCTATGCATGACTCAATGGATAATGTCACAACATTACCAAAACAGACTACACTAAAAAAAAAATACTACATTCTAAAGATAATTCCAAAAGACGCTAAAAAGCTGTGTCAGGGGTCTGGTTGTCTTTCTTTACTAAAAGAAGCCGCTAGATGAGCCTTTCCAGGTTTTATAAAGATCTTGTGCTTATCTTTTTATGACTTCCTGGCAAGAAGTTATAATCAGATGTTTTTCAACAAAAAGGAGGTCTAAGGGAAACTATAAAGTGAGGCTTAAATGAGCATGGCCAGTTGTGAATAATATAAAATATGGGTGCATTAATAAGGGGTGAAATGAAATACTGATAAACATTTCAGATGTTCTGGAGAATTAAACACTGGTTGTTGCAATTTTAGTGTTGCATGATATTTACACAACCATTTATCAAGCACTAATTTTAAAGAAAAGTACAAATAAATAAATAAATATTAGTGCACACAAAAATAATATAATACCCAATTTTTTGGTAAAATATAAAGGGTGATGTTGCATTGAGTAAATAGATACAAAACATGTCAATGTTTAAAACTGAGCGCACCCAAGAAATGGCTACAAACTACAGTACCTAAAAATCTCTATAGGCAAACCTTTAAAAGCCTTTACAGGTTACCAGTTTAAAGTTAAACAGGCAATCTGGCACTAGTTATTGCTTTCGCTGTGATGATGATATCTCACCTGTGTGGTACAGTCACTGTTTACATACTGTATATGTGTGGCACCTACGTGCGCATTTGCAAGTGAGCATGGGGGGACAGTGGTGTTTTAATTTTTTTATATTATTTATTTTATTTACAATTTTTTATATTTTAAATTAAACTTTATTGCTATCACAAGGGATGAATAATATCCCTTATAATAGACTAGGCAATGACAGGTATTGTTTACAAGAGATCTGGGGTATATTATACTCCTGATCTCTCCCCTGCCCTCCAATGCAGCATATCAAACACAGATCGGTCTGATTGGCTGCTTCACTGGCCAGCAATGGCTAGTAAACAAAGAACCGAAACCAGAAGTGATAAAAAAGATCTTTTTTTCCAGTTTTACACACCATGAAGAGGATCAGGGAATGGATATATCTCCTTTTTCTCTATTGTAAGTGGACCAATCACCCACAGTGGCCCTGGGCTCCCTCGTTAGAGCTGGAAGCCTGGGAATGGTGGCAGGCGGGGGGACCCATTCCACTCCTTGTAAAAGTGTTTAGACAGATGTATAGCTACTTGGATCACTTTTACAAAAAAAGGCTTCATTGGCACAAAAATTTGATACCAGGATCATGGCTGCAGCCATGATCCTGGTATAACCGCTTAAACCTGAGGACATACCGGAAAGTCCTATTGCGGGAAGTGGTTACGTACTCTGCAACATTTAGCACACCTCTTAATGCATTTTGCTACACTCAACAAACTGCAGTATACACATGGCTAAACTCAACACTCTGCCGCATGCACTCTTTTATACTCAGCACATTACAGCATACATCCAAACACACTCAGCACACAACCGCATGCATTTGCCTTCATTTATTATGGATGGTCAGTGGAACCATATCGATTCATTTACTAGCAATAGCAAAGTAAATTTTCATTTTGGAAAGGAATTTTTTTTCTTACTTTATTGAATGTGGTGACAATTCAATTTTCAAAGAACACCCAATCACA
Source organism: Aquarana catesbeiana (assembly GCF_042186555.1). Classification (NCBI taxonomy): domain Eukaryota; kingdom Metazoa; phylum Chordata; class Amphibia; order Anura; family Ranidae; genus Aquarana; species Aquarana catesbeiana. Next base: position 357,646,550 of record NC_133327.1, on the reverse strand, counting down.
TGCAAGGAAAATACAAAAAAAAAGTATTTTTACTTGTACATGATTGGATTAATGAAGTCAGCAGAACTTAATATTCATGAAACTAAATAAAATATCCCTTTCAAAGTGAAAATTCACTTTGCCAAGTAAACAGCCTAAACTATTTTGCAAATAAGCTCCATAATGTCTACAATAATATCAGCAGCTTAACCGCTTCAGCCCCGGAAGATTTTACCCCCTTCCTGACCAGAGCACTTTTTACAATTTGACACTGCATTGTTTTAACTGACAATTGCACAGTGGTTCGACACTGTACGCAAATGAAATTTGCATCCTTTTTTTCCCACAAATAAAGCTTTCTTTTGGTGGTATTTGATCACCTTTGCAGTTTTTATTTTTTGCTCTATAAACAAAAAAAAAAGCGCCAATTTTGCAAAAAAACCCACAATTTTTTACTTTTTGCTATTATAAATATCTCCAAAAGTTTAAAAAAAAAACTAATTTCTTCATCAGTTTAGGCCAATATATATTCTTCTACATATTTTTGGTAAAAAGAATCACAATAAGCGTATATTGATTGGTTTGCGCAAAAGTTATAGCGTCTGCAAACTATGGGAAAGATTTATGGAATTTTTATGGAATTTTTATTATTATAATTTTGTTTACTAGTAATGGCGGTGATCTGCGATCTTTAGCGCTACTGTGACGTTGCGATAGGACAGATCGGAGACTTTTGACACTTTTTTGGGACTATAAAAATGCACTGATTACTGTGTAAATGTCACTGGCAGGGAAGGGGTTAACACTAGGGGGCAATCAAGGGGTTAAATGCATGTTCCCTCAGCATGTTCTAACTGTGTGGGGATGTGAGTGACTAGGAGAGGAACCATATCGTTTTTCCTACTTCGTAGGAAGAAACGATGCAGCTCCTCTCCTGACAGCATGGGGATTTGTGCGTTTACACACAAATCCCCGTGCTGGCGCTTGTGCACGAGATCTCGCGTGGCCGGCGATCATGTCTTCCGGCCATGTGCATCAGGTCCCCCACCACGCAGCAGTGTGCGCGTGTCCTCTGGTGGCCAAAAATGGGTAGGACGTACCCGTACGGGATTTCACCCAGGAGAGCCATTTTGCCACAGTATATCCGCGTGACACAGTCGGCAAGTGGTTAAAGTGGTTATAAATGCAAATATAACAAAATGTACTTTTTGCCATAAATGAATGCATTTTAATGTATACATACATGCAGCTGTGAGTGTACATCATAACAATTCTCCCTAAACTTGTCTCAACCCTCCTAAAACTGCTGGTCTGTGGGCATGGCTTAGGACCAGAGAATAGTAGGCAGAGATGTGATGTGATGTCACACAATCCCCCAGTTATACACTCCCTCCAGCCTTGACTCAAGAACATGCACAGCACAGCTACATGATGTCTGTATGGCTGTAGGCATGTCTCCTGAGTACGTCTAGGGGAATACACAGGGGTCAGTGACTATATCAGCTCTGCTTGCTCTGCTTACAGCACAGGATCTGTGCTAATCAAGAGAAAACTGGTAGGAAGGGGTTAATAGTAAAACATCCTAGGAATCCTGCAGCCTAAAGTGACAATGTGGACTGAGAAACATTCTCATGTAAAGCTCTAAACAGCAATTCACAAGCTAGGTGCTGGGACAGTAATCAGCTGTCAGCAGACTTATTTAGATAGTAAGCACATGGTTAATGAAGTGATGCTGACCTATGTCATAAATCACTGGAGCTGCATAGCTGAGTTCTCTGAGGGATCCTGTCAGGAGCTCGATCTTGTGAAGGCATAGAGCAGCAGGGAGAGGAAACCCCCCTTACTTTGGTAGTGTATTACACAGTGGCTCCTGCTGGTCTCATCTTCAGTACAGCCTGTCACTCATAGGAGAAGGGGACTGGCGACACAAATTTTCTTCTTGTATCGGGTTTATTCTGTTCAGAAGAACAGGGAGGATTTCTGGAGAAGAGGATTGCTTCAAGTTACCAAACTAAGCGCAAATGCTTAGTATAGCTAATATCTATTCAACTGTATAATTAGATTAATTCGTGTTTTTCGGGTTTACAATTACAACCATTTTAACCTGGGTTGCTTTTTTAATACTAATAATAAATAATAATTCCTGCTCATTTTCCTATACTCCCACTTAAATCTGTCTCTAACTGCCAAATTTATCCATATTTGGTCAAAATTGTACCCGTTTAGAACATAGATCTTTTTAAGTCTCAAAATTGTGGATAATGAATCACAATCCAACGCTTAAATTTGGTATATTTTCTGACCTATTATGCCCAGTACACACGGTCGGATTTTCCGATGGAAAATGTCCGATCGGAGCGTGTTGTCGGAAATTCCGACCGTGTGTGGGCGCCATCGGACATTTTCCATCGGATTTTCCGACAGACAAAGTTGGACAGCAGGAGATAAAATTTTCCGACAACAAAATCCGATCGCGTCAATTCCGACCGTGTGTGGCCTGTTCCGACGCACAAAGTGCCACGCATGCTCAGAAGAAATTCCGACACGGGACAGCTCGTTCTGGTAAACTTAGCGTTCGCAATGGATACAGCACTTTCGTCACGCTGCAATGTTCAAAATGGTTTAATACAGCGCACTCTCTTCTTCTTTATAATGTGACAAGAATTAAGTAGTTTTGCTGCTCATATTCACACACACTTCTCACAAAGTTTTATTTGTGTTTTTTTAGTGGGATTCCCTGAATATATTGTTATTAGTTGTCACATCTGACAGTTTTATATTTTTTTTTTTTTTTTTTTGGATTTTCAGCCTTTTTTTTTCTTTAATGTTTGGATTTTTTCCAAGGCTGATCTTTGTTCAATGTTATTTTTATTTTTACTCCTGAATATTTTTGGGTGTGTTTTGTGTGTCAAGTTACCCCAACACCATTGATATCTTATATTATTTAATCTCCAGGAGATTGTTTGTTGTTGGTGTCCCTTGTTCATTTCACATTGTATATTTGAAATGTACCTGAATCCTCACAAACCAACTGTAATTTTTGAAGTTAAACACATAGGAGAGTATAATTCAAAACAAAAATCCTTTATTAAGGGATCAGAACCAAACAAAGAGGAAGGCAATACTGGATCAACAGGAGAAATTAGCGAAGCCTGGGACCCCCACGGCAGACATCAATTCTTCAACATCAAAATTGGTGGCCTGAGGAGTCCATATGTAAGGGAGGGCAGTCTGGTCCAGAATTCGCAGAGATCCAGATAGCAGCAGATGACATGTATGTTCCCAGGCTGTGGTACCACAAGAGGCTGCATTTTTTGGCCGACCAGACTGAACCCAGGGCAATCACTGTCTGATCTTCCTTTCATGCTTCATTCCCGGCTGTGGCTGTGCAGTTGGAGATGTGGCAGGAGGAGGAGTGGGACCTGGAGGAGGAGGAGGAGGAGGAGGAGGACCTGCAGGAGGAGGAGGACTGGGAGGACCAGGAGGAGGACTGGGAGGACCTGGAGGAGAGGGAGGAGGAGGACCTGCAGGAGGAGGAGGACCATCGCAAAGGTGTGTCTGAGGTGTAATTTGGCCCCTCATACCTTTCTCCAGAGCCTCCGATATGAGGGCCTCACACATTACTTTTTGGCCCTTCTCCATCCTCTGCATTTTATATGCAATGAAGGCAGCAATGTTTTCCTCCATGGTGTGGGGTGCTCCCAGGACCTCTGTAGCCCTCCAAAAGAATCCTATAGCAGCCTCCTCCAGGGCACTCCTCCTACTGCCACTTTCTCTTTTCAGGGGGGGTGGAGGGACTTGCAGATCAGCCAGCTGGCTCGGCCCGGCCATCTCCTGGCTGAGACTTCCCTGTGTATGAAAAAAGGACATGGTTTTAGTTGTTGCTTCATCAATCCCAATCCTAAATTAGTACTCCCAACTAACATCTAGTTAACATCATTGATTGGACAAGCAGAAATATTTAGAGGAATGCTATACCTGGCTCAATCTGGGCTCCTCCACATGTGGCCTGGAAGGCCCAGGTTGGGCGTCAAAAGCCTCAGCCGGGGGGGAAGGAAGCGTGGAAGGAAGACTGGAGAGGGATGACCTGGGTTCAGTCTGGCCTGCCAGAAAATGCAGCCTGTCGTAGTACAACATCCTGGGGACATAGATGTCATCTGCTGCTCCGGATCTCTGTGAATCCAGGACTTTCTTGCGCTCCCTTAGATATGTACTCCTCAGGCAACCAATTAATATCTTTAAATAAGTGATGTCTGCCGTGGGGATCACCTGCTTCACAATTTCACACAATTGCTCCAGTGCTGCCTTCCTCTTTGCTTGGTTCTTGAAATGGGGGTATTTAATCTCCCACAGACAGGGCAGCTCCCTTAGCATCTCTATGAATAATGACATGAAGTCATTATCTTTGAGTACCATATCCATGTTCACTGCAAGACACAACACAAGACAAAGCCTAATGTCAGACAAAACTCTCCTAATCTTGTTACAATATAGGCCTCAATGTAGAAGCAGTATAGGCACAAGTTTGTCTCTTACCTTCGTTCTTACGATCGGCGCGTCCAATGCTCCTTCCTCCGCTCACAGATCGTACATAATACGCACGCGTGTTACGCTTTATACACACTGCGCATGCGTGTAACTCCACCCGCCCCTGGCGTTCTTTCTAGTCTATTCCCCGCCCCTTTTCGTTCAGCACAGTGGGTGAAGAGAACATGGCGGAGTCAGAGCAGGTGCGTGCTAATTATAGCAACGAGGAGGAGGAGGAGGAGGAGGAAAGCCCAGATCCAGGCACGTCCCGATCCAGAAGGAGACGTTTTAAGGCCACAAATATGTCCTTTGGGGAGATGTTGGAGATGGTCGACATCATGAGGAAGTCCGACTATGACGGAAAATATGGGCCTTACCCCCACCCCAACATCAGAAAAGCCAAAATCATTGCTAAAGTGGTCAAAAGCCTTCACAGGAATTTCGGGGTACGAAGATCTAAAGATCAGCTCAGGAAGCGGTGGTCGGACCTGAAGTTGAGAGAGCCAAAGCAGTACCGAAAGATCCGGAGAGTGCTGCAAAAAAGTAAGTAGTTGTGCTGTGTTCCTATTCTTTCTGTCTTTATTCCGTTCGTTCTGCTCCATATGCTTTTATTAATTGTAACGTTTAAAAGGGCAACTTTAATGTTCATGGGCCCATTATTCGTTCGTATCAAACATTTTTCTTTCGGCCTCTAGAACACCATTGTTTAGGCCATATGCATTTTCACACATTTTTTTTGGGCCTACTTGGATGCCAAATATTTGTTTGTGTAGATGGGTTTGTTACTAGAATGAAATGCCAACTAGATTGTGTGTAAGGAGAGGACACTGAGCAGCTGTTTTCACATCTGGACACTGGAGCACTAGTGTGGGACCCCAGAACACCATTTTTATTAGGGGGGCCACACAGGTGCTCCAGTGTATACTATAGGGGGGGCTACATCTGTGAAGCTTGTACTAAACAGGTAAAGTATTGCAGCTTGACAAAGGCCAATAAAAAATATACATCTTGGAACTCTGCTAAAATAGACAATTTTACCCCACTTCCAAGCAATGTTTCCTATTTCTAGTTCTGCCATCAAATATCTGTGTGCTAATTATACCATTTTTGTTTTACATAGGGGAGAAAAGACTCGGAGGACACCCCTCATCCGAGGAGACCAGAGACCCCCCACCTATGGAAGGTGAAATACCCCCAAACGAAGCTGAGCAGGAGGAAGAAGAAGATGTGGTGGAGATTGGCACCACAACAGGTGAGTGTCTGCGACCACAGACTCAGGTAAAAGAGATGGATGGTGGCAGATTTTTGAGACCTATTTTTTTTTTTATTTATCTCTTTTTAGGTGATCGTGAGGTTGTGGATCCCCAACGCTTTACTTCTGAAAGTGCCCAGATCCTGATCGGGGAGATCATGGGGTGTAATGCCGAACTGCAAAACATCCAGCAAAAAATCCATGATGTTATTAAAAAAATAATAACATCATTGATGTTTTGGGGCGAATTTAAACCCCACAAAATCACTTTTTGTATTGTGGTTCAATCTTTTAAATTTTTTTGCAATGTTTAGAAAAGCCAAATTTGGAGGATGCACACAGTGTGCCAACATGTGCTATCTGCCATCACGGGAGATCAATGGACGCGTTTTGGGGGTGCAACCCCTTCCTCAATTATAAAGTCGCGTTGAGGAAGGGCTTGCTCCCCCAAAACACGTCCCTTGATCCCCCCTGATGGCAGATAGCACATGTTGACATTCGTAAATTGGTGTGCATCTTCCAAATTTGGCTTTTCCAGGGGTGATTTCCCCCCATCTGAATGCTAAATCAAACCCAGTTCCTAAATACTGATGTCTGATATAGCCTTCAGGTTTTACCTAATGTGAACTTTGTAGTTCTAGTTTTTTGGCTTTCTTGTTGGTTTTACACAGGCCTGTTTTATCTGAAATGGATATTTCGATTTTTGATAATGCTACTGCAAAAATTGTTCTACAACAAACATGTTGGTTTGTTTTAAAAACCTTGGGTAAATGCACATGTGATTGTGCAGGTATAAAAAAGTGGCTTACTCAAGAATTTGTGGATTATTGTCTCAACACTACAACACTTTTGGGGTGATGTAATAGCTGTTTTATGCAAAAGTGGGGGTTATTTCCTAAGGGCAAATCCACTTTGCACTACAAGTGCAGTTTCAGTGCAGTTGCAAGTGCACTTGTAGTGAAATGTGTTTTTGCATTTAGGAAATACCAGCCAACAGTGCTTTGTATAAGGTTACCCAATCACAACATTTTCTGCACTCAAAACATTTCTGTCAGGGTCAGCTAAAACAAACACAAGCAGTAAATATCCACAAAGAATTTCTTTTTTTTTTATTTGAAAAAGGCTTCACATATTGTCTGGCATATTGATAGCCCCCCTACCCGCAAAGAACTCCAGGTATCGTAACCGGACATCACGGGCACTCAGGGAGGGCAAGCCAGGACGGCCGCTTTCAAGCGCCGTCAGTGTTGTTGGATGTAGGATTCCGGCCTCAGGCCCAACTGAGCCAGCATAATTGGCAGAATGTTTTCTTAAAAAATTATGGAGAACACAGCACGCCAGTATTATATGGTTCAGTTTATACTCCGCCATATGGATGGGTGTCAGAAATAGTCGGAACCGGCTGGCCAGGATTCCAAATGTGTTCTCCACCACTCTTCGGGCTCTGGCCAGCCGGTAATTAAAAACCCTCTGTTCCGGGGTGAGGGTCCTCATCGGGAATGGCCGCATCAGGTGGTTCCCCAGCGCAAACGCTTCATCAGCAACGAACACAAATGGGAGACCTTCCACATTGTCCTCTGGAGCTGGCAAGTCCAAGCTGCCATTCTGGAGACGCCTGTAGAACTCCGTCTGGGCGATGACTCCACCATCGGACATGCGGCCATTCTTCCCCACGTCCACATACAAGAAGTCGTAATTAGCCGACACCACCGCCAACATCACTATACTATTAAACCCCTTGTAATTATAATAGTACGACCCCGAGTTAGGTGGTGGGACGATGTGGACGTGTTTCCCATCAATTGCCCCTCCGCAGTTAGGAAAGTCCCACCGCTGGGCAAAGTGGGAGGCCACAGTCTGCCATTCCTGTGGCGTGGAAGGAAACTATTGAGGAAAAAACAATAAACATTACTATTTTTTCACAGAAACATGGCAAGCAGATTACACGCAAACATTCTGGGGCAACCTCCAGATAGCATTTATTAAGGGGAATTTAACAAGGCCAAAGTATAAGGTACAACTATCATATTCCCCCTCCCCCCCTCTCATGGGCCATTTCTAACATTATAGGGGGGGAACTGTTGGACAGGTAACCCTCTTCACTTCATTGAGAGATGAATGCCTAAATAATGGGTATTACTTGGAACAGCCCCTCCTTAGTTACACTATTGGCAGACCACTGGACAGGTAAGAAGTGTCATAATACAAAGATATAAATACACATTGTACACATTTGAGGACATTTGGACATTCTGCTATTACCTATCAAGATAATAATAGGATACAAAAACTTTAAACAGTACCATTGGAAAGTATACAGGCAGGCCCTTGCACTACATGCTTTGGGGAATTCATCCATAAATCAGAGCACAAAAGAGATGGGTATAGTGTGTATGGGTTTGGCAAAGTCAGCAGATAGATGATTGAGGATAGAGAATTGGGATCAGCTGACTTAGCAGTTGGGGGGAGGGAGGGTTACTAAAAATTATTTGGGGACACCACAAAAAAAGCCTCTGCCACTCTGCCTGAATTTAAATCAAAAATAACATTTACAAACATTTTAGGGGGTGTTTGGGGTAAAGCACTACTATGGAGCTGATAAAATACATTGTTAAGTGACTACATGAGGTGAATATAGGCCAGGAGACACCATGCTGGGGAGGTTATTGAAGGGCAAATATGTATGAAGGACCTAAAATAATAATTACATAACAATCCAGCATGCATGAGAACAAAGGGGACATTCACAGCATATTACAATCATGGTAATTAGGGAATGAGGAAAGAAATACAATATATTATCAAACATTAAATACAATAAAATGTGATGGTAAAGGATAAAAATCTTACCTTCATATACTCCTTCTGCAGGACCTGTATGATGGCAGAACAGGTCTCTGGGATAATGATACCCAGAGCCTGGGGGGAGATGCCTGTCGAGAACTTCAAGTCCTGCAGACTTCTCCCTGTGGCCAAATACCGCAGGGTAGCGACCAACCTCTGCTCCGGAGTGATGGCTTGCCTCATGCAGGTATCCTGCCTGCTGATATGGGGGTCAGCGAAGCCAACAGACGGTGAAACATGGGGTCCGCCATCCTGAGAAAGTTCCTGAAATCATCAGGATTATTCTCACGGATCTCACGGAGCAAAGGTATATGACAGAACTGGTCACGCTGAAGCAACCAATTCTTGGTCCATGAACTCCTCCTCACCCTGTTCATGGACTGGACTTGTGTCAAGGTCAGGACCCCAACACCAAGCCCCCGCACAGCATGAACTCTACGAGGAGTATGCATACGAAACATGGCTCGAAAACGGTCGGCTGCTCAGAACGAAGTAACAGAATGCACTGAAGAACAGCAAGGCCTGTGAAGAGCTAACTGAAAAACAGCAACGAGCAGGCAAGATCACACAGAAAACTCTGATACGAACTGACTGCACGCACTGAAGAGCGGATACAAACCCACAAGCACAAACTGAACGGCAGAAAACGATCTGAAAGCCACGAGTCTGAAAAAGCGCGAATCGTCTCTCACCAAACTTTTACTAACACGAGATTAGCAAAAGGAGCCCAAAGGGTGCCGCGCTTGGTTCTGAACCGGCCTTTTCTAGTCTCATCGTACGTGGTGTACGTGACCGCGTGGTTGCCGATCGGAAATTCCGACAACTTTGTGCGACCGTGTGTAGGCAAAACAAGTTTAAGCCAACATCCGTCAGAAAAAATCCTAGGATTTTGTTGTCGGAATGTCCGAACAAAGTCCGACCGTGTGTACGCCCTATTAGACTGTATTAAGGCAAACTAAAGGAAAAATAACTTGCCTTAGTCCAAATGGTTCAACACCCAAATGGTCCCTTGCGAGTGCTAGCATCTTCTACCCAGGTTTGTCAGGGCTTTGGTCTTTGGCTGTTTCATTTTGGCTGGTGTGGAATAACATCACTCCTATGTATGCGCAGGGAGTGCAGTCATCCTGGCACACTGGCAATATGCCAAAATGTTATGTATACATTACACAGACAATTGCGAATAGGTAGGTAAGTGTATTGTTTTGCAGAAGAGACATATAATGTCTCTTCTGCAATAAAAAAAAACCTGCCTGTTCATCATTTTTTTATATTTAGCTTTTAGGTTTGCTACTTTCAATGTTATGTTAACACCCCCCCTTCTCATCATTCACATGGCTCATTTTAAATTGTTCAAAATGTTCTATTAAGTTAAAAACCTAAACTCATTGCATTGAATTTGCTATATCTGGTCTCCCACAGTACACAGGACATGGAAATGTAATAATTGTAGTAAATATAAACTGCTAAATACCTTTTTTCATCAGCAGTATATAGCAGTCTTGTGACTAGGGATGAGCCGAACACCCCCCGGTTCGGTTCGCACCAGAGCCTGCGAACGGCCCGAAAATTTGCATGAACGTTAGAACCCCATTGAGGTCTATGAGACTCGAAAGTTCAAAATCAAAAGTGCTCATTTTAAAGGCTAATTTGCATGGTATTGTCCTAAAAAGGGTTTGGGGACCCGGGTCCTGCCCCAGGGGACATGTATCAATGCAAAAAAAACTTTTAAAAATGGCCGTTTTTTCGGGAGCAGTGAAATATTCCTTTAAATATCGTACCTGGGGGGTGTGTATAGTATGCCTGTAAAGTGGCGCGTGTTTCCCATGCTTAGAACAGTCCCTGCACAAAATGTCATTTTTAAAGGAAAAAAAGTCATTTAAAACTGCTTGCGGCTTTAATGTAATGTCGGGTCCTGGCAATAAGGATGAAAATCAGTGAGACAAACAGCATGGGTACCCCCCAGTCCATTACCAGGCCCTTTGGGTCTTGTATGGATATTAAGGGGAACCCCGCACCTAAATTAAAAAAAGGAAAGGCGTGGGGCCACCAGGCCCTATATACTCTGAACAGCAGTATACAGGCGGTGCAAACAAGACAGGGTCTGTAGGTTTGTTGTTAAGTAGAATCTGTTTGTAATTTTGAACTGGTACATTTTTAACGTGTTTAGCGCCAGCCAAAAAATCTATTTTAAGCTTTTTGGAAAACATAGGGAAGGGTTATCACCCCTGTGACATTTCTTTTGCTGTCTGTGCTACTCTTCAGAAGATTTCACCTCACTTTTTGTCCCAATGACAAATGTTTTTTGAAAATTTGGGAATTTTTGTGAAACAAGGATTGGTGATAAAGCATCAGTGGAAAGGAGAAACGTTTTTCCCATATTAACTCTTACAGGAGAGAATTTCCCTTCCTATGGGGTAGATTTCATCTCACTTCCTGTTGTCTCCTTCCGTTTGTCGTTTGTAAGTAGGATGTTTGAAAGTAGGGGCCTGCCCTATAAACTCAGCAGAAATTTGGGCCTTAGGTGTTGTTGTGGCCACAACACTGTAAGCCCTCACAGGGCCCTGCTGTGAAATATTAGATCAAGAATTGTAATTACATGCCCCTGTTAAACAGGGGCAGAAAAATTGGGCCTTTGGTGGTGGTGGTGCTAGTGCCACAACACTGTAAGTCCTCACTCGCTCTTGGTGGGCGCAGAAACGGGCCCTGCTGTGAAATAGAAATATTAGATCAAGAATTGTAATTACATGCCCCTGTTGAACAGGGGCTGAAAAATTGGGCCTTAGGCACTGGTGCTGGTGCCACAACACTGCAACCCCTCACAGATACTCTAGTTGGAACGCAGAAATGAGCCCTGCTGCAAAGTATTGCATCAACAATTGTAATTACACGCCCCTGTTAAACAGGGGCTGAAAAATTGGGCCTTAGGCACTGGTGCTGGTGCCACAACACTACAACCCCTCACAGATACTCTAGTTGGAATGCAGAAACGAGCCCTGCTGCAAAGTATTGCATCAAAAATTGTAATTACATGCCCCTGTTAAACAGGGGCTGAAAAATTAGGCCTTAGGCACTAGTGCTGGTACCACAACACTGCAACCCCTCACAGATACTCTAGTTGGAACTCAGAAACGAGCCCTGCTGCAAAGTATTGCATCAAAAATTGTAATTACACGCCCCTGTTAAACAGGGGCTGAAAAATTGGGCTTTAGGCACTGGTGGTGGAGCCCAGAACCAAAAATGTTCTTACAAGCTATCAGCTCGATCATTGAGGAGGAAGAGGATAATTACTCAGGATAGTCACTCAGCATCAGCATAGGCAGTCTTTGAAGGGATCTGAGATTTCAAAAAAAATTATTCGGTTGCATCAGCATCAGGTGCTTGGTAGCTGGTGGTGATCCAAGACTGATTCATTTTTATGAAGGTCAGTCAATCGACTGAGTCGGTGGACAGACGCACCCTGTGATCAGTTACAAAGCCTCCAGCAGCACTGAATGTGCGTTCCAAAAGAATACTGGATGCAGGACAGGCCAGTAGCTCAATTGCATACTGTGCAAGCTCTGGCCAGTGATCCATCCTCAAGACCCAGTAACCCAGAGGATTTTCGGTGGGAAAGGTGTCCAAGTCAGATCTTGCCCCTAGGTATTCCTGCACCATGTAAAACAGACACTGGCGATGGTTGCTGGAACCGATCATACCTTGGGGCTGCGGACCAAAAAATTGTCTGAACGCATTGGTCAGACGGCCACCTTCTCCACTGCTCCTTCTTTGACTGACCGAAGCCTCAGCAACACGTTGTCCAGAAAAAGGAGTTTGTAACCTCCCAGTCTCTGGGAACGCGTTGCATAGACCTTTCTGCAAGGCCTCCTGAAGATGTTTCATCCTCTGCTCCCTCTGCGATGGCAAGATAAGGTCTGCAACCTTACCCTTGTAACATGGATCAAGGAGGGTTGTCAGCCAGTATTGGTCCTTCTCCTTGATACCACAAATACAAGGATCCTTACACAGGCTTTGCAGGATCAGGGAGGCCATGCAGCGTAGGTTTGCTGAGGCATTCGGTCCGGAGTCCTCTGGGTCACTAAGGACGACATGGTCCACAGCCACCTCCTCCCAGCCACGTACAAGTCCATGTGTTTCTTGGGACTGATCCCTTAAAGACTGCTGCTGATGCTGCGTGCCAGGCTCCACCTCCATACTGACCCAATCCTCCTCCTCCTCCTCCTCTTCGTCCTCGTCCTCTTCCTGTGTGATCTGCAGGCATGCAGGAACACTGTCTGGATAAAGGGGTCCTTGAGAGCTAAGGAAGTCCTCCTCTTCCTGCCTCTGTTCTGCCTCAAGTGCCCTGTCCATTATTCCATGCAGCATGTGCTCCAACAGGTGGACAAGGGGGTCAGTGTCACTGATGCATGCACTGTCACTGCTCACCATCCTCGTGGCCTCCTCAAATGGTGACAGGATAGTGCATGTATCCCTGATCATGGCCCACTGGCGTGGGGAAAAAAACAAGCTCCCCTGACCCTGTCCTGGTGCCATAGTCACACAGGTATTCATTGATGGCCCTCTGCTGCATGTGCAGCTGCTGCAGCATGGCCAACGTTGAGTTCCACCTGGTGGGCATGTCACGGATTAGGGGGTTCTTGGGCAGGTTAAACTCCTTTTGGAGGTCCGCCAGCTGAGCACTGGCATTATATGACCGGCGGAAATGCACACAGACTTTCCTGGCCTGCCTCAGGACATCCTGTAAGCCTGGGTACCTGCCCAAAAACCGCTGCACCACCAAGTTAAGGACATGAGCCAAACAGGGCACATGGGTCATTTGTCCCTGTCCGAGGGTGGAGAGGAGGTTGGTGCCATTGTCGCAAACCACCATTCCTGCCTTAAGTTGGCGTGGCGTCAACCACCTCTGAACCTGCCCCTGCAGAGCTGACAGAACCTCTGCCCCAGTGTGGCTCCTGTCCCCCAAGCACACCAGCTCAACCACCGCATGGCATCTTTTGGCCTGCATACTTGCGTAGCCTCTTAAACAGCTACGGAGCACCGCTGGTTCCGAGGACAAAGCACAGGAAGAAGCCATGGAGGAAGAAGAAGAGGCGGGGGTGGAGGAGAGAGGTGTGTCACAATCATTAGTAGTGGCATTTTGGAGGCGTGGTGGCAGAACAACCTCCAACACTACTGCACCTTGCCCTGCATCCTTCCCAGCTGCCAGCAGAGTCACCCAATGCGCGGTGAAACTTAGGTAATGTCCCTGTCCATGCCTGCTGGACCATGAGTCAGCAGTAATATGCACCTTACCGCTGACTGCCCTATCCAGGGAGGCCAAGACATTGCCTTCCACATGACGGTAGAGAGCCGGAATCGACTTCCATGAGAAAAAGTGGCGTTTGGGTACCTGCCACTGAGGAACCACACATTCCACAAACTCACGGAAGGAGGCAGAGTCTACCAAATGAAAAGGCAGCAGTTGAAGTGCTATTAATTTTGCCAAGCTAGCATTCAGCTGGGCATGTGGATGGCTGGGAGCGAACTTCTTTTGGCGGTGCAGCAACTGGGGCAGGGAAATTTGCCTGGTACAATCTGACGTCGGTGTACCGAAAGCAGATTGCCCACACTTGGCTGTGACACACCTTGGCTGTGACACACCTAATTCTACACCTTCATTCCTCTCAGTGCAGGTCTCAGAGAGGACTGAAGGTATAGTGGGGTTGGAGATCTCAGCTGATGAGGAGCAAGGAGAGGTCCTCTTTGTTCTTTGGTGTGGGTCTTTTAGAACTGCATGGCAGGTCAACATATGTCTGGTCAAGCATGTGGTGTCCAAGCGGGAGATGTTTTGGCCACGCGAGATACGCTTGAGACATATGTTGCAAATAGCAGCGGTGTGATCTGATGCACTCGTCTCAAAAAAGGCCCACACCAAAGAACTTTTGGAATAACGCACAGAGACAGCAGCGCCCTGCACATGCTGAGCTTTGGGGTGTGATGCAGTCAGTGTGCTGCCCTTAGGCTGGCCCCTGGAGGGCATCCTGCCTCGTTGGTGATGTGCCTCCTCCTCCTCCTCCTCCACTCTCCTATCAGGCACCCACGTTGAGTCAGTGACCTCATCATCCCCTTCCTTCTCATCACTGCAGCAAACCTGGCAGTATGCTGCAGCAGGGGGAGCATGACTGCCAGATTGCTGTCCTTCTTGGGCACCCCCTCTGTCCGTGCTCACGTTACTGCCTTCATCTAGCTCAGTATCATCATCAGAGCCTTCTAAACGCTGGGTATCCTCCTGGAGCATGTACCCAACACTGTGTTCAAACAGTTTGAGGGACTCCTCAGAAGAACATGGTGGGGCTAGGGAAGGAGTCACTGATGCCATTGAGCCGAGGGAAGAGGCCGTGTTGGCAGCTGCTTTGCCAGACAAAGTACCCTGAGCATGGGTGAGAGAGGATGTGGAGGATGAGGACGGCTTGGTCATCCACTCGACCAAGTCTTCCGCATGTTGCAGCTCAACACGGCCAGCTGCCGAAAAAAAGGCCAAGCGTGTCCCATGGCCACGTGCTGATGAGGATGCACCATCTTCACCATCTAACTTGCAGCTTATTTAGCTACCTGCGGTAGTGATAGGATCAGGAAAACACCACTAACCTTCTAAAGGTAGCTTTAGGTGAACACTGTGCAGAGCTCGCAAAAAACTAACTTGTAGCTTATTTAGCTGCCTGTGGTAGTGATAGGATCAGGAAAACACCACCAACCTTCGACAGGTAGCTTTAGGTGAACACTGTGCAGAGCTCGCAAAAAACTAACTTGTAGCTTATTTAGCTGCCTGTGGTAGTGATAGGATCAGGAAAACACCACCAACCTTCTACAGGTAGCTTTAGCTGAACACTGTGCAGAGCTCGCAAAAAACTAACTTGTAGCTTATTTAGCTGCCTGCGGTAGTGATAGGATCAGGAAAACACCAACAACCTTCTACAGGTAGCTTTAGCTGAACACTGTGCAGAGCTCGCAAAAAACTAACTTGTAGCTTATTTAGCTGCCTGCGGTAGTGATAGGATCAGGAAAACACCACCAACCTTCTACAGGTAGCTTTAGGTGAACACTGTGCAGAGCTTGCAAAAAACTAACTTGTAGCTTATTTAGCTGCCTGCGGTAGTGATAGGATCAGGAAAACACCACCAACCTTCGACAGGTAGCTTTAGCTGAACACTGTGCAGAGGTCAAACTACACTAACTTGTAGTTTTGGCTGAACACTGTGAGGAGGATGCACTACACTAACTTGTAGCTTTAGCTGAACACTGTGCAGAGGTCGCACTACACTAACTTGTAGTTTTAGCTGAACACTGTGAGGAGGACGCATTACACTAACTTGTAGCTTTAGCTGAACACTGTGCAGAGGTCGCACTACACTAACTTGTAGTTTTAGCTGAACACTGTTCAGAGGACGCACTACACTAACTTGTAGCTTTAGCTGAACACTGTGCAGAGTATCGCACTACACTAACTTGTAGTTTTAGCTGAACACTGTGAGGAGGATGCACTACACTAACTTGTAGCTTTAGCTGAACACTGTGCAGAGGTCACACTAAACTAACTTGTAGCTGTAGTTGAACACTGTGAGGAGGACGCACTACCCTAACTTGTAGCTTTAGCTGAACACTGTGCAGAGGTCGCACTACACTAACTTGTAGTTTTAGCTGAACACTG
Source organism: Aquarana catesbeiana (assembly GCF_042186555.1). NCBI lineage: Eukaryota > Metazoa > Chordata > Amphibia > Anura > Ranidae > Aquarana > Aquarana catesbeiana. Next base: position 357,630,264 of record NC_133327.1, on the reverse strand, counting down.
TGAGGAGGATGCACTACACTAGCTTGTAGCTTTAGCTGAACACTGTGCAGAGGTCACACTACACTAACTTGTAGTTTATTTAGCTGCCTGCGGTAGTGATAGGATCAGGAAAACACCACCAACCTTCTACAGGTAGCTTTAGGTGAACACTGTGCAGAGCTCGCAAAAAACTAACTTGTAGCTTATTTAGCTGCCTGCGGTAGTGATAGTATCAGGAAAACACCACCAACCTTCGACAGGTAGCTTTAGCTGAACACTGTGCAGAGGTCGCACTACACTAACTTGTAGCTTTAGCTGAACACTGTGCAGAGGTCGCACTACACTAACTTGTAGTTTTAGCTGAACACTGTGAGGAGGATGCACTATACTACCTTGTAGCTTTAGCTGAACACTGTGCAGAGGTCACACTACACTAACTTGTAGTTTTAGCTGAACACTGTGAGGAGGACGCACTACCCTAACTTGTAGCTTTAGCTGAACACTGTGCAGAGGTCGCACTACACTAACTTTTAGTTTTAGCTGAACACTGTGAGGAGGACGCACTACCCTAACTTGTAACTTTAGCTGAACACTGTGCAGAGGTCGCACTACACTAACTTGTAGTTTTAGCTGAACACTGTTCAGAGGACGCACTACACTAACTTGTAGCTTTAGCTAAACACTGTGCAGAGTTCGCACGACACTAACTTGTATTTTTAGCTGAACAATGTGAGGAGGACGCACTACACTAACTTGTAGCTTTAGCTGAACACTGTGCAGAGGTCGCACTACACTAACTTGTAGTTCTAGCTGAACACTGTTCAGGGGACGCACTACACTAACTTGTAGCTTTAGCTGAACACTGTGCAGAGGTCGCACTACACTAACTTGTAGTTTTAGCTGAACACTGTGAGGAGGATGCACTACACTAACTTGTAGCTTTAGCTGAACACTGTGCAGAGGTCGCACTACACTAACTTGTAGTTTTAGCTGAAGGATCAGGAATCAGGCTACAGGATCAGGAATCAGGGTAACAGGATGCAGATCAGGGCTCAAGGACAATACCAGGGCAACATAAGTGTGTAATTGCCGGGTATTTATACTGCAGCTCTGCTAATTAACGTCAGGTGACACCTGTCTGCAGAGGGGAATACCTGCTTCATACTGCCAGGATCCATCCGCTGGTGGACGCCATTACTGTGGCCCAAAGATGACATAACATTAATGGGGAAAAGCTCTCCTGACAATTCCAAACTGCCAGGAGACACCTGCTGGTGGACCTCAGTACTGCATGCCAAATAACAGATATTACCACCGGATGGAACATTTCCTGACAGTAGCTTTAGCTGAACACTGTGCAGAGGTCACACTAAACTAACTTGTAGCTTTAGCTGAACACTGTGAGGAGGACGCACTACCCTAACTTGTAGCTTTAGCTGAACACTGTGCAGAGGTCTCACTAAACTAACTTGTAGTTTTAGCTGAACACTGTGAGGAGGATGCACTACACTAACTTGTAGTTTTAGCTGAACACTGTTCAGAGGATGCACTACACTAACTTGTAGCTTTAGCTGAACACTGTGCAGAGGTCGCACTACACTAACTTGTAGTTTTAGCTGAACACTGTTCAGAGGACGCACTACACTAACTTGTAGCTTTAGCTGAACACTGTGCAGAGGTCGCACTACACTAACTTGTAGTTTTAGCTGAACACTGTGAGAAGGATGCACTACCCTAACTTGTAGCTTTAGCTGAACACTGTGCAGAGGTCGCACTACACTAACTTGTAGTTTTAGCTGAACACTGTGAGGAGGATGCACTACACTAACTTGTAGCTTTAGCTGAACACTGTGAGGAGGACGCACTACCCCAACTTGTAGCTTTAGCTGAACAATGTGCAGAGGTTGCACTACACTAACTTGTAGTTTTAGCTGAACACTGTTCAGAGGACGCACTACACTAACTTGTAGCTTTAGCTGAACACTGTGGAGAGGTCGCACCACACTAACTTGTAGTTTTAGCTGAACACTGTGAGGAGGATGCACTACACCAACTTGTAGCGTTAGCTGAACACTGTGAGGAGAACGCACTACCCTAACTTGTAGCTTTAGCTGAACACTATGCAGAGGTCGCACTACACTAACTTGTAGTTTTAGCTGAACACTGTTCAGAGGACGCACTACACTAACTTGTAGCTTTAGCTGAACACTGTGCAGAGGTCGCACTACACTAACTTGTAGTTTTAGCTGAACACTGTGAGAAGGATGCACTACCCTAACTTGTAGCTTTAGCTGAACACTGTGCAGAGGTCGCACTACACTAACTTGTAGTTTTAGCTGAACACTGTGAGGAGGACGCACTACACCAACATGTAGCTTTAGCTGAACAATGTGAGGAGGACGCACTACCCTAACTTGTAGCTTTAGCTGAACACTGTGCAGAGGTCTCACTAAACTAACTTGTCAGGCTGAGCAGCAGGCACTGGGACCTCAAACTGGACAGCGAGCACAGGCATTGGTACAACAGGCTGAGTAGCAGACACTGGCACCTGAGGCTGGGCAGCAGACAGGAGCACCTCAGGCTTGGCAGCGGACAGGAGCACATCAGGCTTGGCAGCAGACGGTGGCACATCAGGCTGGGCAGCAGACAGGAACACTCCAGGCTGGGCAGCGGGCACTCCAAGCTGGGCAGCAGGCATGGGCACTTCAAGCTGGGCAGCAGGCATGGGCACTTCAAGCTGGGCAGCAGGCTCATCAAGCTGGGCAGCGGGCTCATCAAGCTGGGCAGCAGGCATGGGAACTTCAAGCTGGGCAGCAGGCATGGGCACTTCAAGCTGGGCAGCAGGCTCATCAAGCTGGGCAGCGGGCTCATCAAGTTGGGCAGCAGGCATGGGCACTTCAAGCTGGGCAGCAGGCATGGGCACTTCAAGCTGGGCAGCAGGCATGGGCACTTCAAGCTGGGCAGCGGGCTCATCAGGCTGGGCAGCGAGCTCATCAAGCTGGGCAGTGGCCTCATCAGGCTAGGCAGCGAGCTCATCAAGCTGGGCAGCAAGCTCATCAAGCTGGGCAGCGGGCTAATCAAGCTGTGCAACGGGCTCATCAAGCTGGAGAGCGGGCTCATCAAGCTGGAGAGCGGGCTCATCAAGCTGGAGAGCAGGCACTGGCACTTCTGGCTGGAACACTGGCACCGAGACGTCAGGCTGGAAGGCAGGCACCGAGACGTCAGGCTGGAAGGCAGGCACCGAGACGTCAGGCTGGAAGGCAGGTACATCAAGCTGGAAGGCAGGCACTAAGACGTCAAGATGGAAGGCAGGTACATCAAGCTAGGAGGCAGGCATCGAGACGTCAGGCTGGAAGGCAGGCACTGAGATGTCAGGCTGGAAGGCAGGCACATCAAGCTGGAAGGCAGGCACCGAGACATCAGGCTGGAAGGCAGGCACCGAGACATCAGGCTGGAAGGCAGGCACCAAGACATCAGGCTGGAAGGCAGGCACCGAGACGTCAGGCTGGAAGGCAGGCACCGAGACGTCAGGCTGGAAGGCAGGTACATCAAGCTGGAAGGCAGGCACCGAGACATCAGGCTGGAAGGCAGGCACCGAGACATCAGGCTGGAAGGCAGGTACATCAAGCTGGAAGGCAGGCACCGAGACGACGTCAGGCTGGAAGGCAGGCACCGAGACGACGTCAGGCTGGAAGGCAGGCACCGAGACGACGTCAGGCTGGAAGGCAGGCACCGAGACGACGTCAGGCTGGAAGGCAGGCACCGAGACATCAGGCTGGAAGGCAGGCACCGAGACGACGTCAGGCTGGAAGGCAGACACATCTGACTAGAAGGTAGGCACGTCAGGCTGGAAGGCAGGTACATCAAGCTGGAAGGCAGGCACCGAGACATCAGACTGGAGGGCAGGCACCGAGACATCAGACTGGAGGGCAGGCACAGAGACATCAGGCTGGAAGGCAGGCACAGAGACATCAGGCTGGAAGGCAGGCACTGGGATGTCAGACTGAGTTGGATTAGCTGGTGCAGAGGCAGGTTGGGTTACTGGCAAGATCGTCTTGGTTGGAAAAAACTTTCGTTTTTTCTTTGGCTTAGCCACTGAAGCTCTGTAGGTGAGGGGTGCAGCAGACTGGAAAGGAGGATTGGGATATGGCAGAGAAGAGGTAACAGTAACTGGAGGAAGTTCCTGTGGGTTTGTGGGCAGCTGAGAAGAGACAGGTGAGTTGAATGCAGGATAGGTACAGGTAGCAGAAACTGGATATGAGTATTTGGTTGGCAGCAGTGTATACTGAGCTGCAACTGCGGTTGACATGGTTGATGGGGAAACATACATTTGGGTAGGCTGGTGTTTGGTGGCAGAGGTGGTTTGTTTGGCTGGAGCTGCTTGCATCATGTCAGACCATGCTGAAAGTATAGGTTGTACAAACTGTGCTTTTAAATCTCCCTGTCTAACAAAAGATTGAGCAGACACAATGCACTCAGCAATCACCTGTGGGGGACAAGCTGAGTAGTGCTCACAAAAATCGTCAGAATCATCTTCAAAAAGCAACACTAGGGATACAACCTGATTCATGTCAAAAGGAGGAGTGAAATCATCACGGCCCTCTGGAATACAGGGCAGGGCCAGCTCAGTACAGATCTTGATCACCTCCCCAAACAATATATAACCCTGATCGACCAGGGAGTGAGCCAAACGTATAGTGGCAAACAACTGGTCACTAGACCATCCTTTCAAAGCCTGGCGGCAATAATCACCACTTTCAGATGCCAGCAGAGAAAAATATATAACCTCATCGGCATTCATGTTTGCAACCAACTGAATCAAAATGGTTCCCCTGTGCAGCCGCTTCCGGTCAGGGATGGCCCTGGAATTCTGTCACAAACCAGATGTGACCAGAACTGTGTGACTGCGACAGAGTGAACCAGACATAAATAAGTGAAAGTAAGTTTATTAAGGAAAATGCATATGTGAACACACCACAAATACAAAGTGAACAACCAAACAATCAGTGATATAAAACCAACCAGCATATGTAGCAAGAGGGAGTACCAGAATCGTAGTCAAGCCAGGCCGGGGTCATAAACAGGGAATCAGTAGCTGGGAAGGGAGATAAACAGGACAAGAGAGGATGGATGGATGGATCTCAGGAGGGACGGGTCAGGTACAAGGCTCAGAGTCCAGGGTTCAGGTAACGGACAGGAAACAGGATCAACAGGTTCCAGGTTCCAGGAATCAGGCTTCAGGTTCAGGCTACAGGATCAGGAATCAGGGTAACAGGATGCAGATCAGGGCTCAAGGACAATACCAGGGCAACATAAGTGTGCAATTGCCGGGTATTTATACTGCAGCTCTGTTAATTAACGTCAGGTGACACCTGTCTGCAGAGGGGAATACCTGCTTCATACTGCCAGGATCCATCCGCTGGTGGACGCCAGTACTGTGGCCCAAAGATGACATAACATTAACGGGGAAAAGCTCTCCTGACAATTCCAAACTGCCAGGAGACACCTGCTGGTGAACCTCAGTACTGCATGCCAAATAACAGATATTACCAGCGGATGGAACATTTCCTGACAGTAGCTTTAGCTGAACACTGTGCAGAGGTCTCACTAAACTAACTTGTAGTTTTAGCTGAACACTGTGAGGAGGATGCACTACACTAACTTGTAGTTTTAGCTGAACACTGTTCAGAGGATGCACTACACTAACTTGTAGTTTTAGCTGAACACTGTGCAGAGGTTGCACTACACTAACTTGTAGTTTTAGCTGAACACTGTGAGGAGGATGCACTACCCTAACTTGTAGCTTTAGCTGAACACTGTGCAGAGGTCGCACTACACTAACTTGTAGTTTTAGCTGAACACTGTGAGGAGGACACACTACCCTAACTTGTAGCTTTAGCTGAACACTGTGCAGAGGTCGCATTACACTAACTTGTAGTTTTAGCTGAACACTGTGAGGAGGACGCACTACCCTAACTTGTAGCTTTAGATGAACACTGTGCAGAGGTCGCACTACACTAACTTGTAGTTTTAGCTGAACACTGTTCAGAGGACGCACTACACTAACTTGTAGTTTTAGCTGAACACTGTGAGGAGGACACACTACCCTAACTTGTAGCTTTAGCTGAACACTGTGCAGAGGTCGCATTACACTAACTTGTAGTTTTAGCTGAACACTGTGAGGAGGACACACTACCCTAACTTGTAGCTTTAGATGAACACTGTGCAGAGGTCGCAATACACTAACTTGTAGTTTTAGCTGAACACTGTTCAGAGGACGCACTACACTAACTTGTAGCTTTAGCTGAACACTGTGCAGAGGTCGCACCACACTAACTTGTAGTTTTAGCTGAACACTGTGAGGAGGACGCACTACACCAACTTGTAGCGTTAGCTGAACACTGTGAGGAGAACGCACTACCCTAACTTGTAGCTTTAGCTGAACACTGTGCAGAGGTCGCACTACACTAACTTGTAGTTTTAGCTGAACACTGTGAGGAGGATGCATTACACTAACTTGTAGTTTTAGCTGAACACTGTTCAGAGGATGCACTACACTAACTTGTAGTTTTAGCTGAACACTGTGAGGAGGACGCACTACACTAACTTGTAGCTTTAGCTGAACACTGTGCAGAGGTCGCACTACACTAACTTGTAGTTTTAGCTGAACACTGTGAGGAGAACGCACTACACTAACTTGTAGCTTTAGCTGAACACTGTGCAGAGGTCGCACTACACTAACTTGTAGTTTTAGCTGAACACTGTGAGGAGGACACACTACACTAACTTGTAGCTTTAGCTGAACACTGTGCAGAGGTCGCACTACACTAACTTGTAGTTTTAGCTGAACACTGTGAGGAGGACGCACTACACTAACTTGCAGCTTTAGCTGAACACTGTGCAGAGGTCGCACTACACTAACTTGTAGTTTTAGCTGAACACTGTGAGGAGGACGCACTACACTAACTTGTAGCTTTAGCTGAACACTGTGCAGAGGTCGCACTACACTAACTTGTAGTTTTAGCTGAACACTGTGAGGAGGACGCACTACACTAACTTATAGCTTCAGCTGAACACTGTGCAGAGGTTGCACTACACTAACTTGTAGTTTTAGCTGAACACTGTGAGGAGGATGCACTACACTAACTTGTAGCTTTAGCTGAACACTGTGAGGAGGACGCACTACACCAACTTGTAGCTTTAGCTGAACACTGTGAGGAGGACGCACTACCCTAACTTGTAGCTTTAGCTGAACACTGCAGAGGTCACACTAAACTAACGTGTAGGTTTAACTGAACACTGTGAGGAGGACGAACTACACTAACTCTAAATAGTCTAGCTGCCTGACTGTGGTACTAATAGGATCAAAAGAACACCAGCAATTTTCTTCAGGTAGCTGTGAATACTGTAACAAGACAAGCCTGCCTGTCAGTAGGAAGATAACAGGAATGGATCTAGCTAAACTGAATACAGTGTATATATATATATATATATATATATATATATATATATATATATATATATATATATATATACAACACCTGGAATGCAGATATATACACAATACACTGTAAGTGCAGCTACCTCACTGACTGTCCTGCCTAATCTAACTAACTCAAATGAAATGACACTGTCTATCTAAGCATGCTGGAACACACTACACAGGGCCGCCGTGCAGGCAGCCTTATATAGTGTGGGGCGTGTTCTAAACCTCCTGAGCCATAATTGGCCAAAGCCACCCTGGCTTTGGCCAATTACAGCTCTCTCTACTGATGGAGCTGTGATTGGCCAAGCATGCGGGTCATAGTGCATGCTTGGCCAATCATCAGCCAGCAATGCACTACGATGCCGCAGTGAATTATGGGCCGTGACGCTCCACACGAGTTTGGCGCGAACGGCCCATATCGTTCGTAATTCGGCAAATGGCCGAACACACGATGTTCGAGTCGAACATGGGTTCGACTCGAACACCAAGCTCATCCCTACTGTTGAACATAAACAATGGGGGGATTTATCAAAACAGTAGCAGTTCGCAATTCGGCGAACAATCGAACAGCCGATGTTCCAGTCGAACATGGGTTCGACTCGAACACGAAGCTCATCCCTACTTGTGACTTAGATCAGTTTCTGGTTATAGCTTGTAGGAGGAGTTTCATACTGCACTGAGCTGTCCAATCAGGATCCAGGACCCTTGACTCTCTGTCTTGACAGTGCTGAATGGCACTCTGCTGATCACATGCACTCTCCCAAGAAAAAAAAACTCTCTAGCATTACACAGCAAACTGAGAATGTGCAGCCTGACTCCAAAGGCTCTGTACTATCCGGACCTGTTCTGGAGTCAGTGGAAGAAGAGAAGGATCTGTGCATACAGGATTAAAGAGCCTTTTTACACAATGCAGAGGATTAAACCATTAGGTTGCACAGTGAGTATAACAAGAATGCTTTACTGCATATGCAGACTGATTTTACTGTTGTGGGTTTAGTAACACTTTAATAAAATAATGCAAAACTATAGATGGAAAGGTGTTGGTGTGAGGTTCATCCCAAAATTTCTGCCCTACAGAAATGTATGTTTTCTGCAGGTGCTTTTATACCCTAAGATACAGTAGATGTTTTTCTTTAAAATGTGCAACCATAACGGGTTGTAAAACCTTCTCCTGTATTTTCCTTTGATATTTAAAAAAAATCAAATATGTATATGCCTTTTATCCTAAATAAAGTGTAATAACAGTTTAGACAAAAAAAATATTTTATTAAACCCTAATGCTTAATCTCTAGCACATGTTGTTTCATTAAAACATTTTAACACAAGCAGAACAGGAGCCCATGCCAGTCTTAATTCATACTACAGATAAATAGAGTGGTGTAGTAAAATTTGTATTATATTTTCAATTTGGCAAGTGACAAGTTGCACATGTGCACTTTCATAATCCCTTGGGATCAGCTGGGGTATGTTACTTATAAATAATCTGACAGAATCACTGTAGTTAATGAGACTGTGAGCACCTCTTTCAGAAAGATACAAGTTTCCTCTGACTTTATTTAACTCTGGTCAAATATCACTGCGAATAGGATCCCTAGAGGTGAAACACTCTATACACAGTTCAACCTTTGTGTGAAATCACTAGCAATCCCAAGAGATTTTCCGCTGAATACCTGAAGCGTTGTAATCATTATTTATTCTGAAACTCCAGAATGATCAAAATGGTGATTAAAATAAGAAGCTTAGAAAAAAAACGTGCCTAACACCCTTAAGTGCAAAAAATGTGTATATAAGTTTAATAGCCAATATAATTGTAATCCAATGATATCAATATATAAAATGACAGCCTCTTTCCAGATGAACAGACCTGAAAGCTTTAATGATTACTTAACACACAATGTAAATGCCTTGGAATGATTGAGAACCAAACAGCACACCAGCAGAAAACAGAGGAATTCAGCTGCAGCCACTACTTCCACTCAGCCTAACAGGTGTTAAAGTCATAATAAACCTACAATTTTAATTTTTTTTTAAAAACAAACATGTTATACTTACCTGCTTGGTACAATAGTTTTGCACAGAGCAGTCCTTATACTCATCTTCTCAGGTTCCCTGCCATCTCTCTGGGTTCCTCCCCCTGCCTAGTGCCCTATCTACCATCCTAAAGTGGTTCTAAAGACAGAAGGTTTTTTACCTTGATGGAATCTATGCACAAAGGTAAAAAACCTTCTGCATGCAGCTTCCCCCATGTCAGATCATGATCCAGCAATGTGCATGAGAGCTGCTGCTCTCCCAAATTTCTGCCTTATCATTGGCTGAGACACAACACTGGAGCCATTGGCTTTCACTGCTGTCAATTACAGCCAGGAAGGAGGGAGTGAGGGGTGGGACTGAGCCAGACAGGTGACTTGGAAGCGAGCATGCCCCCATGCCTTTGGAAACACTTTAGGATGGTAGATGAACAGCAACAATAACAAATTTAACAACAACAAACTCCAGTACCCTTATTTATACCAGGAGTGTAGTAATCCCATACAATGCCTGAATGTTTTTTCCTAAGATAACAGAAAGGTCTTGCACAAGCTACAGAGGTCTGGCTTGAATGTACAGCATATCTATTCCTGGCTAAATTAGAACATCCTGCCCATAAGTTCACTTCAAACAAACATTAAGTAGCTGCATAAAATATTCCAATGATCAACTACTTGAAAACCAGCAAATCATACTCAGGGTTCATCACAATAAGGTTTCAGCATACTTTAACATTTTTCATCAAAGCTTTATACATAAGGTCAATATTTTGTCTTAGTTTGTGAACAAAGATTAATAGAATCAACAGGCAGATGTAACCTGAGGGTGTTTTATATAAATTGGGGTTTAAAACAATGTTTTAGTATGCTCCAGCAAGCCTTTGACAAGCTTTAGCTTTGCTAAAAGCCTGTTGAACTCTGCCTGTTTAAACCTACAACCCACCCTGTCAGCATAATTTGTATTTTGCAATTCCAGAGAGGAGCTGAACTGTGCATTTGAAGTATTTAGAAAGCCATTAACATTGTGTTAAGTATGTTACATATGTTTGGTCTGTATGGGCTTTAAACAACTATTACAATTTAAGATAGAAAATGAATTTGATATGCAGTAAAGATGGTTCAAATTATTTTCACTGATAAAAACAATTTGATTTAGGTATTCAAGTAAAAAAGGTAAACTGTGATTCACTGTAGCATTTGTAAAAAAAAAGATTCACTTTAATTGATTAATGCTGAGCACAACAGGCATTAGGGCTAGTATCCCAATAGCAAAATGTTCACTACCACATTGGGCCCCTACTATGCAAATATCAGCCCATATATCTTATAGAACCTTAGAAGGTGTTCAATGTGCTTGGCATAGCTTGAGACATTTTGCAGTTCTCAAATATTCAAGGTTCTTATGGTCTGTGTATATTAGTATTAGGTGGACAGCTCCCTCCAGCAGATATCTCAATTCTTCCAGGACTGCTTTAATTGCAAGGAGATCCTGATCTCCCACATCATAGTTCCTTCCTGCTGAGGTACAGTACCTGACCGCGAGATTGTGTTTTCAGCGAGATCCCATTGCACTGGTTCTCGGCGACAGGGTACTGTGCATATCGCGCTGGCTCGCTGATCGGGAAAGGAAAACTTTTTTTTCCTTTCGTAATGAGTGACAGGCAGTGCTGACAGCTGTCTGGTATGAATCATGAGGGGGAACGCCGCACCAAATTTTAAATGAAAAAACTGGTGTGGGTTCCCCCCCAGGGGTATACCAGGCCCTTAGGTCTGGTACGGATTGTAAGGCGAACCCCCATGCCGAAATCCATACCGGACCCTTATCCAAGCACGCAGCCCGGCCGGTCAGGAAAGGGGGTGGGGATTATTATTAATATTATTATACAGGATTTATGGGGTGGGGATGAGAGAGCGCCCCCCCTCCTGAGCTGTACCAGGTCGCATGCCCTCAACATGGGGGTGGGCTGCCCTTTGGGGGGAGGGGGGCACCTTGCGGGCCCCCCCACCCCAAAGCACCTTGTCCCCATGTTGATGAGGACAAGGGCTTCTTTCCGACAACCCTGGCCATTGGTTGTCAGGGTCTGCGGGCGGAGGGCTTATCGAAATCTGGGAGCCCCCTTTAATAAGGGGGCCCCCAGATCTCGGCCCCCACCCTATGTGAATGAGTATGGGGTACATCATACCCCTACCCATTCACCTAGGGAAAAAAAGTGTCAATAAAAAAACACACTACACGTGTTTTAAAAGTAATTTATTAGGCAGCTCCGGGGGTCTTCTTCCGACTTTGGGGGTTTCTTCCAAATTTGGGGGTCTTCTTCTGACTTCTGGGGTCTTCTGCCAACTTCGGGGGTCTCTCAGGCCTCTTCTCCCTCTCTCCGGTGTCGTCTCTGTGCTCTCTGGTTCTTCTCTGGTGCCTTCTTCCTTCTGCTGGGCTCCTCCACTATCTTCTGCTCTTTTGCTGCTCTTTTGCTAGCGGAGGAGCCCGGTCTTCTGCGCTGTCTTATCCCCTCTTCTCTTCCAGAGATGTTGACACAATGCTCTCTCCTGCTAGAATGCTGTGTGTGAGCTGTGCAGCCATTTATATAGGTGATGACCCCGCCCCCTTGTGACGTCACAGTCCCAGCATCTTAGTCCTGTCAGTGGAGATGATCAAGCTCGGAAACTGAATGCTACGCTGCTGAAAGTCACGTTTTTTGACCTTGGCATAGAGTCAATGCTGGATTCGATACAGCAAACTTTTGCCATGTCCACAGTGCACAATAAGTGATACATAAAATATCACTTAAGGAACTGAAATGGGCATTTGAAGTATTTAGAGAGCCATTAAAATTGTGTTAAATATGTTACATATATATGCGCTTTACACAACTGTTACAAATTAAGATAAAAAAATCAAATGTTTATAAGGTTTAGTAGCATGTGATATGCATTAAAGAGGGTTCAAATTATTTTCAGTGATAAAAAATATTTGATTTAGGTATTCAAGAAAAAAGGTAAACTGTGATTCACTGCAGCATTTGTAAAAAAAAAGATTCACTTTAATTGATTAATGCTGAGCACAACAGGCATTAGGGCTAATATCCCAATAGCAAAATGTTCACTACCACATTGGGCCCCTACTATGCAAATATCAGCCCATATATCTTTCAGAACTTTAGAAGGTGTCCACCAAGCTTGGCATAGCTTGAGACATTTTGCAGTTCTCAAATATTCAAGGTTCTTATGGTCTGTGTATATTAGTATTAGGTGGACAGCTCCCTCTAGCAGATATCTCAATTCTTCCAGGTCTGCTTTAATGGCAAGGAGATCCTGATCTCCCAAATCCCACATAGCGAATCCCACAGACCACTGGATTCCCTTTGAATCTGTAGTAGCTGGCCAGTCCAGGATTGCTGAAACCTTCTGTAGATTCATCTTAGTCCTGTCAGTTCAGATGATCAAGCCCAGAAACTGAATACTCCGCTGCTGAAAGTCACATTTTTTGGCCTTGGCATAGAGTCCATGCTGGAGTCGACACAGCAAACTTTTTCCATGTCCACAGTGCAACTTAAGTAATACAGAAAATATCACTTAAGGAACTGAAATGTACATTTGAAGTATTTAGAGAGCTATTAAAATTGTGTTAAATATGTTACATATGTTTGCTCTGTATGGGCTTTACACAACTGTTACAAATTAAGATAAAAAATGTATACGGTTTAGTAGCATTTGATATGCATTAAAGATGGTTCAAATTATTTTCAGTGATAAAAACAATTTGATTTAGGTATTCAAATAAAAAAGGTAAACTGTGATTCACTGCAGCATTTGTAAAAAAAAAATCACTTGAAGGTCACAGCCCTTCTTTAATTGATTAATGCTGAGCACAACAGGCATTAGGGCTAGTATCCCAATAGCAAAATGTTCATTACCATATTGGGCCCCTACAATGCAAATATCAGCCCATATATCTTTCAGAACTTTAGAAGGTGTTCACCAAGCTGTGAAGAGTATGTGACTGGATGAATCAAGTCCTTAAAGCCTTGATGCTGGCACAAAACTGCCCAGATGTGTCCACTTCTAGACTATAAGATAAAGTGGAGTCTGGGTGACTCAGGACAGGAGCAGCTGTAAATAGCTTTCAAAAGCAGCTTGTGCCTCAGAAGTCTAATGTAAACATATACCTTGCTTGGCAAGTTATGTGATAGGAGTGATAATAGCTGAGAAGTTCTTGATGAACTTGCGGGAAAAGTTAGCAAATCCCACAGACCACTGGATTCCCTTTTAATGTGTAGCATCTGGCCAGTCCAGGATCATCAAAACCTTCTGCAGATTAATTTCAATCCTGTCAATGGAGATGATCAAGCCCAGAAACTGAATGCTCCACTGCTGAAAGTCAATTTTTTTCGGCCTTGGCATATAGTCCATGCTAGAGTCAACACAGCAAACTTTTGCCACATTGCACCTTAAGTGATACAGAAAATATCAGGATATCATCAAAAAAGACAAACAAAGATATCTAGGAAGTCTTTGAAAATGTAATTAAAGGAGTTGTAAAGGCAGAATGTTTTTTATCTCAATGCATTCTATGCCCCAACACCCACCAATTACTTACCTGAGGCCCACCTCTCTCCAGCGCTGTCCACGAGTGTCTTAGCCATCTGGGACTCTCCTCCTGATTGGCTGAGACACATCAGCAGTGTCATTGGCTCCCGTGCCTGACAATCAAAGTCATTTAGACAATCAGAAGAGAGAGGGGGTGGGCCCGGATAAGGACACACAGAGCTGGGACTTGGCTCGGGTGCCCCCCTAGCAAGCTGTTTGCTGTGGGGCCACTCTACAGGAGGGAGGGGCCAAGAGCGGTGAAGAGAGACCTGAGAAGAGGAGGATCTGGGCTGCTCTGTGCAAAACCAACGGCACAAAAGAGGTAAGTATAACATGTTTGTTATTTAAAAAAAAATAAAACAAGACATTACAATCACTTTAATGAAGTGCTGGAAAGTGGCTGGTGTGTTGCATAGGCCGAATGGCATAATGGAGTATGGAATGCAATCTTCCACTCATCATGTTCCCTGAAGTGGACCAAATTATAGACTCCTCCCAAGACCATTTTTATAAAAATAGTTGCAGGTTTAAGTCTTTGGAAAAATTCTGGTACCAAGGGAACATTTTCATTCAGTTTATTCCATTAGAATCACTAAAATGGAAAGTGCATTGTGAACATATATAATGATGAGTAGCAAGCCCTGTGACTTCTAAGCTACCTTTTAGCAAGTTCCGGTTTCTGATAAAATTGTTAACATTTTTCTTAAAAACGCTATTAATATTAATCATTTTATAAAATACAAACAAGGATACATTCAAGGTTATATTTTAATGTGCAATAAAGAGTTTGTTTTCATAATATGCTAAGTACATTTCTGCATACCAAAAGATAACGCTTATATTAATCCAGAAAACAGAAGCAGATGTTCAACTGCAAGACAGTGCCATCCAAACAACTTAAGCAATTAATAATCAAAGACGATGCAGTACTGATATGGGATATTTGCAGCAGGAGCTGAACAAATTATTCATTTAAAAATCTATTTTAATGGCATGATTCTTTATTATTCCTCCAATAAAATACAATGTTTTTCATTTATTTTGTGAAGTGTCTTTTCCTGATATCAACTGCAGAGCTGCACAGTTGGTGATTATTAAACAGCGTATTTTCAAGCATATGCTTAAGCATTTTATTAAAATCTTAGGGAATAAAAGAATAAACTATAACTGTATTAAACAGTTAAAAGTGGAAATAAAAAGCTTTCCCAACACATATATTTTGGATCATTTAAAACGACAGATGTGTATACAGTGTTCAGTAAAAGCGTTTAAATCTCACAAATACATTTACAGGAAATAGCATCAGTATATTGCACCAACTGTAAAATGATTCTGGCTGATTTATCCACATGCGACAGGACTATTGTTGAAATATAGTTAAAAATTTGAGAATTGTACATAATAAATAATTTCTAATATTTTGTGATAGGATAGAGTGACATTTTTTAGACAAGGGCACACCCCTGCCACACCCCCATTTACAAGACCCTGTTGCCTTATGAGTTTATGTGAAATCTCCATTAATGGCTGTAAAATATTGTAATTATGAATATATTTCATTTAGCTTGTATCTATGTAGGGCGTAACATATTATCTACACAGAAGTCTCTGTTAGGCCATACAATTTGGTGCCTAGGCTTGTGTATCTAAACAATGGGACCCAAACCTCATTGTTCTACACATACATACACTTCAAAGGATCCCATGTTTGGATATGCAATGAACGGAGGCCAACCCACCATCAATACTTAACTTCCCAGGAAAAGGTCAAGTTAATCTCCTGCTCAGAATAGTCACAAGGATTTGCATTAAAGGGGGCTGACTTATGCAAAGTATAGGGATTGGAGAGGTAGCCAGTCCTTAACCAGGAATAGGGAAGCCCACCGATCAGAGCCATGCCATGCCAACCAATGAGGCATCAGCCTGTAATGATATACATAGACTAGATGGGAGGGGAACACACACTCTATGGCAGAGCAGTCATGTGAATGGAACCTCTATGGGAATGGTAAATATGGGAAATCTCCCTTGTACTTGTATCTAAATATGTTGGTCTTATGTATTTTCTGTCCTGCTGTTAGATTAATGTTTTAAGGAATATGCTCTCTATTCCTTCATGCAATCCATGATTACCAATACATTTTTGTTATTGTGTTAAAGCTTTCACTCATGGTCAAATAACTCTCATTTAACCCAAATCATATCTGAGCGATAATAAATTTCAAATATAGTATACGAGTAACATAATTGGCGATGCACAAAGTTGAGGACCAGGACTGAAAGTATTTAATATAATACTGAGATTTGTGTAATGTAGATTTAGGTTATTGGGCTGGATTTTAAACTGAGTCCATTTTTCCAGTAGTTTGGAGGTCACAGCATGTGTATCTAGGGAAAAATATAGGTAAAGGTTTTAGTTTTATTAGTGGGTATTAGATTAACTCTGTATTGTTTAATATCCTGTAATTATAGGGAAAAAATATATTGGATGAACAATTAAAAACCGGTCACTTTAATGGAGAGGATATATTATTTAGCGGGAAGAATGTTATTTTTATTTATTTGTTTCTTTTGTGCTCACCAAGCTTCATTGCTCTCACTAACCGTTGTTTGAATATGCTGTATGATGAGTACATACAGTGGGGATGGAAAGTATTCAGACCCCCTTAAATTTTTTACTCTTTGTTATATTGCAGCCATTTGCTAAAATCATTTAAGTTCATTTTTTTCCTCATTAATGTACACACAGCACCCCATATTGACAGAAAAACACAGAATTGTTGACATTTCTGCAGATTTATTAAAAGAGAAAAACTGAAATATCACATGGTCCTAAGTATTCAGGCCCTTTGCTGTGACACTCATATATTTAACTCAGGTGCTGTCCATTTCTTCGGATCATCCTTGAGATGGTTCTACAACTTCATTTGAGTCCAGCTGTGTTTGCTTATACCGATTGGGCTTGATTAGCAAAGCTACACACCTGTCTATATAAGTCGTTACAGCTCACAGTGCATGTCAGAGCAAATGAGAATCATGAGGTCAAAAGAACTGCCTGAAGAGCTCAGAGACAGAATTGTGGCAAGGCACAGATCTGGCCAAGGTTACAAAAAATTTCTGCTGCACTTAAGGTTCCTAAGAGCACAGTGGCCTCCATAATCCTTAAATGGAAGACGTTTGGGACGACCAGAACCCTTCCTAGAGCTGGCCGTCCAGCCAAACTGAGCTATCAGGGGAGAAGTGACATTTTGCTACAATGTAAAGTAGTGAGTGTACAGCTTGTATAACAGTGTAAATTTGCTGTCCCCTCAAAATAACTCAACACAAAGCCATTAATGTCTAAACCGCTGGCAACAAAAGTGAGTACACCCCTAAGTGAAAATGTCCAAATTGGGCCCAAAGTGTCAATATTTTGCATGGCCACCATTATTTTCCAGCACTGCCTTAACCCTCTTGGGCATGGAGTCCACCAGGGCATCACAGGTTGCCACTGGAGTCCTCTTCTACTCCTCCATGCTGACATCCCGGAGCTGGTGGATGTTAGAGACTTTGAGCTCCTCCACCTTCTGATTGAGGATGCCCCACAGATGCTCAATAGGGTTTAGGTCTGGAGACATGCTTGGCCAGTCCATCGCCTTTACCCTTAGCTTCTTTAGCAAGGCAGTGATGTGTTTGGGGTCATTATCATGTTGGAATACTGCCCTGCAGCCCAGTCTCTGAAGACAATCACTGCTTTGCTAAAGAAGCTTAGGGTAAAGGCGATGGACTGGCCAAGCATGTCTCCAGACCTAAACCCTATTGAGCATTTGTGGGGCATCCTTAAACAGAAGGTGGAGGAGAACAAGGTCTCTAACATCCACCAGCTCTACAATGTCATCATGGAGGAGTGGAAGAGGACTCCAGTGGCAACCTGTGAAGCTCAAGTGAACTCCACGACCAAGAGTGTTAAAGCAGTACTGGAAAATAATGGTGGGCACAGAAAATATTGACACTTTGGGCCCAATTTGGACATTTTCACTTAGGGGTATACTCACTTTTGTTGCCAGTTGTTTAGACCTGTGTGTTACATTATTTTGAGGGGACAGCAAATTTACACTGTTATACAAACTGTACACTCACTACTTTACATTATAGCAAAGTGTCATTTCTTCAGTGTTGTCACATGAAAAGATAAAAATGTTTACAAAAATGTGAGGGGTGTACTCAATTCTGTGAGATACCGTATATATATTTTGTTTGTTTCATTAAACAGAGTTTCCATCCTCTCTCTAATACAACATTTTGTTGCCTGCTTGACTTGCAAATTGGGCTTCAATGAAGATCAATTAATATGTTAATTGCCACCGAGAGAGGGCATTGCCTTGGATGCAATGTTTGGAAGCAATTTCAATTGTGTTTTTTTTGTTGTTTAACTAAATACAGATTCAATGCTTTATAACAATTAAAGAGACAGGGATATCACAAATCTCATGTTGAGGCAGCATTAAATCTGTACATTTTTTTTTTAATTTCTGTTTCTTTTTTTTTTCTTCTTTTGTAATGTTAACTAATTTTCTTTCTTTCCTACATCATCTTTATTTTTTGGTGATTCTTGAGTTTGGTTTTGCTATGGTGAAATAAAAAAAAAAGAGGGGAGTATGGGGAACATTATATGAAGAACTTTTAAAACAGTTAAAAATGTTGATATAGAATATTAAAGCTTCCCTATAGCATTTTGGGGATTGGACCAAGTTCCAACAGTTTTTTTTCTCTTTCGACATTTGATAGTTTTTATATAAATTTACATCATTGTAGCTATTACCAACTATGGCTATAGTAACAGTAACACCAGGGTTTAGCAAAAGTAATGTGACTATTTTCTTTGTATATGTGACACACAATCCTCTCTACAGTCCTAATATGTGACAGTAATCATATGTGGTCATTGGTCAATTTTTTTTTTGTTGGTCAGTTTTTTTGTTTTTTTTAGTGCCATAACTAAGATCAAAGAGCATTGCTTAAATATCATATAGCTATACTGGGACTTGTTAGACTCATAGTGATTGGCAAATAGCAGGGAGTATAGTACAATTGTACTTAAGATTAATTTAGTTTGATTGTTCCTGAAGCAACAAGTAACTGGTGACATCATACTTATCCATATTCTGACATCAAGTTATTTTTGTCTGCTTAGTTGACACTGCCTAATCTGCACTGAGACCTTTAAAAGTTATAACCTCTTCCGTAGCCTGCTAAAGGCAGGACTCGTACAGTAGCTATACACGGTAGCCAAGGATGGAGCTATATGCACAAAAGTTTGGCACCAGCCAAGGTTAGCCCATCAGGGTTGGTATAACCGAACACAGTTTCAGTAAAATGAGTTAGAGGTGAATTTCAATGGCAACAAGATCCCCCTGGACACTTGAAGGGTCATACAAGCACAACGTGCTATTAAAGAGAAGGCAGGGCGAAGCTACTTGCAGGCATATGACAATGGAGGAAGAAAGATGAGGGAAAGATGAGGGATGGAAATCAGACAACCTGGCTGAAGGGCGTAACCATTCAAATTGTTAAACATGTCAATGGGAAAGGGTCTCATTATTATGTAGCAGTATATCTACAACAATTCTAATCAAAGCTCCTTAATACTCAGAATGACAAGATAAGCATTCATTTGAATGCATATGTCTTAAAAGTACTCGTGTTTTTCTTTCTCTACCATTATCCACATTAATAAAGTATAATCTCATAAAGCTAGGAAAGCTGGTCCAAATTCCATTACTGTATGCTGTATCCAACTGGAATCACCATCGAAGGCTGTTCCAGAAGCAAGGGCACCATGATTAGATTAGCATTATGGACTTTCATACTATTATTATCGGACTGTTGAGAACTAGGATCGGCATGTTTTTTTTTCTTTGTGTTTTTTTGGTGTTCTGTCGCTTATGATTTTTATTATGGACTTATTACATCCAGAATGAGTTTTGACTATCGATACTGGGATCCAGAAA
Source organism: Aquarana catesbeiana (assembly GCF_042186555.1). Classification (NCBI taxonomy): domain Eukaryota; kingdom Metazoa; phylum Chordata; class Amphibia; order Anura; family Ranidae; genus Aquarana; species Aquarana catesbeiana. The sequence continues at coordinate 357,610,198 of NC_133327.1, read as the reverse complement.
TGTGGACTGTAAAGACGGAGAGTTTAAATGTTTTTTTCTCTCAAATAGTTTTTTTTGTTTCAGAAGGCAAAGCCAAAAGTTCCAAATATTAAAGAAGATTACACATAAACCATTATTTTAGGTGTGGCAGAGTCTCATATCCTCAACTGGCCACAAGGGGCCATCTTTTGCCTTATGAGTTTATGTGAAATCTCCATTAATAGCTGTAAACTATTGTAATTATGAATATATTTCACTTAGCTTGTATCTATGTAGGGTGTAACATATTATCTTCACAGAAGTCTCTGTTAGACCAGACAATTCAGTGCCTAGGCTTGTATATCTAAACAATGGGACCCAAGTACAAGTAGCTGGACAGGTTAGAGATGGCTTGTTTTAAATCTCTTTTACCAGTTGATAAATTCAGTATATCTAAAAATGTTAATGTCTATAATCTAGATACAGGTGCTCTTTAAATAAACTAGAACTTGGTGCTTGTGTAGACACTTCCTATTCTGTTTGACAACATTCTGTCCCTATATACTGATTTTTCTCCTGTGTTGTCATCCACAAATGTGTGGACACACATTCTACAGGCATGTTTCTTTGCTGTCATCATCAGAAAATCAGGCCAGAAAAATGGCATATAGCAGTTTCTGGAAATCATACATATAGGCAGTGTATTGTTGCAAAGATGCTCCAGGAGGTTAGCAGAGCTTACATACAAAGATGAACATAAGGTGAAAATAAATAGTTTATTTAATATAAAAATTGCTATTTTTATGATACATATACAAGATTAAATGTTGAATATAATGTTTTTGGCTATAATGTGTAAATCTTTCAACTTCACTTCTACTGTTCCAGTAGGATGGCACAGAAAAATCATTCATGATTTAACATCTTCTAATTACACACTAGTATAAATAACATTTGCTGACAATTCAGATGAGTTTAACTGATCTGGAAACAGTTTGGCTTGAATGGTCCCTTAAAGCTACTGTATGTATGGCATGCATTAATGAACGTATATAGACAAACAGAATGATAAATAATTAAAAATAGAATTATACAATAATAAAAAGTCTTAACAAAATTATGTTATCTAATTTATGTTATATCTGTACAGTCTATTCAATAGTAGTAAGGTAGTGGTGATTTTGTAGGTTGCCACTGGTAGATCCATTACCAGAAGAAAACCAGCAACGCCCGCACAAGTGAAAGATTTTAAGCTATGTTTCATTTTACTTTGGACCTGTCAAAGTTAACTTTTCCTATTAACAAGCTGGTGATTGGTTGGTTGCTAGGTGGTCCGAACAACCAATTGCCAGCTTGTTAAGAGGAAAAGTAAACTCTGGCAGCTCCGCCAAACCCCCCTCCTGCCACCTGCCCCGCCACCCACCTCATCTAGTTCTTTGCTGACTCCCGCTGTATGCCAGGCTCTGCTAGGAGAATGACAGGAAGGAAAATTGGCTCCTGTTCAACCCCACCTACCCCCCCTTCGATGCAGCTCCACACTCCCTCCGACAATTATTTTCACTCGCCTAATGCGAGTAGGTGAGTAGAAATTTTAAGGGCTGATTACAGCATCTACAAACTATGGTATATCTTTATGGATTTTTTTTATAATAGTAATGGCAGCGATAGTGGGACTGCAATATCGCAGCAGACACTAACACTTTGCGAGAACCAGTGATACTAATACAGTGATAAGTGGTAAAAACATACACTGTCACTGTACTAATGACACTGGCTAGGGTTAAACATCTAGGGTGATCAAAGGGTTAACTATGTGCCTAGCCAGTGTTTTTGTGTACTGTGTTAGGTGCTTTCACTAAGGGAAGAGATGGATTTTCAAAATGGAGATCTGCCTAGTTTACATAGGCAGATCCCCGTTCTGTGTATTTTACTGTTGATTGGCTTCTGCTGTGAATAATCACAGCAGAAGCAGCCCGACGGTGGCATGCGCCCACCCCTGCAGGTGGAAGTGCAGAATCACATATATATACATAATTCAGCAAAGGATAGCAGCCCTGTAGAAGTAAAATTGCTTTGGGATGGCCTTTAAAGCAGAGTTCTGTCCCCCCCAGCTACTGTAGCTGCTGACTTTTAATATTAGGACACTTACCTGTCCTGGAATCCAGCGATGTTGGCACCCCAGCCAATGTTTCCATCGGCTCTTGGGTGCTGCCTCCGCCATTGCCTGTAAGGGTAACCAGCAGTGAAGCCTTGCAGCTTTACAGCTGGTTCCCTACTGCGCATGCGTGAAGCGTGTTGTGCCTTCTAAATGACCAGGCGGAAGGAGGAGAGTGGCCGAACTCCTGAGCGATCTTGCTGTAGTGAGATCTCTCGGCAGTGGGAACGGGTACCTGTCAAAAACAAGTACCTGCTCCCCCCTCTCCCCCCTGAAAGGTGCCAAATGTGATGGCAGGAGGCAGATAAGTGAAGCTTCCACTTTTGGGTGGAACGCCTCTTTAAGGGGTTAACTAGATCAGGTGTGCAGCTTTAAACAAACAAGATAGATCACAAAATAATTCTGATATATGTTTCATAACATCCTCTCTCTCACTGCAGGCTGTGCAGGAAGACAAGGGAAAAGATTACATGCACCCCTGGCTATGGTCTGCTCCTCCACACACTGACAGTGCACTGTGAGCTCCGCTGTGGAGCTGACCCCAGCCAGGAGTGCATGTGATCCTTTCCCCTGTCTGCCTGCACAGCCTGCAATAAGAGAGAGAGAGAGAGAGGATATTGTGAAACATGTTGTATCCCTGGCAAGGATTCTTCTGTAATCTATGTGGGATGTTTAAAGGCACACACCTGTTCTGAGTAATGTAAATGCATTGGATTTATTTATTTTTTCAGTTTAATAAAGCGTTGTACTGCACTAATTGTGCATTTATCTTTATTCTCTTATGCTTTGAAGCTTGTGCATCCCCTTGTGCATGATCCCAGGGTAAACTGCAGTTCAACTAATGTGGGAAGAGTATATATTATTTGTCAGTGTTCTGTGAAGCTGATTATAAGATTACTTCAGCAAGATAAGTGGAAAAATAACTCTATTCTATTTCTTGTTATAAAATATAAAAACCTACTTTTCAGCGACTGGGTGAACAGACTGTATTTTATGTTTTTATTGTCAGAGCTCTTATTTTATAGTGTGCATTGTTTCCTTGTTAGCAATATATAGTTACTTCAGGCAGCTATTTATACATAGAAATACTCAAGGGTGTCACAGTATAACTTACAATTGTTTTATTATTTGTTTGGCTCGCTGTTTTCTGAATGCTAACTGCTAAATGATGTCTAGTTTCATGAATCAAATGTAACACTGTATTGTCTTGCTTCTTGCTTTTACTGGAATAATGTTTCTTTTATTAACAATTATATTAATGGAAAATGTTTTGTGTTGACAATGTTTAATGTTAAGTTGTATTATTATTCTTGTAGTAATGGAAGAATCATATATCAAATTAATAAGACTTTTTCAGTGTTATCTAAACAGCAAGCATACCCAAGTTAAGACAGAATAAGACAGAATGTTGAATTGTCAATTTATACAAAATATCTAATAGCACACTGCACAGAACACTTTATTTAAGATTTTTTTTAACATACTGTATACACACTTTCTTTAATTTCCCAACAGATCAATAAGGTGCAGTTTTGGTCAGTGTATATGTCCACACTTTCAGTTAGCATACTGCCTACAGCAATTTTCTTTTAACTGAGTCTGCAGTTTGAGATACAATGCATGGCCTTTAAATTGGGCCAGCTGTGTCTCCAAGATGTTTAACTGTGAATCAAGTTGGACTGTCTGTTTGGTATATTCTTTGATGAGTATAGTCATCATTGTTTCTGAGCAACTTTGTAAATTGTTCTCCCATTCTTTTTTACACTCCTCACTAATTGATTCCAGATTTGGAAAGATTTTTCCAAATAAAGAAACAACATTTTTACAAAAAACGTTTGATGGATACTGATTCGGATTACACCCAACAAGGTATCTATAACGAGTACTTTCCTACATCATCAAGGGGAGGGGTATCCTCCTACACAGCTCCTGGTGAATCCGATTCATCTTTATCGGATGTCACCGCTGCCACTAATCGGCCTTCCAATTAATTCGAACGTTCAGCATCCCAGAGGCCTTTAAACTCAATAAGGGGAGTGAGCTCCCCACAACCCAACAAAATAGGGAGAGGGATGGACCCGCATGTAATTCGGTTACAACTCAACCCCTAAATGTCATTAATCTGTCTTCACACTCCATTACAGAAGCAGAGACTCACCTTTTATCGAAGGGCTTGAGCTTCTGCTTGCACATTTTAGCTTGCACATAATTGGATGATTGGATGATAAAATCAGCAGAGCTTCCCCTCATTCCAGATCTTCCCCTCAGATCTACAGCAACTGCACTTCCAAGTGCACTTGTAGTGCAAAGTAGATTTACAAAGTTGATTTGATTAGTAAATCAACCCCATTGTGTTGGCATGTATTACTGTTGTCACTATTACAAAGCCAGTCCAGAGCAATAGCTTATCACTGCTGCCAATGATGGAGTGGGTGTATGTAGGCAGGAAGTGGCTGAACAAGGCTCCAAGATGTCAACAACACTGAGATGCAACAAAGGATGAACAAAAAGTAAACACTATATAATAAAAATTAATTGATTAATTGAATTAATTGATTGAAATTAATCAATCTTTATAGTTGTTTAAGAAACACTGTGCTTTATCAATCTGAATGGCATCTGGCTGGAAGTGTTATTTGCTTTAAGATATTACACCCATCTTTATTTCATTTGATATGTAAGGGCACTTTCATACCAAAATCTTGTTATAGTGTATGTGCTGTCATTGTCTTCAATAGGCCACTGAACTGTTATTCCAGTCATTAGACATGTCATTGTTACTCCAACCACAATCTATCAGCTATCACAATCCTAGGAATTTGACAAGTTGCATAGTAAGATTAATGTAGTAAAAGAATAATAAAAGTATATGTATACAATTCAATAATACCATAATTGTTTACTTAATTTTTAACCACCGCTCTCATTTCACCAGCTCTCTCATCCTGGGTGGACGTCATGTGACATCCTCCCAGAATAGCAACTCGCTTGTGCTCCCCCGCTGCGCTACTGTACCATCTGTCACCCGCTGTGTCCACTGGACACAGCAGATGACAGATTAGTGTACTGGGCCACTGCCAATACCATGCAATTGCTGTGACCAATCACAGCAGATCACATGGCAATTGTAAACAATGAATAGCTTCCACTCATACAATTCATGGTGTTCTATTGTGTTGATCTCTGTGATTGGTCACAGTGATCACATGGTAGAGACAGGGCCAATTACAACCCATCTGTACCATGTGATTAGCTGTGGCCAATCACAGCTAACCACAATAGTGTACTCTGTATAAATGCATTTAATTCATAAAAAATGATTGCTTATAACAGTAATAAGCAATAATAGGACAGTTATAAGCAGTCATAGTGTGTAACCTAAAAAAAAATTAATCACCTCCCCAAAGTAGTACAGTATTATTACAGTAAAACTGTATTCCACTAGTATGTAAAAAAAATCGTAAAAAAAAGAAAATAGATTGTAATAAAAAAAAAGTTACCACATTTTAAAAAAATTACTATATATACCACAAGAGCGGGTAGCAGGTGGACGTTTACCAAAAGACACTTAAGGATATTGCTAAAATATCCTGCAGCGCCAATACTTACAAGACGTACATGTGAGTGTATTTCTTATTTTAAATAAACCTTGATACTTGTTTTATGGAATTATGCTATGTGGCCTTTTTCCTCCTTGCTTTACATCATCACCATCTACTCCTCAACTTCATCCTGAGGGACACACAAGTCCACGGTTTACTTTTTGATGTCCATCTTTACCATCTTTCCTGAATATTCACCATCACCCACCACCCAAGCCTGATTCGACCCATTTGGGCGTACGCCCTCTAGGGTCCACGAGATCTGGTAAGCCTTCTCATTTTCTGTGATGGTGTGCCTCTTCTGTCTTCACTTTGGATGTCACGCATTTGAATTGCTTTCCACATGAAGTCACTACATTTATATGGACTATTAATTTTTATGAGTCTTATAAACATTGAGGACCTTTCTTCCTTTTTTATTTTTTTAGATGTTTTTCATTATCGGTTGTTGGACTTCAGTGTCCCTATATTGAACTTTTAGCGCTACACATACTTTTGTTTCATTGTTATATGCTTATATCCTATTGACCGTTTTAGCTGCTTACTTCACTTTTTGGGCAGCGCAGAATTATTGATACTCTTTTCACTGCCAATGAATAAGAAGAGAAAAAGTATTTACACTTCCTAATGGTCAGGTTTTTAAACCTAAACACTTTGTAAACTGTCAGACCTCCGCTGTAGTATACTTAATGACCTGCGAGTGTGGCGCATTTTACGTAGGCAAAACCAGGCAGAAATTTTGGTGTAGAACATCTAAACATATCTATAGCATGGAAATAGGTAACATCTACCTCCCCCTAGGAAGACACGTAGTTACCCAACATAACTATAGGATGCCCAAAGTTGCCTTCGCTGCCTTAGATAGGATTCACATTCCAGGAAGAGGAGGCAATTGGAACAAAAAGCTCCTACAAATTGAGCAAAAATGGATATTTTAACTTGGGGCCACTACATATCCAGGTCTCAACAATTCCATTTCATATACTCCTTTTTTGAAGGGCTTTAACTCGGGGAAGACCCGCTAAGAGGATAATGTAGAAGAAATGGGGAGAATAACGGTAGAGGCATGATAAAATATACCTCTTCTTCTCAAATGAAGTAGTCAATGACATTCATGTTAATTTTCTACCAACGTACATATTAATTTACCTTCTTTTTGGTATTGCAATACAAATGCACATTATGCATATTTGCAATCCAAATATATCTATATAATGATTTATCACTATGATATACCAACATTCCTCATTGCCTACCCCAGAAACATCTATCTACCTACCTCTTTTGGCAGTCTCTTCTTCGAGAAAAGCCTTGGGAGACTTTTGTATGTACTTTACAATATTAGTATTTTTTTAAGTCTTATGCCCCGTACACACGGTCGGATTTTCCGATGGACAATGTCCGATCGGAGCGTGTTGTCGGAAATTCCGACCGTGTGTGGGCGCTATCGGACATTTTCCATCGGATTTTCCGACACACAAAGTTGGACAGCAGGAGATAAAATTTTCCGACAACAAAATCCGATCGCGTCAATTCCGACCGTGTGTGGCCTGTTCCAACGCACAAAGTGCCACGCATGCTCAGAAGAAATTCCGACACGGGACAGCTCGTTCTGGTAAACTTAGCGTTTGTAATGGATAAAGCACTTTCATCACGCTGCAATGTTCAAAATGGTTTAATACAGCGCACTCTCTTCTTCTTTATAATGTGACAAGAATTAAGTCGTTTTGATGCTCATATTCACACACACACTTCTCACAAAGTTTTTTCGTTACTATTTATCGGGATTCCCTCAATATATTTTGATTTCTCACATCTGACAACATATTTTTTTTTTTTTTGTTTTTTTACTTTAATGTAGAATCTTTTTTTGTGTTTCTCTTTTTATTTTTTTTTTTTTTTGGTGATTTTGATTTGTACTCCCGAAAATGTTTGTGTTTTTTGTGACAAGTTCCCACAACACCATTGATATGTTGTTCTATTTAATCTGTAGGAGATTGTTTGGTGTTGTTGTCCCTTGTTAATTTCACATTGTACTTTAGAAATGTACCTGAATCGTCACCAACAAACTGTCCTTTTTGGATGAAAACACACACAGGAGAGTAGAATTTACCGAAAAATATTTTATTAAGGGGTCACAACTATAAACAAAGAGGGAGGCAACGCTGGAGAAACTGCAGAAGTGGGCGAAGCCTTGGACCCCTGGGGCAGACATCAATTATTTAAAAGCAAAATTGGTGGCCTGAGGAGTCCTTATCTAAGGGAGGGCAGTCTGGTCCAGAAGTCCCAGAGATCCGGAAAGCAGCAGATGACATCTGTGTCCCCAGGCTGTGGTCATACAAGAGACTGCAGCTTTTGTCAGACCAGACTGAACCCAGGGCCATCACTCTTTGGTCTTCCTTCCACGCTTCCTTACAGGCTTTGGCTGTGGTGGTGGAGTTGTGGCAGCAGGAGGAGGAGGAGGAGGATCGTCCCTCTCCATGACATCCGTCTTGTGTGTCAGTTCCCCACTCTGCCCCTTACGTAGGACTTTATAAATCAGGTCCTCAGAAATCTTGCGTTGGCCCTCCTGCATGCCCTGCAATTTGGTGGCAACCATGCAGGCAAAGGCCTCTTCAGGACTGGGGAAGGCTCTGAGGGACGCCGAAGCCTCCTGGATCAGCCTGTACGCTGAATCCTGCACAGGACTGGGAGTGGCCTTCCTGGCCCTTTTATATGGCAGGCGGAGGGGAGGGACCTGAGACTCAGTCAGGCTGCGACTGGTCCCTGGCTTCTCTTGGCTGACACTTAGCCCCGCCTCCTCCTGGCTGCCACTAATCCCCGCCTCCTCCTGGCTGACACTTATAATCCCCGCCTCCTCCTGACTGCCACATTCCACAGCCTCCTCCTGGCTGAGGTCTTCCTGTGTATGAAAAAGGGACATAGTTTTAGTATTGTTTTCATCAATCACACACAATTTTCACCTCCTGACTGCTGCAAATTCAATGTTAACAAATATAACAGACTATCCTTCTGAGCCCAGCATTTTGCATTCTTGTCCCAATTTTGGGTGCCCACTACTGTCTATTGATATGTAAAACACTTTTTTCAAGCAGCAATTAGTGTTCAATAATAACATCTAGTAAACATAATTTATTTATTGACCAGAAATCTGTAGAAGAATGCTATACCTGACTCAAGCTGGGCTCCTCCACTTCTTCCTGGCTGGAAGGCCCAGGTTGGACATCAGAAGCCTCAGCTGGTATGGAAGGAAGAGTGGAAGGAAGAGTGGAGAGGGATTCCCTGACTTCAGTGTGGTCTGACAGAAATCGCAGTCTCTCATAGTACCACAGCCTGGGGACATAAACGTCATCTGCTGCAGCTCCGGACCTCAGGGAATCCGTGACCTTCTTGCGCTCCCTAAGATAAGTGCTCCTCAGGCCACCAATTTTAGCTTTCAAATAGGGGATGGTTGCTGTGGGGACCACCGGCTTCACCAACTCCAGCAGTTTCTCCAGCGCTGCCTGCCTCTTCTGTTTGTGGTTATAGTGGGGGTGTCTCACCTGCCACAGACAGGGCAGCTCTCTGTACTTGTCAATAAACAGGGGCAGGAAATTGTGGTCGTTGAACCCATCCATTTTCTCTGCAAGACACAACACAAGACAAACCCTAATGTCAGGCCAAACTCCCCTAATCTTGTTACAATATAGGCTTCCATTTCGAAGCAGTATAGGCCCAAGTTTAGATCCTACCTTCGTTAGCACGATCGGCGTCTCCGATGCTCCTTCCTCCGCTCACAGATCGTACGTAAGACGCGCGCGTTACGATTTATACACACTGCGCATGCGTATAACTCCGCCCGCCCCTGACGTTCTTTCTATTCTATTCCCCGCCCCTTTTCGTTCGGCGCAGTGGAGGAAGAGCACATGGCGGATAGACAGCAGGATCGTGCTAAGTACAGCAACGAGGAGGAGGGGGAGGAAAGGCCGGAGCCTGAAACGTCCCGATCCAGAAGGAGATTAAAGGACTCAAATATGTCCTTTGGGGAGATGTTGGAAATGGTGGACATCCTGAAGAAGGCCGACTATGATTGAAAGTATGGGCCTTACCCCAACCCCAATGTCAGAAAGGCCAAGATCATGGCGAAAGTGGTCAGGAGTCTGCACCGGAAATTCGGGGTGCGACGATCGAAAGATCAGCTCAGGAAGCTGTGGTCGGACCTGAAATTACGAGAACATGAGCAGTACATAAAGATCCGGAGAGTGCTGCAAAAAAGTAAGTAGTTGTGCTGTGTTCCTATTGTTCTTGTGTTTATTACGTTCGTGCTGCTCCATGTGCTTTTAGGAACTGTTGTACAGTTTAAAATGGCAACTTTCATGTTCATGGGCACATTATTCGTTCGGATCACACATTTTTTTTCGGACTATAAAATACCATTGTTTAGCCCATATGCATTTGGCCACCATTTTGAGGCCCTATACTTGTCTTCAAAGAATTGGGTTGTGTAGATGGCTTTGTTACTAGAATGAAATGCAAACTAGATTGTGTGTAAGGAGAGGACACTGAGCAGCTGTTTTCACATCTGGGCACTGGAGCACTAGTGTGGGACACAAGAACACCATTTTTATTAGGGGGGCCACACAGGTGCTCCAGTGTATACTATAGGGGGGGATACATCTGTGAAGCTTGTACCAAACAGGTAAAGTATTGCAGCTTGACAAAGGACACTAAAAAAGCTACATCTTGGAACTCTGCTAAAATAGACAATTGTACCCCACTTCCAAGCAATGTTTCATCTTTATAGTTCTGCCATCAAATATCTGTGTGCTAATTATACCATTTTTGTTTTACATAGGGGAGAAAAGACTCGGAGGACACCCCTCATCCGAGGAGAACAGAGCCCCCCCCTCTGGAAGAAGGGGAAATCCCACAAACACAAGATGAGCAGGAGGAAGAAGACGTGGTGGAAGTAGTCACCACAACAGGTGAGTGTCTGCGACCACAGGCTCAGATAAGAGATGGATGGCGGCATTTTTTTTAGACCTAATTTATTTTGTGTTAATTCTCTTTTTAGGTGATCGTGAGGTTGTGGATCCAGATCCTTTCACATCCGAAAGTGCCCAGATCCTGATCGGGGAGATCATGGGGTGTAATTTACAATTGGAAAACATCAAGCAAAACATCAATGATGTTATTCCCAAATATAAAAACATCATTGATGTTTTGGGGCGAGTTTAAAGCCCCTCCAAATCACTTTCTTCTTTTGTCTGCTACAATGTGCTAAATGTTTTTGTGATTTTGCACAAAGCCAAATTTGGAGGATGCACACAATGTGTCAACATGTGCTATCTGCCATCACGGGAGATCAATGGACGCGTTTTGGGGGTGCAACCCCTTCCTCAATTATAAAGTAGCGGTGAGGAAGGGCTTTCTCCCCCAAAACACGTCCCTTGATCCCCCCGATGGCAGATAGCACATGTTGACATTGGGAAATTTGTGTGCATCTTCCAAATTTGGCTTTTCCAGGGGTGATTTCCCCCCATCTGAACGCAATATCAAACACAGTTCCTAAATACTCATGTCTGATATTGCCTTCAAGTTCTACCAAATGTGAACTTTGTAAGATCAAGATTTGTGTCTTTCTTGTGGGTTTTACACAGGCCTGTTTTCTATAAAATGCACATTTTGATTTTGGATAATGACACCACAAAAATTGGTATACAACAAACATGTTGGTTTGTCAGAAAAACCTTTGGTAAATGCACATGTGATTGTGCAGGTATTAAAAAGATTGCTCATCAAGAATGTGTGGATTATTGTCTCAACGCTACAACACTTTTGGGGTGATGTAATTGTAGTTTTATGAGAAAATGGGGGTAATTTCCTAAGGGGAAATCCACTTTGCACTACAAGTGCAGTTTCAGTGCAGTTGCAAGTGTACTTGTAGTGAAAAGTGTCTTTGCATTTAGTAAATAACAGCCAACAGTGCTTTGTATAAGGTTACACAATCACGACATTTTCTGCACTCCACACATTTCTGTCAGGGTCAGCTAAAACAAACACAAGCAGTAAATGTCCACAAAGAAGAGCCTGGGGGGAGATGCCTGTCGAGAACTTGAGGTCCTGCAGACTTCTCCCTGTGGCCAAATACCGCAGGGTAGCGACCAACCTCTGCTCCGGAGTGATGGCTTGCCTCATGCAGGTATCCTGCCTGCTAATATAGGGGGTCAGCGAAGCCAACAAACGGTGAAACACGGGGTCCGTCATCCTGAGAAAGTTCCTGAAATCATCAGGATTATTCTCACGGATCTCACGGAGCAAAGGCATATGACAGAACTGGTCACGCTGAAGCAACCAATTCTTGGTCCATGAACTCCTCCCCACCCTGTTCATGGACTGGACTTGTGTCAAGGTCAGGACCCCAACACCAAGCCCCCGCACAGCACGAACTGTACGAGGAGTACGCATACGAAACATGGCTAGAAAACGGTCGGCTGCTCAGAACGAAGTAACAGAACGCACTGAAGAACAGCAAGGCCTGTGAAGAGCGACCTGAAAAACAGCAACGAGCGGACAAGATCGCACAGAAAACTCCGATACGAACTGACTGCACGCACTGAAGAGCAAATACAAACCCACAAGCACAAACTGAACGGCAGAAAACGATCTGAAAGCCACGAGTCTGAAAAAGCGCGAATCGTCTCTCACAAAACTTTTACTAACACGAGATTAGCAAAAGGAGCCCAAAGGGTGCCGCGCTTGGTTCTGAACCGGCCTTTTCTAGTCTCATCGTACGTGGTGTACGTGACCGCGTGGTTGTCGATCGGAAATTCCGACAACTTTGTGCGACCGTGTGTAGGCAAAACAAGTTTGAGCCAACATCTGTCGGAAAAAATCCTAGGATTTTGTTGTCGGAATGTCCGAACAAAGTCCGACCGTGTGTACGGGGCATTAGTCTTCACAGTGTACTTTTTTCTTTGCTCATTGTAAAATATAATAAATAATGTACTGTGATTGTATTATCTATTATGCTCTCTGGACATTATAACATATTAATGTAAGTCTGAAAAATGTATGATTATGTCTATATTGATTTTTTCCATCTTTCCCCTAGATACTGGACCGCTGTTTCTGTCCTCCCTTCACACCTCGGGATGCTAATCCTCGATCCGGCGGCTTCCCGGCAGGGTAGGGAGATGAATACTTTAACATCTCCCATACTAAGCATCTACCATTAGGTGGAGCTTTTTAACCTGCCGGCGGCGTTCCGTGTTCACCTTCGGACGTGGGGTTCGGGTGGTGCGCATGCGTGGGGTGATCCCTAGCCCAGGCCGGGGATGTCTTCTCTGCGCGTGCGCACTCCTCACCTCCAGTCACGGGTGTTTATGTCGGAGGTGACGGAGGCGTCCGGAGCAATTGCTTACCGGAACCCCGAGGGGGCCACAACAGGGATGCATTACACCTCCCAACGACCCCTCCCTCTGAGGGATGGTTTGGAGATCACTTGAAACACCTGTTAGCAATCACCCACTTACCCAGGGAACATATAAAGAGATGCTTCCTGCTGGAATCACTCAGTTGATCCTTAACGAGAGCATGGCAACACGCAAACTTATGCGGTAAGGACATGCAACAACAATAGGTTAAACTGCACTGATGCAAACTTATTTGCAAAATTCTCCTTTTTCACTCATATGATTTCTTTTTCATTCAGGACTCCTATACATAGGTCCTTTTGATTTTGGTGATCAAATGTTATGCATTCACTCTGGATGTCACACACGTCCAACCAGTTTAATCATAGAAACCAGGTATTTAGTTCTGTGGTGTCTTTCTCTTTTCATACTCCTGTAGTACTTAAGTATTCTTGGTAGTTCTTTTACACTTGTTAATGCACCCCATCCACTTTTAGCACCCTAATTTACAAGGGTCTCACTTTCACATTCACTTATTTGTAGTTTTTCTTTTATTACTATTACCTTTTTGGTCTTTAATATCCTTGGCAGCTGGATATATTTGCCAAGGTAATTATATTCTTCACCAGCACTATTCCTGCACTCAGTTTCTCTATTCACAATGTTTTTTTCTATTCACTGCCACCTCTATATTTTCCACCTTTTCCACATATCTTGCTTTCAATTTTTCTTTTTTCTTTCACGGGTGACACACATTTTTTGCACTACGGTTTTTCAATAACCCAATTGGGGTAAGAGGAGTTATAGCACAGGATCTTTTCCTTCACTGTGCAATGTCTGCACCAGTCAATATTTCTTGTTTTTTGCTTTTTGTCCTTTGTCACTTTGCACCTTCACTAGTATTTAGTTTTTTATCATGTTTTCCTGTTGGTAGACATTTAGTCTTGTCACCCTTGCCGATATAGACACTTTTGTCCCAAGTTGAAATCAAGCCATAACACAAGGGGATACCTACCCCCCTGTTAAGTAAACCCAGGAAATATACTGATATTTATATTCTAAATAATTATTCCCACAGTGATTTACGCTGTTCATACCTATTATATACACCCCTTTGGGGTAAAGACTAATACTTTTAAATAAATTGCTCCTTGCCCCTGGTTCCATACATAAACACCCTGCATACTGGGGCTAGCAAACCAATATAATACAATATATGGATAATTCTCTAATTTGTACCATTATGGCATTTTCCAGGTGCCTTGATTCTCCATTCCCCTCCCTCTGTCATTGGTGAGGGCCACACTGTTTGTGACCACCTGCAAGTCGCACGGGTCGGCTTTGCCTTCCATTTGGGGTGCGGGTAGGGACGATGTCCCAGCGGAACCCAGAATCACAAGCGGGGGAACCTTTCATTTTCTGTTTGTTTTTAAAGAAATCTCTGGAAAAACCAGTGCATGGTATAGAGGGTAACTATTTAAGACATTATCTCCAATTTTCTGTAGAGGATATAATTAATAATATTAATACCTTGATTTTCTCTCTGATGTTATTGTAGAACTATAAAGAACCCCCTGAGAAAGACCATGACCCAGTTTGAAATGCATTGGGTTTTCTCCAACATCGGATAGTATAACTATAATCAATGTTATAGGTGTCATCGCTGTATGCACACCTCTTATGACAATTTTTATACGATACCAATTCACTGTCTGATTTGTTACTTAAATCACTGTGTCATGCATTATGTAAACCCTAGTTCATGTTTTTAAATCTCTGTCCTGTATGGCTTATGTCCAGAGCTTTTTGTTAAAAAAAAACAATTTTTTGAATAAAACCTTTTGATTTATAATTGCTGCTAAAAAAACCCACGGGGAACCTCCATTTTCTTTTTCTCAAACATTTGTTTTGGGGGGTGTTCAGCTTCATCAGACTCTTCTAAAGTGTCATCCCATGTTAAAGATCCATTTTTTTATCTTTTGATTTTAAAGGTAAAGGAGAGATTTGGGGTTTTATTGACCCCAGATTGCTCCATAAAGAGGACCTGTTTTGGGGTAATTTTCTAACAAAAAATACAAATTTAGAGGCTAAATTCACATTTTTTTTAAATCCAGCTCCCATATGTACCAATATACCATTAATGTACCTCGGTTGCAAGAAAATACAAGATTTTTTTCATTTTGAAAACAAGGCCTTACCTTGGCCATTGCTTTATATCTCAGAATGCTTCAGAGACTCCCTGGCAGGGCTGGTGCAATGATTTTTGACACCCTAGGCAAAACCTCATTGTATTATGAGTATGTGTATTAGTTTAGGCCTTCTTATTACTTACCAATACATTTTTGTTATTGTGTTAAAGCTTTCACTCATGGTCACAGAACTCTCATTAACCCAGATCATATCTGAGAGATATTAAATCTCAAATATAACTTACGGGTAACATGGCCATATGCTATGCAATCTGATTGTACAATATCTGTACAATTTCCTTTAGATTTACCAGAACTATGGAATAGGATGATGCACCTGACCAATCCATTCAATTTCGAATCAGACAGGCCCTTGTACTACATAGCTGATGGTGGATCTAGGATATTGTGCAATAAGATTGTATAGGAAGTGGGTGGAAGGTAGTATTGTAACAAGGGAGGTGTGGTCCAGAGTGGTAAACATACCCTATCACAGTTATGGCGAACCTTGGCACCCCAGATGTCTTGGAACTACATTTCCCATGATGTTCATGCACTCTGCAGTGTAGTTGAGCATCATGGGAAATGTAGTTCCAAAACATCTGGAATGCCAAAGTTCGCCATCACTGCCCTATCACATCCTCTTCTGTGATGCAACAAGGAAGTAAAGGCTTCTGGGACCAAACAGAAAGTGAAAAGCTGAGGAAGTCATGGAGTCTGAAAATCCTTTCAAAAATACGAATAAACTGACAATATTTTAAACATCCTGTGAATGAGGTGAGAGGTGAGGTGAAATTATTCTTTAAACTTTAAACAAAAAGTCGGCAAGTAGCTATAGTAAGCAAGTTATAGTAACAGTTAAAAAAATATTAAAATTAGCGCAGGAAGTACATTCACAATTTCTGGCTTTCATTTACCATATAGAGAATTGATTCAAGCGAATCTCAAACGTAAATAATACAAATAGCAACATAGTACCTCTAGAGTTATGTGAATTTGTACCTGAAAAGGGCTATTGTCATGTCTCTGCAGCCTTCACCATCTGCTCGACAATACTCTGTGGTCACACTGCAGCTGCTCACCTAGCCTCATTCAGGAGAATTTAAATAAAGTTAATGCAATTCAGTCAGAACCTTTGGACCTCTACCTACTTACTCACCTTCTTTACCCTCTTTATCCCTTTTCTATACTATTCTTTATCTTGTTCGGCTTATACATGCTTTGAGTGTATAATGGTTGAATAGTTTCAAGCAATAATCATATTTAGTGCAATCTAAGAAATATTGTTGCTGATCGGTCATTGTTAAGGCTATAGAAACGGGATACTGACTTACCTGCCAACCTACATTACATTGATTACTTCTCAACTACTACTGATTTTTGTACTCAGTACTATGCTTATGTCACAAACACATATTTGTACAACTTTTATTATCTTTTTCTCTTGCAATAAAATTTTATTGTGAAAAAAAATACAATTCAGTCAGTGCCTGTTCAAAAGCAAGTCTTGCTAATCTGTCTGGTTACTTCCAGATTTGGATCACTCTTCAGTATTGACTAGGATCTGTCTAGGATATATGAATATATGGTTGGATAGTTTCCAGAAACAGACAATACCTCCCAGTCCCTGGTATGAATAAAATGTGGAGAAAGAGCCGAAGCTCTCTTAATGAAGGTTATAGGATTTTAAAGGGAGGTGGTATGTCTGTTATTAAGGTGAGCAACAACAGCAACAATTACTATAAAAGTATAAATGTATTAATAGATATCAAATAAAAACATGGTCATAATACATATTGTAACCGTAAAATGAAGCTTGGTGTATGAAATCAAATACGTAGATGAGCAGGGGCAGCCAACATGTTTCCCAATAACGCTTCGTCAGGGCACTGCATACATATAATTAGCAATTTAAACGAACACAAAATTAAAGTAAACTTCTCAAAATCCCTAATATTGGGCTTAAATATCCCTACCTCTCTTAAATCGGACCTACAAAAACGATTCCCATATACATGGAACTCATCTAGCATCCCATATTTGGGATTACAGATAATGGCCGACCCCTTAAAATTAGCAGATGCCAACTATACTCCACTGATAGATAAAATTTCGAAAGAAACAAAACGCCTAACCAAAGTAGAACTATCGTGATTGGGACGATTAGCATCCTTCAAAATGCTCCTCCTTCCTCAAATTTTGTATGTGTTTCGCACATTACCTATTCCACTCAAGAATACCCACCTCCAAATATTAAACTCCCTTCTTAGAAACTACATATGGGGATCTAAAAGACCCAGATGCTCCAGAGCTATTCTAGTTAAACATAGGTCAATTGGTGGGATGATATCAAAGACTACCACCGAGCATCCTTGCTTACCCAACTCAGACATTGTATTTCACCATCCCCAGATATCCTCTGGAGCAACATAGAACAAGCCCTTAGCCCAACTCAAGATCTCCGAATGCTCTTACTACTTGACATATGGAAACCATACCCCCTAAGATCATTACCACTAACTGTTCAGGCCTCTCTATCAGCATGGAGAGAACTTCATAAATCATCTGCATCCTCCTCCAAGGATATAGATATACCTATTCCAATAACAATTCTAAATTATGTTATTCCACACTCCAATTTCTCAAATTGGTCCATTAAAGGCATATCTCTGATAGCTGATTTATATACTAACAATACACTCAAAACATTTAATGCACTAGTGGAGGAATACTCATTGCCTCTAGCAGATCACTTTAAATATATGCAACTTGCTCACTTACTAAAGTCCTTGAAATCACCCCACGTACTTATACATGACCCAATATGGCAATTCTACACAAAAACTCCTGCCACCCCCAAAGGTATTTCCTTATTTTATAATTTCCTTCAAAACAAGACCTCCTTTACAAAACTCCCACCTTTTCATAAATGGGAACTAGAAATGGGAGAATCCTACACAGATGATCAGTGGAAAATTGCATTCAAAACCACCTATAAGGCAACTCGATGTGTAAATCACTGGGAACTTTCCCTAAAAATAGCTCAAAGATGGTACCTTACACCCTACAGGTTATCTAAATTCTCCGCCTCTAACTCACCATTGTGTTGGAGAACATGCGGGGAAGTGGGTAATATCTTACATGTATTTTGGTCGTGTAAACATCTCATTAGCTTTTGGAAAAAAGTATTTAAATGTATATCTCGCATCACAGGAATTCTAAGACCACCAAATCCTGGACTAGCACTGTTAAACTTAGGTATTGAAAGCTTCCCTCCTTGTTTCCGCACAGTGATCACACATATGCTCCTGGCTGCCAGATCACTGATTACCAAAAATTGGAAATCAAACATAGTACCCAATGTATCAGAAGTTCTTGCAAAAACACAAACCAACTATATCTATGAATCATTATTAGCAGCTAGAACTGAACGGAGACCTACCCTTGATAAACATTGGAAAGTATGGTCAGATTGGTTTAGAGAAAATTAAAAGGATTGGTGTGTCAGGGGTATATCATCACTATCCAGATGTGTGGCTACGAGTCTCTGAAATAATGCTTCAATAGGTATTTACCCCTTTCTATACCTCAGCTAATCTAGAATAGTTAATGAAAGATAAAAATACCTCCATCACCCTATCACCCCCCCTTTTTCCCCCACCTCCCCCAACTCCCTTCCTTATCTTTCCTCCTCTCTCTCCCCTTTTCTCTATATTTCCATATTATTGTTTCATGGAAATACACTATTCTAATTGAATAAATATATCAATACATTACGATTACAAATGTAATAGAATTGTAAAAATCATTCACCCTCTAGAATGTACACTTTGAATATGTTACAGTTTAAAGTGTGATCTCATGTTTTGTACTTTAAGAAAAAACTTGTACTATGTTTTGTACTCGAAAAACCTTTAATAAAAAATAATTGAAAAAAAAAAAAAAGAACACAAAATTATTTAATTACATTGCGCTTCTATAGTAACAATAAAAAACAACAACATATGCTCACCTGATCTATAAAAATGAGCCACTAAATCGCAACATTGCACAGACACCCACTCATCAAAACACTACTAAGGGCTGATTCCCAATGGAAGTCAGATCTAAACAAGATTGCCGGTGTGGAGATTGGACCTTGTGTATTAGCCAAATGGGATAGTATAACAATCTACAAGGTAAATTATGCAGATAGTAAGAATAAAAATAAAAATAAATAAATAAAGACACCGGAATTGATACTCAACATATTGCTGGCATCCATTTAATCAAAATGGAAAAAAAATGCCATAGTAAAATAAACAATAAAGATAATACTATAAATTCTTGAGGTAATCATATATATAGATTTAGTTTATTAATTTATTACTTATTTATTTATTTCATTTATTTATATATATCATTATTCTTTATTTAATTAATTAACCTGGATAAGGCTTATCGCTTGGAGGTTGGGAAAAGAGATAAAATAAATAAAGGGTTTACATAGTATGTCCACAGTTAAGCCTATAGATGTGTAGAATATAATATATTATATAATTATCAACTCCCCAACCAGCTCAAAGGAGACAGATGAATAGCGCTACAAAACTAAGTGAATGCTTACCTGGTAAAGTGAACGATATATATCAGGATGCATCCATAGATGGAAATTCGGCAGTGGTGTGTGAAGACACCACACCATGCTGACAGCAAGATGCACGTGTCGGCATGGGGCCGGCACCACCATCTTTAAGTCTACACGGTCCCACTAGAAGTGAAGGGTCAGCAATGACCCCTGACATCACTTCCGGGTGTCCCTGCATTTGCACAGGCGCACCGGCCCTGATAGGGAGTTTGTGCACCAGCGCCATCAGTCACACAGAAGGCGTGAACAAGATGTGAGGGTGGATAAGAAAACTCCGCCCTCATAATCAGGGACACACAAACCTCCATACCAATAGCAGCCTGCCCCAGGGTGTATGATGGGTGAGCGCTGGAATGAAGCAAAAGTGTCCTTCATTAGTGCAGACCACAGATAATAAAATAAGTAGGAGTGATCTCAGATGTAAATAACATATTGATAAGCTATAAATGAGTGGCATAAAGTGCACATCAG
The DNA here is from genome assembly GCF_042186555.1 of Aquarana catesbeiana. Lineage (NCBI taxonomy): Eukaryota > Metazoa > Chordata > Amphibia > Anura > Ranidae > Aquarana > Aquarana catesbeiana. The sequence continues at coordinate 357,589,802 of NC_133327.1, read as the reverse complement.
TATATAGTGATTATGTCGGCATAGGGTGTACCACCCCAAGTGCCGAGACAAGTACCAATAAAGTGCATATGCTGGCAATGTCTAATATAAAGCATACACATAAAAAAAAAAAATTGTTGGAATTTTATACATACATGTATTGCATGTTTTAGAGGAAAGGTTTATATGATAGCACCATATTTAACCCTGGTGGATGGTGGCTCGCTGATTGAAGATCCACCTTGCCTCCTTTTAAAGGATTTTCTTGTCAAAGTCTCCTCCCCTTTCATGCTCTAGAATGACTTCCAGGGCACAGAATGAAATGTATGATGGATTGTAACTGTGGTTAAGCCCCGCATGTTTACATATAGGAGTATAAAGCAATCCTCCATCTAGATAATATAAATGATCTTGTATGCGCTTGGCAAATGGGCATTTCATCTTGCCGATATAAAATGCGCCACATCGGCACATGGCTAGATATATGATCCCCATAGTGCGGCAATCAGCATATCCCTTAAGTTTGTGAAATCCACCTCTGGGTAGAGGACATCCCACACCTTCCCTAATCCACAGGCACTGATCACATGGGCCACTTTTGAAAGTGCCACTTCCCCCTGATGCTCCAAGGGTGGGAGCAGCGGGGGGAAGATGACTGTGCACCAAGCTATCCCTGATGGATCGGGATATCCTGTAAACTATTTGTGGTGTACTGGCCACATATTTAGAGATGATGGGATCATCAGAAAGAAAATGCCAGTTATTATGAATCAAGAGTATAAAGTGCAGCGCTATATTTAAATGAAAAATACTTATATATATAAACATAATATGTAAGTAACCTCTGTGTGAAAGTATGGTGAAATCACCACCTTTATTATATCTGTGTGAGTGACAGCTCTAACCAAGAACTTGTGAACTAAATAAACTCAATAAAAAAAAAGTGCTGTTGTATTCTAATATGACAATCCCCACATTAAATATCAGAAAAAGTATATGAATGGTGTAACCTTATATTTCCTCCAAAAATATCCTCATACAAAAGTTACCAATATGAATGGATGGAACCCAACCATCCTCATGTGGGGGTGAAAAATATAAGTGAATTTGAACAAGTCTCTCAGGTTATGACAGTTCATTCAAATGTGAAGGTGATCTCAAACACGTGTATGTGGATCTCATCCTGCTAGGTACATGTTCAAAACCATGGAAATTCTTCTTGCATTCAAATATACGAGATGTGCATAAAATTCCCTTACCAGAGCTGGTGGACTCACTGGCCGTTGGCGGTGAGTCATGCAGGCTTTTACCGTATGAACGGTGAAATTAGAGATGTCTCCGATCCTGGGGATGGGGGCTGAGATGTATCGCACCACTTTGAATCCTCCTGGATGGGACCTCATCCTCTTGGATGGGGAAAGGGATTCCATAGTCACCTGGAGTCCTCCACTGGATATCTCTTACTTGGCATTCCCCATATATGATAATAAAAGGAAAAAAAGGCTTCCACACAGTGTAAAATCCCGGGTAACAGGAGATTTTATTGATAACATTTCCAAATAAAAAATCAAGTTTAAAAATTCCACTCATATGAATCAAAATTTGGCGCAGTGAATTATGATGGCTGTGGTAGCGTCACCCCACTGACGCATTTCATTTACCTAGACTTCAACTGGGGTTTATGAAAAATGTTTTGATGGGCAGTAAAAGTTGTGATGAATTTGGTGGTAGGGTTAGCGTCCCGAGTCTTGTATTTGTAAATAAGTGATTTTTGTGTGTTTTGTTTTGCCCTCTGGTATGCTTTTTTGAGGACTTGTTTACTGTACCCCCTTGATTGTAATCTCAGGTACAGAGCTTTAATCTCACGTTCAAAATCCTTGTCCCTTGCACAATTACGGTGCAGCCTTAAGTATTGGCTAAATGGTATGCTACGTACAAGGGAATGAGGATGTAAGCTCGAGTAATGTAAGATCGTATTTCCAGCTGTCTCTTTCCTATAGAGGCTACTATAAATTGTGCCATCATGATTAAGAAAGAGACGTAGATCTAAAAAGGGGATAGTGCTAGTGTCAAATTGGATTGTGAACTTTAAATTAAATTCGTTCTGAGAAAAAAATACCATAAATCCTGAGAGTTGCCCTGCTGAGCCAGTCCAGATAAGCAAAACGTCATCGATATACCTCCGCCAAAGGCGAATGTGGCAGAGGTATATCAAGGCGTTGTCATCAGAAAAAAGGGCTCACTCACCCCCCAGGTACAGGTTGTCATACTATAGGGCACACAAAGTCCCCATCGCTACCCCCTGTACCTGGAGGTAGGTGGAGCCATTAAACAAGAAGATATTGGTAGTCAAAATGTGTTCCAACAGGGTAGTGATGAACTAACATAATTTCCAATTATTGATATCTTGTTCCCTTAAAAATGCAGAGATTACTTCTATGCCCTTAGTGCGAGGAATACTGGATAAGGCATTGCTGGTATGCCTGATCTAGGATACATAGATATTGGGATCTAGCCTCAATCAATTTTTCATATGGAACCCGCTGATACCATTCCTGATTATTAAGAATCTTAAGGCACATAGTAATGTACTGAGTTTTGTCCATCACCACCACATTACCACCTTTATCAGATGGTTTTACTATGATGTCACCATTATGCATGATGTTAGTAAGTGCTACCTGCTGTGCTTGTGACAAATTGTCCTCAGTACAACTTGGAAACTCGAGATCCTCTATTTGTTTTTTGGTTTGCTTGAGGAAAGCCCAAACAGCTGGGCATGTCTTCAAATTGGGATATTTTTGGGACTTGGCTTTGAATTTGGATGGTTCTGGGGATATCTCGATCTCAGGTTCTTCTTCATCTGAAATAGGATCACTGGGATCCACTGAGCTTTAATTTTCTTTTTCAAATATAAGTTTTATTCAACCACCCGAGAGGGCACTTCAATTGCTTACATCAACAAGGACAAAGGTATCAAGGTGTGGCGAGGACGCAGCCTCTAATGGTACATAAGGAAAATGAAAATGAAAATGAAAATGAGGTCACAGCCTCTGTTATTACATCATTTCGGGATCTTCCACTTGGACCTCATTGACATTCCTGCGTAACCCCAATATCTTAAGGTTTGACGCTATTGCAGCAACCAGTATTTTCCATTTTCCTATACCAATAACCAAACTAAAAAGACTACACATATACACAAAAAGAAAATAAAAATCGAAAGATGGAGTGTTAAAGAGAACTTAGTGTATGGAGATAATCGGAGGGCAAAGGGGAGGAAAAGATATGGGAAGTTGAGAGAAATAGGTGTAGGAGTAGAGGAAAGAGGTAGGAGAGAAGGAAGGCAGGAAAGAAAGAGGGAGAAAAAGAGAGAGAGAGAGAAAGAGAGAGGGAGAGAGATAGAGAGAGAGGGGGGGGCACATGAAGGCAGCTAAGGCACTCACTTCGACCCGTCAAGTTCCCCTGTATCCCCCCATAGCCTCTGTTTTGAGGATCCACAGAGATTAGGTGGAAGGGCCTTCACCCAGCAGATTCTGTCCCTCATCTGAGAATATAAACATGTTCCAGCCAGCCCAAGTCCTGGAAAACCGCTCATTTTGGTTTCTATCCGTGAGGACAAGGTCTTCCATTTTTTTGATGTCTTCCACCTTTTTCACCCACATGCTAACCGTAGGAGGTTGGTTAGATTTCCATAATATGGGTATACACGCCTTGGCAGCATCAAACAAGTGTCTTGTGAGCGATTTTTTGTAGGCCTTGCTGGGGGCGTGAGAGGCGTGGAGCAAGAATATCGCTGGGTCCGACAATATAGGTCGCTCAGTGAATCTCTGTATTGTGCTCTGAACAGTCTTCCAGAACTGCTCCAATTTGGGGCAGGACCAGAGGATATGTAGGAGTGTTCCCCGTTCGCTCTGACACCTCCAGCAAATATCCGAAGCGGAAGGGAAAATCTTACGTAGTTTTGCAGGGGTATGATACCATCTAGTGAGAATTTTATAATTAGTCTCCTGCGTTTTCGTGCATATCGAGGATCTATATGTGAAATGCATGATATTTTGTTTTTGACGGGGTGTAAATGTACAATGTAAATCTCGTTCCCACGCCTCTATACACTGTAGATTTGAGCCCTCCATTGGTGTGGTCAGTAATTGGTAAGTGGCAGAAAGAGTATGAGCCATTGGGCCCTCCTCCTCACAGTACGTCTCGTAAGTCTTCAATGTTTGGGAGAAACTGTCAGGGGCAGGGAGCGACCTTAGAAAGTGCTGGAGTTGGCCTGCCCTCCAGTAGTCCAGTCTGAACTTGCCTTCCGGACTCATGAGTTCAGCAATAGTGGGCCAGCGACTCTGTGTTAGGAAGTGGGAGGCTTGGAAACAATTAGAATTTCTTAGAGAGATGAAAGTTTGATCTGTACATCCTGGTGCAAACTCTGGTGTGCCTAATATCGGGCGGATCTGGTAATTGAATGATGATAGTCGGAATCGTAGGAATAGAGAGGCGCATATCTTTACTGTCAGACCTATCAAGGGATGATTTTTGAGAGTTCTAGGTAAGAGATGAGCTATCCATGGTGCTCTGTTCAGGGGTAAGTTTGACTGAGATTGTTCTAATCTGGTCCATTGTTTGGAGGACTGGTGGCGGTTCCAATCGACAAGTCTTGTCAGATGAGTTGCGTAGTAGTATTTGCGGAGGTACGGTATCGCCAGTCCCCAAACAATTTAGGTAACATGAGTTGTCGTCTGTTTAGTCTGGGGCGTTTCCGATTCCAAATAAAGTCAAAGAAAAGGGCACTGGTTTGGGCAAATTACGATGCAGGGATGTGGATCGGTAGGGCCTGCATAAGGTACAGGAATTTAGGGAGAATACACATCTTCAATATGTTGCATCTGCCAAACCATGAATGAAACCCTGTATTCCATTTGGCTAGTAGGGCTCGAACTGTAGTTAGTAACGGGGGGAAGTTCAATGTGAATATCTGCAAGATTTTTGGGGGGATTAATGTCCCCAGATATTTGAGCGCCGTCGTTGACCATTTAAATTTAAAGCTGTCTCTAAGTGTTGAAAGTGATTTTGGAGGGATAGCCACTCCCATTGCCTCGGACTTGTCGAAATTAATCTTCATATTGGATAAACTACCATACGTCTTAAACTCCTGCAGAAGGTTCGGGAGGGAAATCAGCGGGTTAGTAAGAGTGAACAGCATGTCATCCACATCAGCGGCAATCTTCTGCTGAGTGTCTCCTACAACTACCCCGGATATGTCCGGATTAGAGCGTACCGTGCACAGGAAGGGTTCCAACGATAGGGCGAAGAGGAGTGGGGACAAAGGGCACCCTTGGCGAGTACCGTTCCCAATCATGAAGGCATCTGACAACACACCATTGACCCGTACACGAGCAGTGGGTTCAGTGTAGAGAGACCTTATCCAAGTCATCATCCTGTCGCCAATGCCCACATGACTTAAGACAGAGATCATATATTGCCAATCCACCCTATCGAAGGCCTTCTCTGCGTCTGTGCTTAGAAAGATGGTTGGGTTCTTATTTTGATTGACTATGTGTAGTAGGTTAAGGACTCTGGTAGTATTATCCCTGGCCTCCCTAGTTGGGACAAAACCTACTTGGTCCTGGTGGATCAGGGATGGAAGAAATTGTTGGAGTTTGTTGGCCAGAATTTTTGTGAACATTTTTAGATCTATGTTAAGGAGAGAGATTGGCCTATAGCTCCCACAGGCAGTGGCATCCTTCCCCTCCTTATGTATCACTGCAATGTGGGCCGATAAAGTATCCTGAGGGATGTTCCCTCCCGAACCCAGTGAGTTGAAAAATTTGTAGAGGTGTTCCCTGATGTACGGCAGCATGGTCTTGTAGTATTGTGCTGTGTAACCGTCTGGACCCGGTGATTTCCCTAATTTAATAGCGCCGATGACTGAAGTTATTTCATCTACAGATATGGGTTCCTCTAGCAGGGTACTGGCTTCATCAGTTAATTTGGGCATCCCTGACTTACATAGGTATGTCTCTGTTTGAGGATGTGAGGTGGCTGGCTTTTGTAGATTGTAAAGAGAGGCATAGAACTCCCTAAATTCCCCAGCTATTTTATGGGGGAGTGTGGTTTTCTGACCTGATGGTGACATAATGTGCGGGATGTAGCTCGCTAATTTCTGTTCTTTCAGGGAGTTGGCTAGAAGTCTGCCACACTTATCCCTGAATTCATAGGACTTGCGCCTGCAAATCTGTATCGCCGCTTTAGCTCGAAACTGGAGTATGTCATTAATTTTGGCTCGTAGGAGCAGTAGTTCTGCTTCTCCCTCAGGAGTCTGGGTGTGTTTATGTCTTGCTTCTGTTTTTTGTAATTCATCCAGAAGCCTTGACAATTGTATCGAGCGCTGTCTTTTAATACGTGCCCCATGTTTGATTAATACCCCCCGTATGACCGCCTTGTGGGCCTCCCACACCATCCCGGGGTTACTGTCAGGGGTGTCATTTGTCTTAAAGTAATTCTCCATCTCCTTTACTACGTCTTTAAGAGTCACTTCGTCTTGTAAGAGACTTTCGTTTAGTCTCCAAGTTCGTTCTCTGGTACCGAGACAGTCCGTGAGGTCATAGGCGAGAAGGATCGGGGCGTGGTCAGACCACGTAATAGATCCTATCGAGGTGCTTCATACAGCATGTAGTTGTGCATGGGGAAGTAGAAAAAAGTCAATTCTAGAATACTGTCTGTGTGGGGTCGAGTAAAAAGTATAGTCACGTTCCGTAGGATGTTGAAGTCTCCATACGTCAATCAGTTGTGAACTATTTAATGAGCGCGCTATTCGTTTCCTGTCGATGTGATTGAGGAAGTTCCCGATGAGGTGTCTTCTGAAGGAATCAGTGAGACATTAAAGTCTCCTCCGATAATCAACTGACCCTTGGTGAATCTACTCAGGATGTTTAATGTCTTGGCTATGAATTGCTCTTGTTGGGTATTGGGAGCATATATATTTGCCAGTGTCACCTCAACCCCCCCGATGTCTCCTCTGAGGAACAGGTATCGTCCTTCTGTATCTGTTTTAACCTCCACACACTTCCAGGGCACAGAACGCGAGATGAGTATAGACACTCCTCTGGATTTGGTCATACCAAATGTGGAGTGGTACACTGTTGGATAGTGTTTATTTTTCAATATTGGTAAGTTGCCCCCTTTAAAGTGAGTCTCCTGTATAAATGCCATGTTAGCCTTATGGCAATGGAGGTCACCTAATAGCATGCGTCGTTTTTCGGGCGTATTTAGCCCCCTTGCGTTCAAGGAGAGCACTGTCACCGACTCCATGGTCCCCCTATATAGTTAATCAGAGGAAGGTATTTAGAGTAAGGTATAGAAAAAGAAAGAATAGGGTATAGGAAAAAGCTAGACTAGGAAAGAGGGGAGAACTCAAGAATTGCTGAGCTACCAGCAAGTATTGTGTATATGTGTAATCTATCTAAGTAGCACAATAATGCTAAAACGCTCACTAGCTCAAGCCAGTAATCGAGCGCAGGCCTATGTGGGAGCTCAGATGGAGATAGCCGGTAAAGAGGTCTCCGGCTCCCCTCCTCCCCCCCACTTGCTCTTAACATACATTATCGTTATATTGTTAACGGCTAAATCTTACAATATAATACATTCAGTTTAAATAGAGGTTACAGACTCTTTCTTTTATAATATGATGTTCCAACTTTGTGCAGTAATAAACCAACCGAACTGACCACTAGCCTGAGCAGATTAACTTCAAAATTCTTAAACCCTTTTTGCCTTCTATATCCCGCAGCTGACAGGGTATCCCCTCCGGGACACAGCATATGGAGTCACTGCCCTCCCACCCCCGCCCGAGCGTCACATGGCCCCACACTCCAGGGATTAACCACTTCTGTTTCCATGGTTCCCCCCTCCCCACCGCCCCCCCCCGATCTACTGCAATACCACCCACTTCCAGGTCTATTTTCCCGCTATTGGTTCGTGAGATGCTTAAGAAGAGTGATCCATTGCATCATATTTTGTTATTCCATTATGGGCACCTCCCCTCTCTCCCCCCCTCATCGGAGCGTGCAGTCCGGGAGGTCGTGACTGAAAAACACGCCCCCAGGACACCACTCTCCTCCATTACCCGGGGCATAGCTCTCATGGTCTGCCGGACTCATAAGCCCACCCTCATCGAGCCTAGCAACTCCCCCCAGAGGGGCAGGAGGATCTGGGGGCTAGAGAGTACATGGTCCCCAATATCCCAAACACAAATGTCAACAAAACCCGGCAGTAAGCTGCACCCCACATATATACCTTCCCGCTGACTCCGAAAAAGCTCTTACTCAATAAAGTATCTACCAGCAGCATTTACTTACAGACCCGTAAGAGCAGAATTTAAATTTGCCCAGTCCAGAAACTTGGAGACCGTCTTTATATACTGTATTGTAGCAGCAGAGAGCCTGAAGATCTCCCATCACCGTCAAGGCAGCTCCACATTTGATGCTGAGGGGTTGAAAAAGAGTCTCCAGCCTGATTGTGCAGATCAAGGGCTTGGTTCGGGTCGGGACTGTCACTGGCCGGTTTTCCCTTTTAGTGTGCGGTGGTCTAGGTGGGTCATAGCGGGGTTCTTCTTGCTGGTGGCGATAGGGTGAGGAGGACCATGCGGGGGAGGGAAACTGTCAGGTCTATACAACACTCCGGAGAACCGGGCCGGGGGTACATTAGCAGCGCTCCGATCATTCAACGTCTTTCTCTCTGCGGCAGGCTCAGGTAAACACAAACCAAAACTTTGTCAGGCTGTAGTGAGAAACATAATAGGGCATGTCAGCTATGACTCCCGTGGACCTTCTGCGGATGGGACTCGCTGCCTTCTTCTGGATCGCTGTTGGCGGGGGGGCTGGTGAGCCCGTTGAGAGAACGAACCCGGGCACCCCGCAAAACGAGGCATTAGGGCCAGCCAATTCGGGACCGAGATTGGTTCTGATTCCACAAAGGCAAAAAATGCAGGGAGATCCGCTGGGGAACGGAGCGTGAAAGAAGAGTTGCCGTTTTGAAAAGTCACTGCTAACGGGTATCCCCAGCGGTATGTGCAGCCCTTTCGTCTGGCCAAGTCCAGTACTGGTCTCAACTGGGCTCTGCGCTGAAGAGTGGCCCTGGAAAGATCAGGTAAAATCTTGATCGACGCTCCATCGAATTCCACCTCTCCATGATCCCAGGCCTTGCGCAGAATGATTTCTTTCTGTGTGTATCTGTGGAGCCTGCACAGAACATCCCGAGGCCTATCTGGATCCGGTGACCTAGGACCAAGTGTCCTATGAACTCTGTCCAACTCTAAGTTCATCGGAGGCTCGCCCAGTATTTTCTGAAATATGGCCACTACTGTCGCCTCCGAATCCTCCGACCCGGTGACCTCCGGGAGGCCCCGCAGCCGCAAGTTATTGCGGCGGCTGCGGTCCTCTAAGTCCTCCAGGTGTAGCTGCAAATCTACTGCGGTAGCTGCCTGGGCCTCCCGGGAACGCTCCAGAGCCGCCACTCGCTGCGTGAGGGCCAAGACCGCTCCTTCTCCAGAGTCCACCCGGTCCGATACGACCTGTATCTCGGCCCTGATCTCCTGTAAGTCGCGGGCGTGTGCCTCTTCCACCCGGAGGATGAGGGATTCCATGTCCGACTTAGAGGGGAGTGCCTCTATGTCCGCCCTCGTAGGGAGAGCTTGAAGAATGGCTCGCAGGTCGTCGGGCACACTGCTAGGGTGTAATGAGGAACTAGCCATCTCAGGTCTTAAATCAGCCGGGGTCTCCGAAAAGCAATTCGGCGTGTTGGACAGAGATGGGGGGAGATGTAAATCCAGTGATACAGGTCTGTCCATGCACTGTCCACGTGGCGCTGTCGCAATGGCTCCCGGAGAAGATCCCTGTGAGTCCCGGAAATATCTTTTAATTCCACTCCGTGGAGTTGTAATCTGGGGTCCTCTGGTCAGCGAACGTGTCCTGTACCTCTTGGAGGTTATCATACCTCGTTTTCTGGTTCTAAAGCCGTCTTAAGTGTGGGTGAGAGAAGGGATGGCCAGGAGCACTCAAGAAACACTTCTTCACACAGCCATTGCCAAGCCACGCCCCCCGAGCTTTCATTTTCATCTAATAACTGGATCAATGCTTTAAGTGCCCTAAAGTCCTGAACCTTAAACCCCTTTGTAGAGATCTTCCTCTCTTCCTATCACCTTGCTTCTGTCATTATCAAAAATGTATTTGTAAGTAAGATTTCGTGCAAAAAGATGCAAATCCTTTGCAAGGGTAAATTTATCGATTTTTTGTAAAGGACAGAAACTGAGGCCTAGTCTTAACACCTCGATTTCTGTAGGTGATAATGGGTAGGAAGAGAAGTTGACCACATCTAATCCTGGTTGAGTAGAGTCTGCTTGACAATGAATGGGTCTATCTTGCCTGTTCGTAATTGTATGATAGGTGTGGCTGGGGGGTTGGAGATGGGGCCTTAAGGGGCCGGACCTGGGTTGGTATTTCTGGATTGGTTAGTTTTGGGTGTTGCGCCTAGATCCCGTGGAAGTATGGGTTCACTTTCTTTGTCATCTGAGAACACGAGTCGCAGTTTTCAGGAGCTGGTTGGGAACAATTTCTGGATACCATCCAGAATACCTGTACCCCACAGGCACAAACTGAAGTTGGTCTTGATGTTTTCTTTCTGAAACTTAAAAGCTTAATGGAAAAGAAGTCCAATTTGGGTTGGCACGTCCGATTCTTCGCTCAATATTTGAAAGAGAAAATTACCCCTCAGGGACTCAGAATACAAATGTTTCCATTTTTCAAAGTAAGGGACGTCCCATTTAAAGAAGAATGGGAACAAAATCTCAGCAAATGTTCAGCACATATGATATCGATGCTCAAAGAGAAATGTAGTAGGGATTTGGTAGAACTGGACAGGGAGATTGAGACACAAAGGGCAAATAATAGTCAGCACTCCACTAGTATTGAGTTTAAAAAGAAGGAACATGACCTACTACAGCACCTGGAGAATTACAACAAAAATGTTGTTCTGAAAAAAGATCAAAAAATTTTTATAAGGATAAATTGGCCTTCTCCGGTGGTTATGCTTATAAATGGCAAAAAGGGCCCATTAAAAAAAGAGGCAGATCCTTTAGACAGAATTTGCATTATAATAACACACCATATAAATCTGACTCAGATGTCTCTATTTCATCATCCTCTGTCTCGTCTCAGAAACCATCCAGTAAGACCCCACAAGGAAAGTCAGATAAAGGAGGCGCACCCAAACGCAGTAATAACAGTGACCATCAGCCCCAGGGGGTACACATAAGAAACGCATTGTCTCCCCTCAGAGGCATATATCCAATCATTCATATACAGACCTAGCGGACGGTGCATATGGTGACACAGTTATGGGTGCTACTGCCCCTCTACTCATGTTCTCAGATGACAAAGAAAGTGAACCCATACTTCCACGGGATCTAGGCGCAAGACCCAAAACTAACCAATCCAGAAATACCAACCCAGGTCCAGCCCCTTTAGGCCCCATCTCCAACCCCCAGCCACATCTATCATACAATTATGAATGGGCAAGAGAGACCCATTCATTGTCAAGCAGACTCTACTCAACCGGGTTTAGATGTGGTCAACTTCTCTTTCTACCCATTATCACCTACAGAAATCGAGGTGTTAAAACTAGGCCTCAGTTTCTTTCCTTTACAAAAAAATCGATAAATTTACCCTTGCAAAGGATTTGCATCTTTTTGCACAAAATCTTACTTACAAATACATTTTTGATAATGACAGAAGCAAGGTGATAGGAAGAGAGGAAGATCTCTACAAGGGGTTTAAGGTTTAGGACTTTAGGGCACTTAAAGCATTGATCCAGTTATTAGATGAAAATGAAAGCTCAGTGGATCCCAGTGATCCTATTTCAGATGAAGAAGAACCTGAAATCGAGATATCCCCAGAACCATCCAAGTTCAAAGCCAAGTCCCAAAAATTTCCCAATTTGAAGACATGCCCAGCTGTTTGGGCTTTCCTCAAGCAAACCAAAAAACAAATAGAGGATCTTGAGTTTCCAAGTTGTACTGAGGACAATTTGTCACAAGCACAGCAGGTAGCGCTTACTAACATCATGCATAATGATGACATCATAGTAAAACCATCTGATAAAGGTGGTAATGTGGTGGCGATGGACAAAACTCAGTAAATTACTATGTACCTTAAGATTCTTAATAATCAGGAATGGTATCAGCGGGTTCCGCATGAAAAATTGATTGAGGCTAGATCCCAATATCTATGTATCCTAGATCAGGCATACCAGCAATGCCTTATCGACAAAGATCTACGTGAATACCTTGAGATAAAATGGCCTGTCACACCCACATTCTACACGATACGTAAAGTCCACAAAAGTACGGCTAACCCTCCCGGACATCCGATCATGTCAGGAATAGGGTGCCACACCGAGACCGCTAGGAAATATGTAGATAGCCAGCTGCGCCCCTATGTCATGTGTCTACCCTCTTATTTGAAGGACACACTGGAACTATTAAAAGTCATTGAAGGACTTACTGTGCCACCTGGGGTGATTTTAGCAACTATAGACATTAAGGCATTATATTCCAGTATTCCTCGCATTAAGGGCATAGAAGTAATCTCTGCATTTTTAAGGGAACAAGGTACCAATAACTGGAAATTATGTCAGTTCATCACTACCCTGTTGGAACACATTTTGACTACCAATATCTTCTTGTTTAATGGCTCCACCTACCTCCAGGTACAGGGGGTAGCAATGAGGACTTTGTGTGCCCCATCGTATGCCAACCTGTACCTGGGGGGTGGGAGTGAGCCCTTTTTTCTGATGACAATGCCTCGATATACCTCCGCCACATTCTCCTTTGGTGGAGGTATATCAATGACGTTTTGCTCATCTGGACTGGCTCAGCAGGGCAACTCTCAGGGTTTATGGTATTCTTTTCTCAGAACGAATTTAATTTAAAGTTCACAATCCAATTTGACACTAGCACTATCCCCTTTTTAGATCTACGTCTCTTTCTTAATCATGATGGCACAATTTATAGTAGCCTCTATAGGAAAGAGACAGCTGGAAATACGATCTTACATTACTCAAGCTCACATCCTCGTTCCCTTGTACGTAGCATAACATTTAGCCAATACTTGAGGCTGCATCGTAATTGTGCAAGAGACAAGGATTTTGAATGTAAGATTAAAGCTCTTTAGCTGACATTACAATCAAGGGGGTACAGTAAACATTCCTCAAAACCAGAGGGCAAATCAAAACACATGAAAATCACTTATTTTCAAATCCAAGACTCGGGACGCTAACCCTACCACCAAATTCATCACAACTTTTACTGCCCATCAAGACATTTTTCGTAAATTGATTCATAATAACTGGCATTTTCTCTCTGATGATCCCATCATCTCTAAATATGTGGCCAGTACACCACAAATTGTTTACAGGAGATGCCGATCCATCAGGGATAGCTTGGTGCACAGTCATCTTCCCCCCCGCTGCTCCCACCCTTGGAGCATTGGGGGGAAGTGGCAATTTCACATGCGGCCAATGTGTTCAGTGCTGTGGATTAGGGAAGGTGTGGGATGTCCTCTACCCAGAGGTGGATTTCACAAACTTAAGGGATATGCTGATTGCCGCACTATGGGGATCATATATCTAGCCATGTGCCGATGTGGCGCATTTTATATCGGCAAGATGAAACGCCCATTTGCCAAGTGCATACAAGATCATTTATATTATCTAGATGCAGGATATCTTTATACTCCTATATGTAAACACGTGGGGCTTAACCACAGTTACGATCCATCATACATTTCATTTCATATCTAAAGTCCATAAAAGTATGGCTAACCCTCCCGGACGTCCAATCGTGTCGGGAATAGGGTGCCACACCGAGACCGCTAGTAAATATGTAGATAGCCAGCTGCGCCCCTATGTCATGTGTCTACTCTCTTATTTGAATGACACACTGGAACTATTAAAAGTCATTGAAGGACTTACTGTGCCACCTGGGACGATTTTAGCAGCTATAGACATTAAGGCATTATATTCCAGTATTCCTCGCACTAAGGGCATAGAAGTAATCTCTGCATTTTTAAGGGAACAAGATACCAATAATTGGAAATTATGTCAGTTCATCACTACCCTGTTAGAACACATTTTGACTACCAATATTTTCTTGTTTAATGGCTCCACCTACATCCAGGTACAGGGGTTAGTGATGGGGACTTCGTGTGCCACATCGTATGACAACCTGTACCTGGGGGGTGGGAGCGAGCCCTTTATTCTGATGACAACACCTCGATATACCTCCGCCACATTCTCCTTTGCCGGAGGTATATCGATGACGTTTTGCTCATCTGGACTGGCTCAGCAGGGCAACTCTCAGGATTTTTGGTATTCCTTTCTCAGAATGAATTTAATTTAAAGTTCACAATCCAATTTGACACTAGCACTATCCCCTTTTTAGATCTACGTCTCTTTCTTAATCATGATGGCACAATTTATAGTGGCCTCTATAGGAAAGAGACAGCTGGAAATACGATCTTACATTACTCGAGCTCACATCCTCGTTCCCTTGTACGTAGCATACCATTTAGCCAATACTTAAGGCTGCGCCGTAATTGTGCAAGGGACAAGGATTTTGAACGTGAGATTAAAGCTCTTTACCTGAGATTACAATCAAGGGGGTACAGTAAACAAGTCCTCAAAAAAGCATACCAGAGGGCAAAACAAACCTCACGAAAATCACTTATTTTCAAATCCAAGACTCGGGACGCTAACCTTACCACCAAATTTCATCACAATGAGGCTGCATTGTAATTGTGCAAGAGACAAGGATTTTGAATGTAAGATTAAAGCTCTTTAGCTGAGATTACAATCAAGGGGGTACAGTAAACATTCCTCAAAACCAGAGGGCAAATCAAAACACATGAAAATCACTTATTTTCAAATCCAAGACTCGGGACGCTAACCCTACCACCAAATTCATCACAACTTTTACTGCCCATCAAGACATTTTTCGTAAATTGATTCATAATAACTGGCATTTTCTCTCTGATGATCCCATCATCTCTAAATATGTGGCCAGTACACCACAAATTGTTTACAGGAGATCCCGATCCATCAGGGATAGCTTGGTGCACAGTCATCTTCCCCCCGCTGCTCCCACCTTTGAAGCATCGGGGGGAAGTGGCACTTTCAAATGCGGCCAATGTGATCAGTGCCTGTGGATTAAGGAAGGTGTGGGATGTCCTCTACACAGAGTTGGATTTCACAAACTTAAGGGATATGCTGATTGCCGCACTATGGGGATCATATATCTAGCCATGTGCCGATGTGGCGTATTTTATATCGGCAAGATGAAACGTCCATTTGCCAAGTGCATACAAGATTTAAATTATCTAGATGCAGGATTGCTTTATACTCCTATATGTAAACACGCGGGGCTTAACCACAGTTACAATCCATCATACATTTCATTCTGTGCCCTGGAAGTCATTCCAGAGCATGAAAGGGGAGGAGACTTTGACAAGAAAATCCTTTAAAAGGAGGCAAGGTGGATCTTCAATCAGCGAGCCCCCTATCCACCAGGGTTAAATACGGCGCTATATAAACCTTTCCTCTAAAACACGCAATACATATATGTAAAAAATTCCAACATTTTTTTATGTGTGTGCTTTATATTAGACATTGCCAGCATATGCACTTTATTGCTACTTGTCTCTGCATTTGGGGTGGTACACCCTATGCCGACATAATCACTATATGCTGATATGCACTTTATGCCACTCATTTATAGGTTATCAATATGTTATTTACATCTGAGATCGCTCCTACTTATTTTATTACCTGTGGTCTGCACTAATGAAGGACACTTCTGTTTCATCTCAGCGCTCACCCGTCATACACTCTGGGGCAGGCTGCTATTGGTATGGAGGTTTGTGTGTCCCTGATTATGAGGGTGGAGTTTTCTTATCCGCCCTCACATCTTGTTCACGCCTTCTGCGTGACCGATGGTGCTGGCGTACCAATTCCCTATCAGGGCCGGTGCGCATGCGCAAATGCAGGGATGCCTGGACCGGAAGTGATGTCAGGGGTCATTGCTGACCCTTCACTTCCGATGGGACTGTGTAGACTTAAAGATGGGGGCGCCGGCCCCATGCCGACACATTCATCTTGCTGTCAGCACGGTGTGGTGTCTTCACACACCGCTGCTGAATTTCCATCTATGGATGCATCCTAATATATATCGTTCACTTTACCAGGTAAGCATTCACTTAGTTTTGTAGCGCTATTCATCTGTCTCCTTTGAGCTGGTTGGGGAGTTGATAATTATATAATATATTATATTCTACACATCTATAGGCTTGTATGTAATCCTATGTTTATTTTATCTCTCTTCCCAACCTCCAAGCGATAAGCCTTATCCAGGTTAATTCATTAAATAAAGAATAATGATATATATAAATAAATTAAATAAATAAGTCATAAATTAATAAACTAAATCTATATATATATGATTACCCCAAGAATTTATACTATTATCTTTATTGTTTATTTTACTATGGCATTTTTTTCCGTTTTGATTAAATGGATGCCAGCAATATGTTGAGTATCAATTTCAGTGTCTTTATTTATTTTTATTTTTAGTCTTACTATCTGCATAATTAACCTTGTAGATTTTTATACTATCCCATTCAGCTAATACACACGGTCCAATCTCCACACCGGCAATCCCGTTTGGATCTGACTTCCATTGGGAATCAGCCCTTAGTAGTGTTTTGATGAGTGGGTGTCTGTGCAATGTTGCGATTTAGTGGCTCATTTTTATAGATCAGGTGAGCATATGTTGTTTATATTGTTACTATACAAGCGCAATGTAATTACATAATTTTGTGTTCTTTTGAATTGCTAATTATATGTTTGGTATGATACTAATGGCATGTTCTATGTCTTATGTTTCATGCAACCCAGATGAAATTATTATTGCATGCAGGGCCCTGACGAAGCCCTATTGTGAAACATGTTGGCTGCCCCTGCATATCTACGTATTTGATTTCATACACCAAGCTTCATATTACGGTTACAATATGTATTATGACCATGTTTTTATTTGATATCTATTAATAAATTACTAATTACTATTAAATTATTAATAAATATACTTTTATACTAATTGTTGCTGTTGTTGCTCACCTTAATAACAAACATACCACCTCCCTTTAAAATCCCATAACCTCCACATTTCTTTCTCCACATTTTTTGACTAGGATCTGTCTGTTTTTTTTTTTCTTCTGACAGCACTTTGCATGATTTAGGCTTGTTCCCTGACCCTACCTGCATGCCACAATCTTTGACATGAACATGGCCTATTCTCCTTTAATTTCAGTCAAATCAACCTTTTTGTGGTCTTTTACTCATCTTCCATTTATTCCAACTTTCCTGCACTTGTAAACTCACTCATCTTTTCTCTGTAGCCTTTTCACTCACCTCCATACTAGTTCTTACCTGTGGTCTTTTTCTTTTACTTTCTTTTTCTTTTTCTTTTACTTTCAGCCATGCCAACTGTCTTTTCCTCTGTAACTATTCTCCCTTACCTCAGGGCATGCTAGTTTTCACCCCTCTCTGGGTATTATCCTTAATTTGCACTCTACTTCATTCCTATTATTGTCTACTATCCAACTGTTTTGGCTATATTAAGATACTTACAGGCATTCTACTCTGAGCAAAATATAAAAACTAATTTGATTTTATCTATGATGCAACTACAAACGACATTTCTTGCATTAAGCATTATGCACTATCAAAATGACTGTTCTCAAGAAAGCATGGCCCCTCCAAAAATGTTCCAATGAATAGGCATGATTTTTCAGCAAAGTCTAAAAAACTCAGATTTTGAGCTAATATTCACATCAACTTGTGTATCTGTAATTTTTAACTGTTGCAAGAGTAAAGATTTGCAACTCTTTAAATCCAAATTTAAAAGTGTAACAAAAAAATAATAAAAAAAAGATAATCACAATATATGTTTATCACAATTACAAAGTTGAAGTCAGTGATCAAATGTTGCCTTATGCCACTGAGAATGATTTATGAAGACTGGAGCATTCAAAGGTGGGATATTGCCATAACAATGTGATTGTTTTTTCCAATGCAATTTTATATAACAGAGAACAATTGGACTAGTTGCTCTGGACAACTGAATATGCTTTTTTCCTTCTTTAAAGATGTATCATCTGATCATCATAGCCTGAGTTCAGGAATGTTTGCTATATATGAGGCTGTTAATAAGAAATATTATAGGGAGGTATTTAACAATGTCAATACAGTGCACTTTCACCTCTTCCTGCCCAGGCCATTTTTCAGCTTTCAGCGCTGTCACACTTTGAATGACAATTGCGTGGTCATGCAACACTGTACCCAAATGAAATTTTTATTATTTTTTCCCCACAAATAGAGCTTTCTTTTAGTGGTATTTGATTACCTCTGCGTTTTTTTTTTTTGCGCTATAAACAAAAGAAGAGCGACAATTTTGAAAAAAACACATTTTTTTTTACTTTTTGCTATAATAAATATCCAGTTTAGGCTGATAAGTATTCTTCTACTTATTTTTGGTAAAAAAAAATCACAATAAGCGTATATTGATTGGTTTGTGCAAAAGTTATAGTGTCTACAAAAAAGGGGATAGATTTATAGCATTTTTATCATGACTGCAATATTGTGGAGGATATATCGGACACTTTTGACAAATTTTTGGGACCATACACATTTATACAGCGATCCTTGCTATAAAAATGCACTGGTTACTGTATAAATGTGACTGGCAGGGAAGTGGTTAACACTAGGGAGTTAATTATGTTGCTAGAGAGTGTTTCTAACTGAAGGGGGAGGGGACTCACAAGGGGAGGAGACCGATCGGTGTTGCTCTATACTGAGTACACACATCGGTCTCCTCTCCTTTCTGACAGGATGTGGATCTGTATGTTTACATACACAGATCCACGGTCCTGCCGTGTTATGGGGCAATCGTAGGTGCCATCGCGGCCGCCAGGCACGTGCATCGGGAGCCCAGTGATATAGCGGGCATGTGCAATTGCCACCGGTGGCGCGCGCGTGCCCCCTGGTGGGCAGGGAAGGTGAGGGCATCATATGACGCCCTCCCAGAATGAGAGCCCTGCCACCTGGCTGTCATTTGACAGCCGGCGGGTGGCAAGTGGTTAAACAAAGTAGAAAGATTAGTTACAATTATTGTAATGTTTGGGTGGGCTTGTCCCATGTAGTGAAAGTAAAAAAAAAGTCACTATCATCATAGACTAAAAAAATTTGAACATGTCTAGATTTTCTTAATATCCTAAGACAAAAATTAAACTGCAATCAGTGTGTGACCTAGAGCAATGTTTCTCAACTCCAGTCCTCAAGTACCCCCAACAGGTCACATTTTCAGGATTTCCTTCAGATGAAATGTCTGCGGTAATTACTAAGGCAGTGAAACTGATCAAATCACTTGTGCAAAATAATGGAAGGCCTGAAAACATGACCTGTTGGGGGTACTTGAGGACTGGATTTGAGAAACATTGACCTAGAGTAATTGTCACAGGAGTTAATGTGAGATATTACAGAATTACCACTGGGTAATTCTGATGTACCTCAAAATATTCCATAGCCAGGAGAAATCATTTTCAATCTAATTCAATAATAAGTGCAAAAAGAAAAAGTGACATATCCAATGTATACAGTGCCTTGCAAAAGTATTCACCCCCTTGGCTTTTTACCTATTTTGTTACATTACAGCCTTTAGTTCAATGTTTTTTAATCTGAATTATATGTGATGGATTAGAACACAATAGTTTAAGTTGGTGAAGTAAAATTAGAAAAATATATACATAAAACTATGTTTCATAAATAAAAAACTGTTAATTGGCATGTGCGTATGTATTCACCCCCTTTGTTATGAAGCCCATAAAAAGCTCTGGTGCAACCAATTACCTTCAGAAGTCACATAATTAGAGAAATGAGGTCCACCTGTGTGCAATCTAAGTGTCACATGATATGTCATTACATATACATACCTTTTTGAAAGGCCCCAGAGACTGTCACACCTAAGCAAGGGCCACCGCTAACCAAACACTGCCATGAAAACCAAGGAACTCTCCAAACAAGTAAGGGACAATGTTGTTGAGAAGTACAAGTCAGGGTTAGGTTATAAAAAAAATATCTTTGATGATCCCTAGGAGCACCATCAAATCTATCATAACCAAATGGAAAGAACATGGCACAACAGCAAACCTGCCAAGAGACAGCTGCACACCAAAACTCACGGACCGGGCAAGGAGGGCATTAATCAGAGAGGCAGCACAAAGACCTAAGGTAACCCTGGAGGAGCTGCCGAGTTCCACAGCAGAGACTGGAGTATCTGTACATAGGGCGACAATAAGCTCCATAAAGTTGGGCTTTATGGCAGACTGGCCAGAAGAAAGCCATTACTTTCAGTAAAAAACAAAATGGCACATTTTGAGTTTGCAAAAAGGCATGTGGGAGACTCCCAAAATGTATGGAGGAAGGTGCTCTGGTCTGATGAGACTAAAATTGAACTTTTTGGCCATCAAAGAAAATGCTATGTCTGGCACAAACCCAACACATCACATCATCCAAAGAACACCATCCCCATGGTGGTGGTAGCATCATGCTGTGGGGATATTTTTCAGCAGGACAATGACCCCAAACACACTGCTAAAGCAACACTTGAGTGGTTTAAGGGGAAACATGTAAATGTGTTGGAATGGCCTAGTCAAAGCCCAGACCTCAATCCAATAGAAAATCTGTGATCAGACTTAAAGATTGCTTTTCACAAGCGCAAACCATCCAACTTCAAGAAGCTGGAGCAGTTTTGCAAGGAGGAATGGGCAAAAAATCCCAGTGGTAAGATGTGGCAATTCCGTAGAGACTTATCCAAAACAACTTAGAGCTGTGATAGCCGCAAAAGGTGGCTCTAGAAAATACTGACTTTAGGGGGGTGAATAGTTATGCACATTGACTTTTTCTGTTATTTTGTCCTATTTGTTGTTTGCTTCACAATAAAAAATAAAAAAATCATCTTCAAAGTTGTGGGCATGTTCTGTAAATTAAAAGATGCAAATTCCACAAACAATCCATGTTAATTCCAGGTTGTGAGGCAACAAAACACAAAAAATGCCAAGGAGGTGAATACTTTTGCAAGGCACTGTAGTAACTTCCAGTAGCCAATCAGTATTTTCTTGACAGAGGTCACACCTGTACAAAATAGAAACTGGTTGTTAAGGTTGCCATTCTTTGTCCTTAACTTTGTATTCCTTGTACTGTTATAATGTTATAATGGCAGAGCTGGACACTGTGATGTCACCATGCATGCAGAAGTACCCAGATTGAGTCCCAGAAAGGTAATATTGTACAGTGCTGTTACATTTTTTCTAATGTGAGGGTTTTAATCTATTTTTAATAAAATTACTATTGGAGTTAAACTTTTGGGAGTATTTGCCCTTTGTTTCTCTAATGGCATATGCATGTTGTTCGGTGGGAGATTTTTAAAGGAAGTGGCTTACCTGCTATATTTGTTACGATCATGTGCAATATAACTTCTCTATATTAGAGGGTCATGTCTTTCTGGTAAGCCTCCTTGTGGTAACATGATGGTGAAAAAGAATTTGGAAGCACCTATGAAAAATGTATGTTCTTTAATTTATACAGTATGTCACAAGGACTTTGGGTAATATTATTCACAAGAATATATGGACTTCAAATAATTCACATGAAACTACGTGTACTGTACAGCATTAATTTCTATTTTAATTCTTTTACTTAATTTTTTTGGAACATCCATTCATATGGGTCTATGAAGGTTTGCAATGAATATAGATCTGAACCAAGACATAAAAGGTATATGTTGTGGAGACGGGGAACAGAAATGTTCTCTGTTCGCTGATGATATTTTAATGTTCCTCTCCTCCCTGGTTACGTCTCTTCCTAATATTTCCCAGGTCCTACGACGCTACACAGTTTTTTCTAGTCTCACGATAAATCACTCCAAATCTGAAGCCCTAAATTTAACCTTAGAACCGCAGACAGTACAACTGCTTCAAAAGTCATTCCAGTTCAAATGGCAGAAAGATAGGCTTCCATATCTAGGAATCTTTCTAACTTCCACTATACAGACTCTGTACCAAGCCAATTATCCCCCTCTTTGTAGGAAACTGACAGCAGATCTATTGAGATGGACTAATAGCCCTCCGTCGTGGTTCGGCAGACTGTACTCCATAAAAATGAACCTCTTGCCGAGACTGTTGTATTTGTTCAGAACTCTTCCGATAGCTATCAATAGACTTAACCTTAAGGTTTTTCAGAAAAAGATAATGAAGTTTATCTGGGGGGATACAAGACCTAGGGTGAATAAGCGAACCCTTTATACCCCCAAAACTAAAGGAGGTCTGGGGGTCCCAGACTTGGTCAAATATTTTAAGGCAGCCCAGTTGGCCCAATTAATCCACTCCCACTCCGGGCTACCTCAACCATCCTGGATGAAAATGGAATCATCCCCCTATCCCACAAAACCGATTAGCCATTTGATGTGGTTTCATATGAAAGACAGGCCGACTATATTGTGCCCTATATTATCTTTTTCATTGAGTTTATGGGAAAGATTACAAAGGCCTTTTACTTTTCGCTCCACTCATGCTCCCTTAGCCCAGTTAATGGGCAACCCAGATTTCACCCCGGGTCTTAATCCTCACAGATTATCATGGTGGACTAACAAGGGTCTGATACGTATAGCTGACTTATGTGATCATAGAGGTATATTATCGAAATAAAACCTCTCATAGAAAAGCATAAGTTACCTAATACAGAATTTTATCATTACCTCCAGATAGTGCACTTTCTGAAAACCCTACAGCGCAAGACCGATATCACGACCTCCACCCCAATGGAATATTTATGTAGGTCTTTTGATAAACATAAAGGTCATATATCAAAAATTTATAGTATCCTGACCTCTAAGATGGAAAAATTATTTTATATGCAAAAGTGGGAACAGGATATGAAGGTAACGATGGAAATGGATACATGGTTTAATATGGCACAATCAGCCTCAAAAGGGTATATAAATACCTCCCTGATAGAGGCGAATTATAAAGTTCTATTACGGTGGTATATGGTTCCGGCGAGAATTGCAACATATATCTCTGACACCTCCCCACTATGCTTTAGGGGATGCGGCAAGGAAGGTACAATATATCATACTTGGTGGACTTGCCCTAAAGTCAGACGATTTTGGATATGCAGTTATAATTTTATCTACTCACTGACTCAAGCCAATCTAACCAAATCTCCACAACAGGCGCTACTGGGGGATCAAGTGGAAGGAGTGCCTGGGCACACAAAGAAACTCATATCTTTTATCTTCACTGCATCTAGGATCGCGGTTGCTAGATCTTGGAGAAAGCCTCTGATCCCCTTTGAATTGGTAAGAGCGAAGCTGACGTGGATCATGATTAATGAACGCCTTTCGGCAATTCTTTTGGATAAACATCGGGCTTTCGACAGGATTTGGGAACCGTGGTTTTCCTATCTGTCTACGGGCTTCGACAGTTAATGGAGATCCCTAGGGGTGCACTCGACCCCAACCCTTCCCCCACCCTTTCTCTTCTCCCTCATTCTCCTCTTTTCTCTTATTCTATCCTCTCTCCTTTTGTTTGTTTTTGCAGGTTTTCCTGTTTCATGTCGTTATCCTAGCACTATATGCGAAGGATCAAGATGTGGTATTTATTTTATTTTTTTATTTATTTCAGGTACTTATATAGCACCGTCAATTTACGCAGCGCTTTACATATACATTGTACATTCACATCAGTCCCTACCCTAAAGGAGCTTACAATCTAAGGTCCCTAACTCACATTCATACATACTAGGGACAATTTTTAGACAGGATTCAATTAACCTACCAGCATGTCTTTGGAGTGTGGGAGGAAACTGGAGTACCCGGAGGAAACCCACGCAGGCACAGGGAGAACATGCAAACTCCAGGCAGGTAGTGTCGTGGTTGGGATTTGAACCAGTGACCCTTCTTACTGCTAGGTGAGAGTGCTACCCACTACACCACTGTGCCGCCCATGGTATTAGATTCATCAGGTATAAGGTGGAGGAGGATGGGGCTGGGGCCCTCCTGTCCACAGTGTAGATCCCTAATGGGGTGGATGGTTGGGTCCCCAACATCATACCTTCTCTCCAAGGAACACACGAGCGGTATGGAAATAGTTCTAGGGGCAACGAAAATATGAAGATGGACAGTTATACTTCCAAATTTATGACACTCTATATTCTGAATACATATATATGAGAGTGACAGGGACAGAATGAGTTGTGAGCAACCGGATAGCCGATTTCACCTCATGCAGAGATAATAGAGATGACATAGTCTGTTTATGTGATCCTTGCAGGCCATGTTGGCCGAGATATGTCTCCTTTTTCCTTTCTATTTTATACTCAAGGAATGTATATTGTATATTTTCTATATGCTATTTTCAATAAAAATCATTGGAAAAGAATATAGATTTGAGTGCACAGTGCTCAATTGTGTTATCCTGGTGCTATTATCTACTAGTAATCAACTGTGTGAAACATATAAATTCATCATTCACATAAAGTGCTCCTGTGCATGACTAATTTCAAACAAAAAATACAAAAATCACCCTTCCTATCTCATTAGTGAACTCTAACATAATAGTCCATATACAAAGTCCATATACAAAGTCCATATACAAAGTGTCCAACTGCTTTCCAATGCAATTCCAATGTAAATCAATCAGTGATGTCACTTTTCAAAGAGCTATGTGCTCAAAGTGCCAACAATTGTATACATGTATTCTCTTCTGTGTTTTTTATCCTCCACTTTGCATCATCACCACACTTATACACTCTCTAGACAAGTGTGGCCTCTCTAAAAAGAGTATTGTCAAAATGCGCTTTTCCCCCTAAGGGGTTAATAATCCTCAGGGCAGGGGCGGACTGACAACACTCGGGGCCCCCGGTCCAAATAAAGAAAGGGCCCCCTGTCAAACCCCGCCCATGACCTACCCCTGACCCCGCCCATGGCTCACCCCGCCCCTACATTTTGAACAAAGTACAATTTCTGCCTTTTTTTACTGGACCTGGAGGGGGGTCTCTCTAACAGTGTCCATTAGAGAGAGTCCCCCGCAGGTCCCATTAGAGATTACAAAGGGGAATAATGGGACCTGGAGGGGTCCTCTTTCTAACGGAGTGTACAGTGAACACCTTCATTCACTCTGGTCCTCAAGGGTCTACCTCCTTGTGCCATGACTCTCACCCCTGCCCCAACCTCTCACAAAGTAAAAATAAAATTGGCACTGTGTAGCACTCCTCTTACCTTAACTATTAGTACTGTAGCTGTGGCTGGCTCCCGCATCCTCTGTGACTGGCTCCTGTGGGTGGGTGGCTGGCTGGCACCCTACTGTGGCTGGCTAGCTGGCTCCCTGGTGTGGGGGGGTCGCTGTGGGTGGCTGGCTGGCCCTGCTGTGGGTGGGTCTCCGTGGGTGGTTGGCTGGCACCCTGGCCCTGCTGTGGGTGGGTCAGAGTGGGTGGTTTGATGGCACCCTGGTCCTGCTGTGGGCGGCTGGGGGTGTCCTCTCCTCTTCCGCCGTTTCGGGCACTGTTTGCTGAGGCGAGGGAGGGACTTGGAGGGAGACTGCGGCCCCTATCCGGGACGGTAGAACTAGAGGGTTTGCAGCAGGCCCAGTGCGCAGCGGCGTGCAGCGCAATGGGTAATGATATTGTGTGCGGGTCTTCTCTTTTTCCATTTGAGAGCCTATGTTGGAAAGAGCCCCCCATCAATGCAGCCTCACCAGTGCCCATGAAAGCAGCCTCACCAGTGCATGGGGGTTAGAGAGGAGAGCTGCCGGATCACACAGAGCGGGTATCTCTTGCTGTGACACCTGGCGACCGCTGTCATCCAATGTCCCACCTCTTTTGATAGACGTCACATGTCCCCTGGCATTGGACCATTGTGATGTCTGTCAAAGGAGCCAGGGGGCCGGACATCGGATGACAGCGGTCGCCGGGTAAGCAGGAGATCCCCGATCTGTGTGATTAGAGAGCGCTCACCCTCCCCCTTACCATCCAAGCAGTGGCATCACTAGAGTTAGTGTCACCTGGTGTGGTAAAACATGGTGTCACACCCCCCCCACCCCCGGGGCACTGAGCAGGCTAGTGCATCGGCGTGGCTCTCCTCCCAGCCTGCCACAGTAGATGGAGCCAGGATGGAAACGGGGTGGTGGATGGAGCCAGGATGGGAACGGGGGGTGGTGGATGGAGCTGGAGTGGAATGGCAGATGGTGGATGGAGCTGGAATGGGTTTGGGGGGTGGATGGAACCGGTATGGGATCGGGGGGTTAGATGGAGCCAGGATGGGAGCAGGGTGGTGGATGGCACTGGGATGGAATCGGGGGGTGAAGGAGGATGGAGCTACGATGAGATCTGTGATTTGGGAGGGGGGGGTAAAAGCTGATATGTGCCACGGGATGCTTTTCAAGAGGGGGGTAAGAAGGGCCTGGGCAGGTAACACTTGTGCTGCCAGGAGTGATTCTAGGGAGGGGAAAGGGGGTGGGGGATAGGATATGTGCTAGGTGGTGTTTTGAGAGGGGAGAGGAATTGTGCTGGGGGGTCAAACTTCAAATCTGCCCCCCTCCTTCTAATACAAGTCCTCTCTAACCCAAACCCCCCCCCGCTTTCCTGTACACAACTCCCCCTTCCACATAAGGGATATCGGAAGTGAAAAAGGGAGCCGTGGTGCCCAGTGTCAATCCGACTCCGAGCCTGGTGTCACCCGTGCTCCCCCCCCCTTCCAATAGCGACAGACCTCTTATGGCAGGTGTCCTTCCTCCCCCGCTTTTGCTCCCAGCTGTGTGCGTGAATGTAAGAGCCGAGGAGGAGGCTGTTTGTCAATGTCTCTACTCTCTGCCTCACTCCCTCGTCCCTCCTCCCCCATTCTCCCTCACATCGCGTGCAGCCGAGGGATATCGGAAGGGAAAAAGGGAGCCGCGGTGCCCAGTGTCAATCCAACTCTGAGCCTGGTGTCACCCGTGGTCGCCCCCCCCCTTCAATAGCGACGCCAGCAGCGCTGGGGCCCGGGTGAGCCCGAAACGATGGTCGCAGGGGCCCGCGGGAGCACTGACAGTTTCAGCAGGTGGCGCTGGCGGGCCCCTTTCAGGGGCCGGGCCCTCGGTCCGCGGCCGAACTGACCGACTGGTCAGTCCGCCCCTGCCTCAGGGTAATTATCACCACAAGATGGAAGAGAGAGGAATCTAATAGTGTAGAACCTTTTTATTTAAATATACTTGAAAAAGCAATCAATTAATGCGCTTACATTATAAAGTGCATTTCCCTTGCACCAGCTGGCTCCACTATCTCTCGAGAACAGACCGTCCTCAATATCTAACCACTCCCAGGTGTCAGGATCTCCTTTAGCACAGATAGCTTCCCCACCCTGACATATGTTTCATCACATGATGCCTTCAAGAGGTATTTTTATTTTTTTGTATGAAATTATTCATGCACAGGAGCACTTTATATGAATGATTAATTTATATGTTTATATGTTTTACACAGTTGATTAATAGTAGATATTAGCACCAGTTTTACACAGTTGATTAATAGTAGATATTAGCACCAGGATAAAACAGTTGAGTGCTGTGTACTGAGGTTTAATAACCTATATGTATATATATATATATATATATATATATATATATATATATATATATATATATATATATATATATATATATATATATATATATATATATATATATATATATATATATGTATATGTATATGTATATATATATATATATATATATATGTATATATATATGTATATATATATATATATATATATATATATATATATATATCTCAAATGTATGTTATATTGTATATCCAATATTGTGCAAGCTGCTATATCTTTTTTTTTTTTTTTTCTATAAGTGTGGTTTCTTGCTATTCTCACTATTAAAAGAACAATCTTTTCAAGTGCTGGACATGTGCTATCATTTTGTTGCCTATAACAGATTAGATATAGTGTTCCTGTTGCAATGTTACAATAAAGGAGTTAACAAATGCATGTAATTAATTCATGAGTTATTATTTTGAAATTAAAATATTGGTTTCTGTCAGACATTGGGGTAATTTACCCATGGATGATCAGTACAAAGCAAATCTGTGTTTTGCTATGCAGAGAAGAGTAACAAGATGTATTGTACTTTCATCCATCATCCCACCCAAGCAGCACAAAATCACCTTTCCTTCATTGTTTGGTTTAGGGAGTGGTAAAAATACTCAGTACTTCTAGGTATGGAGCAGCATATGACCCATTCCTCTTTCCCCCATGCAAAAGAGTAGCTGGAGCAGTGCTGTCACAAAGAGGCAGGGAGACACTTATCACCCCTGTGTAAGCTCTAGAATGACTCTTACATCCCTTAGATGGGGAACTCTAATTTTTGAAATGAGAGCATTTTTTATTTTTTAAAAGGCATATGATAATGTTTATTTTGGTTATCAAATTTTATTATTTTCTTATTTTTTCTAATTTGTATTTAGTTCAATGTACAGATTTGTAGATTAGTCACTAGTGTGATATCTATATTTCACTGTGTTCACTCTGTCTGCCTGATCTACAGCTAAGATATCAGACACAAAAAGTGCATTGTTTTCAATTTGACATGCCTGTCTGGTAGACTTTTATTAAGAAGGAATATTAATACACAATTACCGTAAAGCACTACATAGTAGAAATCACAGCTTGAATATACAGTATTGTGGGCTAATATGACTACCCCTATGTACATGTATATAGAAAATCATACCTAGAAATAAGGTTGTAAAACATTACCACATTGATACACTATTTAACAAAAGATGAACCTTTTTTAGATGTTTAACCTTTAAACAGACTATAGCAGCTCTTCAAACTTTTGTGTCCTGTTTGTTTTCTCCCTTCTGATGTCATAACCATCTTTAAGTATAGGTAATCTGATGTTTAACCTTGGTTACTAAAAACAATACTGTTTGGGCTGAAACTGATGGCACAGTTACAGGAAAAACGGATTGCAGACGTTCATACAGAAAACAAATGAGTTGATTCATAACTCCTGCGATGATGCCAGCACTGAACCTGCCAAGTTGCTATGGCATTTTTTTTAGCAATGCCTAATTCTTATTTTTTTCCTTTTTAAGTATATTTTTTATTATTAGTCTTGAGCTGTTGGTTTTACTCATGTTATTTTTTATTTTATTTTACAAAAGCACTGCATTGTGATATAATAGAGATAATTTAATATATTGTACAGTTGATTAAAGATAATGTTCTGTTACATTTTTCTTCTCCAACTGGCCAAGTGTCATCTCAACTGGTTAGTAAAATGCCAGCATTACTATACACAAATATAACCCAACTCCTAATGCCAGGAAATCCACATGAAGCAGTCCGAAAAGCAATTAATGTATTGAAAGCATTTGAAGGAAAAATCACACAGTACCTGTGCATGCACTAAAGCTTAAAATTCTTTATGCAAATAGTATTTTATTTGAGATAATGATTACATTTTAGTGTTCTTTTTTTGAACAGTAAAATAACATAGTACATAGTACTTCAGGTGACATTAATAGAAACACGATGTGAGAAATATTGAAGCTGCCATTGGTGATCACAATGCTTGCCTGCATATCTCTCTGAGCATAGAATTCCTTTAAGAGTTACAGTTTAAGTCAGTTGTTATAAAACTCTTTGAAAGCAGTTGAATTTTTTATTTAACCTCACCAGTGGCATACAAACCTTTTACAGGGTCCAGATGCCCATCATTATAGCCAAATCGTGGCAAAAGCATCATGTTCAAATTTAATTGTGCTCTTGCAAGGATTTACCCATAATGACAGGCACATGAACCTTATAAAAGATAAGTGTGTCACTTGTGGGAAATGGTGGGGAAAAATAAAAGTCCACCTTGGCACTGAAAAGGGGTAGGGTATGTGTAGATGGATGTTGGTGCCTGCAGGCAGTGTGGCCAAGCAGGCAATCATCATTCTGGAGACACATTCCACTTTTTGTTTGTAGTGATCTAATACGCACTAGGGGGAAGAAGAGCAGCCACAGCATAGACCAATGGTCTTTGCAGTTGTGGACGTTTGGTGGTCTATTTGAGTAAGAACATGGTCTAACATACTTGTAGTCTACATTGCTCATTAACTGTATCCTTCAATGCATCATCAACATTTACTAGAAGATTGTTCTGCAAGTAGAGTCTAAAACTGCAGTTCCTGTTTTCAATAAAATCACTTGTTGTTGTGAGAAGGAAAACATATTTAGCCTACACAGATAGTAGATGTCTTTAATTGGCCATATATCTGCATTTTTTTTATATTATGGGGAAAAAAATACTCACAATATTATACTTACTGAATATACAACTATAGTTCAAATGCAATGTATTGAGCAGGGTTTAATTAAGATTTTAGATATTATTTAGTATATAGTTAACATGACAATTTCAGACATATATAATACTTGAGATTTCAAAGCAAAGTTTAGCCCTATATTGTGCAATGACCTTTACTATTGCTTAAATGTAAAGATGCATTAAATGTGTATGCGAAGACATATGAGTACTGTAAAACCCTAAAAAGATGTCCATTAGATTCTAAAGGAACAATGCTTTGGTTAACCACTTCCCAACCACCTGCCATACATATACTGCGGCAAGGCGGCTTTATTACGCAAAATCACGTACCTGTACACGCGCCCCCCCCAGTGGCCAACGACAAAAACATGTACAGGCCGGAGCCACAATAACGTGCTGATTGGCGATTGCTCCCCACAGGGACAGAACGGTGGTCTGCCAATGTAAACAAGCAGACCGCCATGCTGTCAGACATGGACACTCTGATCTAGTATTCCCAGTGAGCCCATCCCCCCACACAGTTAGAAACACACTGAGGGAACACTTAAAGAGTAATAATTTAAATGGAATACTCAGGTTAGTTTTATAATGCTGCTAATTTTATTAAGAAGAAGGATGGTTATTAGGCCTGATGTGATGGAGGGTCTGAGTAATGGTTGAAGTGTCTGGTGAGCGCAAATATAGAAATTTTTATGTTTTCCTTTTTTTTTTCTTTTTTTTTTTAGGTGGGGTTATTTTATGGAAATGGGTTGTGTTGTGATGTGTTTTTGAGTTTTTGTTGTACAATAAAAAAAAATTAATGAATAGTTATTTGAATAAAGATACTATATGACAGCATGTTTAATCTTTTTTTTCTGTAAATAGATAGATGGCTAGTTTGTTAGATTTAGAGCACTTTATTATTTACCAATACATTTCTTTTGTTGAGTTGAAGCTTTCACTCACATGTAGAAACTCTTTTAACCAAATCATAGCACAAGGGATAATATATCTCAAACTATATAGGCTTTGGACAATATAATTGGCAATCAAAGGGACACAAACCTTCAATCTTCAATCATTGGGCATCTTATAGCATCTTATAGCAGCCAGAGACAATGAGGGCCATTTCGTCTTTCAAGTTTATATTTTGTATATTTTCCCTACATCCCTTTGTGTCATATGTTCTTTAAAGTAACTCAGCAATGTAAAAACACTCGTCTCCCTAAAAAAGTTTTGCAATGGGACAAATAGTAACCTGTACATATGCTATAAGGCTATATTGTAGGACAGACATTTCTGTTTTTTTATGACTTTAGTGGGGAAATCAAGATACTATAAAACAATTAATGAGTTTTGATTACTAGGAAGCAATTATACTTGTACTTTTATCTGTAACAAGTTTAATGAGCCATCTAAATAACCCAATATTTGTAGAGACAGTTGTGATTGTGGGAACTGCCCACAAATCGGTAAATTAAATTCAAGTTAGTTGATCTTAAACACTGCAAAGAATTGTTGTCGCTGTGAGGCATATGAACAGTATATGTATTTCTGTAATAATTTGGAGAACCTACTATATATAAATCCACTTTAACTTTTTAAAAGACTTGTTTATTATGAATTAAATAACTGGTCTTTTAAACTTGAAATTGCAGATAATCATAACTAGACTAAAACGCTTTGGGCAATTCCATCATTGTGTTGTTCCATTGATGGGTAGCATGTTACACATGGAGATTATAATTAAGGTGACAATTAATTATGAAATCTTTTTTTTTTTTGGATTGTGATAAATGTGTTGCAGACTCTGACTCACTTCATGGGAATAGACCTTGACTCTGAAGTTGTATGATTTCACTTAAAGACATTGATATATAGCTTGCCACATTAACAATTATGAACAGCTTATGTTTCATGCATATTTTTAGTTTACTTGTTCTCCTCGGCAGTAAAATAACATGTTAACAAAAATTTCAGAGCTAGCTATATGAATCGACCTAATTAAGTGACACTGGGGATGATTTGAAACACAATGCAGCAGATCATTAAAGCCATTTGTCCTCATTTGTGACATCTACACTTACATTTGCACTGCTGTTTTAGACAAACAAGATGTTGGTTATAAAGCACTGTGTAGTTCAAAACTATGACATGACAATGTGCATGAATGGTTTTATACTGTTTTAAATGCAGCAATGAAAAGGGTGCTTGTGAGGCATTCTTCATGAAATATGGCTACATAAAAAAAATCTGAACATTAATTTCCAAACGGGTCTATTATTATTATCTGATATGCACTTGAAGCAAAGTGGTGAGCTGATTATCTCCTCATGTGCAGAGTGGCTTATGTCTGATTTTTCAGCAGAGAACAGTTTGTCAAAACATACCCATCCCTTATATCCCTTTTACCTGACTTTCAAGTAACATATTGAGATTGAAGGTTGACACAGTGGTATTGATTTACTAAAGGAAAACAGGCAGCTCACTTTTGCAAAGGAATTTTCCTTTAGCTTATTAAATATTGAAAAGTCTATTTGAGGCTGTGTGGACTTTGATGGTACTACCATAGAAAACAAAATGTGTTTCTAAACACATAATTTTATTACATCAATTCAATAAAAACATTCAGTGTTGTGTCATCTAACAGACACTAAAATGCTCTTTCTTAGTTGGATAAATAAAAAATTATGCCAGAGACTAGATGGTATAGTCTATCACATAAAGTTTATCCATTTCTTCTCAACATGTTTTGCAGTTCTATCCACTTATTCAGGGGTATTTTTTAGAGAGCAGAATATCTATGAGAAAACATTAAAAAAATTATGTTTTTAGAAACAAATTTTGCTGTCTATGGTAGTACCATCAAAGTCCACACAGCCTCAAATACACTTTTTGATACAGTGGTTTTTGGATGAAGGTACTTTTAAATAATAAACACTTTGTACAGAAATGCTCAGCTTATTGAATATGGAGAAAATGCAAAGAATACTCAATTATGAGCAAGGACAATAAGAAAACAGTATTTTGCTTGCACATGATTGGATGATTTCATCAAACACATAATATGATTTAGTCAAACCCAAATGTATCTAACTAGATTGGCTGCTAAAGATCCTCTGATCATTACCCCATACATTTTTACAATCAATTGATTCAGCAATGCTTGAGGGATGCCTGACACTTTTGTGAGAGGCTAAAAGATACTACCAGCTTGTACTGTATCTCCTTTCTAAATTACTACTTTGTTTTCTTGTACTACATAATCTCTAGTTACCTGCAAATAGTTGAATAATGATTGTTAATATGTTAATTAATAAAAAAGTTTGAATAAAAATAAATGTTGCCTTTGACTCCCATTCCATTAACATACAGTTGATTTAAATATTTTGTGGTATTTTAAGTGTTAGGAATCTAGTAATAGTGAATTGTTAGATTGCTCATCTGAACACCCTCATGACAGATCATCATTAGAGTGCTGCACAGAAATGTAGCTGGAAGGATGTTGAGAACAAATATGAGCTGCCTTGACTTAAGCCAGGCACACATGGGCCGAATGTCGGGAGACATTTGCTGGTTCAAAAAAAACGGCCAATATTTAGACCCATGTGTATGTCGGGAGACATTTGCCGGTTCAGAAAAAAAAAATTGGAGAGTCTGTGGAACTAACCACTTCAAAATCGGGCAAAATCTGAAATTTTTCACATGTAAAAATCTGATTTTTTTTGCTAGAAAATTACTTATAACCCCAACACAATATATATTTTCTGAAAGAAAAAACCCTGGAGAATAAAATAGTTGGCACTGCAATTTTTTCTGTCACATGATATTTGTGCAGTGGTTTACCAAACACAAATTTTCAGGGAAAAATAAACTTTATTGAAATATAATGAACACAAACACAATATAGTACCCATGTTTTTGGAAAAGTATAAAAGATGATGTTCCGATGAGTAAATAGAAAACAAACATGTCATGATTTAAAATTGTGCACATCCGTGGACTGGCAACAAACTACATTACATAAAATTATTCATAGGCAACATTTTAAAAGCCTTTACAGGTTGTCAGTTTAGAGTTACACAGAAAGTCTGGTGCTAGAATTATTGCTCTCACTCTGATGTTCACTGCGATACCTCACATACATGGGGGATCACCATTTACATATGCATGTGGGACCTACATGCGTATTCTCTGAGGACCAGAGGCACTTTTAGTTTTATATAGAATGTACAGCTACTCAGACTACTTTTATAAGAAAGAGAATCACAAGCTGAAATGAATAGTACCAGGATCATGGCGGTAGCTGCATGATCCTGGTATACCCACCTCAATACGGGGCTGTATATATACGTACAGTGGTATTGAGGTGGTTAAATAGTTATTAAGCACACACTCCTCTCCACATAGCAAACAGGAGGGAAGGAAGGATACAGAGCTGTGTTCTGAATAAACAAGCTGTGTGCTGAGCTCCCTCCCCATCACAAATGTATCTCCTATGTCGGTAAAACTTCCCAGAAGTAACTGCTGATAACAGAGGAATCAAGTATCAGAGAGAAATAACACTTAGAGCTTTAGAGAGAGATAAGTAAACACTACAGATATACAGTATGTGTTTTTTTCAGATTTCACTATTGAGGTTTACAACTACTTTAAAGTAAAAAAAGGGGAAATACAATCTTTGACAGTTGTTACTGGAAAAGGGTTCCTGTTGGAAAATGGCCCCCATTCCTGAAACAGTGACAACTCCAAAGGTTTAATACACTTTTAGCCCCAGTGACAGTGGTCACCAGAACAAATAAGTGTCCCTGTTAGACCCCCAGTAGGAGCACAGGTGCCAATAAAAATCTGATAGGGGTTCTAACTCTTTCCAACTTTATACAAAATTAAAAAAAACATGTTCGGCTTTTGATCCTAAGAAACGTACACAAAGGATTCCTATTTTAAAAGAACCAGGACACAGGTCCCATGCTATGAATAAAGCTTATATTAGGAATTGTATGCTCTAGACTTGTAGAATATTACCAGAGTATTATGTAATGTACATCTTTTTATCAACTGAACCTGCTAAACCTATTCCAATATTACTTTGGAGTGTCTTTTAACCACCTAAGGACCTGGCCTCTTTTTTTAGATGTGTTGTTTACAAGTTAAAAACAGTTTTTTTGCTAGAAAATTACTTAGAACCCCCAAAAATTATACATTTTTTTCTAACACCCTAGAGAATAAAATGGCGGTCATTGCAATACTTTCTGTCACACTGTATTTGCGCAGCGGTCTTACAAGTGCACATTTTTTGAAAAAATACACTTTTTTGAATTAAAACATAAGACAACAATAAAGTTAGCCCAATTTTTTTATATTGTGCAAGATATTGTTATGCTGAGTAAATTTATACCCAACATGTCACGCTTCAAAATTGCGTCTGCTCGTAGAATGGCGACAAACTTTTACCTTAAAAATCTCCATAGGCGACATTTAAAAAATTCTACAGGTTGCATGTTTTGTGTTACAGAGGAGGTCTAGGGCTAGAATTCTTGCTCACACTCTACCGATCGCGGCAATACCTCATATGTGTGGGTTGAACACCGTTTTTGTACTCACATATATGTTCGCTTCTGCACGCAAGCTCGGCGGGACGGGGCGTTTAAATTTTTTGTTTTTCTTATTTATTTTACCTTTTATTTTTAATTTTTACACTGTTTTAAGAAAAAAATTGTGTCACTTTTATTCTTATTACAAGGAATGTAAACATCCCTTGTAATAGAAAAAAGCATGACAGGACCTCTTAAATATGAGATCTAGGGTCAAAAAGACCTCAGCTCATATTTACACTAAAATGCAATAAAAAAAAAAATGTAATTTAAAAAAATGAAAAAAAATGGCCCTTTAAGGGCTATGGGCGGAAGAGACATTTTTTGTCATTTTGACGTCGCTTCCGCCCTGCAGTGTCATGTAGACGGGTGGGGGTCATCTTCCCCTCACTCATCTCCATGCACAGCCAAGGGAAGGATCTAATTGCCTCCGCTGCTGCCGACGGCTCCGGTAAGTGGTGGAGGGCACCAGATCATGGCGGGAGGGGGACACAGAGACTACTTTTATCTTGTACTGGACCGCCGGCTGAACAGGTTGCTGCCATAAGAACGATATCCATCCTCAAAGTAAGGATGTACATCGGCGTCCGGAAGTGGTTAAAACAAAAATAATAAAGTCGTTTTTACACTTTCAAACCTGATTGCTTATTTGAAATGAACAGAGGTGCACAAATCACAGATGTAAAACATGCATTGTTTAGTAAATTAACACTTGAATGTTGCATAGTTTATACATATACTTATATTTGTATTGTACGAATACTGTATGTACTAGCAGTAACTTTGGAGCAGCTAAGAAAGGTTTTCATCACAGAAAGAAAAACAAAAGTGGAACTTTTGTTGTAGCTAAACAAAGTAGGACAAACAGTATTTCCAAATACTTAAATGGCAAACTTACCACAAATGGTGACATTAATTGTGTATTCAACGCCCCACAGCTATTCATTCCTCTGTTTGAAATCAGTATTTTAAATGAATGGGCCCAGTATGGGGTTTACTCTCTTTGAATTAGACAAGCAAAATACCAACTGCTGGCATCAATAAGGTATAATTAAATTCTTTTTCTTGAGCTCAATTTGTACACCAGAAGTCGTCTAACCTATTCTTAATGCAATTAGTTCTCCAGAGAAAATGTATATATTTAAACAAAGGAAAAAGTAATAATATTGTTTGTTTCTCACTTTTCCACAGTTACTAAAAGCCTTTGGAAATTATCTTTTTGTTTCCTGATTATCATACAAGTTTCTACATTTTTAACATAATTAGATGTATACATTTTAGAAGTGATTTATGAAATGCTATGAATTCAATGCCAGTTTTTCATACCTACAGTACATTAATTTCATAATCCCAGTCAGTCATATGGGTTTCTTTTAAATCTCCATTTAATTTGGATTTAGCATCTGCATTAAACAATGATTTATGTTTTAAATTATTCCAATGCATTGCTACCAAATCCTTCCACTGTATTATTCAATTAGGTCTTTATGTCATAGGAAAAACAACAATGACAAAACTAGACTGCAGGAATCAGTCAGAATGGGTACTTCTGGAAGAAAGTGAACTAATCTGTGTAAACTGAAAGCTGACCTTGCAGCAGGAGTGATATGATATTTACAAATGTTAGTCTTCCCACCAAATGATCCACAAAACCAATCCTGCATTTCCCCTTTTTTTAATGTAAAGCTATCGTGTAATGCCTGTTGAAATGGAACATTGTTTCAGGAGAGATGGGATCCCAAAGCACAGCACTGCAATTCTCTCAAAAGCACCACTTTAGTCCTGAAGGATTACCAAACTTTTCTACACTGATTCCCAAAAAAAGGTGGATATTAATCCCAAGGAAAGAATGGTTATGTTTACCTTACCCCATAAGGGCTGACACTTTTTTTTTACCCTGAAGTGTTTATCGAAATCACAACATTAAGTATCTACACCCAAAAACAAAAATGTAATATATTGCAGCTTACCAGTGTTTAGATGTGGCGGCAGCACTGGTTTTCTCTTTTTGCACCTGTTTATTGTTCCTTCTTGTCCACATTAATTTCTCTATAGTAGTGTATGGGATATGATCACACAGGCTGGATATTAAACTCATGGATACCATGTCTGCATTTTTTTCATCTATAATTCATGGTGGGTTGATGGGACCACTAGTTTAGACAAGAAAGAACATTTGTGCTTTCTTTTCGGTTCACAGGAAGTAAAAGGGACATTGCATTTCTGACAAGATCAACAGGTATTGTCTTTACTTACTAAAATTTTCTTAGCCTGGAAAATGAAAAATAATGCAGCCTCTACAACTGAGGACTGGTATGTTGCAATATAGTATTGATCATGCAGGCTACAACTGATCAGGTACAAGGAAGCACAATAAATAAGTAACTGGGAAAGCACAGAACACTTAACTTGACCACATAATTGGCAGGAATATAGTGCATCACTGGGGGGGGGGCTGACTTTACAGGTAAGCAGGAGTGCAGAGGTATACTACAGCAGTGGGATTTGGGCTTACAGGAAGCAGGGATAATGCTGTGTACAAGGAACACAAAGAAGCACATGGGTCTAGGACAGAGAGGATATCCATTGGTATCGATGGGGAAGAACATGTCTACACATTCAGCAGAGGTGAAAACAATGGGAAGGGCAAAAGTGCAGAATCTAGGAATCTCCTGTGCTCCTGATGGTGGATATGGGTTGTGCTTCAGATGATTCCCAGGTTGTGGCCCTCTGGTTCACCCAAGCAGCCAGCTGCTGGGAACTAAAGGATGATAAGCAGGTAAGTGTCCCTTGCAGTGCTAGGATTTTGGTATTTACATGTTAATAGTTAGTACACCCCAAGCCTGAAGGAGTGCATAAAAACACACAGAGGCACTAGGAATAGGTAATAGTGCATGGGGACTCACAGAATTAGTAGGAGTGAGTACTAATGTACAGAGAGAGACAGGAATCACTAGGACCAGGCAGAAGTGTACAGGGATGCAGATCAGGAAACAGACTAAGAATAAACAAGAAGACAATGAAGCCGGCTACAGACACAGGTTCTGATAACAAAAGGCAGCCTTAAACTCATGGGGGATTGTGGACTGTTTAAATTTTGTAATATACTGAATTTACGATGGGTGCAACAGAAGGCCTATGAATGAAGCCAAGACACATTCGCTCATTACTATATACTGTATATACTGTATGCAGTAAATTACTATTGTGAAGCCCCATAGCTGGTATCAGCATAGCTAATGCAAGTCAACAATAGTTAAGAGTTTTACACCTTACTAAAACTCAAGAGGTGAAGAAGAACTGCCTGCTCTTTTTTACTTCACTTATACAAGCCCATTGCATCTGACACACTGAACTATTTACTCTTAAGATAAAAAAGTTAAAAATGTTAGAATGGTAAAGAGGAGTCGGTCAGCAGGTACAAAACCTCTGATCTGAACTATAGGAGTGGCTTGAGAAAACTGCCTCGGGAGAGGGTGTGTCAGGAACCTGCTGCCCATAGTGCAGCTGAAGTTCTGAGGCGCATGCAAATGCACAGGTGCGGCCCTATGGGTGCCCGCCTTGCTGTACACATTTACCTTTGACACTGGTGCCAAGCAGCCTATATAAGTTTAGCAGCTGCACTAGTTCATTGCTGTCTGCTCTGCACCTGTACCCATGTTCCTGTATCTGATTCTGCTGACTTCTGTGACTGGAACGGCTTACACCTGACTTCGCTTGAATGCTACCTCCCCTGACTTTGGCCTGTCTCTGGACTTTGCTCTGCCTTCTGCTCATCTGCCTGATCTTGTGTTGCTGACCTCTAACTGTATCCTGACTATTCTCTGTTTGCCGCCTATGCTTGCATCTGACCGTCTTTTGCTGACCTGGCTTGTCTGACCTCGCATTTATTCATCTGTCCTGCTTGCATCCTGCCTAGCTCCCACTGGTGCTTCTTCTGCTGTGGGCTGCCAGTCTTCCTGCACCTACTGTTGCCTGCTGTCTACTAGCCCAGGGTCTGCTGTTCCTGCTGCCATCTACTGCTCCAGTTATCCGGCCAACTCTGGTGACGCACTTGCTATGCATCACTGCTACCAGCAGAAGACTGCATAGGCACTCATACATCACCATGCTCTCGCAGCCACTGTCGCAACATCAGTGGTCCCCCAGCCAGGGCTGTAGTAGAGGTCTCCCTCTGCACAACAGGGTCAGCCCCAAAGTACATGACAGGATGTTTGCAGATTGGTTTATCTCTACTAACTGTGCATGTTTTTTCACTTTACACCAAATAAGCTTTATCAAGTTTATTACAAGTACAGTATTCATATGACCCATCCTGTAAAACCTTGAATTTTTATCAAAGATTTACACTTAAAACAAACCCACTCATGCTATGCAAAGCAACAACGTAAATTGAAACTCCAGCCAAAGACATCTCTATAAATTCTTAGGGGAAAAAAGTTACCTCTTTCAATGTGTGTTAATAATTCATTAATTATTATACAATGGATATTACAGTCAGCACTGTGGTTTAGGAAATACAAGGCATTCTGTAAATGGACAAGTTTGGGGGGGGCAGATAAATATCCAGATTGCTTTACTGAACAGTGCTGGCTGTAGTATCTGGTGTATATAATTGGATTTTATAGTAAAGAAAACTGATCTGAACATTTAGCACACCTGATAATAGGTAATTTTTTCCGTCAAGAATGTACATACTCTGTGGCCAGAGTTCAACTCTACCTTTAAGATGGCTATATATACCTTTTCTTCACTCCCCTGCTCATCTATTTGCCGTTGGGGGAAAAGAAACACTAAACACTAATCTCCTTACTGCAATGTCAGGTAGGGTAGGGACAGGGAGATGACTTGAAGCTCACACAGAGCTTCCTCTCTTCACTCCTATTGGCTAATGGGAGTGTGTGACGGGAGGGCCCATGGAAGTCAGAATCCCTTGGAAAGTAGGGGATGCACTTGTTTCAGCTCCCCATACACCTCTTATGTCTAAGTCACCCTGTGCTATCCTTGCACAGGGTGAGTGAGAAAATATATCTTGGACTACTTAAAATGGGACAGTAATATTTGTCCACAATATCTCCCAGGATGTATGTAGAGACTATTCTTGGTTTGATTGATTCTGAACTCAACATGTCAATTGAATGAGCTGATCACATTGTCCTCTATACAATGTAGGAGACAGGTCGACTCCTATTGGAGCTGCTGCTATTGTGAGAAAATGTCCTGTGGTTGTACTTATGATAATTAACTCTGTTACTGTGTGACGCTCGGTGACCACAAATCTGGGCAAAAGGTCATGTCTCAGTCACCTAGGCTGTATAAAGGATTAGTTAATTAGCTCATTTTAATTAGGTTAGGTTTTAGTCATTCTGCTGTGTATATATTTGTGTGAGATCTCAAATAAAGAGTCAGTCCATGTTAGCATCTAAGCAAGTGTCGCCTTGTTTTGTGCTTATGAGCAGTTGGAATATCTGATATCTGAGACCAGACTGGGAGGAAGTGGTATACTGATGGAAGCACTCAAGCGGAGTGTGGGACGTTCCGTGACAGAGTGGCAAGGGAGAGAGTATAAAATAAGTACAATCAGCTGGTGGGGCCACCATTAAAAGGAGCCCCACCAGCATGGGGGCTCTCTACATGGTCAAAGCACAAGTTCATTTTAAAATGAACATGCACTATTTATTTGGGACCCTTGTATTATGATTCTTCCACTCCCATATCTCTCAGGTTTTGTGCTTACTACTAAGAATTGTAATTAAATATTCCCCAAATGTAATTGCTGAAATATACCCCAACAAAATGCTGAATGAAGTTGACTTTAGAATACCTATCTAAATATTTTATAGGCTTATATTTTGAGGTAAACTTTTTGAACAGTTCTTAAATGTTAAACTGTTTTTCCCTGTTTGATAATGATGACAAAAGTGGTAATGATGTGTTGAATGAATGCTGAGATAATTAAACTCCCTGTAGTGTCTTTCAAAGCCAATATAGCCACTTTATATTTCCACTGGTTTTCTGAAATAATGCAATGTAAATGGTATGCATCTGGCAAGTTATTTATGCAATTTAGCTGAGCTTCATGGAAAAAGTATATGAAATTTGAATGCGCAATTTGCCATGAATTTCCACTTCATAATTAGATTGTCTAACAAAAAAGGATTTTCTCCTTTTTATTGTTTGTGGCTTATGACTGCATTAAAAGCCTCCATTTGTCTGACTGTTCTGGATGGCTGGAGTATTACCTGTATTGTAATAGGAAGTCCTGTAGTGTACATTCTATTCATTTTAATACTGTGAGTGCAATTTTTTTTTACTCTTGCAGTGTCAGAATAAATTAGGTCTGCTGTAGACAGTGGCTCTTTTGCTAGGGAAAATTACCCAATCGTGCGAGGTAATAGGGGAGGTTAAAACAAAATCCACAAACTTCCCTGACTGGATAAATGTTAGTATTTCGGCAGTTCTGTGCAATTCTGTTGAAAAAATTCTTATTTCCAGACATTGTTTCAAATGAAATCTAGGTGAGTTGTTAAAATCTCCCTACATAACTAGATAAACTATGGGAATGTCAAAATCTTTTTTGTGAAATATAATTTAGCATAATAGAGCAAATACGGGAGCACCCTAAGAATATCTATCTATCTATCTATCTATCTATCTATCTATCTATCTATCTATCTATCTATCTATCTATCTATCTATAGATATATATATATATATATAGCTATACATAGCTATATATATATAATATATTACCAAAAGCACTGGATTGCCTGCCTTTACACACACATGAACTTTAATGGCATCCCAGTCTTAGTCCGTAGGGTTCAATATTGAGATGGTCCACCCTTTGCAGCTATAACAGCTTGAACTCTTCAGTGAAGGCTCTCCACAAGGTTTAGGAGTGTATCTATGGGACTGTTGGACCATTCTTCCAGAAGCACAGTTGTGAGGTCAGGCACTGATGTGAACGAGAAAGCCTGGCTCACAGTCTCCACTGTAATTCATCCCAAAGGTGTTCTATCTGGTTGAGGTCAGGACTCTGTGCAGGCCAGTCAAGTTCATCCACCCCAAACTCACTCATCAATGCCTTTATGGACCTTGCTTTGTGCACTGGTCCAAATCATTTGGTGTAGGGGGTAATATGGTGTGGGGTTGCCTTTCAGGGGTTGTGCTTGGTCTCTTAGTTCCAGTGAAGGGAACTCTTAAGCTGTCAGCAT
The DNA here is from genome assembly GCF_042186555.1 of Aquarana catesbeiana. Classification (NCBI taxonomy): domain Eukaryota; kingdom Metazoa; phylum Chordata; class Amphibia; order Anura; family Ranidae; genus Aquarana; species Aquarana catesbeiana. Next base: position 357,546,509 of record NC_133327.1, on the reverse strand, counting down.
ACCAAGGCAATTTGGACAATTTCATCCTCCCAACTTTGTAGGAACAGTTTGGGGATGGTCCCTTCCTGTTCCAACATGAATGTGCACCTGTGTACAAACAAGGTCCTAAGGTCCTTGTCTTGGTCCATTTTTCCATTCATCCTTCCTTTAATGACATGAAGTTGCAAATACCGCATGCTGAAAAACATCTCCACACCAAGATTTTCCCACCTCCAAACTTCACTGTTGGTATGGTGATTTGGGATGATGTGCAGTGCCATTTGGCTTCCAAACATGGTGTGTATTATGGCATCCAAAGAGTTCAAATTTGGTCTCATCTGATCAGACTAAATTCTTCCAGTAATTCACAGGTTTATCTGATGCTCTCCATGAATGGTGCTAGGCTCTTGGACAACTCTTCTGATAATTCTTTCCACTCCTCTGTCAGAAATCTTGTGAAGGGCACCTGTTCAGAACCATTATATGGTGAAATAATGTTCTTTACATTTCTGGGTTATGGCCCCAACAGTGCTCACTGGAACATTCAGAAGTTTAGAAATCCTTCTGTAATCAATGCCATCAGTATGTTTTTCAACAATAAGGTTGCGAAGGTCTTCAGAGAGCTCTGCTTTTACCCATCATGAGATGTTTCTTGTGTGACACCTTGGTAATGAGACATCTTTTTATAGGCCATCAGTTGAGACTGAACCAGCTGATATTAATTTGCACTGACAAGGGGCAGGGCTGCTTTCTAATTACTTATATATTTCAGCTGGTGTCTTCGCTTTTTCATGCCTTATTGCACCTATCTATCTTCATGTGTGCAATACTTTTTCCCTGTGTCATTCCATGTTATTACACATAACATAATTTCTGAACATATGTGTTTTAGTTTCTTTGTATGTATGGATTGCATTGTTACCGACATGTGGTGAAAATTTCAAGTCAATAGCACCTGTAGAAATATATTTACCTAGAAAAATGGTGACTTGTTCAATACCTATTTTACCCCTCTCTCTCTCTCTCTCTCTCTCTCTCTCTCTATATATATATATATATATATATATATATATATATATATATATAAAACAAGGGGGTTGCAGATAGTAACTAGTGATACATAATCAAAGATGGGTTCCTTCCGCTCTGTAACAAACAAGTCTGCAACAAAAAGAGCATATAAAAACATAGACTCTAAGTATACCATAATTACATACAGCTTATCCTAACACTGAGGAATTCACACACATTCTGATGAAGGCACTTGGGCAAAATCCCTCCATTTGGGATAAAATTGTGCATGCTGAAATAGTCAAATGGGAAGTTGTTTTTACTTTTCTGGGTCTGGAAAGAGGTCAAGCCAGTCATGTTCAAAATGTATTAATATGGAAGAAGGAGACTCTGCACTTTGCAGGAGAATTTTCACATTACCAGGGAATTTTCTAGTAGCTCAGTGAATGTAGTGAAAATTCACTTTGCAAAAAATATCCAGACACGTGATAGGAAAAAATATATATAATTTGCATGCTTGCAAATGACTGGATGATGAAAGCTTTGCTGATGGAAAATTCCCTTGAAAAGCTTAGTAAATCAACCCAGAGGTCTTCTTTTATTTATGTGTTCTTTTTATTGCAGACATTCTACAGAGCAGGAAAAACTCAGATGACTTTGATTATGTATCACTAGTCACACCTGCTCCCTAATGATTGTTCTAATATTTTCTTTATGACATTGATGTATTACCCAATAGTTACTCTGTATCTATGTTTCATCGTTTTCAATATCTTGCTTTAAATGTTATATGTGTATAATGAAAATAGCTTGATAAAGGGCAAGGATGCCTGAAACACTGTTGGATGATTTTTTTTTAACCTTTTGCAATAAATTGTGGTCTTGGTACTGTAGCCCCTTCATCTTTTGTTTCTATGGGTGGTTGTTCAGGGACACACTTGGTTCCATGCAAAGAATCATTGCCCCCCTCTGTAGTTTGTAGTGCATTAACTGACCATGGAGCATTTGGTCAGTAAATGGGGAAAAACAATATCTTTCTGAGTTGTTATATAATTAACCTAACTACAATTTATGATTTATTTCAAATTTCTATGCTTGTTGTGTTATATTTCCATAATCATATTTAATATAGATTTTTTTTAGGAGATCCTTTGAGTTGATTTCAATATGAAAAGTGGTGTACTATCAGACAGGGCAATTATTTTGCTTTATATTTATGGCTGAAATTTCATATATTGAATAGACCCTGTCAGAGCCTGGAGTTGACGTAGGAACCTCTGCTGTTTCAGGTAATGTCTCTTCTTGCTGAGCTACCTGAATGCTGGACAGTTCCTGGAGCAGATCCTGGAATGATCCTGTCTTGAACCTTGTCTGTCTTGAACCCTGAACTCTTTGTTTCTCCCATGAACTTGATTTAAGCCATGTCTCTGCACTTCCTGCCTGATTCCAACCTGAAACTACTGGTTACTAACCTTTTGGCTTGTTTACTGACTATGCTTCTGTTTAAACCCTAGCTGCTTTTCTGCTACTGGACCCCAGCTTGCTCACCTCCTGGTGGGGTAATCCTAGGGACTGGGACCTAGTTCTAACATGTGCAAAATCCATCTCCACCATCAGGAGCTCTAGGAGCTCTAGTGAACATAATTAAACTCATCACCTCAGGTGAGCCCACTTCATTCATTCAACAAGGTGACTGCCTGTGTACCTATCCTGCTGGTTGGTGGTATTTCCGCTACTGCTATAGCTACTGGTCTTCAAACCTGACCCATGAGTGTGACAGACCCCTAAGGCTTCATGTACACAGGATGTTTGAAAACCTCTTCTGAACACTGGCACTTGACAGCTAGTAACCAACGGTTAAAAACATCCATTCTGCCAGTTTTACAGTTTATGCGCATTTAGCAGCATTGTAAATGGTCAGAAATGTCTCCCCATTGAGAATGCCAATAAAAGAAAATGCTTATAAACGCGGGTTACTGTGTTTAGATTTCAAATGCCACTAAACTACCGTCAAGAACATAATACTTCTAATCTCAACTGCTTCTAAGCTACTAGAAACGCCAGTGTGTACATGTAAGATAACATTGAGGAGAGTTCAGGGGCTGATGAAAAAAATGCCCAACGTCGGTTTACCAGCTGCAGTGTACATGAGGCCTAAGAGTGTTTTGTTTTTTAGATTATTTAGTTCTGCAACTTTAACATTTAAACAAATGTAACCCAAGAGCACAAGTGAATTTATTGTAACTTACCATTCGTTTAGATATGGTCGTTGCATCGGTTTTCTTTTTCATTTTTAACAAGCCCATAACATGCTTGTTGATCTTGCTTGAAATGCAATACCCTTGACACTTCCTGCAAGCTGAACTGAAAGTGTTATCTTCCTTCTGTAAACTACTAATCTCCCTATCCCCTGGTACTGGAGATGAAAAAAGCAAGCATGTTTAAAGTCTAGACTGGGTGACAACTGTTTCTTACTTACATAAATACCATGGAGAAATAAAAATACACCACCCAGGGACAGTAAGTATATTATTATTTGTTGGATTGCCAGGTGAAAATAAAGGAAACAACTCTCAAAATGGAAACTAATAATGTTCTAAGGACTAGTAAGCTGCAACATGACATACATTTTTGTTTTTTGATTTAAACTTTAAAGCTTAAAAGATTTCACTCATTAACATAACCACAAAAGATTTATATATATAAAATTATATATAATTATATATATATATTATATTATTATATATATAAAATATATATCAAAATTAAATATATATATTATATACATTATAATATATATATATATATATATATATATATATATATATATATATATATATATATATATATATATATATATATATATATATATATATATATATATATATATATATATATATATATTTAATTTTGATGCTTAAAGAGACAGGTTCTCTAGACAGCTACCATCCACCTACCTACTCACCTTCACTGCATTCCCCCACTTCTTTTATTGGTGCTGTGGGTCAAGTCAGTGTGTAAACTCCTGGGAATAGGGGTAAAGGTCACATACTTTCCCATACCTGAAGTATTTCAGCGGACTCTGACAGACAGAGTAGAGGAGGACAACTGAAAAGAGCAGTCTTTCTGGGTGATGGGGTTGGGAAAGGATGATCAATAGAACCTGACATTTTCTCCTGAATGGGCTAAGTGACTAATTCCCTAAAAGTAATAATATTTGTATGGTTCTGGGGTTCTTGCATCTAACAAAAAATGTAATGATAATAAAGTACAATTAACGAAATACATTGTAGTCAATCTGCAGTGCTGTATAATAATATAAATAGATTGATGTCCATCTTAAAACAACAAAAAACCAACAGCAAACAAAAGGTCTTCTAGCTGAAAGAAAGACATCACATTTAAACACTACATCATTGATTTAAATTAAATTGTGACATTCTAGTTATAATAAGTTTTCCAATTTGATAATAAAACAACTTAGATAAAAATAATACCGTATTTATCGGCGTATAACACGCACTTTTTTCCCCTTAAAATAAGGGGAAAATCATGGGTGCGTGTTATACGCCGATCCCCGCTATTTTGTGATCTGTCGGAGCGATCGCCGCGATCGCCGCCGACATTCACATAGCTTGTATTTTTAAACATGGCGCCGCGGAGTTCGGAGGGACTCGGGGGCGCTCGTTCAGCTGAACGAGCGCCGCCGAGGACACAGTGACTGGGTGGAGCCGAGATACACATAGCCGAGGGTTCTCGGCTTTTCTCGGCGCCGTTCACAGTCACGCCCAGTCCCGCCATTGGACCTCTGTTATGTCCATCATAGGGACTGGGCGTGACTGTGAACGGCGCCGAGAATAGCCGAGAACCCTCGGATATGTGTATCTCGGCTCCGCCCAGTCACTGTGTCCTCGGCGGCGCTCGTTCAGCTGAACGAGCGCCCCTGAGTCCCTCCGAACTCCGCGGCGCCATGTTTAAAAATACAAACTAAACGTTTGTATGTCGGCGGCAACAAGGCTGCACGGACCACTGGGGACAAGGCTGCACTGGGGCAAAGCTGAACTGGGGCAAAGCTGCACTGGGGCAAAGCTGCACTGGGGCAAAGCTGCACTGGGGACAAGGCTGCACTGGGGACAAGGCTGCACTGGGGACAAGGCTGCACTGGGGCAAAGCTGCACTGGGGACAAGGCTGCACTGGGGCAAAGCTGCACTGCAAGGCTGCACTGGACACTGGGGAAAGGCTGCAGATGAACACTGATGAGGCTGCATTGATGGGCATTTAAATGTAAGTTTTTTTTCCTTAAACTTCCCTCCTAAAAGTTTTTTTCCTTAAAATTCCCTCCTAAACTTGGGGTGCGTGTTATACGCCGGCACGTGTTATACGCCGATAAATACGGTATTTATTCTAAGATTCTCTAACCCTAAATCTAACATGTGTAAATAGTATTGCAACAAACAAAGCACATATTCTATTTCACTGAAGCTTCATACAGAGAAAAACACAGGCACAAAAAGAAATGGATGTAAAATCTACTCATGCTGCCAGCCAGCATCCAATAACATTAAAGTAAATTAAAGATAAATGACGGGAAAAAAAGCTAAGATCTGAAATGTGTCAGGCTGCCACAGGTTTGATAGCCAGCAACAGTGAAATGCACAGAAGCCACCGACTGTGGTGCACTTGATTGATTGCAGTTCACAAAGAAAGAGATCGGCCAGTCAGGGGGCATATTAAGATAAATGCAGAAGTTAATTTTTTTACCGTATAAAAGATTCTATCTCAGTTGAAAAAAAATCAGCCCAGGAAGGCTCCTGGATGAAAAAAACACAATATAAATCATGTGGTATGCTAAAGGGAAAAAAGGAAAAATAATAGAGAGTTAAAACTAACATAAAAATAGCAGATTCTTTGTGTGTACCTAAGGGTATTATTTTTTGCCACAATAAATATTAAAGCATCTTTAATTTTAACTTGGGTGTCACTAATGCCTGCGTAGCACAATGACTTTTAAATGTATGTAGCAAACCATTAGAAACCACATTGTACTGCAATAACAATGCCACATCAATTCAGTCTGCCATTTTAGCATATTGGTTAGCACATTAAAAGTCTGAGCTATAAAGTCTGAAACTCTGCATGGATTTTTTGTTCTATTCTAGACATGTAAAAGGAACACTGCTTGGTACATGAAAACTAATGCTGCACCAGAAGAATGTAAGGAGATCTTAGGATAATGACAAAATATAAATATTGCTCTGTTAAAAATGTTACAGGAGAATAAAATTACCTACCTCAAGTGCAACACTAAAAAATGTATTATCACAGCTACAGCACAGTTTAATTAACTAATTCAATACCAGCCACTTACACCCCTTCCTGGCCAAGCCAATTTTCAGCTTTCAGTGCTGCCGCTGTTTAAATGACAATTGTGCAGTAATGCTACAATTGTACCCAAACAGAATTTTTATCATTTTGTTCCCACAAATAGAGCTTTTATTTGGTGGTATTTGATCACTTCTGAGTTTGTTATTTTTTGCTAAACAAATAAAAAAAGGCCTAAAATTTTGAAAAAAAAACTTTTTCTTTTGTTTCTGTTATAAAATTTGTAAATAAGTAAGTTTTCTCCTTCACTGATGGGCACTGATAAGATGGCTCTGATGGGCACTGATAAGGTGGCACCAATGAGGTGGCACTGATGGGCACTGACGGGCACTGATGATGGGCACTGATAGGCAGCACTGATCGGCACTGGTAGGCGGCACTGATGGGTGGCACTGATATACAGCACTGATGGGCATTGATAGGCAGCACTGATGGGCACTCATGGGTGACACTGGTGGGCACTGATAGGTGGCACTGATGGGCACTGCTGGGCACTGCTGAGCACTGATATGTGGCACTGATGGGCACTGACTGGGTCACGGTCATGATACTGTCTATAATGTCAAGATACTAAAAGCTGTGAATGAATCAGGATAAAAATACACCCACACCTGTCCTTCCACCACTGCACCCTGAATATTAAACCTATTATGAGCTGCCACTTACAAAAAAAAAATAATAAAATCTGAAAACACCCTATAGATGAATAGTGGTGCTACTCCCCTAGTAGTGAAGTGAAATAACCAATACATTCACTCTATTCTTAATGAGTGAGTTGCATGTGTTCAAACTAACCCTAGAAAAATCTAAGCACACATAAAAATATACAAGTGAACAGTATATATATGGATGATACAATCAACCATTCCTGTAAAAATAAATGTGAAATCAATCCCCTGGTGCGATATGACACCGCACCCTGGTAACTGGGTGAACTTAAACACTAAATATTAATATACAAAGTGACAATGTTAAATAATACACTTCGTAATAATTCAGTTGAATAACTTTGTGCTGGAGGGCAGGAGGCGGAGCCTAGCAGAGCAGACATGCATTGTTAGAGCTCCACACCGCTGAGGAGAGAAGAGAAGGACAAAGCGGAGCCTGCAGGCTCAAAAGGTATCCATTTGAACCTTTTTGCCCCAGGGAACAAACTGTGAAACTTTGGGCAGGAAATATGGTACTGGGAGGAAACCGTGGCAGAAATAAAAATCACCTCACAAAGAGCTCACAGGCACTCACTGCAGCTGAAGCAGCTCCAGTCACCTCACAAGATACAGCATCAGGGCGCTCTCACAGACAGAAAATGTCACAGCAAGACTCTCCATTTGAGTCAGATACAGAACAAATCCTCTCACAAACTTCTCCACAAGCCTCCTCAGTATCCCCAGTAATATTATTACAATTTGAAAAGATGCTTCATAAGGCTTTAAAACAAACCTCAGACCAAATAACAAAAAGCCTAACCAAAGAAATAAGAGAGCTGGGAAACCGCACCGCAGCCTTAGAAATAAAAATGGATGAAACTGAAATTACAACCCAAGAAAATATAACAGAATTGGAACAATTAAAAAAAGAGAATTTAATACTTCAAACTAAGCTCGAAGATTACGAAAATAGAGCCAGACGTTCAAACTTGCGCATAAGGGGAATACCTGAAATTGTGACAGACCTGCAATCTACTATTACTGCTCTATTACAAGAACTAAAGCCAGATATCCCTATTGAACGTTTAGAACTGGACAGAGTACACAGAGCCCTCACAGCCAAAAAGAAAGATGGACCCCCACGTGATATAATCGCAAAATTTCATTATTACAGAACGAAAGAACAAATACTAATTGCTGCAAGAGAAAAAAAGGAACTTAATTTTCAAGGACACAATTATCAAATTTTTGCTGACCTATCCCAACTTACTATTACTAAAAGACGATCCATGAAACCCCAACTAATGGAACTGCAACGCCACAACATTATGTATCAATGGGGCTTCCCCTTTTCAGCCAGATTTAACTACCAAGGTACAATTTACAGAAGCAGATCAGCAGATGAACTACAACAAACCCTTTTAAAATTAAATCTGACAGAACCCACAAGCAGCAACACTCCCACACGCAGAAGAATGGCATCATCTTCACCTTCAGGCAGCACCCAGAAAATTTCAGAACAAAATGGGAATCATCATTCTCACAAAAGAGGCCGTTATGCCACATCATCCATGGACCAAGAAGATTCAATGGACTGACATCCTAATTCCTGATATCTCTTCATTTATTATACTAAGAGATGGTTCTCTATAAAAAACCTATATTTATAACTGAATGTAACTGCATTCTGATAGTCACACACTGTGTGGGATCATGTTACATTCCAGTTATATTTCTTATTACTTCTGATTCATATAGCCTTAGAATATATAAGTGAAATAAGGAAATTCATGTTCAGTTATATATTATCAGGTAATAACAATAGATTTATTACTTTTTAGGACAAATATGTTCAATAATCCAGAAGTAATGGAAGCTTTTTCTTTCTTTTCTTAAACAAATATATTATTACCTAACTAGTTCCTAGAATTATGTTTTTGTTTATTCTAATCTGAAGCAATACAACCTCAATTTTATGAGTTAACATATCTAAACAGTTACATATGAATAAAATATGTAATTGTTTACTCTAAAAGGGTTAAAATCCCAAAATAATTCAAACTATCTTCATCAATACCAAAGTTATTAACAGTACCTTTCTAATGAATTATTTAGCCTAGGGCAAGACTAACCATATACAACCACCCTGGAATAAATAATTTCAACAAAAACTATATTCTGCACTCCAATTAATGAAACATCATTTTGATGTCTTTTGACATAGCACTTCTCTCCTGTAAGCGGAAGATCCGTGTACCCCCATTAGCCCTCCTCATTCTCCCAACCATATTATGTGGGAGTGTGACGAAGGCACTTATTCCCCTGAGAGAGATATTTATTCTCTTTCACGGGTAAATTGTGATTACTTGCAAAAAATAATTTATACAATGTATCATCTAATCTCATATGTTTTTTGTTTACTCTTTACTCCAGAATTCACTGGTTTCTTTTCTATCTATTCACCTCTTCAGTCCACACAGGTTGATCTGCGCAGTCAGCTCTGCATAACAAAAAGTAAGTCAAAACTATTTGATCTATTGCCATGGCACCACTGAATATACTTTCCCTGAATGTTCAGGGAATAAATGTCCCTCAAAAAAGGACCAAAGCCTTCCGTACTTTCCATAACAAGAAGGCTCACATAGTATGCCTCCAAGAAACACACTTCACCAAAGATTCTACTCCAAAATATATTTCTCCTTTTTATCAACAAATTTACACGGCTTCTGCCTGTACCAAGCAAAGGGGAACTCTAATTGCATTTCACCGATCCACACCATTCACCTTATCATCAGAAATTAAAGACCCAGAAGGTAGATACCTGATACTCATGGGTTATATAATGGATACAGCAATCACGGTGATTTCCTACTACGCTCCTAACAAACAACCTACACCATTCCTCTCACATATATTACAAGTGATTAATACACACAAAATAGGAACAGTGATAATGTGTGGGGATTCGAACCAGGTCCTCCTCCCATTTCTAGATAAATCACCTTTTACACCATCCAAAATAACCTCTAGATTACCTTTTTCTCAACTTCTTTCCAAATACAATCTGGTAGATTCATGGAGAGAAAGTAACCCAATGAAAAAGAAATTCACTTATTTCTCGCACCCTCATCAAACCTTCACCAGAATAGATCATATTTTTCTAACAATAGGAATGATACCAGAAATTATTGCATCAGATATAATTCCGATTCCGTGGTCTGACCATAATGCAGTATACACTACTATAGCCTCAGCCATACCAAAAGCGCATGACCCAACGTGGTACTTACCGGACATAATGCTCAAACACCCACTACATCAGATGGCCATTGAACAAGCTTTAAAGGAATACATATCAATTAATAATACAACAGACATCTCCCCAAAAACACTGTGGGAAGCTCATAAGCCTGTCTTGCGTGGTACAATACAAAGACAAATGGCACTATTTAAACGGGAACGCAAAAATCTAGCAAAAAAACTAGAACTCAATTTTAATGCAGCCTACATATCATTTCAAGATAATCCATCTCAGAGTACAAAATCTCATCTGGAAAAATCTAGATTGGAATACGATCTATTTCTCACTGAGTCAGTTGATAAATCCCTCAAACGCTCCAAACACAATTTCTACATGAATACAAACAAACCAGGTACATATTTGGCTCGGGCATTAAATTCAACTAACAAATCTTTCAAACCAATACATTTGAAATTATCAAAAAATGTTTACACTTGTAATCCAGTTAAAATAGTCCATAAATTTCACTCACATCTCGCAACTTTATACAAGACAAACAATGAATTTAATCCTACAGAGGCTGAATCCTTCTTCTCAAAAATAACCTTACCTGAGTTATCTCAAAATCAAAAAAGCAGTTTGGATGAGCCTATAACTATAGATGAAGTTGCTAACGCCATAAAAGACCTAAAACTTAACAAAAGACCAGGCCCAGACGGCTACTCGGCTTTATACTATAAAACATTCTCAGAAATACTCTCTCCCATTCTCACTGAAACTTTTAACAAACTTCTAGATGGACATTCTTTTCGGCAAGAAACACTAATGGCAATTGTTTGTATGATCCCAAAACCCCTTTCTGATGATACTTCCTGTGTGAATTATCGGCCTATCTCTCTGTTAAACCTCGATATTAAATTATTAGCAAAAATAATAGCAAAACGCCTCAATAGCATTATAGGAAAATTAATACATAGAGATCAAGTAGGCTTCATGCCAAATAGACAGGCAGGCGATAATATACGCAGGGCAGTGTTATTGGCACATATTGCTAAAAAACGGAAAATCCCTTTATGTTTTCTATCTCTCGATATTAAGAGGGCATTTGACACAGTATCCTGGCAATATATGCAATATTCATTACAAAAATGGGGTTTTGGACCCCACTTTTTAACATGGATCAAAGCATTATATAATAAACCCAAAGCCTATATAAAATATGCTGGATACAAATCTGAAGCCTTTAATATCGAAAGAGGTACCCGACAGGGTTGCCCATTATCTCCCTTATTATTTGCCCTTATACTCGAACCCATGGCCCAATACATCAGAACAAACCAAACTATAACTGGCATTGAAGTAGGAGGTATTACACACAAATTATGTATATTTGCAGACGATATATTACTTTTTTTATCATCACCACAGGTCTCTGGTCCTAACTTAATACCAGCTCTTGATGGATTTGCAGCCCTATCCGGCCTTATGATTAATCCTAAGAAATGCCTAGTGCTTAATATTTCACTCACAAACATGGAATTGATCCCGGCTAGGGCTGCACTCCCATTCACATGGGCAGAAAAATCAATCCCATATCTTGGAATTCATTTAACAGCATCTCATTCTGACTTATTCTCAACCAACTATCCTCCTGTATTAAGACAGATCACAAATCTAATAAAACAATGGTCGCAACTTCCTTTATCCTGGATAGGGAAGATTAATGCAATCAAAATGACTATTCTACCCAAATTGCTTTATCTATTCAGAGTCCTCCCTATTCCAATTCCTTCCTATTTTTTGAGAATAGTACAAAAAAGAGCAACTTCGTTTATATGGGGCTCTTCTAAACCACGTATACCTATACACACACTACATCTTCCCAAAAATAAAGGAGGCCTGGGATACCCTAATTTTACTAACTACTACAGAGCAGCACATTTGGCCAGTCTGTCCAAATACCATGCAAAACAGGAAATCCCATTATGGGTATTTATAGAGGCTTCAGAAAATGACCCTCTATTAATATCAAACTTATTATGGCTTGATCCTAAAGACCGCTTTAAAATTCATAATCCCATAACTAAACACTTCTTATCTCTCTGGGATAAACTAAAAACCAAATATCAGTTACAATCTCCACACAATCCTCTCCTTTCTTTTATCAGAAATCCGGCCTTTTATCCGGCATGGATCTACCCAAATTCTTTTAAAGCTTGGACAACATCAGGCATTCAGACACTAAATGACTTCATAGCATCTAAATCATTCCTTTCATTCCCATCGCTTAGAGAAAAATATGATCTACCAAACTCTGATATATTTAGATATCTCCAAATCAAAAATTTCTATACACCATTCCTAAAGGGGGATACACCATTATCCCAATTATCCATTTTTGAATCAATCTGTACAAAAGATCCATTTGCTAAAGGTACAATTTCATCACTTTATAATCAATTATATGGAGTAGCAAATCTTAATAGACCCTCTTACGTTCAGAGGTGGGAGGAGGACCTGGGACGAACTTTAGAAGACACGGACTGGTCTAACATATGGCTCACATCTAAGTCATCTTCACCCAACATCTTAGCACTGGAGACAAATTATAAAGTCCTAACTCGCTGGTACCTTGTACTAGAGTGGCAAAATATTCACCTAATACCTCAGCTCTTTGTTTTCGAGGATGCCCAGAAATAGGCACATATTTACACATATGGTGGACGTGCCCAGTAATCCAAACCTTCTGGAAGGAAGTCTTCGTGATTGCATCTAAAATATTTAAAAAAATAATACAACCAGATCCATATTTAACTTTACTTAATCTAAAACCGGAATGGTTAACACTCTCTCAATTCAAACTTATGATCCAACTAATAACAGCTGCAAAACAAACAGTGGCCAAGGCATGGAAATCTCCTACATTTGTACTAGCAGAAACAATTCACAGAATGAATAATACAATGTCCCATGCTAAGATGGTAGCCATCGATCAAAATCAAATTCCAAAATTTGAAAAACTTTGGCATCCTTGGATAAAACAACAGTTCCTGTCAAACTTCAGTGACTCTGTCCTGTTGCCATGGTAACAGATTAAATGACTTACAAAGACACCCATTCTAAGGCTTCAAAGAGAACTAAAAAGAATAATAAACTGACGAGCGGGACAACCTTGTGGACCATACCTCTACCTTTCAACCCTTTTTCTTCTTTCTCTTTCCTTTTCTCCACCTTACGATTAAAGCTCATTATCAGAATTTATTTGACCTATATACACTCTACTTAAAAACAATATGTATAGTAGGTATAAATCATTTAAATACCTACAAAAGTAACTAAGGAAATGATATATATCTTTAATTTAGGTTTACGTGAACCCAATGTTTAATATTTGAAATTTCATGATATTTACCTATATAAACCCTACTGTAAAACAATGAGCTTACTTTATAGATCCTTGTAAACTTACTTTATGTATCTTTATAACATTGTATACTCAATAAACTTCTTTTGACAAGGAATAACTTTGTGCTGAAAATGCCTTAATAACTAGGCTGCAAATTATAATGATGATATAAAACAGTTCTTAAAGTGAAAAGCCAGATGAAGCCAAAATAATAATGAATAGTCCACATATATTGTGCAATCGTGCCAAAAAGGAGAAGATATTTCCAGAGAGTGAGTGTCTCGAATTCACAATGCTGTGCCGAACTGTCCACCACACCTCAGTGACATGAATCCACTCCCTTACGAATGGCACACTCACCAGCTGTTGAGACCCTACACTCTCGTGTTTGTCCAGACAAGGCTTTAACCCACTGACATGGGGGTTACCATGCGAGCATAGATATCCACTGCTCAGTGCACCGGACACTGTTCTTTTATTATTCTGAAGAAATCCATGTGTGTTTACCTGTGCCTCTGTCAGAGGCACAGATAAACACACATGGATTTCTTCAGAATAACAAAAGAACAGTGTCCGGCCTCAACAGCTGGTGAGTGTGCCATTTGTAAGGGAGTGGATTCATGTCACTGAGGTCTGGTGGACAGTTTGGCACAGCATTGTGAATTAGAGACACTCACTCTCTGGAAATATCTTCTCCTTTTTGGCACGATTGCACAATATATGTGGACTATTCATTATTATTTTGGCTTCATCTGGCTTTTCACTTTAAGAACTGTTTTATATCATCATTATAATTTGCAGCCTAGTTATTAAGGCATTTTCAGCACAAAGTTATTCAATTGAATTATCACGAAGTGTATTATTTAACATTGTCACTTTGTATATTAATATTTAGTGTTTAAGTTCACCCAGTTACCTGGGTGCGGTGTCATATCGCCCCAGGGGATTGATTTCACATTTATTTTTACAGGAATGGTTGAATGTATCATCCATATATACTGTTCACTTGTATATTTTTATGTGTGTTTAGATTTTTCTAGGGTTAGTTTGAGTACATGCAACTCACTCATTAAGAATAGAGTGAATGTATTGGTTATTTCACTTCACTACTAGGGGAGTAGCGCCACTATTCATCTATAGGGTGTTTTCAGATTTTATAATGTCAAGATACTGTATGTTTTGTACTTCCAGACTTAATCAGATTAATATGCTCAGTTACCCTTACCGTAAAAGACCTTGTTGTTCGGCCGACATATTGTTTACTGCATGAACCTCGACATTATAGACAGTATCATGACCGTGATACTACTGGTACTCAATTCTTGATTATAGATATTATATATTGCCCCATGGAGGGGAGGAGCAAATAAAAGAGGAGTCTCCAGACTAGAAACTTTTTGGATATAGGAGTTACAGACCCACTATCCACAAGGAATGAATATGGAGTGGGACATTAACTCGTTTATCAATCAATTCTAAAGAAATGATTTTCCTATTAATTATACCCGTCTATTTATTTATTTTATTTTATCAATTTGCCAGCACAGGGCTATTTATTCTATTCTATTTTTATTTTTTCCATTTATATAATGGAGGATATAATTTAAAAAAATTTTCTATTTGACTATATGTTCCTTTTAATGACTAAATATAAATTTTATATGTTTTTTCTCCATGGAAATTGGGATATTTTTACATATAATATTTTTATAATAATATTTTCAACACTTTTGTATGTAATTGATGGAATTTTGTATTACTTTTATTACTTTTGTACGCAATCGAAGACCCCGTATTGAACAATGCATTATTTAGTTACAATCATTATATCCTATTTATATACAATTTTTCTTTAACTGCTTCCCGACCGCCGGCCGTCAATTGACGGCCAGGCGGCGCAGCTCTCGTTGCGGGCGGACGTCATATGACGTCCTCGCTTTCCTAGGCCACCAGGGGGCGCGCGCGTGCCGCCGCCGGCGATCGCGCGCGCCCGCCGTGTCACTAGGCACCCGGTGCACGTGCCCGGCGGCCGCGATGTCCGCCGGGCACCCGCGATTACCGGTAACACAGCAGGACCATGGATCTGTGTGTGTAAACGCACAGATCCACGGTCCTGTCAGAGGAGAGGAGACCGATGATGTGTTCCCAGTACAGCGGAACACCGATCGGTCTCCTCCCCTAGTGAGTCCCCGCCCCCTACAGTTAGAATCACTCCCTAGCAACACAGTTAACCCCTCGATCACCACCTAGTGTTAACCCCTTCACTGCCTGTCACATTTATACAGTAATCAATACATTTTTATAGCACGGATCGCTGTATAAATGTGAATGGTCCCAAATATGTGTCAAAAGTGTCCGATGTGTCCGCCGCAATATCGCAGTCACGATAAAAATCGCAGATCGCCGCCATTACCAGTAAAAAAATTTTAAAAAAATAAAAATGTTATAAAACTATCCCCTATTTTGTAGACGCTATAACTTTTGCGCAAAACAATCTATATATGCTTATTGCGATTTTTTTTTACCAAAAATATGTACAAGAATACATATCGGCCTAAACTGAGAAAAAATTTGTTTTAAAGAAAAAAAAATTGGATATTTATTATCGCAAAAGGTCAAAATTATTGTGTTTTTTTTTAAACTTGTCACTCTTCTTTTGTTTATAGCGCAAAAAATAAAAAACGCAGAGGTGATCAAATACCACTAAAAGAAAGCTCTATTTGTGGGGAAAAAACAATAACAATTTCATTTGGGTACAGTGTTGTATGACCGCGCAATTGTCATTCAAAGTGCGACAGCGCTGAAAGCTGAAAAATGGCTTGGGCAGGAAGGGGGCGAAAATGCCCAGTATTGAGGTGGTTAATGCCATCTAGTGGCCTTTTTTCCCCTGGTCAATGGCTGGATGTGGACGCCGGTGTTTGCAATATGGCTGCGTCTAGAGCGGTTGTGTCATCTGACTTTGAGCAGTCTGGTCTTGTGTCGGTGCCCACATCGAGGCTTGGTTCAGTCCAGGGATGTGCACCGTAACGCCCGTGACGTCATGACATTGTAAATGGCCGCGCTGTCCTGGTTACAGTGCTATGGAGAGTGGATGTAGTGATGTCATGAATCAGCCTCATAACGAGACTTGGATCCGTTCTTTATTTTGATTACAATACCTGCCTCACAGATTCTGTTGATAATAGGAGATTTTTGTGTGGTATATCTTATCATTAATTTTGCTTTCCACGCATATATATAATCTATCTGTTTCTATTAGATATTTATTTTTGCTTTATACTTCCGGTCAACAACCGGAAGTGACGTAAATAACGTTCACTTCCGGTAGTATGCATTGTTTCTGTGGGGTCATTATTGATATATAAGCGGAGATGTCCGCACCCCAGAAGATGGCATTTTTGTTGAAACGCGCGTCGGGTGGACCGACATACATATACCGCTCTTTGTTCCTGTATTTACTAAGCCTAATTGATGATCCTCTAACATGTGAGTTTAATACTTTTCTTTTAAATAAAATTTATCCAAACGGTATCACGCTATGGGACTTTTATACTTTTCATTTATCTCTGCATGACCTTTGAACACCGAGCTTTTAACCTACTGGAATATTATCTTCAAATCTGATGACCCCTAACGTCTGTGCTAAGTCGGCATTTTGACTCAAGATCTGTTGTGCCAGCCCAGTCCGGTGTATCCATCAAGTCATTTGACTTACAAGCCTATATGACTTGGGGGGTGTAAGCCTCTTCAGGTCATCGACATCTGGTAAGCTTCTCTTGTTTACTGGTGGTGGTTCATTTGAGACAGTCCTCTGGAATAACTATGCTGTGTGAACACATGTTTAGCACTCTTACTAATTTATCCATTTAATTTTAATACATGTGCCAATTTTAGTTTTCAAATATAATATTTGCCGTGGTATGATTATGTTTTAGGCACTTGGTTAACATTCACTGATCCTATCAGTTTTTCAGTTTTTATTATGTTGTATATGTAGCATGGTTTATCTTGGTATAAGTCAATATTTTCACTAAAGCAATCCTTTATGCACTTTTTATATGTACTCACCTTCATATAGAAGGGCATTCTTTTTTTAGTCATATTTCTTTTTGTATAACAGCACTACACTTTTTACACCCACACGTATTACTTTTAGTCCAAAGCTGTGTTAGCTGCTATATACAGTTATATCTTACACAGCGCTGTATTTCCCCCATACTTTTTCTCAGAGGTTGCATTTGACCAGCTTTGTGTTGAATTGCATTTCTTCAGATGCAGCAGAGCCTACTGAGATGCATTTGGGTTGCAGAGAAAGCAGGACAAATACAGCCTTTTCTTGTCAAAAACACTATACATTGCATTTAAACCTGTGTGTTTGAACAGTGCTGCATTCAAACAGAAAAGACTACATTTGACACAAATGTCTGCCTACATGAGCCCTTATAGTGCAGAGCCATCTCAATCTGTTATTGACAGGTCTTTAGTTACTAAATAGGGATGAGCTGAACACCACCTGGTTCGGTTCGCACCAGAACAAGTGAACCGGCAAAATGTTTGAGCGAACATGCAAACCATATTAAAGTCTATGGGACACGAACTTGAAAAATCAAAAGGGATAATTTTAAAGGCTTATATGCAAGTTATTGCCATAAAAAGTGTATGGGGACCCGGGTACTGCCCAGAGAATATGTATCAATGCAAAAAAAGTTTTTAAAACAAGCGTTTTTTCAGGAGCAGTGATTTAAATAATGCTTAAAGGGAAACAATAAAAATGAAATATTTCTTTAAATATCATGCCTGGGCAGTCCCCTTACTCTGCCTGTAAAGTGGCACATCTGTGTGATGTGTAGAACAGTGCCACAGCAAAATGACATTTCTAAAAAAAAAGTTGTAATTTAAACTTGCTTGCGGCTGTAATGTATTGCCACCTCCCGGCAATATAGATGAAAAATCAATGAAAAAATTGGCATGGGTTCCCTCCCCCCAGTCCATACCAAGCCCTTCGGGTCTGGTATGGATTTTAAGTGGAATTCCACACCAGAATAAAAAAAAAACAGCATGGGGTCCCTCCAAAATCCATACTAGGCAATTTGGGTCTGGCATAGATTTTAAGGGGAACTCCACGCCAGAATAAAAAAAATTGGCATGGGGTCCCCACCAAAATCCTCACCTGACCCTAATCCGAGCAAGCAGTGAGGCAGGCCAGGAAAGGGGAAGACGACCAAGCTCCCCCTCCTGAACCATACCAGGCCACTTGCCCTCAACATGGGGAGGGTGATTTGGGTTCCACCCCAAAACACCTTGTCCCCATGTTGATGGGGACAAGGGCCTCGTCCACACAACCCTGGCCCGGTGGTTGTGGGGGTCTGCGGGTGGGGGGCTTATCTGAATCTGGAAGCCCCTTTAAAAAGGGGGTCCCTAGATCCTGGCCCATCTATGTGAATGGGTAGGGGTACATTGTACCCCTACCCATTCACCAAAAAAGTGTCAAAAAAGTTTTTGACAATTCCATTATTAAAAAATAAAAAAATAATAAATAGTGTTTCGCGATGTACATTGTCAATCACGCCGCCGTGATTGAGAAAAATAAATAGAAAAAATATGTAAAACTCTGCCTCAGTGGGAGGCCTCCCGGTGACTGCTGTCTTTTGGCTGTGATATAGGCAAAGGCAGGGCCACCCACTGATGTAATTGGATGACCCCGTCCCCTCTGATGTCACATGATGTCAAATTATGTCAGAAGTCGGTAGGAGTGACTAGGTTATGTCACCTGGTGGACTCGCCCTTGCCTAAATAACAGCTGTCACAGCCAAGAGACAGCCAAGAGGCAGCAGTCGCCGGGAGGCCTCCCATCAAGGTGGAGCTTTTTTTACCTATTTTTTGGGTCCGTCGGGCAGTGTGATTGAAGATAGATGGACATCACGGGACACTTTTTTCTTTTTTAATAAAGGAATTGTCAAAAACTGTCTATTGTGGTCCACTTGTTAAAGGGGGCTTCCAGATTCCGATAACCCCCCACCTGCAGACCCCTACAACCACCGGACCAGGGTTGTGGGGAAGAGGCCCTTGTCCCCACCAACATGGGGAAAAGGTGCTTTGGGGGCAGCACAAAGCATCCTCCCCCTGTTGAGGGCAAGTGGCCTGGTATGGTTCAGCAGGGGGCTCATCCCCCCCTTTCCTGGCCTGCCAGGCTGCTTGCTTGGATAAGGGTCTGGTATGGATTTTGGGGGGAACCCACGCCAATTTTTAAAAAAAAATTTGGCTTGGTGTTTCCCTTAAAACTATGCCAGACACAAAGGGCCTGGTATAGATTTTGGGGGGACCCCACGCTGTTTTTTTTTTATTTTGTTGTGGAGTTTCCCTTAAAACCTATACCAGACCCAAAGAGCCTGGTGTGGATTGGGGAGCATGCCATTTTTTCTTAATTCTGTCATAGTGTTCAGCTCTGCTGCCACTGCAGCTATGGGTGTCGCTGGTCTCACCTGTTACTTAATATTTGATTCCTTCCTGCTACTTCCTGTCCAGCCCCTCTATTTAAATCCCTCTCTGACTAGTTCTGGTTGCTTGAGCAACATTTGTTTCTGAGCTCCCTTCATGTAACCTACCTTAACCTGACCTCTCGTGAACTGATCTCATGTACCGACTCGGCTTGTTCTGATTACATTGTTGGCAGCCCGTCCTGACCTTGGCTCGCCATCCATCTCTCCTTTGCTTCATCCATCCATCCTTGTTTGACAGTAATTCTGGTATTTCCCTAGCGAGCAGGGTGAACCCGGGGGTCGTGACCTGGGGTCAGCACACAGCTAAGCCCAAACCCTCGTGAGGGAGTCCCTGGCAGATAACCGGCTGGCCTTTAGACTCCACGCCCTGGGGGATCCTGTGGACTCACTGTAAGTAGTACTGTGACAGTTTGCTCAAGCCATGAGCACCTCTGAGGATCAAATGCAAAATCTAGTTCAGAGACTTAACTCCCAGCAAGTAAATCAAGAGCAAACAATGCTGGTCCTTCAGGATCTTGCCTCCCATCTGGATCGTCTGCAACTCACTGCAATTTGAGCTCCTCCTGTTCCTGCTTCAGCTTCAGCTGCTCCCATGTTACCTGCTACACCTGGCAATCCCAGCCTGCATCTGCTGCCGCCACCTCATTTTTCTGGCAACCCTGGCAACCCTAAGGCTTGTCGGGGCTTCATTAATCAGTGTTTCATCCACTTTGAACTTTACAGCCACCAGTTTCCAACTGATCGCACCAAAGTCGCATATATCATCTCTCTCCTCTCCGGTGATGCACTAGCTTGGGCCTCCCCACTCTGGGAATCACACGATTCTATCACCTCCGACCTTCATCTCTTTTTGAATGCATTCCGGAAAACTTTTGATGAGCCCGGCAGAGTGTCTTCAGCTGCTGGGGCCCTCCTTCATCTTCGTCAGCAAGGAATGACAGTCGGCCAATATGCAGTTCAATTCCATACGCTGGCTGCCAAACTCAAATGGAATAATGAGGCCCTTACTACTACCTTCTGACAAGGCCTATCTGAACATGTCAAGGATGAACTCGCTGGACGCACCATTCCTACCACATTGGATGATTTAATCGCATTGGGCATTCAAATAGGCATTCGCTTTCAGGAGCAGGTCCTGGAGAAATCCAGATCCAGTTACCCCCTGCTGGCTGTCCAGCGCAGGTAGTCCAAAGACTTGTGGAACCCTCTCCATTTTCAATCTCTCACACATTGGAAGAACCTATGCAGCTTGGTGAACTCGCCTCACTCCCGAGGAATGTGCCTGACGCATGGGCTTGTGCCTTTATTGTGGCGATAAAAGACATCTTTTAAACTCCTGTCCAGTCCATTTGGGAAACTACAGTGTATAGGTCAGTCAGAGGGAGGTGATCTAGATGGATCCTGTAATTTTGTCCAGTTCCCTCGTTTCACCTTTCCTGTGGCTATCTACTGGGCTCAAAATTCCTATCAACTTTCTGCATACGTGGACTCTGGTGCTGCCGGGAATTTCATTGAACAATCTTTAGCTTTCAAGATGGACATTGCCTCTGTTGCTTGGCTATACCCCTTTCCATGACTGCAGTAGATGGCTCCTTCTTACCTATCTAGTGAATATATAAATATATATAATGATCCTGCGCAAAACCTTAATAGACAGTAAAAATGGTGATCACTAAAATCAATAATAATGACTTGTATAAAGACCCATGCAGCTGCTAAATGGTCTATAAACTAATATACAAAAAAATAAATAAATATAATATTAAGTGAATACTCCACTCAAAAGTGAGGATAATGCCAAACCTAATAACAAATGAAATAAAATCATAGTGAGAGAAATAAGGTCATGGTGAATATATATATATATAAAACCAATCCCAATAATATGAAAGTGTAAAAAATGAAAAAAATGGAAAAAATGGAAAAAAGTTCCAGAATAGCAGGTAAAAATAATGATGAAAATAGTTCATAGATCTTCACAATAAACAAAAGCAGAATGTATCATGTTGACTGTAGTGAACTGAATCCATTCAATGTGCTCACATAGCCCTTACCTTAAAGGTATAATAAAATGCCTTAAGCCAAATGGATGGTTGCCACAGCTCCACAGCCCCGGATCCGTTCGGAAGGAAGATGACCACTTGGAAGGATGAACAGGATCAGCCTCACCACAATGAGCAAATCCTCATAGAAAAATGAATAGACTTCCAATAGTGCATTATCGCAAATATACCAAGTTTATCAAGATAAAAACAAAGTATAATATTAAAAAACTGCTTAAGTATAAGCAATTGGAGCCAAGCAAAAGGATGCCAAACAGTAAAAATGGCGTTCTAAGCCACCTAGTATGTCACTTCTGGTCCGCAATTACAACAACCGGTTCATAGTAACGACTTCCGGTTACGTCAGTTGCGTCTATCCTATGCGTTATGCCACGCCCTCGTGACTTCCCTGAGGAAGTCTCTTCCCTGAGGAAGGTACTATACCATTAACATTACTTTTCGTCCAGGTGCCAAAAACCTTCGAGCCGATGCCTTGTCCAGGTCATTTGATTTCAACGATTCTGAGAATCACCTAGATCCTAGTCCCATCATCCCTCCGCAGTGTATTCTAGCCACTACACTACCGGGTAAAATTTTTGTAGTTCTCGTACTTCGTCCCAAACTCCTTGCTTGGGCACATGACTCCAAGTTCTCTGGACATCCTGGCATACCTCGTACTTGTGACCTTCTTCAGTGTCATTACTGGTGGCCTTCTCTTCGTAAGGATGTCAAGGAATATGTTCAAGCTTGTACAGTTTGTGTACTATCCAAATCTTCCACGTCCGCCCCTGCTGGGTTGCTTTTGCCCTTACCAGGTCCCGATATACCTTGGCATTGTATTTCCATGGATTTTATCTCAGATCTGCCCCCCTCAACAGATTCTACAGTCATCTGGGTAGTGGTGGATCGGTTCTCCAAAATGTGTCACTTGATTCCTCTCCCAGGCCTACCTTCTGCTCAAAGTCTTGCCACAAATTTCATTGAGGAGATCTTTAGTCTTCATGGGATGCCTTCACATATCATCTCTGACAGAGAAGTTCAATTTACTGCTCGGTTTTGGAGAGCCTTGGCTCCTTTGGGATTAAATTGGATTTTTCATCTGCCTATCATCCCCAGTCCGATGGGCAAACGTAACGTGTCAATCAAAATGTAGAACATTTTCTCTGTGCCTTCATCTCAGCCCACCAAGATGACTGGGTAGACCTTTTGCCCTGGGCAGAGTTTGCCTTAAACCATCACTCCAATGCCAGTTCTGGAAAATCTCCCTTCTTTACTGTTTACGGGCAGCATCCATCTGTTCCCTTTCCTGTTCCCATTTCTCCTTTTGTACCAGCAGCATCTGAAACTCAAAGGTCCTTCAACTCAATCTGGAAAGAAGTCTCTGAGAATCTTTATCCAGCTGCTTCCAGGCATAAAATGGCAGCAGATCGTCATCGCCGTCCGACTCCTAAGTTCCTGCCTGGCTATAGAGTTTGGCTCTCTATTAAGCACATCTGACTCCGGGTGCCCTCAATGAAATTTTCCCCTCGCTTCATTGGTCCATTTCCTATTCTACATCAGATCAATCCAGTTGCTTTCAAGCTCTGTCTGCCTTCTCATCTCAGGATACCCAACGCCTTCCATGTCTCCCTGCTCAGGCCACTGGTCCTCAATCGCTTCTCTCGCCCTTCTTCTCACCCCGCTTCTGTGGCTGATACCATGGATCAGTATGAGATTAAAGAAATATTGGACTCCAAGTACTCCCAAGGGAGGCTACTCTATCTGATTGATTGGAAGGGCTATGGTCCGGAGGGGAGGTCTTGGGTTCCTGCCACCGATGTCTCAGCCCCACAGTTGGTGACCAGATTCCATCAGAAATTTCCCTCCAAGCCAGCCCCCAGACGTGTAGGGGGACCTCGTAAGACGGGGCACTGTCACAGATCAGCTCTGCAGCTGATCTGTGTCTCACCTTTTCTGCTGTAGGCTGGCTGGCACCTGTTGCTCCACTAGCTTGTGTTCAGCTCTGCTGCACTCTGATTCCTTCCTGCTACTTCCTGTCCAGGCCGTCATGTGCTTCTCTATTTAAATCCTTCTCTGACTAGTTCTGGTTACTTGAGCAACATTTGTTTATGAGCTCCCTTCGTGTAACCTGCCTTAACCTGACCTCTCGCGAACTGATCTCTTGTGTACCGACTCAGCTTGTTCTGATTACGTTGTCTGCAGCACGCCCTGAGTTTGGCTCGCTATCCATCTCTCCTTTGCTTCATCCATCCATCCTTGTCTGATAGTGTCTTCTGGTATTTCCCTAGTGAGCGGGGTGAACCCGGGGGTTGTGACCTGGGGTCAGCACACAGCTAAGCCCAAACCCTTGTGAGGAGGTCCCTGGCAGAATACCGGCTGGCCCTTAGACTCCATGCCCTGGGGGATCCCGTGTCACCTGCTCGCCTGTGGGCTCACTGTAAGTAGTACCGTGGCAGGTTCCACTTAACCACTTCACTGCACTATTATATACTCTGCACTAGGGATGAGGTTCGAGTTCGAGTCAAACTCATGTTCGACTTGAACATCGGCTGTTCACCAGTTCGCCGAACAGCGAACAACTTGGGGTGTTCGCGGCAAATTCAAAAGCCGCGGAACACCCTTTAAAAGTCTATGGGAGAAATTAAAAGTGCTAATTTTAAGGGCTTATATGCATGGTATTGTCATAAAAAGTGTTAGGGGACCTGGGTCCTGCCCCAGGGGACATGTATCAATGCAAAAAAAAGTTTTAAAAATTGACGTTTTTTCGGGAGCAGTGATTTTAATAATGCTTAAAGTGAAACAATAAAAGGGTAACATTCCTTTAAATTTCGTACCTGGGGGAGATATGTATATATGTATATGTATATATGTATATGTGTATATATATGTGTATATATATATATATATATATATATATATATATATATATATATATATATATATTAATACATTGACTGCACTGTATATATATTCTACACTGACTACACTGTATATATACTGTATATACTAAACTGCTTGCACGCCACTAAGTAACCGACCTAATCTAGCTAGTTTTCAATCTCTCTCCATTAATCCACGCTATACACGGCCACTGTGTATGCAGCCTTATATAGTGTGGGGCGTGGACTTAGCCCGCTGAGCCATGATTGGCCAAGCACTCCCTGCCTTTGGCCAATCATGGCACTCACAGCAGATCATCCTGTGAATGGCTAAAGCATGCAGGTCAGGTGCATGCTTTGGCCAATCAGCAGCCATCAATGCACTGCGATCTCACGGTGTATTATGGGGTGCTCTACGGCGCTTGAATTTGCCATGAACGCCCCATATGTTTCTTTTCTGCTAACAAACGAACACCCGGGACCATCCCTGGTCCAATCGGGACCATCCCTATTCCTAAACTATTCAGAAGCAAGAGCTAAGTACTTTATATCATAGGGTAAGCTACACATTGGTGTATCCTATCTTAAGAGTTTTTTGGGATCTTCATACAAAACAATTGCTGATTATTCCTACTTAATTTTGCTGAAACAGCTACATGTCCTCTTAAAATTTCTATACTGTTCAAATGTTTGTCTCATTAATGTCTGATATTGGTTACTTACATTTGAAAGTTAACTGATTGCCATTCACTATTAGGTATATCTATTTATTATATTAACAAACCATGGCATGAAAAATATTTACCTTAAAAAATATCTATACCCCTAATAATTTTTTTTTTTTTAGTTTTGGATACAATTATAAAATGTTAATGTTGGGTTTTATTGATATCTTGGGCACCATTAAATAGATTCCTCTTCACTGTCCATTCTAGATACATCTGTTTAAAAGACAGGGAGTGAGGAAAATCTGCAACAGGGAAACAAGTAACAATAAAAAGGAGGCAAATCTAAGATTTCCCTACACGTCCTTTCCTTTGTACCAGAAAGAAAGTGAAGGAATCCCTAAAAGAGTCTTTGGCTGCAAAGAAAAAAAAAAGACAGAAGTTTTAATCCTTCCCCACTTTATCCAGAAATTAAGACAAAATATTTTTTTGTGTGTAGATACATTTTATCATTCGTATGGCTATATCATCACCAAATGAAGTGACACTGTTAGGCATGTATTATAGGCATGTATTTTGCTTTACCCCAATTTTGTTGTTTTTTGGTCATTTAAAGAAAAAAAAAATAAAGTGATATTAAAGCTTTGTTTTGTTTTTTTTTTAATTAAAATAATGAACATATTATACTTACCTGCTCTGTACAATGATTTTGCACAGAGCAGCCCTGATTCTCTTCTTGCGTGAGTGCTCCCATAGAAAGCTGCTTTCTATGGGGACACTCATGTGGGCTTGCTCCTGACCTGCCCTGTCTGTATCTATAGACACAGACAAAGTGGCTTTGCCCTGCCCCTGATCCCTCATCACAAGATTTGATTGACAGCAGTGGAAGCCAATGGCTCCCACTGCTATTAATATACCTAGTGAGGAGGGAGAGTACCAAGAGAGCCACTGCTCTTGTGCACAGCACTGGATCAAGATCAAGCTCAGGTAAGTATAAGGGTGGGCTGAGGGGATCCTGCAGCACAGAAAGTTTTTTTTTTACTTGAATGCATAGAATACACTAGGGTAAAGGGCCGTAAGGCTTTAGAAACACTTTAAGGCATGGAAAGTTTGTGACTGTTCAGCAAAGCAGTCTGAAAAAATGGAGAATAGATTGAGATTCTCCAAACTCATAACTCTTTATTAGATCAACTATTATTGTTTTTCTGTTTGTTGCTTTCAATGTTTTCATGATCTGTACTGTAAATAGTGAGAGGAGGCAGGAAATCTGCAGGACTCCATTTATAACAAATCAACTTCACTTTTATTGGAGGCTGGAGAGTGCAGTGCCTTAAGCTACAGTTTACTTTTCCATATGTTGCCACTCAGTATTGCTGTGTTGTAAACCAGTAGGGGATGCTTTGGACCCTTAACCATTTATTACAGAAAGCATTGTTAATATTTTAGATTTGCAAATACAAGTAGAAGCTGTTATTCAAAATGTTAACAACCAGTGTTATGCCCTGTACACACGGTCGGACATTGATCGGACATTCCGACAACAAAATCCATGGATTTTTTCCGACAGATGTTGGCTCAAACTTGTCTTGCATACACACGGTCAGACAAAGTTGTCGGAAAATCAGATCGTTCTAAACGTGGTGACGTAAAACACGTATGTCGGGACTATAAACGGGGTAGTAGCCAATAGCTTTTGTCTCTTAATTTATTCTGAGCATGCGTGGCACTTTGTGTGTCGGATTTGTGTACACACGATCGGAATTTCCGACAACGGATTTTGTTGACGGAAAATTTTATAGCAAGCTCTCAAACTATGTGTGTCGGAAATTCTGATGGAAAATGTGTGATGGAGCCCACACACGGTCAGAATTTCCGACAACAAGGTCCTATCACACATTTTCCGTCGGAAAATCCGACCGTGTGTACAGGGCATAACAGTAATGTTATGCTTATTTTGAAAGGCACTCATTTTAAACTGGCAAATTTTTGGTTTGATTTATAGGAGAAAATAATTTAAAAAGCATAAAAAATTAATTCAACTGAATAGGCCACCCCTTTCAGTTGGCTGAAAATATACTTGTGATAGAAAAAAACTGAAGTGTATTTTAAAGTAGCCAAGAATTTGGAAAACCTGCAAAATTCCACTAACTTAGCAAAAGTACTACATTCATGTCATGATAAAGCCATCTAGAAAATGGATAAAAACTTACACCCTTATATTATTCCTTTTTGACAATATATTTTTAAATAAAATTAAACCTGTTAAGTAAATTGGTAAAAAATGAAAAGTATTCATGAGACTAACAAACAGCTACCTTTTCAAAGTGTGGCTTTTTATCTAATAATATTCTTATCCAGATAATGAATGTGGATTTTTAACATATGCTTCACCAACTAGATAAAAAATCTGCAATCTAGCCTTCTAGTGTATGACTTTCAAAACTGCACCAAGCTTACTAATTAAAATACATTTTTACATATTTTTCTACACAGTCATTAAGTTTATTTAATTCTTTTTATCTAGACCCCAAATGACAGCAGCATTTGATGTGATATTAATGATGTTTTGAGAAGCAATATAGGTACTGTGCTTGGAAAATATAACTGTTTGAAATTCAAACTGTGACTGATTGCTGTGCCCAAGACTAACAAATGGTGAAAAATAATAAGAATGCTAAAAACAGAGCTGATGGCTGTATTGTTGCTAGTCACTAAATTCCATGCTGACCATATACAAGAATTGTACTATTTACTACTTAAAAAATATTAGACCTGTGCTGACACATACATGATTCATTACAATTCAGAACAAAATTTACTGTACAGCCCCCATCAGAAATAAAATAATCCTAATAATCAAAGAAAGGCACAAGCAAAATAAAGATGGATTCCTAATTGTTATACACCCATAAACCATTAAACTGCAAAAGAAGTGAATATGTAAGGTCTGAATATGTTTAATTCTTCCAACAAATTAAAAGGTAGTTTACAAAAAGTAAAATTCACTTATGCTAGTCTGGTGTGTGTGTCCCAATTACAGTAGCATAAAAACATCCACTGTAAGAACTCCTTACATATGACAAAGTAGAAACATTTGTGAACACAGGAAGTGAGAAAGAAAACATCATACATTATTAAAAAAAGCATAAAGAAAACTTTACCCAATATAACCTATGTGCAAATTTACTATGTTCAAAAATTAAGCACAAGATGCAGAAATCCTGTTCAGAATGCTTCCAGATATCTTTCTTTAATTAAGTGGTTTCATGCAAAGTCTGTGTGTTCACTTTGGAAGTATCATCAATTTTATGATCTATTGAAATACTGAAGGTAAGAAAATTAAATATGCTGAATTATCACAAAAGCTGCAGCAAGTTTATTTATCAATGTCAAAGGAAAAAGTTATATAAAAATAATCTATAAGCCTCAGCCAACATTTTTTTAAAAGATTTTATTTCCTTCCACTTCCTGCTGAAATGCAAATAGCATGATACAGTATTAAATGGTATGCCTGTTTATTTTAGGTTGTTAGGTAGAGATGTTTGAAGTGATTTGTGCTGACCAGGACTTAACTGGATCATGCCAGTTAGCTTGATATGGCTATCATTGTAATGTTGACCCTTTGAACCGCTGTGTGTCTCAGCCAGGAGGGAGAGTCCCGGACAGTGGAGTCTCTCATGCAACATCGCTGGATCGAGACGGGGCTCAGGTAAGTATAAGGGGGCTGAGAGGGGTTGCTGCACATAGAAGTTTTTTACCTAACTTTTATAATTGTACTTACTTGTTGTTAACTTAGAAATGTCAGTTATTGTGCCCAAGGGATTTTGAGAATGTAAAGCAGCTTTGAATGAGGAAAAATCCAAATCAGGTGCAGGCCAACTAAAGGTCAGATGCACTTGTCAAGGAACAAGAAGCATTACAAACTTGTTACCATCACATTGATAAGTGATCTCAAATTTGGAAAGCATTAAAGTTGGACCAAACTTAATAATTTTAAATGCACCAAACCAAATCTGAATTTCAGTGTTTTTGTAGGAGGTTTGGCGGCTCAAACTGCTTGTGCATCTTTGTCATCTATCAATCTATCTGTTATGACTATCATCTCTAGTTACCCATGTTCTTGCAGGTGCTGGGAGCTTAGTATCCTTTAGAATCCCTTGTTAATTTAGTTCATGTTATTTGTACTTAAACTAGTTCTGGCCATATTCATTTTGCTGCTAAGCAAATTAATGATTCCCCAGAGTGCATCCCAATTTTGTTTTGTTTCACTTTTAGACCTCATAATTTTGTTAGGGGCTGACAGAAGCTGCATCGTTTTCTTTTCTGTAATTCTCACTTTTTTGGATCCTAGCTCAGATTCACATTAACTTCAATAGAAATTCCAGTTTCTAATTCCCACATTTCAGAAGCTTCTGAGTTTTTTATAAATTTTGCCTAAATCACAACTGATATAACTTTTCAGTAATTCTCTCATCGCTACTCGTGAATCATTATATACGAATGTAAGTTTTATATTGCAGAACGTCAACCCTCACATTTTCTTCCTCCCAGAAAACTTTCACGCAAAACTATCTATAGAAATGTTTGGGGCAGGTGAAATAAAATGTCCACAGTGTATGAAAATATTAGAGGAAGACCTCACAGAAAAACAGCAGGAGTCCTATTGACTGATATGAGAAGCCTTACCTTCCATCTTTTCAGTATTTAGACTGGTTTTACTTTTCCCTAGGTGTGCTTAGGTCACATTGTACAAAGGAAAGATGACAAATTCACAATATGATTTCATACCTAATTACTGATAGAATAAATTAATAATAGCTTAAATATAATGACTAGAGATGAGCCGAACACCCCCCAGTTCGGTTCGCACCAGAACATATCGAACAGGCAAAAAAGAACACACCAACACCGTTAAAGTCTACGGGACCTGAACATGAAAAATAAAAAGTGCCCATTTTAAAGGCTTATATGCAAGTTATTGTAATAAAAAGTGTTTGGGGACCCGGGTCCTGCTCCAGGGGACATGAATCAATGCAAATTTTTTTTTTAAATGAAAGTTTTTTCGGGAGCAGTGATTTTTTTCATGCTTAAAGTGAAACAATAAAAATTAAATATTCCTTTAAATATCTTGCCTGGGGGTGTCTATAGTATGCCTGTAAAGTGGCACATTTTTCCAGTGTTTAGAACAGTACCACAGCAAAAATGACATTTCTAAAGGAAAAATTGTCATTTAAAACTGATCGCGACTGCAATGAATTGTCAGGTATCGGAAATATAGATAAAACTCATTGAAAAAAAGGGCATCAGTTCCCCCCAGTCCATTACCAGGCCCTTTGGGTATGATATGAATATTAAGGGGAACCCAGAACCAAAATTTAAAAAAAAATTGCATGGGGTCCCCCTAAAATCCATACCAGACCCCTCAGGTCTGATATGGAAATTAACTGCCAAAATTTTTAAAAAATGGCGTGGGGTCCCCCAAAATCCATACCAGACCCTTATCTGAACACGCAACCTAGAAGGCCGCATGAAAAGAGGGGGGCGAGAGAGCAGCCCCCCACCCTCCTGAACTGCACTAGGCCACATGCCCTCAAAGCACCCCCAAAGCACCTTTTCCCCATGTTTATGGAGACAAGGGCCTCATCCCCACAACCCTTGCCCAGTGGTTGTGGGGGTATGCAGGCGGGGGGGGCTTATCAGAATCTGGAAGCCCCCTTTAAAAAGGGGACCCCCAGATACCAGCCTCCCCCTATATGAATTGGTAATGGGGTATATTGTACCCCTACCATTTCACAAAAAAAGTGTCAAAGATGGTAAAAAAAGACAAGAGACCTTTATTTAAAAAAGTCCTTTATTAAAAAATAAAAAAATTAAAATGTCCCACGATGTAAATCCACACCGCCTGACAGACCAAAAAAGAATTAAAAAAAAAGCCGCAACTGTTCCGCCTCCATGGGAGGTTCCCACCGACTGACACTTCTTCTGGTTGACAGTTCTTATATAGCTGAGGGCAGGGCCACCCGGTGACGTAAAGAGGTGACCCCGTCCCCCTCTGATGCCACGGGGAAGCCACGGGGAAGCCCCAAAGCACCCTCCCCATGTTGAGGGCATGTTACCTGGTACAGTTCAGGGGGGGCATTCTCTCATCTCCCCTCTTTTTTTTGCATTAACAATTTATTAAAATTTTCACGGGGATACAAAACAAAGAAAACGGGGGGATAGGGTACACACATAATACATATTTTGCAAGGATATAAGCGCATAAACTTATGCTAGAATTCCAGCTGAGATATCCCAGGGGGCTCGAACAAAAAAGGAAAAATGAATCCGTGTAGATAATCCAACACTAAACAAAAACCAAGAAGTCCAATAACAGGAGAATAACAAGAATAAGTTAATTAGTTAATAACGTTAAGGATAGCCCTTATAGCTCATTCCAAGCACTTCCAAAATGGGCAGGTTGGACGGGGGGAGCAGTGTAAAAAAAAAAGAGGGGGGATGGGGCTCAACTAGGGGGGAGAATCAATTGGGTATATGGGGCAGGTTAGATCTAAATCGGACAAGGAAGGGGGTGAGGATATCACCAACTGCCCTCTCCTTTGCCTGAAGATTCAGTAGGAAATGCAGCATTATTCCTGAAATATAGGAGTGACTACTTAGAACGAACCTTAAATAGTTAATGGGTAAGTCATGTTGCCTCATGCATGAGTTCCTCAAATGGCTGAGAGTTTTTAAAAGACAACCAAGATTCCCAAATGGCAGTGAATTTATCAGCTTTGTCCAAGGAAATGTAAATCAGCTACTCCACCTCCACTATGCGATTGATTCGCTGAATCCATTCAATTACCGAAGGTGGGGATGTTGATCGCCAATGCTCTGGCACACACATCCTGGCAGCATTGACCATAAGCATTGTGATCGATTTGTAATAGCGTTTTTTGGGAAGTTTAGACAAATGCAGTAGATATTGCGC
Source organism: Aquarana catesbeiana (assembly GCF_042186555.1). Classification (NCBI taxonomy): domain Eukaryota; kingdom Metazoa; phylum Chordata; class Amphibia; order Anura; family Ranidae; genus Aquarana; species Aquarana catesbeiana. The sequence continues at coordinate 357,513,783 of NC_133327.1, read as the reverse complement.
TGGTGAAAAATCTAGCTTAAGAGATGATACTTTCACTATAATCTTATGTACTTTAAGCCAGATTGACTGCAGCCCTGAGCAGTTCCACCAGGTGTGAAGAAACGTACCCCTTTCCTTACCAAAACGCCAGCACTGATCAGATACTGAGGGGTAGTATTTATGTAGCAAGTCTGGGGTTCTGTACCAGCGTAAGCATATTTTTTCGTCCAAGAATAGGGGAGAGTCCTTTCCAGGAGGGATTGTTGACTGCTTGTGAGATTAAGTGGGAGGATCAGGGACTTAGAGGAGTTAACTTTATAGAAGGAGGCAGAGCTAAATTGAGCAATGATGTCTTGGATTGCTGGGATAGAATGGGCTGGATTTGTGATCAGTAGTATGACATCATCGGCAAAGAGGCTTATTTTGTGTTCCTTGTCGCTGTGTATGATGCCTGAAATGCGCTCATCTTCTCTAATCTTTGCTGCTAGCGGTTCCATAAGTAGAGCAAAGACGAGAGGGGAGAGTGGGCAACCCTGGCGAGTGCCGTTAGTGATCGCGAATGGTGTAGACAGGGTTCCGTCTGTTAGCACTCTGGCGGATGGATTTGAATAAAGTGAGAGTATGGCAGTTTGAAACCTGCCGGTGATACCAAATTTGGATAGTACTGCTCTTAAAAATCCCCAGTGCACTCTATCGAACGCCTTCTCTGCATCCAATGAAAGTAGCAGAGAAGGCGTTCGAGACTGGGTGACCTGATGAATTAGATTGATGACCATTCTTGTTGCATCCGGGGCCTGTCTGTCCGGCATAAAGCCTACTTGATCCGGGTGCACCAGAGAAGGAAGACAGGACATCAATCTGTATGCCATGACTTTTGCAAATATTTTGACATCCGTGTTAAGAAGCGAGATTGGTCTGTAATTAGTTGTGGAGGTGGGGTCTTTTTCTGGTTTGGGAATAGTAGTGATAATTGATCGTAACATGTCAAGTGGTAGAGAACCAGAGGTGGCAGCAGAGTTGAAGAGGTCAGTTAGGTGGGGGGCAATGGGTTTTGCAAATGTTTTGTAAAATTCGTTTGTGAAGCCATCCTCTCCAGGTGATTTGTGGAGAGGTAGAGTGTTGATGGCCTTCAGGACTTCTTCGTCTGAAAAGGGTCGAGAGAGATCCTCAGAATGAGTAGGGGATATAGTCGGGAGATCAATACTAGATAGGAAATTGTGTATGCTTTGGTCTGTGGGTTGAGGGGTAGCTGTGTCACTTGCAAGGTTATAGAGGGATGAGTAATAGTCGCTAAAGGCGTTAGCTATATCCTGTGGGTTTGTTAATAGTTGTTTGGTGGTGGGATGGTGAAGGGAAGCTATTTTATTTTTAGCCCGTTGAGCCTTGACTTGTCGGGCTAGTAAGGCTCCAGCTTTGTTTCCTAAAGCATAATATTTGGCCTTAGTGAATTTGAGATTTTTTTCAAATTTAAAGAGTAAAAGTGAACGGAGTTTTTGCCGCTGCTCTAGTAGGTCACTGGCTAGTTGTGGAGATGGAGCAAGTTTATTTTGGTTTTCTAACCGGGTGATTTGGGAAAGGACCTCGTCAATATGCTTAGACCTCTGGTTTTTAACATTGCTATGAAGCTTAATTAAAACACCACGCATGTAGGCTTTATATGCTGACCAAAGTACAAACCTATCAATATCCGGTTGATTGTTCATTTCAAAGTAGGAGCAGTGTTCAGTAGCAATTTTTTGGACAATATTTGGATCAGAGATGAGGGAAGAGTCAAGTCTCCATATTCTGGTTGTCCTTCGACCACAGTTTCCCACAGTAAGGGAGATGGGTGCATGGTCTGACCATGTGATGGATCCATTGTCGGAGTGTGTGACGTCTTGAAGGGTGAGTTTATCAACAAGGAAGAAGTCAATGCGGGAGTATGAAAGTTGAGAAGAGGAGAAGTAGGAAAAGTCACGTTCGTTACCGTGTTGGCATCTCCATGGATCATAAAGATCGTTTGCTTGAAGAAAGGGGTTCAGAGCAGATCGATGGTTTCTAGTCGTGGATGTAGTGTCCAAGCTGGGATCTCCAATTATGTTGAAGTCGCCTCCTATAAGAAGTCTCCCTTTACGAAGTTGTATTATTTTCTTGTATATTCGGTTGTGGAAGCTCAGTTGTCGTTTGTTCGGTCCATAAATGTTGACCAATGTATAGGTGATTTGGTTTACATCGCATATGAGGATCAGAAAGCGGCCACGGGGGTCCGCGATTAATTGATGTAGTTTGAATTGTAGTGTGTTTCGTATGGCGGTGAGGACTCCACCTTTCTTCTTCTGATCTGAGGCCAAAAAAACCTGATCAAAATTTTTTAGAGTGAATCTGGGAGTTTTGTCAATTGCAAAATGAGTCTCTTGTACTAAAAGTATATCAGCTTTTTGGGTATTGGCTTCTCTGAGGAGTGTGGATCTCTTCTGTGGGGAGTTTAGGCCCCTGGCATTAATAGAGACAATTTTAAAAGCCATTCTAGAATAGTAAAGACAGGGAGGATTGTCCCCAGGTCTGGGTGGTGCTTGATCGGCGTAATTCGAGTCGCTAAGCTCACTTAATGTGTTGTGAACGAGATGGGTTGTCTGATGCTTAAGGGGGTAGCGACCCGGGTATAGCTAGGTAGAAAAGTGGGTAGAGAGTGGCTGGTGTAGGGAGTGGGTAGAGGGTCTGTGATTAAAAAGGGCGAGCCCAGTAACAAAAGAGATCTAGGCTCAATGTGCAGAAACTACTGCAAACAATCAGCAGAGGGGGAGAGAACTGATGTCCACAACGTGGGACAGGGATCTCTGAACAGGCAGGCAAGTACTGGATAGAGGCATTACAGTTTCCCAGCTATTTAGTGGATATGTAGAAGGGTACGGATCGTATATGTCAGGGATTTGGAGCGTCTCCTCCGGTCTCCATGTGAATTGGAGGGTGATCAGAAGGGCATGGCCGTTCCTCCGGGATGATGTGCCAGTTTCTCAGGAGTGTAAGACCCATAGAGAGGGTGCGAACTACATGTGTTTTGTTTTGATGAGTAATGAGTAGTTTAGTAGGGAAACCCCATTTGTAGGGTATCTTATGATTCTGAAGTGCTTTGGTTATAGTCGACAGCTGTCTACGATTTTCCATTGTTGCTTTGGATAAATCAGCATACAGAGCGATGTTGGCGAAAGGATCAGGGAGTCTCGCGGTTCATTTAGCTGCGTGCATTACTTTTTCCTTAACAGTGAAAAAGTGGATACGTGCTAAAACATCCCTGGGAGTGGAAGCAGGAAGGTGAGATGGCTTTGGTAATCTATGTGCCCTGTCAATTTCCATGTCCCGGGCAGATAGGTCAGGCGAAAGGGCACGCATTAGGGATTGCAGAAATTGTACCAGATCCGATTGTTGGATCGACTCTGGAATATTGCGGAATTTAATATTATTTCGCCTGGAGCGGTCTTCGAGGTCTGCGAGCTTCAGATTAATTATTTGAAGTTCATCTTCATGGTCTGCAAAGCCATCCACTAGGTCATTATGAGCAGAGAATAAATCTCCCATCTTGGCATCCATTTGTGTTATGGCTTGATCGTGCTGATTAACAGTTAGTGAGAGTGAGGAGACAGCTGTGGAAAGATCAGTATAAAGTGTTTGTCTTAGTGAGAGCAGCATGTTTTTCATGGTGTTCTCAGATAGTGGCTGATCTGAGGCAGGGAATGCATCTAGCACTGATGATTTTTGAGGAGGAGGGAGAGTGAACAGGCATGCAGCTGTGACAGGCTGTGTCTGCTGTGGCTCATCCGTTCTGAGCCGAGTTTTGGCAGGGCTGGAAGTTGTGGGTGAGTTAGGAGGAGAGCACTCACCCTGTATGCCTGAGGATCGGTGGAGCTCCGGAGTCAGTGTGAGGCTCTGATTTATATGTGAAGAGGAGAGCCGCTCTGTCATGTCACGGCCGCCGCCGGCGCCATCTTGGCCGCTCGTCAGGTCTGACAGGGCATAATAGTCTGTCAGTTTCCTGGGGAGTGTGGATGATTTTCTCCTCTTCAGCATGTCTATCCGCTGTGCTGGAGTGTTTGGGCAGCTGATGAGTGTGTTTCCCCTTCACAGGAGCCGCTATTTAGGTCGCTTTAGCTGGATAAGCTGTGGAGCTGTTAATCTAGGCAGCCATCCACACAAGCCGGCAAGCCACGCCCCCCGCGTAAGCATATTTTGTATCCATTCTCTTGTACAGAGGCATTTAAAGATCCCTTGTGGATATAAAGATTGATACGATCCCAATCTTCCTCGTCTATCTCCACTCCCAAGGCAGAATTCCTGTAGGTGCGATCCGTGCGAAACAGTGCTGAGGGATTCCCGAACAGGGAGGCATAGATACACGAGATAACATGCGACTGAGGCTCTGCATGGGAGCAAAGAGATTCCAAGGCTGTAGCAGAATTGGTGAACTTCTCCCTACTAGCTGGGGCATCGAGAAAATGCTTAAGTTGCATATAGGACCAAAATGGAAATGCTCCCATTTTAGAGATTTCTGTGAGTTCCGATTGTCGCATAAAGCGGCCTCTGCAAAAAAAATTGTTTGGCCAACATCTCCTCATAAGGCCACTCCACTCGTGCAAATGCTCCAGATACACCTGGAGGGAATTCCGGGTTGCCTCTAATCAGTGGCGTCTCCAGCTTTCATATTAAGGGGGGGCACCTGGGGGGACAGGGACAAAAGTAGGGGGGCAACTATAAAATGCAAATATATATATATATATATATATATATATATGTTCTGCAGTGAGCTCCCTTCCTACTGTATTGGGGCCCCCCCCAGGGTGGAAGAAAACAAGAGATATATTTCACCAGCATACCAAGAAAATTTAGGGTCCAAAGCAGTGGGAGAACTATCAGGGTTGCAAAGGTTGTCTTGCCACCGAGCCCTGGTGTTCTGCCACTGTGGGGTTCCCCAGCCTCCTCTTGCTGTCCTGCCCCTGCTATTGACAGTGCTGGTCTGGCATCTCTTGGAATTTACAGGCTGGTTCTCCTGTTCTAAGGATGGAAGAAATCAGTCTGTTTTTTCAGTAACTGAGAGTCCTGGTAAAGTTCTTCCTGCAACTCGCTCTTCTCCCTGCCAGTGAGGATGCAGGGGAAGGAACAGATCGGGCGGCCATGGTTGTGTGAGCGCTCGCATTATGCAGTGTCAGCGAGCAGAGGGAGGGGGGAGGAATCACCCGCAGGAGCTGACTGGGAACGCTCTCTCTCTTAGACATTGCCTTTTTGTAAAAAAAAACAAAACATTTTTTTTTTAATTGGGGGGCACATGGTGGGGCACAGCATAATGTTGGGGGGGTGAGGGCCCCCTCTGCCCCCCCTAGGGATGCCATTGCCTCTAATTGGAGTGATGGAGCACAATTTGTCTGAAACCGAGTGGATAACACAGGCTCTATCAAACGCGTGAAGAGTGGCACTGACAAGGGGATGAGCCAAGACCTGTGGAGATACCTTGTTTCTGGATATCCACGGGGCATGTCATAGATTAGAATTCGAGATCAAGTTCTCAAGGATCACCCACCCTTTGTATTTGGCATGTACATTCCAATAAACAATCCGAGCAAGGTGAACTGCCCAATAATAGCGCTGAATGTCGGGCAGGCCAATACCGCCGCTCAGTTTCGGCAGGACTAGCTTTGCCCAACGTATCCGAGCCGGTTTGCTGCCCCACAGAAATGTTCGGCAAACAGATTTGTACTGCGTAAAAAATTCAGGTGGTAGATGGATTGGTAGCGTTTGAATTTTGTACAACAAGCACGCATGAATTGTCATTTTAATGATGGACGTGCGCCCAAACCAAGAGGTGGTAGATCTATCCCATCTCTGGAGATCCTGGCGTATGTTTTGTATTTCAGCCTGAAAGTTTCTGCTATAAATCTCTGATAGTTTAACAGGGAGTTGGATACCAAGATATGTTATCGCATCAGTTTTCCATTTAAAAGGAGAATGCTGTTGACATTGCTGAACTACGTCTGCTGATAGGGAAACATTCATAGCAAATGACTTAGAATAATTAATTTGTAAATTTTATAAAATTTTAAACTATTCTAGGACTTGCAGGAGACTGGGCAGAGTCGTCAGCGGCGAAGAAAGAAAGAAAAGGACATCATCGGCAAATGCCACAATTTTGTACTCTCTTTCTCGCACCTGAATGCCTCTGAATACACTTTGAGAGATAAAGGAGCTGAGCAGGATGTAGTATGTGTCATTGTTGGGTCTTTGTAGTCAAGAACCTAGGGCGTATTGTACGTACTGCCAATGTACTTTAAGCCAGGAGAGGGCAGTTGGGGAAGTATACGTAGGGTAGAAGAAAAAAAAGGTGAGCCTTTGATGGAAAGGCTTCCGCAGCTCTGAAAGAGGGAGGAACCCGCAGGGAACCACCTCTCAGAAGAGAGGGCTCCATCTCCGGCTCCCCCTGCTATGATATCACAGTGGGGGATTTCGTTAGAAACCATCTTAAGGGCATAAGTTGCTTAGTAGCCTGCAATGCTTAGTATAGCGAGAGCCTAGGGTCTTAAGGCCCCTGACCCCAGGTTAACATAGGGGTAAGTTACCCACAACCTACAGCGCTACCGTCAGATATGGAAACCAGTAGTGCAGGCTGCAGCTCAATGAGAGCAAAACTTAAACACTTAAACATTAACAAAATTACAAACATAGTTCTATTACAAACAAGGAGAAGTACATTAAGAAGTTCACACCCATGGATCAGTTTCCAAGTCAGACAACCGGGCCTCGCAATAGCACTCACTTCTGTCCTGCTAGAATCTTAGGAGTCTGAGGTCAGATAGACTGAGAGCTCAGCCTGTCCAATGAATATGACAAATTGGCTCCTGGCCTTAAGCACGACTCAGGTGTCTGACTCAGGGTCCACTCGGGGTACCATACACTTAACAGGAATAACAATCATATCTACAGGGATTCTAATATAAGCTTGGAAACTAATTAGCATGTATTCCAGCTAAGAGCCTGTTACTGAACAATACTATCCCTGTAAGAGCTTAACATAAAGAAAATACTTATCAAGACTTCATGGTGGCAGCACATGGGAAAGGCAAATATCTATCATTGTCCCCAAATGTCCATACTTTACCATGAGAAGATCCGTTTGTAATCTCGGAAACACCAGTAGAATCCTGCTGAGCTAAAAGAGAGAACAGAGAAAACGCAAAGCACAAAACGAAAAAATAAACAAAGAAGGCACTCGGATTTGACATTTGTAATTGGCCCCAGTAGCCTTAGGGAGCCTCCATGAATCCACCGGAGACAGTGCGCTGTGGCAATCTGTTCATCTGTAAGAAAGTCAGTAGGAAGGCCTGTCTTACACCGAAACCTGAGGGTGTGGAGCCCCCATAGGAAGTCAGTGTCCATAGTGGCTGCACCGAGCTTATGTACTAAATCGCAAGAGAAGCGGTTATGTCATTGTCGCCTTGAACGCGGGGCCATTTCCTGATGGACAGGGATCCAGGGATCTGGTTGCATGAATGAGTTAAACCAATCTGGAACAGGTACTAATGGGATGCTTTAAATATCACAGAACTCTTGGAGCTCGGATGGTATGCACAGGGAGGCTGTACGATTACCCACTGTGGCTGTCAGGCAGAAGCGGATTTTCCAGCGGTATATGATGTGCCTGTCTCTTAGAGCATTAAGCAGTGGGTGCAATGCTCTCCTATGTTGCAGCATGATGGCCGAAAGGTCTTGAAAAATCTGAATGGGGTGGCCATCATGTTGCAGCTGCCCATGATTGCGTGCCTGGCGCAAAAAGGCAGCACACAACATCCCTAGGTGGGTCAGTGTCCCGGCCTCTAGGTCTCAATGCCCTGTGGCAGTGCTCCATGTCTATGGGGGCATCTGGAGACCTGCCCAGCAGATTGTTGCAAAGTGCCCATATTACCTGCTGAAGCTTAGGTCCTTCTACCGACTCTGGAACTCCCCTGAACCACAAATTTCGTCTCCAGCCCCTGTTATCTAGGTCCTCGATGTGTCGGTGCATATCGATCAGGTGTTGGGCATGGACGCTAGTTACCTGTTGTATTTGTTCTATAGCCGCGCCATGTGTCATGGCTGCTGCTTCCACGTGGTCCAGATGAGAGGCCACAGCTCTGACGTCAGTTTTGAGATCAGCGATCGCTGCTGACAGTGTACTTTTAATGTCCATTGCTACTAATTGTAGATCTGCTAGGTTGAGGAATGGAGGAGGCTGAGATCTAAGTGTCGCTGCATTTGGCTGTCCCGCCGAGTCCAGCGGCTTGCTTGACTCCCTGTAGCTCTGCCTGGAGGCCTGTGTGTCAGCTTGCTGGGTCCGGAATAAAGCCAGGATGGTGCAGCTGAGTTGCGTAGTCAGGTCCGCCTGTGATCAGGTGAGTGAAGAGCTTCTGCCTGCCATCTCTTGCTGCTGTTAGGGAAGCCCGTCCGCTGATGGTAGCCCGATTTCCATTATGGTCTGCTGCTAGGCCACGCCCCCTCATCTCCCCTCTTTTCCTGCAGCCTGCCAGGTTGCATGCTTGGATAAGGGTCTGGTATGGATTTTGGGGGGACCCCTATGCCATTTTTTAAAATTTTGGCACAGGGTTCCCCTTAATTTCCATTCCAGACCTAAAGGACCTGGTATGGATTTTTGGGGGCCCTCACACAATTTTTTTTTACTTTTTTGGGTCGGGGTTCCCCTTAATATTTATACCAGACCCAAAGGGCCTGGCAATGGACTGGGAGGAACCCATGCCCTTTTTTTTCAATGAGTTTATATTGCTGAGACCCGACAATTATTACAGCCGCGATCAGTTTTAAATGACAATTTTTCCTTTAGAAATGTCATTTTGCTGTGGTACTGTTCTAAACATGGGGAAAATGTGGCACTTTACAAGCATACTATAGACACCCCCCAGGCACAATATTTAAAAGAATATTTCATTTTTATTGTTTCACTTTAAGCATTAAAAAAAATCACTGCTCCCAAAAAAACGGCAAAATTTGCATTGATACATGTCCCCTGGGGCAGGACTCGGGTCCCCAAACACTTTTTATGAGAATAACTTGCATATAAGCCTTTAAAATGAGCACTTTTGATTTTTCATGTTAGTGTCCCATAGACTTTAACAGTGTTCCGGCGGCTTTCGAATTTGCCCTAAACACCGCATATTTTCAGAACATCCGAACAACCAAAGAACCGTTCGCCCATCCCTAATAATGACATAAATGTTTAACCTATAAGTGCCCATCAGCGCAGCCTATCAGTGCCCATTAGGGATGAGCTTCGAGTTCGAGTCGAACTCATGTTCGACTCGAACATTGGCTGTTCGCAAGTTCACCGAACAGCGAACAATTTGGGGTGTTCGCGGCAAATTCGAATGCCGCGGAACACCCTTTAAAAGTCTATGGGAGAAATCAAAAGTGCTAATTTTAAAGGCTAATATGCAAGTTATTGTCATAAAAAGTGTTTGGGGACCTGGGTCCTGCCCCAGGGGACATGGATCAATGCAAAAAAAAGTTTTAAAAACGGCCGTTCTTTCAGGAGCAGTGATTTTAATAATGCTTAAAGTCAATCAATAAAAGTGTAATATCCCTTTAAATTTCGTACCTGGGGGGTGTCTATAGTGTGCCTGTAAAGGGGCGCATGTTTCCTGTGTTTAGAACAGTCTGACAGCAAAATGACATTTTGAAGGAAAAAACTCATTTAAAACTACCCGCGGCTATTGCATTGCCGACAATACACGTAGAAGTTCATTGATAAAAATGGCATGGGAATTCCCCAAAGGGGAACCCCGAACCAAAATTAAAAAAAAAAAAATGACGTGGGAGTCCCCCTAAATTCCATACCAGGCCCTTCAGGTCTGGTATGGATATTAAGGGGAACCCCGGCCAAAATTAAAAAAAAAAAATGACGTGGGGTTCCCCCTAAATTCCATACCAGACCCTTCAGGTCTGGTATGGATTTTAAGGGGAACCCCGCGCCAAAAAAAAAAAAAAAAAAACGGCGTGGGGTCCCCCCAAAAATCCATACCAGACCCTTATCCGAGCACGCAACCTGGCAGGCCGCAGGAAAAGAGGGGGGGACGAGAGTGCGGCCCCCCCTCCCTCCTGAACCATACCAGGCCACATGCCCTCAACATTGGGAGGGTGCTTTGGGGTAGCCCCCCAAAACACCTTGTCCCCATGTTGATGAGGACAAGGGCCTCATCCCCACAACCCTGGCCGGTGGTTGTGGGGGTCTGCGGGCGGGGGGCTTATCGGAATCTGGAAGCCCCCTTTAACAAGGTGACCCCCAGATCCCGGCCCCCCCCTGTGTGAAATGGTAAGGGGGTACATAAGTATCCCTACCATTTCACGAAAAAAGTGTCAAAAATGTTAAAAATGACAAGAGACAGTTTTTGACAATTCCTTTATTTAAATGCTTCTTCTTTCTTCTATCTTCCTTCATCTTCTGGTTCTTCTGGTTCTTCTGGCTCTTCTGGTTTTTCCTCCGGCGTTCTCGTCCAGCATCTCCTCCGCGGCGTCTTCTATCTTCTTCTCCTCGGGCCGCTCCGCACCCATGGCATGGGGGGGAGGCTCCCGCTCTTCTCTTCTTCTTTTCTTCTCTTCTTCTCTTCTTCATTTTCTTCTCCGGGCCGCTCCGCAATCCATGCTGGCATGGAGGGAGGCTCCCGCTGTGTGACGGCGCTCCTCGTCTGACAGTTCTTAAATAACGGGGGGGGCGGGGCCACCCGGTGACCCCGCCCCCCTCTGACGCACGGTGACTTGACGGGACTTCCCTGTGACGTCACGGGGAATGCCACAGGGAAGTCCCGTCAAGTCACCGTGCGTCAGAGGGGGGCGGGGTCACTGGGTGGCCCCGCCCCCCGTTATCTAAGAACTGTCAGACGAGGAGCGCCGTCACACAGCGGGAGCCTCCCTCCATGCCAGCATGGATTGCGGAGTGGCCCGGAGAAGAAAATGAAGAAGAGAAGAAGAGAAGAAAAGAAGAAGAGAAGAGCGGGAGCCTCCCCCCCATGCCATGGGTGCGGAGCGGCCCGAGGAGAAGAAGATAGAAGACGCCGCGGAGGAGATGCTGGACGAGAACGCCGGAGGAAGAACCAGAAGAGCCAGAAGAACCAGAAGAACCAGAAGATGAAGGAAGATAGAAGAAAGAAGAAGCATTTAAATAAAGGAATTGTCAAAAACTGTCTCTTGTCATTTTTAACATTTTTGACACTTTTTTCGTGAAATGGTAGGGGTACTTATGTACCCCCTTACCATTTCACACAGGGGGGGGTCGGGATCTGAGGGTCACCTTGTTAAAGGGGGCTTCCAGATTCCGATAAGCCCCCCGCCCGCAGACCCCCACAACCACCGGCCAGGGTTGTGGGGATGAGGCCCTTGTCCTCATCAACATGGGGACAAGGTGTTTTGGGGGGCTACCCCAAAGCACCCTCCCAATGTTGAGGGCATGTGGCCTGGTACGGTTCAGGAGGGAGGGGGGCCACACTCTCGTCCCCCCCTCTTTTCCTGCGGCCTGCCAGGTTGCGTGCTCGGATAAGGGTCTGGTATGGATTTTTGGGGGGACCCCACGCCGTTTTTTTTTTTTTTTTTGGCGCGGGGTTCCCCTTAAAATCCATACCAGACCTGAAGGGTCTGGTATGGAATTTAGGGGGACCCCCACGTCATTTTTTTTTTTTAATTTTGGTTCGGGGTTCCCCTTTGGGGAATTCCCATGCCGTTTTTATCAATGAACTTCTATGTGTATTGTCGGCAATGCAATAGCCGCGGGTAGTTTTAAATGAGTTTTTTCCTTCAAAATGTCATTTTGCTGTCAGACTGTTCTAAACACAGGAAACATGCGCCCCTTTACAGGCATACTATAGACACCCCCCAGGTACGAAATTTATAGGGATATTACACTTTTATTGTTTGACTTTAAACATTATTAAAATTACTGCTCCTGAAAAAACGGCCGTTTTTAAAACTTTTTTTTGCATTGATCCATGTCCCCTGGGGCAGGACCCAGGTCCCCAAACACTTTTTATGACAATAACTTGCATATAAGCCTTTAAAATTAGCACTTTTGATTATTCATGTTCGTGTCCCATAGACTTTAACGGTGTTCGCATGTTCGAACGAACTTTTTTCCTGTTCGCATGTTCTGGTGCGAACCGAACAGGGGGGTGTTCGGCTCATCCCTAGTGCCCATCAGTGCCACCTCATCAGTGCCCATCAGTGCAGCCTATCAGTGCCCATCAGTGACACCTCGTCAGTGCCCATCAGTGAAGGAGAAAAATTGCCTGTTTGCAAAATTTTATAACAAAATATGAAAAACGTTTTGTTTTTTCTAAATTTTCAGTCTTTAGCGTTTAGCAAAAAAAACCCAGTGGTGGTTACCACCATTTGGGTACAGTGTTGGGTGACCGCACAATTGTCATTCAAAGTGTGAGAGCGCTGAAAGCTGAAAATGGTCTGGTCAGGAAGGGGGTATAAGTGCCCACAAAGCAAGTGGTTAAATTATGAAGAAGAAAGGTTGCTAAACTGTGTAATGTTTTTAAAATTTATGATACTCAACAAATATCTTGCAATCATCTATATGCTAAGCTTGATGTCCCTTGCAAATGTACATGCCTTGAGTATTAAATGATGCTAATCATACAGCTATGCAGCCTTTACTATAAAAAGAGGGGATTAGATCAATTACAATTACTAATTTATTATTCTAGTAACTAATGCGAGTATGGCTTGAAAAAAACTGTTGATTGGTCTCAGTAATTGTTTTATTAGCTCTAGTGTAGTGTACCACGATTTATCATTATTAATGCATGTCAATTAATTCAATTATGAAAACTTTTTTGTAAAGCCATTAATCTGGATAATTTCCAGATAGTAACTGCTGGAAAATGCCTCATACTGGCAGGAGTTATTGTGTGGTGATCACCGGCAAGTTGTTAATTTGTACCTCATATTGTCATTCTCTTGTTTGCCGCAAGGTATTGTAAATTTTCTTCTGCATCTTAACAAATGACTAGCAGAATGACCTCTCATCATTCTAAGCACACATATGATAGAACAGGCACATTTTTGCTTCCATCTAATTAATAAGTAAACACGTTCATTTTTTATTAAGATGGCTTAAAGAAGCCTATAAAAATTCTTTATTCATATCCCTTTCATATACAAAGATGGTTGTAAAACCTGCTCTTGTACCATTCCTGGTACTGTGAATAAAATGTTATTTCAATTTTTAACAAATACACTGTATACAGTTTTCCAAGCTTAAAAGTGGCTACTCAAATGTCTTTACAGATTATATTCTGAGTTGATGTTTCTCTACTGTTTCTCACTATTTTCTAAACACCACAAAATGTGTTTTTTTCATGTGTGTACAGTAGACAGCGTCTAAGGGGAGTCTGTTTTAGGAATCTCAGCAGCTTCTCTTCAGTTACTTAGTTTAAAGAGAACTAGTCATCAATGTCCATATGTAATAATCTATTCCTGAATTGTTATATTAGTTCAGTATTACCTCCCAAAGATTGATTGTTTGTTTTCCCTGTCAGAGAAGACTGAATGTTAGGTTGTGTCAATCTATCTTCTGCCTGTGTTTAATGCTGAAAATAGATACTCAAATATAACAAAGGTTTACAAGAAGGGAAATAAATTGTTCTAGTAAATGACACATTTTGGGGTGGGGGGGTATCGGTTATCAGCTCCGAGCTCAGACAAGAGGCAGGTTACCTTCCTTGGAGGGATTTAAATCCTGACAAAAAGCATATTTGCTCTGACAATAAAGGTAATACAGTCAAGTACCAGTGGACAAACTTATCTCTGGGAAGTAATGGTCTACGATCAAAAGAGGAGATTAAGATTATTACAAATGTCTATTTATGACTGTTTTTTTTTTTCATAATGTTTAGCCAGGTACAAACTATTTTTTAAGCACTGTAGTGTTAGTAAAGATAAGACTTTAGATATCTTTCAAAGACACTAAACAGATCACAAATTAAAGAACTTTCATCCACATTAAATAGTTCATTCTCTGCCTAAAACAGTAAATGACAAAATGGAGAGATACATTATAATCCAGATTACAGCAAAGAAATGAGTGAGATGTTCAGAATCAATCTCAGTCCTATTTACTGTGGGGAGTTTCTTATTAGTGGTCTCTTTGGACCATTTTGCAATTATAAGACTTATTCATTTTCATTCACTTATTCATTCTCAGTATGGGGAGCACTGGGCTCACTCCCTCTCCTACCTGGCAAAAAGACTGGCTCTCCATGTAGCCATAGGCACAAAGTCCTCTCACATGTCAGTGGGGAGTGTCAGGAACTATGAATCAGAAGGTGACAGAAAATGTAGTAAAAATCACACCTTCTAATATAATGGTAAAAATGGTACAAATAAAAATAAAACATAGCCAGGGTTCAGTAACCAAAGAGGGTTATCAGAAGCCAGTAAGTCAGGAAGCAAGAGATCAGCATAGTCGGAGGAAGTAAACAGGATCAGGAACCAGAAGGGACGTCAGCCAGGCAAGTCTTTAACAGGAACACAACAGAGAATCTCCAGATAAGTTTGACCAAGGTGAAGGCACAGGAGAAATGAACCAGGCAGTTTAAATAGCCAGAAGGGGCTGGCTGATGAGCAGGAAATGATCACCAGCTGAGCCACTGTGGAACAATGAGTGTTGGCAATTAACCGACAGCTGAGTAACCTGAACACTAGGGATGAGCCGAACACCCCCCCCATTCCGTTCACAGCAGAACATGCGAACAAGCAAAAAATTTGTTCGAACATACGAACACCGTTAAATATGGGACACGAATTTGAAAAATCAAAAGTGTTAATTTTAAAGGCTTATATGCACGTTATATAAAAAGTGTTTGGAGACCCGGGTCCGGCCCTAGGGGACATGTATCAATGCAAAAAAAAATTAAAATGGGGAGCAGTGATTTTAATAATGCTTAAAGTGAAACAATAAAAATGAAATATTCCTTTAAATATCATGCCTCGGGGGGGGTGTCCTTAGTATGCCTGTAAAGTAGCGCCATGTTACCATGTTTAGAACAATACCACAGCAAAATGACATTTCTAAAGGAAAAAATGTAATTTAAAACTACTCGCGGCTGTAATGTATTGTAGGGTCCCAGCAATATAGATGAAAATCATTGAAAACATGGCATGAGTTTCCCCAGTCCATTACCAGGCCCTTGGAGTGGGGGTACCCCATGCACTAAATACTATGAACAGCAGTATGTATACTATGCGGCCTGCCCTATATACTCTGCAGAAAATTGGGCCTTAGTTAATGGTGGTACTAGAACACTGTAAGCCCCCACATTTACTCTTGGTGGGCACAGGAACAGGCCCTGCTGTGAAATACTATATCAAAAATTTTAATTACATGCTCCTGTTAAACAGGGGCAGAAAATTTGGGCCTTTGGTGGTGGTGGTGGTGGTGGTGGTACCAGAACGCTGTAAGCCCTCACAGTTACTCTTGTTGGGTGCAGGAACAGGCCCTGCTGTGAAATATTATATCAAAAATTGTAATTACATGCCCCTGTTAAACAGGGGCAGAAAAATTGGGCCTTGGGTGGTGGTGCCACAACACTGTAACCCCTCACAGATACTCTTGTTGGGCACAGGACGGGCCCTGCTGTGAAATATTAGATCAAAAATTTTAATTACATGCCCCTGTTAACCACATGCAGACCACATTGACAGAATGGAACGGGCAGTCAAAAGGGCGTACCCGTACGTAGTGCAAAAAATAAAAACCATAGAGGTGATCAAATACCACCAAAAGAAAGCTCTATTTGTGGGAAAAAAACGAATTCAATTTTGTTTCGGTACAAAGTAGCATGTCCATGCAATTGTCAGCTAGAACAATGCAGTGCTGAATCACAAAAAATGCTCTGGTCAGGAAGGGGTAAATTCTTCCGGGGCTGAAGTGGTTAAACAGGGGCAGAAAAATTGGGCCTTGGGTGGTGGTGGTGGTGCCATAAACCAAAAATATTGTTGGAAGCTAGCATCATCAAGATTGAGGAGGAATAGGATAGCCAGCATAAGCAGTCTTCAAGGGATCCCACATCCATAGCAAATTCAATAAGTTACATGAGCATCAGGTGCTTGATAGCTGCTGATCCAGGACTGATTTGTTTTTATGAATGTGAGCTTATCTACAGAGTCTGTGGACAGGCGCACTCTTTGATCTGTTACAAACCCTCCAGAAGCACTGAATGTGCGTTCATAAAGCATGCTGGATGCAGGACAGGCCAGTAGCTCAATTGCATATTGAGCAAGTTCTGGCCAGTGGTCCATCCTCAAGACCCAGTAACCCAGTGGATGCTCTGTTGGAAAGGTCTCCAAGTCTGCTCTTGCCCCTAGATATCCTGCACCATGTAATGCAGATGCTGGTGATGGTTGCTTGAACCGATGAGACCTTGGTGCTGAGGACTGAAAAATTGTTCAAAGGCATCAGTCAGCCAGCCACCTTCTCCACCGCTATTCCTCTAACTGAACTAAGCCTCAGCAGCAAGTTGTCCAGCACCATGAAATTGTAACCTCCCAGGGTCTGGAAATGCGTTGTACAAACCTTTCTTCAAGGCCTCCTGAAGATGTTTCATCTTATGCTACCTCTGCGAAAGCAGGATGAGTTCTGCAACCTTACCCTTGTAACGTGGATCAAGAAGGGTTGCCAGCCAGTAATGATCCCTCTCCTTGATACCACAAATCCTAGTGTCTTTTCGCAGGCTTTGCAGCATCAGGGAGACCATGCAGCATAATTTTGCAGAGGCATTAGATTCTGAGTCCTCTCGGTCACTAAGGATCACATGATACATAACTACCTCCTCCCAGCCACGTACAACTCCTTGGGTTTCTGGGGACTGAAAACTATCCCTTGAAGACTACTGCTGAGTGTTATCCTCTACATCCATGCTGACACAATCCTTCTCCTCCTCTTCTTCCTGTGTGTTTGGCGGGCCCACAGGAATGCTATCTGAATAAAAGGGGCCTTGAGAGGAAGGGAAGTCCTCCTCTTCCTCCCGCTGTTCTGCCTCAAGTGCCCTGTCCATTATTCCACAAAGCGTGTGCTATAACAGGAAGACTAGAGTGACAGTGTCACTGATGCATGCATTGTCGCTGCTCACCATCCTTGTGGCCTCCTCAAATGGTGACAGGACAGTGCATGCATCCTTAATCAGTAGCCACTGGCATGGCTAAAAAAAGTTCCCCTGATCCTATCCTGGTGCCATACTCGCACAGGTACTCATTGATGGCCCTCTGCTACATGTGCAGCCGTTGCAGCATTGCCAACATTGAATTCCACATGGTGAGCATATCACAAAAGAGGTGATTGGTGGGTAGGTTTCATTCCCTTTGAATGTCAGCCAGCCGATCACTGGCATTGTATGACCAGCGGAAATTACCACAGACTTTTCTGGCCTGCCTCAGGAGATCCTGTAAGCCCGGGTACCTGCTCAAGAACCGCTGCACCACCAAATTCAGGACATGTGCCAAACATGTCAGAGGGCGGAGAGAAGGTTGGTGCCATTGTCACATACAACCATTCCTGGCTCAAGCTGGCATGGCGTCAACCACCTCTGAGCCTGCCCCTGCAGAGCTGACAGGATCTCTGCCCTAGTGTGGCTCCTGTCCCCTAGGCAGACCAACTCAAGCACCGCATGGCATCTTTTAGCCTGACTGCTTGTGTAGCCTCTTGAATGCTTACGGAGCACCGCTGGTTCAGAGGACAAATCTGCAGAAGAGGCCATAGAGAATGAAGAATAGGAGGGGGTAGAGGAGAGAGCTGTGGAGAGCTGCTGGACCATGAGTCAGCGGTAATATGCACCTTACAGCTGACCGCCCTGTCCAACGAGGCCAAAACATTGCCTTCCACATGCCGGTAGAGAGACGGAATGGCCTTACATGAAAAGAAATGGCATTTTGGAACCTGCCACTGAGGTACAGCATATTCCACAAATTCAAGAAAGGGGACAGAGTCTACCAGCTGAAAAGGCAGCAGTTGCAGTGCTAGCAATTTGGACAAGCTAGCATTTAGGTGCTGAGCATGTGGATGGTCGGGACCGAATTTCTTTATACAGTTCAGCAACTGGGGCAGGGAAATTTGCCTGCTAAAATCAGATGATGGTGTACTGCTAGCAGATTGGCTGCAAGTACTTGGGACACCTATTGCTAAACCTTCATTCCTCTCAGTGCAGGTTTTTGAGAGGACTGGAGGTATAGTCGGATTGGAGATCCCAGATGAGGAGCAAGGTGAAGTCTGCCTTTTTCTTTGATGTGGGTCCTTCAAGTGTTGTTGCCAATGGACTGCATGGCAGGTCATCATATGTCTGGTCAAGCATGTGGTGCCCAAGCAGCTGCTGTTCTGGCCATGCTTGATCCACTTCAGACATAGGTTGCAAACAGCAATGGTGTGATCTGCTGCACACTTGTCAAAAAAGGGCCACACCAAGGAACTTTTAAAAGTCTGTGGGGAGTCAGCAGCACCCTGCACCTGCGGAGCTCTGTGGTGTGATGCAATAGGGTGGCTGCCCTTAAGCTGCACCCTAGAGGGCATCCTGCCTCGTTGGAGTTGTGCCTCCTCCTCTCTTCTCTCAGGCACCCATTTACAGTCAGTGACCTCATCATTCCCTCCCTCCTCGTCACTGGAGCAAACTTGGCAGCATGCAGTAGCTGGGGGAACATGACTGACAGTTTCTTGTACTTCTTGGGCACCCCCTTTATCTAGGCTCACGTTACTCCCTTCCTCAACCTGGGAACCAACATAGGAGCGTTCAAATCACTGCGCATCCTCCAGCAGCATGTACCAGACACTGTGGTCGAATAATTCTGGGAACTCCTCCGTGCATAATGGTGGTGTTACAGAAGGTGGGACTGTGGGCAAGGAATAGGCCGCTTTGGCAGCTGCGTTGGATGGCAAACTACTCTGAGCCTGGGTGACAGAGGATGAGGAGGATGAGGACGGCTTTGTTATCCACTCCACCAACTTTTCTGCATGTTCTGGCTCAATAACATGGCCAGCAGCAGAAAAAAAGGACAAGCGTGTCCCACAGCCACCCACAGATGATGCACCATGTCCACGACCAGCACTGTTGACTGTAGACATGGAAGCTGCTTGCCCTCTTTTAGTGGCCTGTGAGCATCTGCCTCTCCTTGATGGCCTTCCGGACATGATGTATATCTTGTTTTGCAACACCACACTACACTGTATTAGATAATGTGTACACCACCAGAAGTGTAGCAGAAACTGTACACACTGTATTAGATACTATGTACACCGCCTGCACTGTATTAGAAACTGTACAATGGCTGAACTGTATTTTATACTGTGTACAGCACCAGAAGGGTAGTAGAAAATGTACACACTGTATTAGATAATGTGTACACTGCCTGCACTGTATTAGAAACTGTACTATGGCTGCACTGTATTGTGTACTGTGTACACCATCAGAAGTGTAGTAGAAACTGTACACACTGTATTAGATACTGTGTACACAGCCTGCACTGTATTAGCAACTGTACTACAGCTGCACTGTATTTTGTACTGTGTACACCACCAGAAGTGTAGTAGAAACTGTACACACTGTATTAGATACTGTGTATACCACCTGCACTGTATTAGCAACTGTACTATGGCTGCACTTTATTGTGTACTGTGTACGCCACCAGAAGTGTAGTAGAAACTGCACACTGTATTAGATACTGTGTACACTACCTAAACTGTATTAGCAACTGTACTATGGCTGCACTGTATTTTATACTGTGTACACCACTAGAAGTGTAGTATAAACTGTACACACCATATTAGCAACTGTACTACGGCTGCACTGTATTGTGTACTGTGTACACCACCAGAAGTGTAGTAGAAACTGTACACACTGTATTAGATACTGTGTACACTGCCTGCAATGTATTAGAAACTGTACAACTGTTGCACTGTATTTTATACTGTGTACACCACCAGAAATGTAATAGAAACTGTATACACTGTATTAGATACTGTGTACATCGCCTGCACTGTATTAGCAACTGTACTACGGCTGCACTGCATTGTGTACTGTGTACACCACTAAAAGTGTAGTAGAAACTGTACACACTGTATTAGATACTGTGTACACCGCCTGCACTGTATTAGCAACTGTACTACGGCTGCACTGTATTGTGTACTGTGTACACTACTAGAAGTGTAGTAGAAACTGTACACACTGTATTAGATACTGTGTATACCACATGCACTGTATTAGCAACTGTTCTATGGTTGCACTGTTTTGTGTACTGTGTATACCACCAGAAGTGTAGTAGAAACTGTACACACTGTATTAGATACTGTGTACACCGCCTGCACTGTATTAGCAACTGTACTACAGCTGCACTGTATTGTGTATTGTGTACACCACCAGAAGCCAGAAGTGAGGTAGAAACTGTACACACTGTATTACATTCTGTGTACACTACCTGTACTGTATTAGAAACTGTACTACGGCTGCACTGTATTGTGTACTGTGTACACCACCAGAAGTGTAGCAAATACTGTACACACTGTATTAGATACTGTGTGCACTTCCTGTACTGTGTTAGCAACTGTACTATGGCTGCACTGTTTTGTGTACTGTGTACACCACCAGAAGTGTAGTAGAAACTGTACACACTGTATTAGATTCTGTGTACACCGCCTGCACTGTATTAGAAACTGTACTGTGGCTGCACTGTATTGTGTACTGTGTACACCACCAGAAGTGTAGCCAAAACTGTACACACTGTATTAGATATTGTGTACACGGCCCCTGCACTGTATTAGATACTTTGTACACCGCCTGAAGTGTATTAGAAACAGTGCACTATGGAATGCACTGTAGATATAGGCTAGACTGGATGCAGAGTATATATATATAAATAATATATATATATGTAAATACATTTCCTGCACTGACTGAATATAGAGTAAGCACTGAATATATAGTCTATGCTAAATGCAGAGTATATATATATATATATATATATATATATATACTATACATATATAGTATATATATATATATATATATATATATATATATATATATATATATATTAGGCTGACTGTATATATAATCAAATTCTCTGCCACTAATGGAATAACCTGCCTGCTTAATCTAAATCAAGCTATCTCTCTGAACACAACAACACTACACACAGCCGCGCAGCCGCTGTGTAAGCAGCCTTATATAGTGTGGGTCATTGACTTAGTCCCCCTGAGCACCCTGCCTTTGGCCAATTATGGCTCTCTTAGCAGAGCACGCTGTGTTTGGCCAAAGCATGCAGGTCAGGTACATGCTTTGGTCAATCATCATACAACATTGCACTGCGATCTCGCAGTGCATTAAGGGGCATTCCGTGGCGCTCAAATTTCCCGCAAATGCCCCCTAATGTTCGCTCTTCGGCAAACAGGCGAACACCCGATGTTCAATCTGAACATCAAGCTCATCCCTACTGAGCACTGAGAAGGGAGCCCTGACAGAGAATCCCTATAAATGTTTAAGCTTCATCCTGAGCTTCCTTTCTTCTCAACCAGCTGCCAAATGAAGAGAAATAGACAAAGCACTAGTTTTCCTTCAGCAGATTTTTATGATTATCTATGTGGAATATCTTAACAAGTCTTCCCCCATTATATATATATATATATATATATATATATATATATATATATATATATATATATATATTGTAATTGCATTATTTTGAATCACTCTAAATTCAGTAGAACCAGATGAAACGTCTCTACCATCTTCTTAATCAATTATATAGAGTATATAGTTATCGATACAGGAATTTCATATTTGTGATTTAGTTTTCATGGTTATATTTAAGGTTTTGTGGCAAGATGTATATTGATTACATAATGGCTGAGATTCTCTACAAAATGTAGTATCATACCCCAAATAAGATGAGGTAAAAAACATTGTTGTACCTGGCTTTATCTGCTATGAAAATATACAGCATGTGAATCCTCTGATCATTGCTTGAGGTTGGAGTGAAATACTTATGAAAATAACTTGTTATATGATACTTTAACTACTTGATGCCCACTCACAGAACATTTACTGTGGATGGACGGCAGCTACAGGCTAGGTGACATACCTGTTCTGTCCTAGCACATACACACTAGCCAGTGGACAGATCATGATGCTTGGTACCTGGCCGTTGTGAACATCGGAGGTATTGTGTGATTGCTATGACCAATCAAAGTGATCACATGATAATATGTAAGCAAACTGTCACAAATGGCTTTCATTCATGAACAGCTTGCTTACTGTTGTGATGATGTGATTGGCCCACAGCTATCACATGGCACCTGTAGCTGTGGCCAATCACAGCATCACAACATAGTTACATAGTTACTATGTAACTACACAACAGTAAGCAAGCTGTCATGAATAGATGGCCATTCATGACAGTTAACTATTGCTTATAATATTGTATAAAGAAAAAATCCCTGATCACTCCACCAGAGCAGTACAGTGTCATTATGGTGATACTGAACAGCAAAAAAAATAATAAAAAAACTATACATACTGTCCCTGATCAGCATCACACCAGTCATATGATGACGCTGTACTGCACTGGTGACAGTACGCAAAAAAAATGTTTTTAATGCTTAATTTTCCCCCAAAATTGTGACTAAAAAATAACAACTTCCAAAAACTTTCCATGCCTCTTACTAAATACTTTGCACTGTCTACATTCCAAAAAGTGGTGATGGGGGGGGGTATTTATACTGTCCTGGCATGTTAGGGTCTTAAGAAATGAGTCAGTACATCAGGATTTATCAATTTTCAAATATGCATACCATTGCTTGTAGACTTCATAACGTTCACACAGACTAAATAATATACACTGATTTGGGTTATTTTTACCAAAGACATGTAGCAGTATACATTTTGTCCTAAATTTATGAAGAAAGATAAATAGATAAAGAAAAATGTGTTTTTTCCAAAATATGGGGTATTTTTTAATTTGTATAGCAAAAAAAAAAAATAATCCAGTGGTAATATAATACCCCTAAAACAAAATTCTATTTGTGCGAAAAAAATGATATAAATTTCAAGTGTAAACAGTGTTGCATGATCAAGCAATTGCCAGTTAAAGTAGCACAGCGCTGAATAGCAAAACATGCCCTGGTCATAAAGGGGATAAAAAAAGTGGTTAAAGGATAACTGTACTTTTACTAAACACCTTATCAATCCTCCCATCTCAGCAAGAATGAAGGCAATAAGCCCCGACACCCCGAAGAATGGGGAGCCAGAATAACTAAAGCAATCTGTTGGCAAAATGTAAGCTACAGGTTCCTTATGCTCTGAGGGACAGAATGGGGGGGGGGTAGGGTAATTAGATATTTAGTAAAAATGTAAGTTTCCTTTAAATATGTTTGATGCTTTGAATCAGTTCGCTTTTTTTTATACCCAATTTTGCAGAACGTTTGGTGTTAATACCCTTTAGAGTTCTAAGGGAGGGGATTTAATTTATATTAAAACTACTGTATCTAATTTTTATATGTTTTACTTGAAATAGGGTCAATGAACATTTATGGTGCAGCTATGGAAGCTATGTTCCTGTCATCTATTTTTCATTAAATAATTTCTTACTGTGTTTTTCTGCATCCTTGTAATGTCATCTGTGAGCTTCTGAGCCTCTCCTTTTCCCCCTCCCTTGTATTTTATTTGAAATTAGCAGTGCTAGTTAGTTCATGTGCACTACAAATCCCATAGTCCACAGTCCCTAGTCCATCTTGAGAGCAAGCAAGAGATGATGGCTACTTTCCTACATACAGTTAGACCATGGTGAATGAACATAGCCACCCTTTAACAGGAAGTCGGATCACAGCACCAAAAAAAGAAATGCATACTTCTGAAGGATGTTGAGAGCAATATTAATTTATTTTTTTCGTGAGTTCTTCATGCATTTCTATTAAAGTCTATGGAGCCAAAAGCACAATCTTTTGTGGGCAAAAAGGGTCCCTGACCCTTTTCTAAAAATGCACCAGTTAAAAACACACAGATGTGAACAGGACCCATGTGAAATCATGTTAAATGGACTGTGGTGCATTTCTGGAAATCTGAAAACACACTGCAAAATGCAAAGGTGTGAACCTAGCCTATGAGCAAACTCAACTCACTCCCCTCTAAATGAAAAAAAAAAATCTATAGCAGAGTTATATTAAAGAAAACTCTTGCTTTAACCATTCAAGGTAAAGCAACATGTTTGCTGGAATCACATCCCTCCACATACTTTTTTTCTTTCACTTATCCACAGTTCTGTTTAGTTCTGGAAATAGAAACACCAGTACCCCCCGATTTGATGGAGCTTGTAATTCATTTCATGTGACAACACCGGGCCAATCAGGACTGTAACACAGAAGTTTCACATCCCTGTGTGACCTACAACTCTGGATATAACTCTCAAAGTATGTGCTGCTGGGGAGGGCTAGGAAGAGGTTCACATTTAGGTAGGTTGTAAACTAGAACTACAACAATAAGACCATCTTACAGTTCTATTTTTAATATTTGTATGCAAGGACCTTTCTGTTAAGAAATTTTGTTGATTGTTTTCTATTGCCTCATATACATGAAATTATTTTGTCTGTCTGAGCTGTGTCACAAGCTTTAATTGGTATAGAAAGAAACTGGCGGTGCTATTAACTAGTTTAGTTGTACTTATTAACATTAGTCTTGAAAGAGGTCAATTATACTAAAATAAATAGCATCATACAAATATTCAGTGTAATACAATAATTAATCTAAGGGGGGGTTATAAGTATTTACGATTATTGCTTTTTATTGCCATAAACACTCATCTCTAATCTTTTAAGCATTACTCTGATTGATTTTGTGATAAAATGTGACAGTGAGAGAAATATTCTCTTGATTCAGAATTCTATAATCATATCAGAGTTTTCTTAGCTGCTCTTCTATTCTATGTAAGATTTACAAAAATATGAGATTTATTCAATTATATTTTCCTGTTCAGAATATTGTGCCATTTTTGTATTCATTAGATGCTTTATGGGAAAATAATATTTTAATGTTAAAAGTCTTTTTTTCTATGGTCTTTCAGGGTGACATTGATTCAAGGTTAATATTATCAACTAAATATACCACAAGAAAAAAAGAAAAAATATGAGAGTGGTTTATGGAATTGTGCTAATAAAACATTGCATTGTTATTCATTTTTAACTCTAGACCTATTGGCTTTCTCTTGTACAGTTACCATAGCAATTTATAATACCATTTCACTTCTAAGATCCTCTTCTTTTTTTAAAATCTTTCAGTGCCTTTATAAAGTATGGTAAGGAGGATGGTGTATTTGCAAAATTGGCACATACTTTAGATTATACTCACATATTTTGCTACACTTTTTTTAAAATAATGCTTTGAACCATTTTCACTCCATCTTGTGGTAAAGAGAACATGATAGAAATCTTTCAGTGCCTTTATAAAGTATGGTAAGGAGGATGGTGTATTTGCAAAATTGGCACATACTTTAGATTATACTCACATATTTTGCTACACTTTTTTTAAAATAATGCTTTGAACCGTTTTCACTCCATCTTGTGGTAAAGAGAACATGATAGAAATAAAGACATAGAACACAGAGTGCCTAATGCACTTTATACTGGGGTGCAGTATCCTGTCTCTATTAAATGGGTCAGTGGAATTCAGATTTTTTGCATGTGCAGCTAACTTGAGTGAAAGCCATGTACCAGCTTCAAGGCAGTGTCACCTAAGGTGTATGTATACTCAGACAATGGGGGTTATTTATGAAAGGCAAATCCACTTTGGACTACAAGTGCAAACTACAAGTGAAAAGTGCACTTGAAATTGCACTGAAAGTGGACTTGGAAGTGCAGTCGCTGTAAATCTGAGGAGTAGATCTGAAATGAGGGGAAGCTCTGCTGATTTTATTATCTAATCATGTGCAAGCAAAAATTTTGTTTTTTTATTTTCCTTGCATGTCCCCCTCGGATCTACAGCGACTGCACTTCCAAGTGCACTTTGCACTTGTAGTGCAAAGTGGATTTGCTTTTAGTAAATAACTCCCAATGTTTTCCTATTGAACTGTAAAAATACATTTGAAAACATTGTTTTATCTCTGTCTAAATATAATCTTTGATCCTGCAGGAAATCCAATCAGCCCATCTGTAGTGAGCTGCCATCACTGCCCTGAAATCTCAGACATTGTTATTAGCTCTGCCCAGTTCACCTCTGTCTCTGCCTAAAACACTTCCTTCCCCAGGGTGATAATGCTGCTACTCCATTGATACAGCACAGTACGTATTGTCACCCTAGGTAAGGAATTGTGTTATAGGCGGGATCAGGTGAAAATAAAGGAGAAAAACACTGACAGAATAAAATGTATTTAGCCAACACAATTGATGAACTGAAAAGCTGAAATATAATAAATATTTTTCTTGGGTTTCAATACATTTTAATTGGGGACAATTACCCCCTTATTTAACAGATGAAAAAAACAGCATGAAAAATGCCAGTATTCAGTAGCAACCCAGATCTCATCTTTTACCAATATCCTACTATAAACTGAAAGCTGGTTAGTTAGTTCGAATGAATGCACTTTGCAATTCTGCAATGCCCTTTGCACTGCTTAAAAAATATTCATATTAATTAAATGATCAAGTGTATTTCTTTGAAAAACAGGAGTATACAGATGAAATGAATGTCTCTCTGCCATGCATCTGTTTTAAATTGGGATCTAAATAATTTCCTTCTTCCCTGCTGTCCTGATATCAATTACCGTAGTTTGTTGAGTTTTTAATCAATTTTAAAATAAATTTGTTTTACCTTTCTCTACAACCATTTATGAAAAAAAGTTTTCATTCCTGCACTTAAAAAATAGTTCAGGTTTTTTTGTTGTGTATTTTAAATATTGTGCTTTATCAGCATTTATTTTATACATTTATTACTATAGAATATAACAACACAATATAAGATCTTATTATTTATGCTTAGCAATTTGATGAATGCCATATTCATTACACAG
This sequence comes from Aquarana catesbeiana, assembly GCF_042186555.1. Taxonomy (NCBI): domain Eukaryota; kingdom Metazoa; phylum Chordata; class Amphibia; order Anura; family Ranidae; genus Aquarana; species Aquarana catesbeiana. Next base: position 357,486,765 of record NC_133327.1, on the reverse strand, counting down.
GCACAGAAAGTGGCCTGTTCCACTGAGAGGCTTTACTGACATATCTGAAATTGGATGATTTACTACCTGCAACTGTACTCAAAACAATGCACAGTTTGGCTTTTATCCATGGTTCTGGGAATTGCATTTTACATGTTTAATTAATGTAACCAATTAATACAGAATGAGTAATACATTGATTTTTAGTTTCTCAATGGACTAATTCTATTTTTGGAATTGAAATACACAGAGTGCAATAAATATGGCCTGGAAAATGTTGTTACATTAAGCAAAGCATTTTGATGCAAAACTCTCTACTGTTTTCTCTACAATAAATTAATTAGCTCATTCAGGAAAATAAAAGTCCAGCAATATTTTAGAAATGCCACTTTTAATAAGTGCAGTAATTTGACGATATAATAAAACATTATAATAAGATATAGTTATACAACCTGCTTGCTAATAATCAACCTGCTTTATAACAAATCAGTATAATTTTAAAGGGTTAATTCACCTTTACCAAAAAACTGCTTATGCAGATAAAGGATGTCTGTAGATGAAAACAAGCTGTGCAGCTTTGACCAAAATGCAATAATACCTTGCTATAGGTTTAGGCCATTTATATATCTTATGAAGCCTGACCTGAAAACTCCCAGAACATTGCTAGGACATTGCTAAATGAGGCCTATTACTGTTCACCTTCACCATTAAAAGAGTGAGTTTTTTTCTCTGATTCAAACCTCCTCATATGGGTGTTCTCTCCCCTGGTGCAGTAAATCTGAGCTCAGAGTTGAGAGCTCACTCTTGTGATAGTGAATGTGAAAAATAATATCTTTTCTGCATTTAGCAATGCCCTAGCAATGTCCTGGAAATTTTCAGGTCAGGCTTAATAAGGTATGTAAATGGCCTACACCTATAGCAAGGGGAATATTCAATTTTACTCAAAGCACTGTTTGTTTTTTATCTACAGACCCCCCCTGTCGGCACAGGCAGTTTTCTAGTAAAGGTGAACAAACCATTTAATCAGGTTAACTAAAATTATATTTCAGTCCTGGGTCTTGTAATCTGAGCTTCCTGTTTTTTCCTGTATCTTTTTAGATTTTTAGTGGAAAGATCTCCTTGTTATATTTTCATATTCAGTAATGACAAAGTAAGTTAGGTTGAAAATGATACATGGCCACCAAGCCAACTCATAGAAAAGTAAAATGAAAAAAAAAAAACTGAATCCACAGAACCCTAAACCTACAAAACCCAAATGAAGCATGGTCCAATTTGTTCCAACAGGGCAAATATTAATTCCATTCAAAGGCAATCAGATATTCCCTGAATCAACCATCTTTAGTGGTATTACTTAGTAATATTAATAGTTATATTCTGTGCATTCAACCTTTCCTAATTAAAACTAAAGAGTTGGCTAGAACTAGTTTCTATGAAAGTCTACTTTATTTACAGCTCTTATTGTAAAGAAGCTCTTCTGTATGTGAAGGTTAAACCTATTTTCCTCCAAACACAAAGGAGTCTGTTTATAAAATAAGCACTGTGTAACTCCCTCAAGCATTCCGACAACCATTTTGAGTAATCAATATATTTTGTATAATACTTTTATTTCCTGTAATCATCAGTTCCATCTAGTGGCCTTAATGTGGTAAAGCGGTAAAGTGCTACATCCCACTAGCTGTACTATAGCAGTCTAAACTGTGCAAATATATACTGTAGTTATTGCAAATGTGATAGAAATGACATTTAGTATGATATGTACATTTTGTAACATATAACAGATGAGTTTTAGTTGTTGCTTGACTAAAAATTAGTGCTAAGTGTGTTGGTTGCTGCATTTTTTACTGGAATTTTTACACACAACAATCCCTGGATCTTACAGATACCTTAAAACAGGGGTAGGCAACCCCCGGCACTGGTGCCGCAAGTGGCACACAAGCCTCTTTTGCCAGCACTCGACTCCCTCCCCATCAACAGAGCAGCGCAGGGAAGTGTCAGTGAGACATTAATGCATTCCAATTTCAGAATTCCCCAAGCTGCACCTGCACTGAGGGGGAGGCACTGTGCCCCCACACATTGTAAAAGATGGGAAACACTGTTTGGTTCTCTAACTTTGCTGTAGCTGTGATCATCAGCTTTTGTGATGGGGAAGAGATTGGGTGCAGTTCTGCTGGGGGGTAGTCCTTGTTTCCAAGAGAAGGAGGACTTCTCCAGAGCCAGTAGTCAGTGCAATGAAAATCACACTCAACATTTGCTGCGCCGCACTTTTTCTCAGCTGCGGGGGCCCAACTTATGATCATGTACACAGGCCCACTGCTTTCAGAAAATACCCCTGACTGACTTGAGCTCATCACTGTGCATCCATTCCAGATGCTTGTATGTGATATCACATACATCACATACAAGCACGTGGGCTGGATGCAAGAGTTGGATCAGCAGGATGAGTATGCCAGGATAGGTAGATGTGTCTCATCTCTGCTTCCTTTCACCACTCTGCATATCACGCATATCATAGATGAGAAAAGGGTACAGCAGTGGAGCAGATGAGGAGGAGGGTACAGTGGTGAGGAAAATGAGCAGGAGGGGTTCAGAGGTGGGACAGATGAGCAGGAGGGTACAGCCTTGGGGCAGATGTGCAGGGAGGTACAGTGGTGGAAGAGATGAGCAGGAGGTTACAGGGGTGGGGCAGAGGAGCAGGGGGGCACAGAGGTGGGGTAGATGTGCAGAGGAGAAAGGAGGTACATTGATGGAACACATGACCAGGGGGTTACAGTGGTGGGGCAGAAGAGCAGGGCGAACAGAGGTGGGACAGATGCGCAGGAGGTACAGTGGTAGGGCAGATGAGAAAGGGGGTAACAGTGGTGGGGCAGATGAGCAGATAAGTTCAGTGTTAGAACAGATGAGAAGATGGTTCAGCAGTGAGACAGAAGAGCATGGGGATATGGCGGTGGAGCAGATGTGCAGGGAGGTACAGCGGTGGGGAGATAAGAAAAGGGGTACATTGGTGGGGCAGATGAGAAAGGGGGAACATTGGTGGGGCAGATGAGCAGGGGAATACAGTGATGGGACAGAAGAGCAGGGTGGTACAGTATTGGGGCAAATGTTCAGGGGGTTACAGTGGTGGGGCAGATGTGCAGGGGGTTACACTGGTGAGGCAGATGTGCAGGGGGTTACAGTGGTGGGGCAGATGTGCAGGGGGGACAGTGATCTGAGGTGTGAAGGTGCATGAATTCGGGCTAAGCTGAACATTTTATTGTTATAAAATAGGCATGCTCAATTTCTTTAAAATGCCCTGCCTTAAAATGATGGGTTAGAACAGTAGACGACTACACAGAACTCAACTTCCTAAGGATTGGATAATAAGGCTACAATGTATACAGGGTAACCAATACCAGAGGGCAGGACATTTGAGAAATTACACTACACCTTCCCAACACTTTTTTTAATTCATGCCAAACCTTGTTATAAAGGCAAAAGGTGGCCCACCTATGAACTTGGTAGGTATATCTAATAAATTGTTTTTGTGTAGGTTAAAATACATTAAAATTAGAAAATTATCCCTTAAATGTTAGCCCTCATTATTCTGTGCCCCACATGATTAGTATGGAAAATACCTAGTATTAGTCAGTAGTAGTCAGTGTATGTTTCAGTATTTTTCACATTTTAAACATTACTAATCTAGAAACCTTTAAATGTATCTGATTTAATTTTAGAATTGATTTCATTATATTTTTAGGAATGAGATCACCCATCTGCTGGTAGCACTTTGGTTCCTGGACCTGAAGGAAGTAGTCACAGTGCCCACCAGTGGGTGTCTTCCAGTAGCCAGCTTATCCCAGCAATTAGTCCCCACCTGATGCTGGCTACTTGGAGGGTATTTAACCCCTCGTCTAGTATTCCATAGTGCCTCAGTGTTTTGCCTGTGCACTCCAAATGCTCTGCTGTTTGTAAATTCTGATCCTGTTACTGATCCTGTTCCTGATCCTGCTCCTGCCTGCTTGCACTTGCTGCCCTGTACTTTCTTCTTCATTTTAGCTAATTCCTTGCTCCTCAGCCTGATCCTGCTGTCCTGTTTATCCTGCCATATGTAGTTTAGATTATTAGTTTAAGTAGGTTTGCTTACTTGTATTCTCTTCCACTGATTAGGTTAATAGATTCACTTGGTTTTGTATTAGTTGATGTATTGGATGTTTGTATTTTTGGTTGCGTTTGCCATTTGGGTTGTTGCCTCAATAAACCACATTACTTTCATTAGGGCCAAAACTAGGGGGGCAGGGGGGCGCCCCATTGAGGAGGGCGTTGCTGACAGGAGCAGTGACAGCAGTAACACTTCTCCTGTCAGCCCAGGGCTGGGAGTGAGGAGGAGAGAACCAAAGGTGGTGAGGACTGTGTTCTCTCTCCATCTGCTATTCCCCACCAAATGCAGCCCCTGAAGCTGTTTTTGGGTCTGCTCAGAACTTGCAGCAGGGGCGAACTTCGGGCACTGAATAAATAATGAACAATTCCACGCCAAGAAATTATATATAAATATATGTGTTAAATAAAGCAGCTACGCCCTAAACAAGATGAATAAATTTCATCAATGCATGAATGTAAAGAGGGGATAAGGGGAGCACTGAATGATTATAAAAAAACTACTAATGCATAAAAAAATTTCATTCATTGTGGACTACAAATAATACATTCAAGTATATAGTAACCAGCCTGCCTATGTGGATCAAACATAGATGAACAAAATCATTAAAACTAAAGCCAATTAAGGATAATAGTGTTCAGTAATAACTGTGCAACCATAACATAATATGTGATGCCAAAACATGAAAAATTGTATATAAATCAAATAAGCAATATAGTAAAAAAGTCCATCAGAGGTGAAAAATTAGTTGAAATGAAATCCTGATGTGAATCTTGGTATCAAGGCGTGAGCAGCAAAATCCCTTCACCATCACTGAAAAAACATCAATGTGCTCATGGAAATAGGTGTCTGCTTACCAGATGAAGTTGACAAATTTAATGAAAAAAAGGTCAAATAGGCTTTAGCAAGATAATGCTTGCTGCAATGGAGAAAACTGGACCAGACTCTTATCCTCACATCACAGGGTCATACGCACGGGATATAAAATAGATGGAGAGGAACCAAATATAGTGTAACACCATTTATTTAAAACTTAATAAAAACAAAACCATAGCCAAAGGGCTACTCACATACAAGGTGCCATCGCCCGGCACTGAGGCTAGGAAGCGTATCTTTGAGTGGGGGGAAACTGCTCTGTAGGAGAAGTTCCCAGATGATCACGGCAGCAGCGTGCGTTCCACCCTCGACAGAACTTCGGGCACTGTCTGGCAGGAGGGTGAAGGGAGAACAGCTTTAGGAGTAGCGGGGAATAGCAGAGTGAGAGTGATCTGAGGTGTGAAGGTGCATGAATTGGGCTGAGCTGAACATTTTTTTGTTATAAGAGCTCAGACAGCAGGGGCATTGGTGGGACGGGGAGGCATGATGCCCTGTACTGTTCTCTTCAGTGACTGAAAGCCAGTTCCTCTCCCGACAGACATGGTCCTATCCAGCCCTTCCTTGGATGCTATGTCAGTGGCAGCTGATCTCTCTCCACCCCTGCCCACATTCAGAGCTGGGACAAGGCTCCTGCTGCAGTGAGAGGAGAAGTTGCAGAGTGAAGAGAGACAGGAGGAGCTGCACTGTATTTTTCTCCCTCGCTCTCTTCTCCTGTCAGAACAGCGCTCCTCCAGCACATTAGACAGGATCACTCTCATATCAGACTGTACACACACACGGTTTTATTACCACCCCCTATGTCCTCCAAGGACTGCTCATTGCAGCAGGAAATGTGGGTAGGGGGCTGTAATCAAACTGTGTGTGTGTGTGTGTACAATCCTGTCATGTGCTGGAGGAGCGCTGTTCTGACAGGAGAGGAGAGCTGGAGACATCTTGTCTCATGTGCTGACAATAGATGGTGAATGGGAGTCGGCAGGCAGAGGGAAGGTGAAAGGAGTCAGTGATATTAGATGGCATAACAAAGCACTGACTCCTTCACCACGGATAATGCAGTAATTGGGTAACCCTGCTGATAGCATCCAGGACCCAGGTACATTACAGGCATCAGTTATCTAAAATCTCTAATTTTGTGGGGATGGAGGGATGGGGGTGGTCCCCTTGTGTACATCCTCTGCCAAACCCTTTCTCTCTCTCTCTCTCTCTCTCTTACATCCTCACCCTCTCTCACCTCTCTCTCTCTTACATCCTCTCCCTCGCCCTCTCTAACCTCTCTCTCTTTCTTACATCATCTCCCTCACCCTCACCCCTCTCTTTCTCTTACATCCTCTCCCTCACTCACCTCTCTCTCTTACATCCTCTCCATCACCCTCTCTCACTTTTCTCTCTCCCTTACATTCTCTCCCTCACCCTCACTCACCTCTCTCTCTTACATCCTCTCCATCACCCTCTCTCACGTTTCTCTCTCCCTTACATTCTCTCCCTCACCCTCTCTCACTTTTCTCTCTCTCTTACATCCTCTCCCTCATCCTCTCTTACCCCTCTCTCTTACATCCTCTCTCACCTCTCTCTCTTACATCCTCTCTCTTCTCCCTCACCCTCTCTCACCCCCTCTCTCTAACACTCCCTTTCTCTATCTCTCACCCCCTCTCTCTATCTCTCACCCCCTTTCTCTCTCAACCCCCTCTTTCTCTTACATCCTCTCCCTCACCCTCTCTCTCTCACACCTTCCTCTCTCTCTCTCATCCCTCTCCTCTCTCTTACATCCTCTCTCTCACCTCTCTCTTACATCCTCTCCCTCACACTCTCACACTCTCTCTCACCTCCCCCTCTCTCACACCTTCCACTCTCTCTCATCCCCTTCACTTTATCTCTCACCTCCCCTCTGCCCCCTCCCCTCTCTCTTTCTCTCTCACCACCTCACTAAACCCCCTCACCCCATCTCGACTCTTCCCCCTCTCTCCCCTCTCTCTCTCACCTCCCTTTCTCTCCCTTCACCTCTTCCCCCTCCTCTCTCTCCCCTTTATTCATCTCTCTCCAACTTCCCCATCTCTCTCTTTCCCTCCCTTTCCTATCTCTCCTCCTTCTTCTCTCTCTTGCTCCACCCCCTCTTCCTCTCTTAGATTATAATAGGAGTTTCTGTCATATTTCAGTTTCTCAGTAAAAAATGTGTTCTGTTAGTAAATGTTCCATGTTTTGTACAAAGTAATAAAATAATAAAAATTAAAAACTACTGACACTGTCCACTGCCCCACTGACACCAACCTCTGCTCTGCTGCTTTTCGGAGAGGGGTGGGGCGAACGCAGTCTTTCCCCCAGGTGAAAGAATGTCTAGCTTTGCCACTGAATGTTGAGCCTGGTGATCTCGCTGCTGAGCCATACACACCTGGCAATGTCTGTTTTATACGATACCAGCATTTGGTATCTTGACAGCTGTGCACTAGGTACAAGAATATTTCCATTTTAAAATATCTACCAGTGCTTTCTTCTATTTCCACAGTGTTTATTACTTTTTCACAACTCTCAAATAAAAATCAACACAGTTTTCTTATTCAAACAATTTTTCAAATGCTGCTTTTCTAAAAGCATAAAAAAAATAATAGATTTTGTTATCAGAAATTCTTACTGAAATTACAGAAGGTTCATGGGTTAAGAAAATTTCTGAGAAACATGTCTAATTATCTGCAATTGATCTTTTGATTTACCAGCAATGTAATGTAGCTGACAAGGAAATATAATATCACATTTTTAGTATTCTGCACAAGCCATGTATGAATATTTATCTTATTATGCTTTCATCTTCTGAAACTACATTGCACTAAGTACAAAAATACATATTAGATTCACTTTAAATGCATTATGGCATTTGTTTTTTGATGACAATGCACATGGTTACTGAGCTATCGAAATCAATACTGTAGCTGTTATATTTCCTAATGTAGTAACCACCTAAAACTTGCCTAAAGCACAGGTTATAGCTATACATATTCAGAAAACAATTACATCATTGTAAACTGTATTCAATTTTCAAAGTAACAACTACAAAATGAAATAGTGATTTTGAGCAGAAAAGGTAAGGAAAAGAACAGTATATTAATGGGAAACTAACTGGACAGCTTGAGATTGCCAGGTTGGTTTACTAAAGGAGTAGAAATTGTAAGTCTGAATGTTAAGCTAAGATTAGTGAATATTATAAAGCTATAACCACTGTGAATGATGCACAAGGGAAAACAAAAACAAGATTAAGCTTTCACGTGATTGAAGTAATGAAGTGAACACAGGTTAAAGTAAACCTGTGGCTGGAGGAGTTCCAAGCTGTTACATATTCTTAACAAGCAGTAATTAGGTTTTTAAACCAGTTCTCATTGAACTCTCTAGCTGCATGTACTCTAGAGTATTTCATCCTTAAGGTGGACCTTGAACACCTAAGCATAGTCCACTTTTTTCATGTCCCCCTCCCCCAATGTTGAAATTATGTAATAAAATAGAAAAAAAAAGCTTTTGGAGGGTAAAAAGTTAGTAAATATACTTACCTTACCCCAGCTTCCACACCACAGGTTCATCACCACCCTGCCAATGAGACGTCAGGGACAGCTGAGTATCTCAACTTTTGCAAGAAGATGCTCTAGCATAGTGCAAGAGCATCTTCTCTGAACTTTGAGTTACTTAGTATTTTGTTGGATCTCGTTGAAAGTTTGGTGACATCATCCTTACATAGTTAAAAAAAAAAGGGAGGTAAAGGAAGTATAAAAAACTTGCAAACTTGCATTATTATGATCAGTTGCCAGAATCTATCACAAAAAGTACTCACAAGGAGTTTAATAATAAAATGCATACAGTATATTAAATTATATATCTTTGCAGTAGTACAGCAAATCTTTCTTTTTTTTAAACACTCATGTATAGAAAAAAGTCAGAAAATTTTATAGCAAGCTCTCAAACTTTGTGTGTCGGAAATTCCAATGGAAAATGTGTGATGGAGCCCACACACGGTCGGAATTTCCGACAACAAGGTCCTATCACACATTTTCCGTCGGAAAATCTGACCGTGTGTACAGGGCAAATCAGAAAAAAATACATGTTAGGTTTCATTACCATTTTTTTAACTGAACATTTATTAATAGTAGTCTTGGAAGCTGTAAGCTTTGTTATTTACACAGACATTTTATCACAGCAGATACCAAAATCCTAACAATTACTTTTACAATAAACTTACACAAATATACATTTAACTATTGCTAAAGTGCTACACATGTATATAAAATGCAATGTAGAAATATATGTAGGTCTTCTACAGGCTATCGATTCCTTCGAAAAGAGAGTCTGTTAGATTTTTATTTTTTTTGTCCCTGTTGGAAAGATTTTGCTCCATTTTTTTCTATTCCACTGATATGACAGGAAGTGAGAAGAAATGTCTTCAATGTGTGGGGCACTTCCACATTTGACAGTATCATTTCATTGGCATTTTGTCAGCAATTGGTGATTATCAAATATAAACCAAATATAAAATAACAGTCATATTTTTGTCACCAAGGCACACATTCCAGGCTAATCATAAAGTATGTTGTAAGTATTTATTTAAGGTCATGTTTGCTTGTCAATGCATTTCTTTGTTTCATAAAAATTCAGGTTGGATCTTTCTTTTACTTTCAACACTTTCAGGATTGTGGATGGCTCACTGTAGCAGAAAGCTTGCAGCTGCTCCCCCTTCCTTTCCCTTGCCCTGACATCAACTGAGCTGAGAGCTGCTGCCATGGAAGCCTTGTGTGCTATGTGGTGAGTGAACATCTTCTAACACTCTGCAAAGACTTTACAGACTATTTACGCAGGAGCTGCTATGATAGCTCTATAAATGCTGCACTGCATAGTTTAGAGATTATTGTAGAGCATACGCTGATAGATGCTCTGTTGTCACAACAAAGATGCCAGTAACAGCTGATGCAGGCAATTACAGTAAGGTTTTACAGGTATAGTTATGACAAGTGTAAAAAGTTATGACAAGTTGGGACTTGTTGCTGATTTTAAATGTGTGAGGACATCTCTTTAAATTTGTCTGAAGCACAATATGACTAATAAGGATTTTTTTAAACTATTACTGCACAAACAGACATGCACCTATTTAACAAGCATGGTACTGTAAGTCTTTGTAGATACTGCTAGTGTCAGCCTTAACATTGAAAAGCTGAAAATCCCAAGTTGGCCAATCAATCTCACTGCTAGTACTGAGAGACATTGTAGGACAACTCCAGGGACTTCTTCCCATGGTGTTTGTAATTGTCCTTGTTAATGTGTACCTTTGCACCAGACTAGTACTCTGTCCCAAAGTTGAAGGTCAAAGTCTGATGCGTCCAACATTTCTTGCTTCACCCATGACTGGTCTTCAATGAACAGTTGCATTTTGGTCTATAGATCTGTGTGCCCCTCAATGTATGGCCAAACATAATATCCAAGCAGGTTATTGATGAATGTACTGTATGTAAAGTATGAGTGTGGTGGTCTTCATATAAGACTTCTTACCAAAGGAGGCATCATCCCTGCATACATATCCAAAGCACAAAAAGCAAAATAATGGGACTTTAAGTATGCCTCCAATAGTAACTCAGTTTAAAAGAATAATCATAAATTTGTATTAATATACATTAAAACCATGTAGAAATACATATTTCAGGTCATAAATGTATCAACAACTGATTCCCGAAAAAACTTAGACAGGGTGTCAAGGAGGTCACTGTGAAGCGTTCAACACATTTCGTGGGAAACCCCCTATTCCTCAGGACCTGACAGGCCTTGTAGATATTCTAATATTATAACAATGCCATAAAAGACATTAAAAATGGAAAAACACCAAATTTCAGGCTCCCCCCCACTCATTCACAATTGCATGCTTCCATATATGAAATCTGTCATTATGGACATATTCCTGCGCAGACTAAAGCTGGAGCTTCTGGAAGCGGAGCCAGAAGTGACATAGCACCACCACCACGTCATATCCAGATTGCACTTGATTCCTATCCACCAATGCAGCGAAATGAAAAAGGCACAAAGGACGCCTCCCACATGCACTCCAATATGGAACACAAGCAGGAGACTGATCAAAATACAATACATGTCAGCACAACAGCACTGAAACCAAGGGGTGGCATTAAGGCCAGGATGGATATGAATGAGGACACAGGCTGCAAGAGCTGAAAAGGGAAATACCCACTATATTTGAACGAAATTCTCTTTTTTGCTCTTATATATCCCAGGGGAGGCGAGTGGCCTCTTTTGAGGAGCCCATTAAACTCTCCTTTTTAAGGACTTTACCATCCCATATTAGCCCTCTCCCATACACATGGATGCAGGATGCCATTTGTACCTGACTTCAGGGTAAGGTTTTGATAAACCATCTATATAATTTTTTGAGTTGTGATTACTTTTTATACATTTTTCTTTTTTTTTGGTTATTTTAACAAAGCAAACCCCTGAGTATTATTTATTACTGCCTTGCAGATGTTTCCTACTCTTTAACCACTTCCCGCCCACAGTACATCATATGATGTCCTTGACTTTCAGTGGGGATGCAGCTGCAGGCATCATTCAGATATCATTCTTTTTTTGCTGGCGATTCTGTGCAAGATCATAGTGGCAGTTCCAGCACTTAATCATTTTTACAAGTGATGGGAGGGGACATCCCCCGTGCTTCTCCGAGGTCTCCCATACCATCGGCATATGTAAGTTCTGCCTACATTTGTAAATGCCATTCAAACCACACATGTGAGGTATCACTACATGCATTAGAGTGAGAGCAACAATTATAGCACTAGACCTCCTCTGTAACTCTAAACATGTAACCTGTAAAAATATTTAAATAATTGCGTATGGAGATTTTTAAGTACCAAAGTTTGGCACCATTCCACGAGTATGTGCAATTTTAAACCCTGACATGTTGGGTATTTATTTATTCGGCGTAACATCATCTTTCACATTATGCAAAAAAATTGGGCTAACTTTACTGTTTTGGTATTTTTTAATTAATTAAACTTTTTTTTTTTTAATGTGTTTGAAAAATTGTTGCGCAAATACCATATGACATAAAAAGTTGCAACGACCACCATTTTATTCCCAAGTGTGTCTGCTAAAAAACATATATAATGTTTGGGGGTTCTGAGCAATTTTCTAGCAAAAAAATATGATTTTTACATGTAGGAGAGTGCCAGAATAGGCCCAGTATGGAAGTGGTTAAACAATTATACCTCCTCACACTCTTTAGTTTTTGTTAACCTTGTTAACCTTTGTTTGCAATTTATTAATTATCACTTTTTTACCATCACAGTGTCATGATTATGCAATAGAGTTTTCTCTGTCAGCTTACCTGTCTCCATGTGTTCATCTCTAAAAACCAGCTGCCTCTCACCTGACTGGTTTTATAACCTCTCCTCTAGCATGGCCCCACCCCAGGCCCTATCAGAGAACCCTATATTAACCTGTGCACTGCATGCCAGCAGTGCTGATCAACCATTGTGTGTCAGCCTCCGTGTGTACTTGCTGTGTTTTCTACGTCTGATTATTGTTACAGACTTTGGCCTGTTCTCGACTCTCCCTGTCTGTTTGTTACCCTGACCTTTGGCGTGTTATGTTTATTCTTGTCTGCTGGTCGCCCTGACCTTTGGCTTACCCCTTACTTCCCTGTCATTCCAGCCTGCTGCCTTCTTCTTCTGGCTCTTAGACTCCATGCCCTGGGGAATCTATGCTCTAGCTTCCACTGGGATCCACATTAGTTATCCTGTAGACCTGCTTCCTGAACCTTCCAGGGTTCAATCCGCAGCAGTCAGTCCTAGGGTCCACTACCTTAGCGGTGCACTTCTGACTCCTACAGACTGCATCTGTCACCTGGTCCCAGGTGACCTGACACACAGAAGGCTTATCATGTTGTGATATACTTTTTTTTGCCAATATAGATTTTTATTTTTGCTTTAAGTATGATTGTTTTTTGTTATGATGACTTATTGTTTTCTGTTCAGAAACATTGTCATTTTATTAATTTGCTATTTTCTATTTTCATTGTCTTTTATGGCATTGTAATGATATTGGAAGATTTACAAGGTCTGTAAGGTCATGAAGAAGTGGAAGTTTCCTGCAAGACATAACATCTTCACAGTGACCGCCATGACACCCCATTCGGGTTTTTCAGGAATCGGTTGTTGATACATTTATGACCTCAAATACCTATTTTAATATTTGTCAGTATGGTTTTAATATATATTGATAACAATTTATGATTATTCTTTTAAACTGAGTTTGGAGTTACTATTGGAGGCATGTGTAATGTAGTATTATTTCTATTTTTGTGCTTTGGATGGATGTACTGTATGATTGTACTGCCAGACCACTTTTGCTAAGTAATGGGTTAATTCCTTTCATTTCCCTTGAGCTAAGCCTCTCAGTAGTTTCATTATAGTGTAATTGAACATCTTACATTACCCATTACCATGTGAGAAGTATAGGGTATTGTATGGTTTCCTGATGCCTAGTGATTAGCACCATTCTTGGAAGAACTCACTTTAAAAAATGGGGTTTTGTTCTGAATGTATCTTTTTCAGACAGCCATAAGGAAGGCAGTAGTGCTGCCATGCCATCTACATATCTGTCTTGGAGGTTTATTTGTGGGTTGGTTCTTACCAAACTTGGTAAAGTGGTCCACTATGGGTGTAACATGATGGTATTCATATTCAACATGATGGGTATAAGAAAGTCAATAGTCAGTACTTTTATTGGAGCAGACTTGTGCCAAATTAGAGGTGGAATTTCTGCCTCTCTATAACATTGAACAGACCTCACAGTTTTGGCAAATTAAAGAGACACATGAACAATGTCTTGTCTCTTGAACCAGATGAACATTTTTCAGACACCACAGTGATCTGATTCCATGTCCTTCCATTAAGAGATCCCAGGCCCTTGACAGTACAGCCTGCCAGATCAATGATGCGTTGAGTGTAACAGCTTTTACTCTGTATGGCTTTCGTAGTCTCACCAGAAATCTCCCAACTCAACTGCTTCAGCATGGGGATGGTGACCCTGCTTCCTAGGCTGCCTCCAAGGCAGTGTTCACCTTCTCCATTTGGAAGAATGTTCCTTTCTGTGCTTCAATGCAAATACCTCTGCCTGTCACTCTCTGTCTGAAGGGAGCCATTCCTTTTGTCATTTTTCAGATGGCCACCTCCCATGAAGCTACCTGTTCAATTGCAGGTGAGTCTTCAGCATTACCCCAGCTGGGCCATGTTACTAGTGCCCCTTTCCACCTTTTGCATCTCTGCTGCTATATATTGTAGTTACATCGAATATTGTGGAATTGATCCTCCCACGTGCTGCTTTCTGAAGATAATGTGGACCCTAAGGTCCCCTAATGTTGCCACATGGCTATACACTGCTTCGAAGCAATTAACTATCTTGCAAATTAAATTATGTTCTTCTGCTGGTAAATAATTATTATTTCTGCTTCCCCCTGTAAGGCAATAAAGCTCAGTTCTCCCTTCTGATTGCGTGGGATTCTATATGACTGAATCAGGTCCCACATTATGTTTGTCAAATCACCCAAGCCCTGACTTACTTGGGTCATTTCTGCAGGTGTCATAGGATGCCTGCTTCCATCTGGAGTACTATTACTTTTAGGCTCTGGTTTGGCTGCCTGCTTGCCATTTCTGACAGTGGAGTGCCTCTCACCTGTCTGTAGAACTTCCCACCTTTGCCTCATCAGGTGTGCCCCCCCCAGAGTTGCTGGAAGAGGAAAGCAGAGAAACTTACCTTTGCTGGGTATATCCAGGAACTCAGTGAGTTGTAGGAAAAGAGTATAAAAGGGTCTGAATCAGCATCTGAGCATGGTGAATATTTGGGCACTAGGTTTTAGTTTTATCTATGCAATCCATTGCATTAAGACAACCAGAAGTGTTTTCCAGTTATAGTGTCTCAGTTGTGGGAAGTTTTGAAAAGTTCAATTTAGCTAAGATTAAAAAAAACTAATACAAGATTTTGTTCACAGTTCCACAGGTAATTCACAATATACTCTGTTGCTCTACAGATAAGAAAACTAATATCTCACATTCAATTTTCTAGGTGGCACAGACAGAATTTATGTTATTAGTAGTGCTTCACATTAATCGTTAACTGGCTCAAATATCACTTAACTAACTGCTGCAGATGTTGTATGACTTTATGCTTTTAAATTAACATTTCCACTCAGGTGTGAAAAGCATGGCTATCATAATGACAGACAACAATTGTACTTTGGGTAACTAGCTGAAATGGATTTGAAACTGATAGGAAAACAAGATTGTTCATGTGCTGTGAAAATACATTGCCGGTACTGATTACATCCATTCCTCATAATGTACAGTATCTCTGTGTGCTCATTTTCCAGTCATTACCCAAAATCATTTATTTTCAGTTAATAATTACATGATGCTGTATGTAATTGCAGGGTTGAGCAAGTAACAGGTTCATTTGAAAAACATCAGTAAACAGGTATATTCCTATGATATAAGTTTCCATATATACTGTACATATTTATGTTGGTCTTTGGTAAAACAATACAAGGACAAAAGAAGCAAGCCCACTAAAGCTGGAGAGTGCAAAATCAGGCTCACTTCTGCATAGAAACCAATCAACTTCCAGTTTTTTTTTCCAAAGCTTAATTGAATAATCTGAGATTATAAGCTGATTGGTTTAGTATTTTATAATGTCTGGCATCTGTAAAATGCTTAACAACTCAATATTCAACACATGATCGAATACAATTGAAAAAAAGTTGAAAAACGTAAGATGTAGATATAAAAAAGTACATTCACGCTGTTTATCATAAATGTAAATTAAGAATAGAGTAACGAAACTACAGCAATAGTTCTTAGACTTTATGACTCAATTATTGATAAAGGAAGACTAAAGTGCTGCTATGTATAAAAGCAATAGTGTGATCAGTCAGAACAGCTGCACTATTTGAAACAGTGATCTCTGATACTATATAGCTGACTAATTGATTGAGTAATAGTGCGCTTGTTCCAGCCCAGATACAAAAAACTTGTATAATACAGATGTGAAAAAATGCATATGCACAGTGTATCAAAGATATATTGCACAGAATCCCATCAGTAAAAAAAAAAGAAATTATTATATAATAAATGCATGAATAACTAAATAAATAAATAACGTCTTCTTCAATGATAAGAGTGACTTGTTGAAGTTTTAATCAACATGCTCATCCAACAAACGAATTGTGAAAATTTTCAGTGACACCACCTCCATCACCAGGTGCAATGCCCGCTTACCTTAGGGGGCGACCCCAATGGGTCTAATTGTGCTTTTAGATATATCCCAATCTCAGAGGTGAACGTCTGTGCTGTGGTAACAGATCTTTTCCAAAGAAATCCTGGGTTATGGAGATAACAGCTGCCCTGTAGCGTAGCTCAAAGCGATAACGATAAAAATTTCATTGCGCAAAATTGTATATAAAAGTATGAATTTATTATAAAAAACACAACAATGGTCCTACTCACAAGAATATCATCTTGTATAAAGCATGGTAAAACAGTGTATACATCACATCCAAAAGGGACAAGAGGCTCTCCTCCTCACCTAATTGCAAAATTCTGATTGGTGTATTTTCTTTTCTAATTTCCTTCTTATATACACTGTTGGTTTCTGTCAAATTAGCTATCAGTAAGGATCAAGCGATGTGAAACGCGTTAGTTTTGATCCCTGTTCCGTGCACGTTTGACTTGACTGTATGGTGGATTTTTTCTTTATTTTTTCACAATAAAGATGCCTTTTCTACGGAGTGCAGCAGTCCAGGACTTTTTTCTTTCTACAGGCTCTCCTCATCGCTATTGTTGGGTAGAGAGACACCGGAAATTACGTCACCAGCTCCTCCCAACGGGTTGTGTCACAGATCACGTGACTTCTTCAAGGGATAAAAAGTTTTAAAAAGACTTTATTTATTTATTTAGTTATTCATGCATTTATTAAATAATTATTTTTTATTTTTTTTTACAGATGGGATTCTGTGCAATATATCTTTGATACACTGTGCATATGCATTTTTTCACATTTGTATTATAGAAGTTTTTTGTACCTGGGTTGGAACAAGCGTACTATTACTCAATCAATTAATGACTCAATTATTGCCATTCATTTGGCTTCAACATTTGCAAAATAAACTTAAATCATACCAACTAATTTAATTTTGATCTACCTGGTGCAATGCAAACAAATAAAGTATTTAGCTTTTGCTATGTTTTCTAAAGGGTAAACCTGTATTTTTAATCAAATATACAAAAAGAACAAGAGAGAGATTCTATTTTATTTTTATTATGTCTACCTAAGTGTACTGGCTAATGCTCTCTTACATCTGTACAAGATCCCCAAACATGTCTAGATGGTTGTTGTCATTGACATAAAATTTGCATAAAAAATGCAAACCTGTAAGATGTTTCTATAAACGTGTATAGAGCAGATTGTTTTAAACCTTTTTAAAATATTTAATTTTTATTAATAATATTTGTTTGGATTATGCATAAAATGTGATATTCAGACTGTTGTATACCTCTAGGGGTGCTAAGGAATTTTTGTATTGTATATGCCTTTATTTGGTTGCAATCCCCAGTGCACACTGCCCATGAAAGAATAACAATACCCTCAAGAAACCTAACAGCCTCCCTAATCCTTTATATACTATGCATATCCTATTGTACATGCCTTAGATTAGCAGGCAATTTCCAAGATGTTTCTACTTACAAGCCAGATAGAAATGGTTTTCTATTAGAACCTATAAAGAATAGATCATGTATATTCAATACCACGTGGCTCCATTGTTTGGAGAAGGACAGGAGCACCACTAGGTCTAACATAGGCTGAAGCTTCTGCACCAGGTTTCCAGCTGATTTTGGTAAAGTATTTACAAGGGGGCTTTTAGGTTCAGTATTTTTCAATGTATATTGGTCCTTTACATATTTAATTGATTGGACAGCTGGCATTTTGCTCTGTCTCTTTAGAAGTATTCCTGCACAACAGTATTCTCCTAAACATGCAGTTAGGGATGAGCCGATGTTCAAGTCGAACGTAAGTTTGACTCAAACATCGGGTGTTCGCCCGTTCGCTGAACAGCGAAAAATATGTGGTGTTTGTGGAAAATCCGAAAGGCGCAGAACGCCCTTAGAGTCTATAAGAAACTAACATGACCCAACAGTGCTAATTTTAAAGGCTTATATGCAAGTTATTGCCATAAAAAGTGTTTGGGGACCCGGGTACTGCCCCAGGGGACATGTATCAAAGCAAAGAAAAGTTTTAAAAATGGCCATTTTTTCGGGAGCAGTGATTTTAATAATGCTTAAAGTGAAACAATAAAAATGAAATATTCCTTCTGTGGGTCCCCTCGCCCACAGACCCCCATAACCACAGAGCAAGGGTTGCAGGGATGAGGCCCTTGCCCCATCAAGATGGGGACAAGGTGTTTTGGGGGACCCTAAAGCATCCTCCCCATGTTGGGGGCATGTGGCCTGGTACGGTTCAGGAGGGGGGGCGCTCTCTCATCCCCCCTTTTCCTGCGGCCTGACAGGTTGTGTGCTCAGATAAGGGTCTGGTATAGATTTTGGGGGGACCCCTACACCATTTTCTTTTAAATTTTGGCACGGGGTTCCCCTTAATATCCACACCAGACCCAATGGGGCTAGTAATGGACTGGGGGGGAACCCATGCCATTTTTTCAATGATTTTTATCTATATTGCTGGGACCAGACAATACATTAGAGCCGCGAGTAGTTTTAAATGACATAATTTTCTTTAGAAATGTAATTTTGTTGTAGTATTGTTCTAAACTAGGGAAAAATGTGCTACTTTACAGGCATACTAAGGACACCCCCCCAAGGAACAATATTTGAAGGAATATTTCATTTTTATTGTTTCACTTTAAGCATTATTAAAATCACTGCTCCTGAAAAAACTGTAGTTTTTAAAAACTTTTGTTTTCATTGATACATGTCCCCTGGGGAAGGACCCGGGTCCCCAAATATTTTTTATGGCAATAATTTGCATATAACCCTTTCAAATTAGCACTTTTGATTTTTCATGTTCGTGTCCCATAGACTTTAACGGTGTTCGCTAATTTTTTGCCTGTTCACAAGTTCTGGTGCGAACCGAACAGGGGGAGTTGTTCGGCTCATCCCTACATGCAGCGCTAAATAGGTATTCAGATTCTACATATATAGTTACATATATAAGTAAAGCTACATACAACAAATATAATCCTTTAGAAAAATATAGAGCAAACATTTTTTACCTTGTTTCAAATTAGTGCTAATTTACCTGTTATAAAGAAAAGATACCAATCAATGCCATTCTTAGCAAGCAGAAAAGCAAATTATAAAAAGGTTAGCCACATTAAGTTTTAGATTAGATTAATAAAAATTGGATTATGAAATGCAGTACTCATACAGGAATCTATGACCTTGTTTTGGAGCACGCTATGTCATACCCCTATCTCATCAAATGTGGCAATCCACATCACTATTGCTAGGTATTAAAAAAGAACCAAATGAGAAAAGAAGAAAGCTAAAAAGAAATGTAAAAAGAATGTGTTTCAAAATAAAAATATTCAGGTAAAATAGCAGAGAAGCTCTCAGATCATTCCATTAATTATAAGTGTCCTTCGAAAAAATATGCAGTGTTTAGACTCATAGAAATCAAATTGTCAAGCTGTGCCTGAGTTGAACAAACCTTTAATTAAGTTTGAGTTTCCCAAGGGTCAGTGAAGTTCAGATCTGCCCGAAGAAATTCAATAAACATGATGCGGACTTCACAGACATATAAAGTATCATTCCATGTTGGTTAGTTGAAATATTTTATAATTTAAGAAAGTCTAAATTTTAAACCAGGTTAGACTGTTATTGTGCAGTTTTCTATAGTGAACAATGTTTATTGCAGGTTTACATTTATTTATTACATGTATGTCATGTGGTTGTTTAAAATAAAAAGATGAATAAGATAATGCATATTTATGAACTGATTAAAATAATTAGAACACTGATGGAAACATCTGCCATGAGATAAAAACTGTCACCTGTTTGGTAGTTCAAGCTTTAGTGTGTTTATCCTGTGCTCCCTAGATGCACAAACCTCAGCTTTTCTATTTTCTGAAATAAATCCTTTTTTCAGCTTATGGTGTAACTATTTTATCTACTGCACTTGCTGCACAGGCATTATCTATTGGTTCTGCAGTTTCTTTTTTTTTTTTGTAGTAAAAAATGCTCGAAGTTAGACAAAATCCGTGTACATTTTTTCCATTAACAAAATTATTTCTAGGTTTTTTAACTGTAAATTATTTTCCCATCTTCCAGGACTTAATTTGGGTCCACCACCAAAGAGGGCCAACCAAAAAAACAGATAGTCATGGAGCCCTACGTTATACCTGGCCTTGTAAAATGCCCAGATTCAGCCCCAGGAGGATCTATGAGTACAAAAGATGGCAGTATATTATTTCATGTTCTAATGTCAAGATTTCTCATTTCAAAATACCTATAATAATACTTTTTTTTTAACAGTGTGGAAGCATTTTATAGTTCTAGCTAAATAATATATTTCCTTCCATTTTTAGTTTAAAAAAGCTAGGGCCAGAAATTTGACTTCACCCCACACCCAGTTGTGCATTTATCTGCCCTAGAGCCCATTCATTTTAATGCATCTCCCTTCTGAATGAACTCTACTCTATCACTAATATAACTATCATAGACTGCAGCCCACTATGACTGCTGCAGAACACATCTATTCTTGATCTTTTTCATTATTCCCTGTAAAGTTTCTATGAACAATTTGTTTGTAGATGTTCCTCAATCCTCCAAACTGATTCTTCTAGTTTTGCATACATGCATTCCCAAAGCAGCTTTAAAAAAAAAAATAAGGTTCACAAATCTAAGGATGAAGACATGGGTCAATCCCACCATGGTTGCCATCATGGTGGCCAAGCTGCTCTTTGACCATGCCAGTAAAGAACCGCAGACGTGAAGAATTATTGTGCTGTCTTGAGGAGAAGCAGGTGGGGCAGGGAGGAGGAGGGCATTCTTTTATTTACAAAGTACTTCTTCTTTAACATTGAATACAGGTTGGGCAGAAGGCTTTTGGTGGACCAAAGTGTAGAAAACCTCTAATAATTATAATATGTATACTTTTTTTTTTTTTTTACTAAAGTCTATTTATCTTTTTGTAGTCTCTTTTTTCACAATTGTGCATTACAACAGCCACATCCAATTTCACCAAAGATCAAGTGTTATCATTTCCCATATTTTATACAAGTAATGTAGTTATTGAATGTTGACTGTTTTTTTTTAACTGGCCGATGTCTCCATTCATGTCTCCATAAATTTGTCCCCTGTTTAGGGGCTTTAGAAGCATCAGCTATTTTTTACCAGTTGAGGCAGGATCAGCAGGGGGGTGGGGAGAGTGGGGGAGAGTGTGGGGGTATATATGCGTATATATATGTACACTCTATATTATATATACAATGACAATACTATTTACTAGTGAGAGCTATATGAGCTATATTAACCCCTTTAGCCTTTCCAGGTATATTTTTGTATACAGTAGTAACAACAGTTAACAAAAAAAAAATATATATATATATATATATACACACACACAGTATCTCACAAAAGTGAGTACACCCCTCATATTTTTGTAAATACTTTATTATATCTTTTCATGTGACAACACTGAAGAAATGACACTTTGCTACAATGCAAAGTAGTGAGTGTAAAGCTTGTATAACAGTGTAAATTTGCTATCCCCTCAAAATAACCTAACACACAGCCATTAATGTCTAAACCACTGGCAACAAAAGTGAGTACACCCCTAAGTGAAAATGCCCAAATTGGGCCCAAAGTGTAAATTGTTTGGCCACCATTATTTTCCAGCACTGCCTTAAACCTCTGGGGCATGGAGTTCACCAGAGCTTCCCAGGTTGCCACGGGAGTCCTCTTCCACTCCTCCATGATGACATCACAGAGCTGGTGGAAGTTAGAGACTTTGTGCTCCTCCACCTTACGTTTGAGGATGCCCCACAGATGCTCAATAGGGTTTAGATCTGTAGACATGCTTGGCCAGTCCATCACCTTTACCCTCAGCTTCTTTAGCAAGGCAGTGGTCATCTTGGAGGTGTGTTTGAGGTCGTTATCATGTTGGAATATTGCCCTGCAACCCAGTCTCTGAAGGATGGGGATCATACTCGGCTTCAGTATGTCACAGTACATGTTGGCATTCATGCTTCCCTTAATGAACTGTAGCTCACCAGTGCCGGCAGCACTCATGCAGCCCCAGACCATGACACTCCCATCACCATGCTTGACTGTAGGCAAGACACACTTGTCTTTGTACTCCTCACCTGGTTGCTGCCACACACACTTGACACCATCTGAACCAAATAAGTTTATCTTGGCCTCATCAGACCACAAGAAATGGTTCCAGTAATCCATGTCCTTAGTCTGCATGTCTTCAGCAATTTGTTTGCAGGCTTTCTTTAGAAAAGGCTTCCTTCTGGGATGACAGCCATGCAGATCAATTTGATGCAGTGTGCAGCATCTGGTCTGAGCACTGACAGGCTGAACCCCACCCCTTCAACCTCTGCAGCAATGTTGACAGCACTCATACATGTATTTCCCAAAGACAACCTCTGGATTTGACGCTGAGCACGTGCACTCCACTTCTTTGGTCGACCATGGCGAGACCTGTTCTGAGTGGAACCTGTCCAGTTAAACCACTGTATGGTCTTGGCCACCATACTGCAGCTCAGTTTCAGGGTCTTGGCAATCTTCTTATAGCCAAGGCCATCTTTATGTGGAGCAACAATTCTTTTTTTCAGATCCTCAGGGAGTTCTTTGCCATGAGGTGCCATGTTGACCAGTATGAAAGCGTAAAAGGGATAACACCAAATTTAACACACCTGCTCCCCATTCACACCTCAGACCTTGTAACACTAACAAGTCACATGACACCGGGGAGGGAAAAGGGCTAATTGGGCCCAATTTGGTCATTTTGACTTAGGGGTGTACTCACTTTTTTTGCCAGCAGTTTAGACATTAATGGCTGTGTGTTAAGTTATTTTGGGGGGACAGCAAATTTACACAGTTATACAAGCTGTACACTCACTACTTTACATTGTAGCAAAGTGTAATTTTTTCAGTGTTGTCACATGAAAAGATATAATAAAATATTTACAGAAATGGGAGGGGTGTACTTTTGTGAGATACTATATATATACAGTGGGGACGGAAAGTATTCAGACCCCCTTACATTTTTCACTCTTTGTTATATTGCAGCCATTTGCTAAAATCATTTAAGTTCATTTTTTTCCTCATTAATGTACACACAGCACCCCATAATGACATAGAATTGTTGACATTTGTGCAGATTTATTAAAAAAGAAACACTGAAATATCACATGGTCCTAAGTATTCAGACACTTTGCTCAGTATTTAGTAGAAGCACCCTTTTGATCTAATACAGCCATGAGTCTTTTTGGGAAAGATGCAACAAGTTTTGCACACCTGGATTTGGGGATCCTCTGCCATTCCTCCTTTCAGATCCTCTCCAGGTCTGTCAGGTTGGATGGTAAACGTTGGTGGACAACCATTTTTAGGTCTCTCCAGAGATGCTCAATTGGGTTTAAGTCAGGGCTCTGGCTGGGCCATTCAAGAACAGTCACGGAGTTGTTGTAAAGCCACTCCTTTGTTATTTTAGCTGTTTGCTTAGGGTCATTGTCTTGTTGGAAGGTAAACCTTCGACCCAGCCTGAGGTCCTAAGCACTCTGGAGAAGGTTTCCGTCCAGGATATCCCTGCACTTAGCCGCATTCATCTTTCCCTCGATTGCAACCAGTCGTCCTGTCCCTGCAGCTGAAAAACACCCCCACAGCATGATGCTGCCACCACCATGCTTCACTGTTGGGACTGTATTGGACAGGTGATGAGCAGTTTTCTCCACACATACTGCTTAGAATTAATGCCAAAAAGTTCTATCTTGGTCTCATCAGACCAGAGAATCTTATTTCTCACCATCTTGGAGTCCTTCAGGTGTTATTTATCAAACTCCATGTGGGCTTTCATGTGTCTTTCACTGAGGAGAGACTTCCGTCGGGCCACTCTGCCATAGAGCCCCAACTGGTGGAGGGCTGCAGTGATGGTTGACTTTCTACAACTTTCTCCCATCTCCCGACTGCATCTCTGGAGCTCAGCCACAGTGATCTTTGGGTTCTTCTTTACCTCTCCCACCAAGGCTCTTCTCCCCCGATAGCTCAGTTTGGCCGGACGGCCAGCTCTAGGAAGGGTTCTGGTCGTCCCAAACGTCTTCCATCTAAGGATTATTGAGGCCACTGTGCTCTTAGGAGCCTTAAGTGCAGCAGAAATTTTTTTGTAACCTTGGCCAGATCTGTGCCTTGCCACAATTCTGTCTCTGAGCTCTTCAGGCAGTTCCTTTGACCTCATGATTCTCATTTGCTCTGACATGCACTGTGAGCTGTAAGGTCTTATATAGACAGGTTTGTGGCTTTCCTAATCAAGTCCAATCAGTATAATCAAACACAGCTGGACTCAAATGATGGTGTAGAACCATCTCAAGGATGATCAGAAGAAATGGACAGCACCTGAGTTTAATATATGAGTGTCACAGCAAAGGGTTTGAATACTTAGGACCATGTGATATTTCAGTTTTTCTTTTCTAATAAATCTGCAAAAATGTCAACAATTCTGTGTTTTTCTGTCAATATGGGGTGCTGTGTGTACATTAATGAGGAAAAAAAATGAACTTAAATGATTTAACAAATAGCTGCAATATAACAAAGAGTGAAAAATTTAAGGGGGTCTGAATACTTTCCGTCCCCACTATATATATATATATATATATATATATATATATATATATATATATATATATATATATATATATATATATATATATATACAGTATATATGAATTATACTTAATCTATATATTTAGACACTTATTTAAACAAATTATTTTTATTTTGTGTAAACATATGACGATGTTACTGTGAGTTTCAGGTATTCTTTTCCTGCTGTTGTTCATTTCATATTGGCATTTATGTGCAGCAGATGGCGACCTTAACTTTGAGCTTTAGCTAAAATGATTTTTATTAAGCCTAAACAAGTGTGAACAGTGTTAATTTCCTACAGCAGACTGGTTTGAATGAGTAGATAAAGTGATTGGATGTGTCCTGCCTCACCATATGGAAAAGTATGTACACTGCCAGAATACTAAGCACTCAATGAATCCTATTCTCTTGGTCTTGTAACTACTCAGAAGAGCAGGATCTTATGTTAGAGTTCAAATGAGTGTCTTATTGAGCCATGCGGTGTGAAAAAATATCAATGAATGCTAAATGCAACATACATTTATCAATATAGGACTCCATGATCAATCTGGATAGATTCCATTCCAATACAGTAATGGTGTTAACACTAGAAATCATTTCATAAATCTATCTTATATGTGATATTAAGAGGGAATTAACTAATAATTCCAAGACCTTGATTTATCATTGGTAGCATATAATATGTCAGAAGGTGCTACTAATCATTTGGGCCTTCTCCTTAGTATATTGACAAGCCACATAACCATCTTGTCAAGTCTGACACAAATAAATAACAACTAAATATTTTTGTAATAAAAATAAAATTCATTACATTCTTAAACCACTTCAATACAGGGCACTTTCACCCCCTTCCTGCCTAGGCCATTTTTTAGCTTTCAGCGCTGTCACACTTTGACAATTGCGCGGTCATGGAACACTGTACCCAAATTATTTTTTTTTTATCTTTTTCTTCACACAAATAGAGCTTTCTTTTGGTGGTATTGAATTACTTCTGTGATTTTTATTTTTTACTAAAAAAGAAAAGAGACCAAAAATTTTGAAAAAAAAAAGTTTTTCTTAGTTTCTGTCAGTAAATTTTGTAAATAAGTAATTTTTCTCCTTTGCTGATGTGCACTGATAAGGCTGCACTGATGGGCACTGATGAGGTGGCACTTATGGGCACTGATGAGGCGGCACTTTTGGGCACTGTTTAGATGGCATTAATGAGGAGGCACTGTGTGGCATTTATGGGCACTGATAGGTGGCACTGATATGCGGCAATGATGAGCACTGATAGGTGGTACTGGAGGGCATTGATTGGTGGCACTGGTGGGCACTGATAGGTGGCAGTGATGGGCACTGATGAGCAGCACTGGTGGGCACTGATAGGCGACATGGATAGGCAGCACTGATGGACGGAGATGATGGGCAGCACTGATGGGCACTGATGGGCTGTACTGATGTGCACTGATGGAAGGCATTGATGGGCATTAATGGGCAGTACTGATGAGCAAGTACTGATGGGCACTGATGGGAGGCACTGCCGGACATTACTTATGGACACTGATTGGTGGCACTTATGGGCACTGATTGTTGGCACTGATGGGCATTGATTGGTGGCACTTACAGGCACTGATTGGTGGCACTGAGGAGCACTGCTGGGGTTTTCCTGTAATCAGGGCACTGATGATCAGTGCCCTGATTACCTGCTCAGGTCTTCCCTGTGAGAGGATGCTGTTGATCAGCAATCCTCGCCACACACTCTGTCAGCGTGAGGCGAGGAGAGCTGATTCACGGCACTTCTGTATTTACATGGGACTGGCTGTGATTGGACACAGCTGATCACATGGTTAAAGAGCTGTGGCCACGGCTCTTTACAGAGATCACGGTCACGCTGTGTCCTAGCAACACGGTATGGCCACGATTGCCGCGAACCCCCCGGGAGTGCTACAGCGGCCATTCTGGGCTGCTGTCATATGATGTCCCCCCAGAATGAGAGCCGCACCGCCCCTCTGTCATTTGACGGTGGACGGGCGGCAAGTGGTTAAACATGACACAAGGCAGTGCATGTGCACTAGATGCGTAATAAGACTGTTCATTTTAGAGAAGATCTACAAATTGATAATGTAATAATAATAAATTAGAAATATTTCAATCATTAATTTGTAAAACTATTTATCATTATGGTTAGGATTATATTTAATAGGTTAGGTAGTAACATTTTGTGTAATATCCCAATGTACTTATTTTTTGATGATTGCTTAAACACCACTTAATCTTCAAGAGAAGATATTCTAGAATATCACAAAAGTTGCAATAAAATGTATGTTATGTATATTTTTCTAAGATAAAATGAGAAAAAAGGGGGAGGAGAACAAAGGGGTGGGACTTTAAATGAAGTCCCACCCCTTTGTTTTCCTCCCCCCCTTTTTCTCTATTTATGACAGGGATGGAAATGTGTGACCTTACTAGGCCACAATTTCAATTAAAGTCCCAAGGGATGGAACATCGGCTTCACCAGGCCATATGTTCAATTAAAGTCCCTAACCCTTGCTTTTGCTTCAATGCTTTTCTAAGATAAAAGTATACTATATCTGCAGCCACAAATGTTACAACATAAAGCAAAGCTATGTATCTTGCACCTAAGTCTATAGCTGTTCCTATTAATCATCTATACCAGTACTACAAATAAAAGTATTATTAACTGGTATGCATACTTGCACTAAAACGCCTTCGAATCGTCATCTCTCTATGCTTTGTGACAACTCTTTAGAGTTGTCATTGTGGAGAAACAGTGTAAAACTTGTCACCTGAGTATAAAGAGATAATGAGAATCCTGATGCACTGTGGGTATCCATGCGGCTCAATATTAGCAAGAAAATCAGCAAAGTTCACTATGAAGTATATCTGCCTCCTAAACCTCCTCTGATAAGCACAATTAAAGCAAAGTTTACTAGAAAACTTCACCTTTCAGTGAATGCTGAATAAGAAGTTCTGCTATAAAGGAAGTGGTGGGTGCATATGATAGGTTTTAGCTGTCAAGAACTTACATGCATCAGATAAGCTTAGAAATTTTCATATTGGCCTTGGAATCAAATTATTATATACTGCAGGAAGAACAAACCACACATATTTACAATGCTGTAAAAGCATTAAAACCATTAAACAGTTCAAAAGGACTAGCCACATTACAGTGTATGAATAATATATTTTGTATACGTTAGATGAACACACAGGTCTAAAAAACATAGAAATGCATGTTTTCTGTCTATATCACTCCCAATTTTTCTAATATTTAGCCACTTGGCCAGCAATGGAAGATGTTTTGAGACGATCCATACAGCACAGAAGTTGACATTTCAACAGCAGAGATTTTGGCCAGGTTTTTTGGTAAGTTGGCGCAGGAAAACATTGATGTTATAGTAAAAATTATAATGGTTACATGTTGGTGTAGGATCAGGTTAAAGACTAACTTTATCTAAAGCATTTTAATAGCCTGGGGAAGGATTTTTTACTGTCTGGGTCTGGGGTGATATCTTCCTACTCCCTATTGAATTAAAAGGAGGACAGAGGGCGAGGCAGTGATGAAAATCCCTCCAGTACTGTAACAGGGACAATGTTTCATGTCATCATCACTAGAGTGCATGCATGTAGACGGGAAACAGCTACAAAAGGCAGCAAGACATCAACAGCACATGATGCAACCAAGGGTAAAAAAAATATTTTGCAAACCAATTGTTATTCAGTCAGGGTATAGATGCATTTTCATTTATACCTACCTTGGCTAGTTCTTCTCCCCTACTCTTTTACTTTCCTTTTCTTAATTCTCTTGTATGCCCACCTTCAATGATGTTATCTCATGCTATATATTATGCTAGTTTCCAATGACCACTGAATCGCAAGAGAGTAAGTACTACACTTATCATTATATCTGCTGAAAATGTTTACCTTAAAATGCAAGGCAAACAGCTAAATACATGGTTTATTGTTTTACCTGCTAAAATAAATTGTAAGAAAGGGCATGCCAATAGAAAAGAAGGCTCCTTTGGATGAACCTCTGTGCACAGGGTAACACATGTTCCTGTTCATGCTCTGACAAATTCAAATGTGCATACTATTATTATTATTATTGTTATTATTATTATACAGGATTTATATAGCGCCAAAAGTTTATGTAGTGCTTTACAACTTGAGGATAGACAGTACAAATACAATACACTTTGATACAGTAGGAATCAGAGGGCCCTGCTCCTTAGAGCTTACAATCTAAGAGGGAAGGTCAAGAGATAAAAGAGGTAATAATTGTGGGTGATGTGCTGAGAAGATAAATGTACATTTGTTAGGTGGGGGCCAGATAGGCTTCTCTGAAGAGGTGAGTTTTCAGGGATCGTCTGAAAGTGGATAAAGTAGGAGAAAATCGGACGGATTGGGGTAGAGCATTCCAGAGGATGGGGGAGGCTCTGGAGAAGTCCCGAAGGCGAGCATGGGATGAGGTGACAAGGGAGTTTGAGAGCAGGAGGTCTTGGGAGGAGCGAAGAGAACGATTAGGTTAGTATTTTGTGACTAGGTTAGAGATGTAGCTGGGGGCCAGGTTGTGGATGGCTTTGTAAATTATAGTTAGTATCTTGAATTTAATTTGGTGACTGAGTGGCAGCCAATGGAGGGATTGGCAGGGGGGTGTAGTGGACGCTAAGCGTTTTGTGAGGTGGATGAGCCTGGCAGCAGTGTTCATGATGGACTGAAGTGGGGATAGCCTATTTAGAGGTAAACCAATGAGGAGGGAGTTGCAATAGTCGAGGCGGGAGATGACCAGGGAGTGGATTAGAAGCTTTGTGGTGACATTGGTTAGGAAGGGGCGTATCTTAGAGATGTTGCAGAGATTAAGGTGGCAAGTTTTGGATAGTGATAGAATGTGGGGTCGAAAGGTTAGTTCAAAGTTCCAGGATTACACCTAGGACCTTGGCGTGGGGAGATGGGTTGATAGTTGAGCCGTTGATATTGACAGGGAAATCAGGGGAAGTGGCAACTGAGGGAGGAAATATCATGAGCTCGGTTTTGGATAGGTTGAGTTTGAGGAAGTGATGTGACATCCAGGCTGATATGTCTGCTAGTAAGTTGGTAATGCGTGAGGAGACAGATGGAGAGAGCTGGGGGGTGGAGAGATAGATTTGAGTGTCATCAGCGTAGAGATGATATTTAAAGCCGTGGGAGGCAATCAACTGACCCAGGGAGGTGGTGTAGATTGAGAAAAGGAGAGGTCCAAGAACAGAACCTTGGGGGACCCCAGCAGAGAAAGGAAGAGGAGAGGAAGAAGTAGAGTTGTAAGTGACACTGAAGGAGCGGTGGGATAGGAAGGATGAGAACCAGCGAAGAGTACAGTCACGGAAACCAAAGGAGTGGAGTTTTTTGAGGAGGAGGGGGTGGTCCACTGTGTCAAAGGCAGCAGAGAGATGCAGGAGAAGTAGTACAGAATAGTGTCCATTGGCTTTAGCCATTAGTAGGTCATTTGAGAGTTTAAGGAGAGCAGTTTCTGTGTTGTGTTGAGGGCGAAAACCGGACTGAAGGGGATCAAGAAATTTATTCATGGTCAGATGGTCGCTTAGTCGGTTGTAGACCAGTCTTTCAAGAAGTTTGGAGGAGAAGGAGAGTAAGGAGATGGGACGTAAGTTGTTGAGATTGGTGGGGTCCAGTGAGGGCTTTTTAAGTATGGGGGCGCATGTTTTAGAGAGTTTGGGAAGATGCCACAAGAGAGGGAGAGATTGAAAATGTGAGTTAGAGAGTGTAGTATCGAGTCAGAGGGTGAGCATAGCATTTGTGAGGGAACAGAATCCAGGGGGCAGGTGGTTAGATGAGTGTTAGATAAAAGTTTAGCAACCTCAGTAATAGTAGCAGGGTTAAATGAGGGAAGTAATGATTGTATCTGTGGACACGGGGTGTTGCATGGGGGAGGTTTTTGTGTATTGGTGATCTCCTCATGAATTGTATCAATCTTAGTTTTGAAGTGATTGGAAATCTCCTGGGCAGTGATTGAGTTGGTGGGTGGAGGCAGTGGAGGACAGAGTAGAGTGTTGAAGGTAGAGAAGAGTTGACGTGGACTGGATGAGAAGGTCTTAATGAGTGTAATAAAGTAGGTCTGTTTGGCAGTGTGAAGGCAGGAGTAGTATTTTAGGAGGGCAGATTTATATTGTGTGAGGTCTTCCTGGGTCTTAGTCTTATGCCACAGACTATCAAGAGCACGGCTACGTTTTCTGAGACTTCTGGTGTCATCTGTTTGCCAGGGTTGTAGCAGTCGGGGCCTAATTCTGCGTGTAGTGAGGGGGGCAAGCTTGTCTAGGGAGGAAGACAGTAAGCTGTTGTAGATGAAAGTAGCTAGGTTGGGGCAGGACAGAGGTGAGATTTTGTCATAGAGGTGATCAGTAGCAGAGTAGAGAAGAGAAGGGTTGAGGTGGCGAAGGTTTCTACGTGTAACTGTTAGGCGGTTGGAGGGAGAAGAGGTGGAAGACAGGGAGAGAGCAAAACTAATAAGGTGGTGATCAGAGAGTGGGAGTGGATTGTTGGAAAGGTTGCACGGAGTGCACAGATAGGAGAAGACAAAGTCAAGGGTGTTGCCGTTGGAGTGGGTAGGAGCCTGTATCCATTGCTTCAGGTCAAGCGATGAGGTTAGACTGAGAAGTTTAGAAGTAATAGTAGTGTTAGTGTTAACAGGGATGTTGAAGTCCCCAAGAATAATTGTGGGGGTTTCAGAAGAGAGAAAGTAGGGTAGCCAGGCAGAGAAGTCATCAAGAAAGGCTGATACTGGTCCAGGGGGCCGGTAGATGACAGCAATTCTTAGAGAAATGGGAGAGAATAGACGAATGCAGTGTGCCTCAAAAGAGGAGAGTGTCAGAGAGGGAGGTGGGTGAAGTACCTGATAGGTGCTGCATGGGGCTAGAAGGAGTCCCACTCCACCTCCCTTCCGTCCCCTTGGTCTGGGCTAGTGGGACCAGAGAAGGCCCCCATTGGAGAGGGAAGCAGGAGAAATAGTATCTGATTCATGAAGCCAGGTTTCAGTAATGGCAAGTAGGTTAAAGGAATTTGTGATAAAGAGGTCATAAAGGGCGGTGAGTTTGTTGCAGACAGAACGTGCATTCCACAGGGCACAGGAAAGGGGGGGGCTGGTTTTAGAAAGAGGAATAGAGACCAAGTTCTGTGGGTTGCGGCTCCTGCCAGAGGGTGTAAGGGGATGGGAGCGTTGGGCAAAGACAGATGATGGTGGCCCAGGGTTTGGGGATATGTCACCAGAGATTAGGAGAAGCAGGAGGGTGAGGGAGGTAATGTGGGAATGTGATTTATGTGAAGGGGCATTTTTCAGAGTACTGGAGGTTTTATCAGTATATGGATGTAGAATGAGCAAGAGTTGGTAGGAGCAGTAGTAGGGTGAGGACAGAAGGCAGGCTGATATGTATAAGCAGGGGGGTGGAGAGGGATTGTGAAGGTAAGAGAGTTTGAGGAGAGAGGACAGGAGTGTCAGAAGCAGTGGTAGAGAGTGCATGTTACAGAGTGGAAGGAGAGCTTATTAGAGAGACAGGGTCACCTGCAGTCTGTTAGGTGCTTTCCAGTGCAGATTGCTATATTTGTTTGCTTCGTGCAATCGCTGAAGTGCAGAGATTGAAGTGCATATCACTTGTAGAAAGAATTACTTGGAGATAGAAGCCTTAAGGATAGAAGCCATTGCAATGTGCTCCCCCCTTAAGGATGCTCAAATTTATACTGTTATAAGGGTGGGGTTGAAGTTCATTAATTAATCATGAGTGACTATAAGAATGCCTAACAATCAAAGTGGACTTTTTGCTTCTAAAGTCAGAATAGCAAGAGGCCAGAGGCCAAGATAAGATCAACACATAACACTTAGGTAAGACTGTCCAGAGCAACAAAAAACGTCATGGTTATGCACACAGGGCAACAGATAGAGAAGGCCACATACCAAAGACACACACACAGAGACAGTAGGCAGATCCCAATTTCATTTAACGGTCTAAAATGTGGTTGAGCTGACACATACCAAAGACACACACAGATACAGCAGGCAGATCCCAATTTCATTTAACGGTGGAAGATGTGGTTGAGCTGACACATACCAAAGACACACACACAGAGACAGCAGGCAGATCCCAATTTCATTTAACGGTGGAAGATGTAGTTGAGCTGACACATACCAACGACACACACAGAGAGACAGCAGGCAGATCCCAATTTCATTTAACGGTGGAAGATGTGGTTGAGCTGACACATACCAAAGACACACACACAGAGACAGCAGGCAGATCCCAATTTCATTTAATGGTGGAAGATGTGGTTGAGCTGACACACACCAAAGACACACACACAGAGACAGCAGGCAGATCCCAATTTCATTTAACGGTGGAAGATGTGGTTGAGCTGACACACACCAAAGACACACACACAGAGACAGCAGGCAGATCCCAATTTCATTTAGCATACTACACTTGTGACAGATATTGGTGCCAAATGGGCTATTTAAACTGGACCAGTGCTCAGGATCTTTACAGCTTTGTCTTCAGCCTCCTGTGTATCCTGTGTTCCTGTGATTCTGTATCCTGGTTCTAGTTGTTGACTCGGCTTGTCTTGACCACTCTCTGAACTCCGTCTGCTTTCAGCACTACCTCGAAAGCATGTTGGAGGATGGTTGGGGGCAAATTTAGAGATTCAAGCAGGCACTGGGTACCAGTGAGTTAAGACTGTAATTAGCCTCTTAGGCATGGATATTTTGTGCAGAGGATTTGTTTGCAGCCCAAACATCAGTTCAATTAATGGCTTCAAAAGAAAGTCCAAGCTCTAGCTCCCATTGGCATGTGTGCATGGAGGGGGGGGGTTCAAATCAGTCTTGTCTAGCATCTAGAGGTATAGGTGACAATTAAGGCCAATGGCATAGGAATCTTGTCTACAGATATTTTCAAAGTAGGTCAACCACTTTAGAGGAAAAGTAGAGGTAAGATCGGGGCATAAAAATGCTTGATTTGATTTATAATTTGTTTAATTTTTAATTGTGTATGATATTATTTAAAAGGTCTGAAATAAGGAACATGTTATTCAACAGTAACAAGTTACCAGTTTCCTTTCATACATTTTTTTAAGGTAATTAGGAAAATGAAACAGAAAAAGTGTGAATAACAGCTAGCCAACAACTTAAACATATGTATACACATATTTTCCTGATTAGGTATTTGAAGTTAACACAGGTTGAAGATAAAACTACTACTGTAGCAAATCTCTAAAAAATCCCTAATTTTTCTGCTATATATATGATTTAGGAGAGAGACTAGTGCTCCCAATATATTATAAGCAGCAGAATACAAGAACTGAACAAAGAAATGGAAAAACTAGAATTCACAGAAAAGAAAACAGACTAGCAAAATTAGGATGGTGTCATGCTGATTTTATGTAACAGATAAATATTTTTCAACTTGTGAAAAAGATGTTTGGAAAAATAAATGGTTTGCAATCCAGCTTTGCTTCAAGCAAGCCTGTAGGACCCACAAGGGTCTTCAATTCTTTGTTTGGAAGATAGAACAGTGTTACTCTTGTGTTTTTATACTGTGCAACCATTACCAATGAAGCATAACACAAGACTCCTTCAGGAACTGTACTGTTAGATTAAAATTCTACCCTAAAGGCTAATTTATAATGTTGCTCCCAAAGCAATCAATCACTAACCCCATCGGAGATCATCGCCTCCAGGCATTTTGTATTTACTCTGGTCTTTTTGGTGACCGGTCTTTAAGAATGAATGTTAAAACAATGTGTGTGTTTCTCTAAACCGTAACATATCTAAAATGTATTAATTTAGATCTAATGTATAGTTTATATGAACATCAAGAGTACATGATAAAACACATGTCATTTTTGGTATCTCGGCTAGCCCTCTTAGAAGAACTGGACTATATTCTTGTTGTATGAACATATTTAATTTATACCTAGTGACTACTTATGAATCTGTTTTTTATCACAGCTTAGTGTCCAATTTTTACATTTTCCCCCTCCTTGACATTATCTATTGAGTCAGAACTGACTAAACAAGAGAGACATTGTGAACTTTGTTATGACAAAAGAGTGGACACAATTTTCAAAATGATGTATGGTTAAACTATGAATTTAAACAAAAGGCTAAAAGTATTTTCATGGGGTCATACTCTAAAAAAAAAAAAATAATAATTTAAATCTTTGGATTTCATAAAAAAAAAATTGGAATTCTATGGAGACTTCAAGTGGCTATTTATACATACATTACACAAGTATGGTTCTATGTTTTCACCATCAGGAAACTTCTGAGAAATGCCATGCAGCCTTCACTAGAATAAATGCATGTAGAGAGATAGAGGCTGAGAAAGATCAGTAGCATTGAGATGCATCAATTGAAAAAAGTTGAGAATATGTTTTTTATTTTGAATCTCAATTGTTTATGATACACAGCACTTTAACAAAGTGAATGCTGTTTAGTATATGTTTACTTTTGCTTTAAAACATTTAGAACATAACAGTGATTGGGTCTACATATACTTTAATAAGATGTCTATATTTCTGATTAGCACTTAAAACTGTAATCTGTTAATGTTAAAGAGGAGCTCTAGTCCCCCCCCCCCCCCAAAAAAAAAAAAAAAAAATATCAATTAAATACTATAGCTGCTGACTTTTAATACAAGAATACTTACCTGTCCAGGGATGCAGCACTGTCCTCACCTGAGCCAATTATTTAAGCGGCTTTGGGTCCAGGCGCAGGCATTTTAACTAAGGGAAACCAGCAGTGAAGCCTTATGTCTTCAGAACCAGCTTCCCACTGCACATCTGTCAAAACCAGGTACCAGATGCAAACATGCAGAACTTCCCCTTTTGAGTGAAGTTCTGCCTTAACTCTGTTTATAGAAAATAATTTGTAATATATCTCTTCTAGGTGTTTAAGTTAAGAAAAGGAGATTTTTTTTCCTTTGCTTGTATTTCTTATGTGATTAAACGCAGGTCCAGGAGAATTACTTTACTCTAAATCTAAGTTATTACAAACCACAAAAATAGTCCTTTAATAGATCAGACCCATTGGATGATGTGGTAACATAAAGAGTAAAACAAATACATTATATTTTCTTGGTTTTAAAATACATTCTAAAGTTGATATTTAATTTCTTGTTCAATACATATTCATACTGAATCGTTTTTAATTATTGACAAAACCAATATTCATAGTTAGTGCCATTAAGGGAATTACTCTGATGATTACAGTAATGGGTTCATATGCACACTTCATTGATAACTGTGACATTTAATTTAATGGTCTAAGTTATAAATTAATAAAAGGTATGGATATCAGTCTATGTTTAACATCAATGTGATAAGCAGTGGATGATTTGCCTTTGAAGACGTCCTACTTTAAAATGCTATAAAAGAGGTTCTCCATAGAAAAGAGGGTTGTGTTTTAAAAGTCAATGTTTTTAATATTTTTTTCTTTAATTGAAACACTTTTCACGTACAGCATATCAAAGTGTGTGCAAAAAAACCCAAAAAACTCAAGTTTTTAATGTGATCTCTGTCCCCTGGGTTTTAACTCTTCCCTACTCTATCCAAAACAAAACATAATGTATTGGCTCTACTTAAACTTTAAATGTAATTAAGGCTGCTCTAGCTACTTCACAGATGCCATCATCAGAGGTGTCTCTGATGATATCCACATAGGATGAAACATGTCAGGCTGGCTGATGCAAGCACGCTGTGAACCGCAGACCATTTTCTTTTTGTGATGATGTATACTGCATATTTGTAAGTAGACTACAATAAATGCCTTTTTTTTACCCATACGGGCTTCACTATTATTGCTCTTTTTCTACTGGGTTATCTCGCTGGTGACTACATAATCCATTCATCTGCCCATGTGAATCTTGATGTCCTGATGTCATGTGACCATCTGGCTTTTCCATTTTCTGGCTGTCTGTGATGGAGTGTGTCATTCGGAGCTACAGTTGAGCCTTGGCATCATATGATTACATCGCATGCTTTTCATTGTTTTCTGGTAAGCAGATTGGCTGCACGTGGGTGTGGTGTGCTTCCTTTGTGTACACTGAAGTTTTGGTGAAGGTTTCATGTCACTTCTACTCTTCAAAATAGTTTCAACGGACTACTATACTCATTTTATTATTTTTAATTTAGCGCTGCATTTTTACTTTTTTTTTTGTTATCACTTAAAGCAGAGTTCCACTCAAAAGTGGAACTTCCGCTTATCCGTCTCCTCCCCCCTCCAGTGCTACATTTGGCACCTTTCAGGGGGGAAAGGGTACCTGTTTTTGACAGGTACCGTTCCCCACTTCTGGAGATGGCGCTGTAGCACTGTCTCTCGGAAGTTTGGCCTCCCTCCTCCTTCCTCTGCCGCTGAGTCAATTAGAAAGTGCAGGGTGCTTTGTGTATATGCAGTAGGGAACTGGCTGTGAAGCCAAAAGACTTACTGCCGGATTCCCTTACCAGGAATGGCGGCAGCTGCACCCGACAACCGATAAAAGATTAGCTGAGGTTTCCGACATTGTGGGCTCCCTGGACAGATAAGTGTCCATATATTAAAAGTCAGCAGCTGCAGTATTTGTAGCTGCTGACTTTTAATTTTTTTGTGGGGGGGCTGGAGCTCTGCTTTAACAATGTTCACAGTGCTCTCTGTGGACTACAGAACACCCTCTGTAATATACAGAAGAGATAGGAGAAACTGTTATGTAGTCTCTGCACACTTCCTGTCCTAAAATTTCAGTGCTGACCCTCCATAGGTACACTACATGAGTCCACATTGTCACTCTAGAACCGGGAGCTCGTCTATGCTCCAGGCAATGTAGAGAGTGATAGGTGTCCCGGGAGCCACACATCAAGTCAAAGCCTGCTGTGGGATAGTGAATGGCAGTCTAAGCCTGGACCCCCACCAGGCCACGCCCCAACAAGTTTCACTCTGCCCACCAGAGAGATGATCCTTATGAGTAAGCTCTGGAGGGCAGAGTGAAATGTTTTGGGGGCCTGGCCTGGTGGGGGTCAAGGCTGAGACTGCCATTCACTATCACACAGCAGGCTTTGACTTGATGTGCAGCTCCCGGGACACCTATCACTCAACAAAAAACAATCCTTATGGCAAATGTGATTAAAAATATCCACATTGTCCAGAAACCTTTGGCAGATTGCTGAAAAATCAGTCAACCCAAAATCTTAAGCCTTGCATACTGATCTCAAAAGTAGGAATGCAGTTAAGGGTGATCTTGGAAAAACTGGCGGCTATTTAATAAGTATGACAACTGGCCCAATCATCTATAATTATATACTTGTAGGCAGTCTTAAGACTAATTGCACCTTTCATAACTATAATTGTTTAATTATATGATCGGCATTTATACATATATAAC
Source organism: Aquarana catesbeiana (assembly GCF_042186555.1). Lineage (NCBI taxonomy): Eukaryota > Metazoa > Chordata > Amphibia > Anura > Ranidae > Aquarana > Aquarana catesbeiana. The sequence goes on along the minus strand of NC_133327.1, from coordinate 357,448,486 downwards.
ACTTGCATATCAATTGTGGCTGTATTTATAATGTCTACAGGTCTAATACCTCATGAAAATGAATAAAATAGGTAGAAAAAAAGGCAATAAACACAATCTGTGACAGGTACAGTATGTTCTACATTGCTTTTGTAAATGTCACAAATTACACAGACTGTACTTAGCTGACAAGTAAAAGAATAAATGAGTTGAACTTAGTGGTGTAAGGACGTCAAAGAACAAAGTAATATTCATTGAGCATGATTTTCTTTGAACGTCAAAAGTAGATCAATTTGTTGAAGCAGATTATTTATGTCATGGACCGATTTTAAAAGGCACTGTAGTATTTCTTTTGTTCCTCCAGGGAATCAATAAGGATCACCCTTACAAGTGGAAATCAGAGTAAGACTTGTGATATACAACATGCCGACCACATTTGCATATATGACAAGTGGAAATCAGAGTAAGACTTGTGATTTACAACACGCCAACCACATTTGCATATATGACCAACATTTACAAAACTTTCATATAAACAGTCAGACAGGAGCTTCCCTGATGCGGGGGGATGTACCTGTATGTCCTCCCTATCACACACTTAAAGCATGCTGTTTAGGGAATGCTGCAGTGTGCTCTATGATTGCTGTACCCCTCAGACACAGATCACATATCAGGGTACAGGCCAATGATATCGGCTCTGTACCATTTGATCGCTGTTGTCAATCACAGCAGTCATGCATGTAAACAAAGGCTGCGTGCCTGCAGCCATTAAGCCATTTCCTCCCCCAGTAATTGGTTGTGAGAGGAAATGGAAGAGGAAGGCTGAGAGGACATGTGGTGCCATCTTCGCTGCAGCATCAGAGCCACCTAAATGCAGGAAGAAAAAGGAGCCCAGTACTCCCGCTCAAGAGCCACCACCGCTGGGTGGTTGGTAATACAGACGGCATTTTGCTGTCATGCATGGGTGTGTACTGGGAGTCTAAGGTCCACCGCTGTAGCTCTAATTGGCCCAGGGTAGCAGTAGCTCAGAGCAGGATTGTCCTCACTCCATTAAGCCCAAGTCATGCCCCCTTGATAGTGTATTTTCACCCAATCTCAAATGTAATTGGGATATCCACCTTATATATTCCCCACTTATTACCCCCATCTTGGGGTATGGAGGTGGAAAGAGAGACATAAAAAAAAGTTGTACATTGTGTTGCATTGTACATTTAGATCTAATTTATTCAAGGACCAGAGTGGTTGCCGTAGGTGCAAGACCTGAATGTTGGCATTCTTAAGCACGCCCTGGTTGTTGCTGAGGTGTACAGCATTTTGTAAGCTCTGCACCTCAGGAGGATTGTATGTTTCTAAAGTGACTACTAGTTTATATGACCTGTTGAAGAAATGCTTATGTGGTGGGGCGTGGCTTGCCAACACCGCGGATGGCTGCTTGAATTCCCTGCTCCGCACAGCACTCGGCTATTAGCAGCTCCACAGCACTGAAAACGGGATAAAACACACCCGACCACCCCCACAGTAGATTACACAACAACCAGGCATAATGCTGAAGAGAAGAAAACAGCTCAACATGCCACAGAAGCTGACGGATTTCTTCTCTCTGGCCAGAACGGGCAGAGGACAAGATGATGCCGGTACCTCACACAGATCCGCAGCTCAGCTCTCACCTCATGCTGGCGGCGGTGGACCACAATGCCCAGACTTTCCCACGCTGACAGACTTTGAATACTCTCCTCCCCGATCACCTGACTCTGCCTCCCCAGTCAAATCTAAGCCCAGGAGAGAGGATGATGCCCCGGGATAGAGCCCCAGTGTACCCTTCACCCTGTCTCCTCCTAATATCCAGCATCCCTCAGCCATAGATAATTTCCCTGCCTCAGATCAGCCCATCTCTGAGCAAACAATGAAGAACATGCCCATATCCCTTAAGCAGACACTGTACACAGATCTTTCAGCTGCAGTGTTCTTATTGGCTAATGTAGTACAGCACCAGGACCAGCGTCTGCATTACGTTGAAAACAAAATGTCTGATCTCTTCACTGCCCACAATGATATAGTGGATATATGCACAGAACATGAAGAAGAGATGCAGACGATTAACTTTAAATTGGCATATCTCGAAGATCGTTCGCACAGGAACAATATTAAATTCCGCAACATACCCGAATCGATACAACAACCCGATCTGATGCGATTCCTGCAATCTCTAATGCGAGCGCTGGTACCTGACTTAACCATCAGGGATCTGGAAATTGATAGAGCCCATAGGCTGCCAAAACCACCTCACCTCCCGCCAGAGAAGTCTCGAGATGTATTAGCGCGCATACATTTCTATTACGCAAAGGAAAAAGTGATGTTTGCAACCAAACGAGCTTCAAACCTTCCTGACCCATTCACTGCTATTGCGCTATACACAGATCTCTCTAAGGTAACAATGGAGAACGTGGACAACTCACCACGATCACAAAAAAACACTCCAAAACCACCACATACAAATGGGGGTTTCCCACCAAATTGTTGATCACGTACCAGAGGAAAACCCATGTTGTGCGCACGCTACAGGCTGGCCTCCAACTTCTGAGGCTCTGGCGCATAATCCCTGAGAAAAACCCATGACCACCTCCATCTCCTCCTTCACAAATGGAAGCTGACTGGTCACTTTAAAATGCCTAAAATATCCCATCTGCACATTTGACCCTAATTTGTACATACCCGGGTTGCAGCGGATCACTGCCTCTTCCAAGCCTCCCTTTCACTCCATTGGCTCCGTGTTCCAGGACACGCACTGGAGGAAATCCCCCCGTTTGAAATTGTCAGCAGTAACTGCACATTGAACCCGTGTTTTTAACGGGCTCTCCTTTTTTACTTCCCTCCCTGTTCCACACCAGCCTCCAACTGATCCTTGAGCTTACTACAACAACCCACATCTCTATGAATGGACTGCTCCATTCTCCCAAGACCACACCCCTCTGCCATTAACTGTTCTTGCCAACACCTACCCCATACCCACTATTGTAGACCTGCCATAAAGAGCTACTGCTAACTGCCTTATAATGCCGATAAAACTGACTTCCCTGAATGTAAAGGGCCTGAACAGCCCGCACAAATGAGCCAATCTGCAAAAGGAAATAACAAAACAAAATGCAGACATTGCATTCATACAGGAGATGCAATTTGTGGAATCCAAAACCCCAAAGTTTAGACTCAATGGATATGACACTGTCTACCTCGCCTCGGGCCCGAAGAAGAAAAATGGAGTGATGATGGCTGTCAAAGATACCCATCAGTTTCAACACCACCACACCTATGCTGATCCGCAGGGCCGATACCTTATACTCATCCCATTGCACAAACCACCTACACCTTGGTCAATACATATGGCCCAAACTCCAGACAACTCCACTTCTTCCAACGCCTTTACAAGAAGGTCAACAGCCTGCGACAAGGAAACAGTACTGGGAGGCGACCTCAATGTAGTTGGCAATCCCTCCATAGACACCTCCACTAACAAAGGCCAAAGCCGGCCGGCTTTGAACCCCCTACTCCACGACCTAGATCTCTTTGATGTGTGGAGAGCACAACATGGCTCAGAACGTGACTACATGTACTTTTCTCACTCACAGCTATCTAACTCACAAATCGACTCCTTCCTAGTAGATAAATGGACCCTACAAAACGTCATGCAATCTGACATCTGCCTAATATCATGGTCAGACCATGCCCCTATTTCTATAACCCTGGGCGACCAATGACCTGGACCACCGAGAATATGGAGACTAGACCCTTCCTTGTTAGAGGACCCTAAAGTCCAATGGTAGTTTAAAACCAAGCACCAGTCTTTCTTTGAAATTAATGAACTGCCTGATACTGATAAATTTACACTCTGGTCAGCATACAAAGCATGCCTGCAAGGAATTTTCATAAAACTGAGTAAAAGAGCGAGACGCTTGAGGACCCAGCAGATTGATGAGGTTATGTCCCAAATATCCCACATAGAAAAAACAAACAAATCCTCTCCCTCTCACACGCAAGCCATCCAGCTCCTGGAGCTCCAACAGAAATTACACACCCTCCTGCTTCACAAATCCGAACACAACTTTAAATTCTCCAAGGCCAATTTCTATGCACTAGGCAACATATCTGGGTCACTCCCAGCAAAACAAGTTAAGGCCCAATGTATGAAAGCCAAAATTCTCTCTCTCCGCCACCCTACTTCAAAGCAACTATTAATCAACCCTCAGGAAATTGCTAACGCATTTAGTGAAAATTATGCATCCCTATATAATCTTAAACATGACCCTCTCACCCCACAATCAACTGCAGAGCAAATACAGAGCTTTCTCAACCCGATAAATCTCCCCAAAATCTCAGAGTCCCAATTCGACTATATCTCTAAACCATTCACTCCAGAGGAAGTCCATAGAGCAATTAAGGCTCTTCCTCTGCATAAATCGCCAGGAGAGGATGGCTTCACTAATGCCTTTTACAAAAAATTTGCCGACACCTTAGTCCCTAGACTGACGGACTTCTTCAATGCTGCTGGCTCCTCAGGCTTCCTACCTACTGATATGTTACTCTCAATCATATCCACCATCCCAAAGCCTGGGAAAGATGCCTCTTTTGCCTCTAACTACAGAAAATTATCTCTCTTGAACACTGATATCAAGCTACTCGCTAAAGTTATTGCCAACAGACTGATGGAGTTTCTCCCTGAGCTAGTACACCCAGACCATGTCGGGTTCGTCCCAGGTAGACAGGCCCCAGATGCAACCAGAAGGGTCCTCAACCTCATCCAACATGTTGCACAAACTCAAATGCCTTCTCTGCTATTGTCCCTTGATGCAGAGAAGGCATTTGATAGAGTCCACTGGTCTTTTCTTCAAGCAGTGCTGACTAAATTTGGTAATACAGGGTGGTTCCAAGATGTAATTCTATCCTTATGCTCCAACCCATCAGCTAAAGTACTCACCGGAGGGACTCTATCCACCCCTTTCAAGATTACCAATGGCACACGACAGGGGTGCCCCCTCACCCTACTTATCTTCACCCTGCTGATGGAACCCTTGGCATCTAAAATTAGATCTGATCCGCAAATAACAGGTATTCCCTACAACGGCACAGACCACAAAATGAGCTTATTTGCTGACGACGTGATTTTGATGATCACTGACCCCATCCAATCCTTACAAACAATACAAGATATCCTCCATCAATTTAGCTCTGTATCCTACTATAAACTCAATACCACGGAATCAATAGTCCTCCCTATACATCTTCCGCCACAAATGGCTGCCCGGTTGAAATTCAACTTACCCTTATGTGGGCGAGAACATCTATCCCATATTTGGGAATTCAGATTGCTCTAAACCTAAAATGACTGATTGACTTAAATTACCTTACCTTCTCTCAAAACGTATCCAGCCTACTGAAATCTCTACGCAGCATAGGCCTCTCTACTCTAGGTTGTATCGCTTCCTTTAAAATGATCATACTGCCCAAGCTTCTTTACTCGAATACTCATTCTGCCTCTTCCCCGCTCCCTCTTAACCTCAAAATCCAGAGTCAACTGACCAAGTATATTTGGAACTCTAAACCATCTAGATGTGCTTGCTACATACTCACTAGGTGGCATCCTACACCCAAAAAAGTATAGTCCACCATAGAAGCCTCTTACCCACAACCTGCTACCCTATCAGACTACCTCCCACTAACGACAGCTGGATACTCTCCGACCCTTCTAAAAATTAACCCAAGGGGGCGGAGCTTGCCGGGGAAGAAGATGGACGCTCACTAAGGGAGCTCCACAGCACTCAGGGACAAACCGGCACACATCGACTGCATAACCTGCCTAAAACTGCACAAAACTACCCAGCGGAGTTGCAGCATAGTTCAGGGACCTGATTGATCATGCCGCGGAGAAACATAGAACTCCGGAAGCCACAGAAACTTACTGAATACTATCTGATCGGGCCTAAGCAAGATGGCGGCGGAACAGCGGCGCAAGGTATGTCCAGCACTCCCTTACATGAATCAGGCAAAGGTAATCCTCACAAAAGGAATGCCCCACAAAGCAGCACACAGTCTCTGATCCACACCCCCACCTTAGGAAGTCCAGAGAAAGTAAGATTGAGGCTGGATGCTTCAGATTCAAGCCAAGACCTAGCACAAGGCCCAGACTCAGGAGAAGACACCAGGGATCTCCCTGATTCAATAGATCTCTTCCCCACTAATAATCAACCGGTCCTGGATACCACACTAAAGGACATGTTAGTTTCTCTTAGGAGCTCACTGCATGCTGATATGCTGTCCTGTGTTCACAAGTTTGGGGTGGAACTAAGAGAGACTGTATCCAGAGTAGATCACATAGAACACAAAATAGGGAGTTTGCGACCACCATCAAAGACCTTGTGGACACACACGATAGTAATACTGATGAATTGGATGCCATGAAAGCTAAATTAGCAGATATTGAGGACCGCTCCAGGAGAAATAATTTAAAAATAAGGGGGGTCCCCTAGTTGGTACAACAAACCGAACTACGCACCTATGCAGCCCAACTTTTCCAGGCCATACTGCCTGACCTAACAGACCTGGATATTACAGTGGATAGAATCCATCCTTTACCCAAGCCGTCTCACCTACCGGACAACATACCCAGGGATGTCATACTCCAGCTACATTTTTCCAAGTGAAAGAGCGCCTGATGGCGGCTACCGCAACAAAGATCACTTCCCTCCACAATATAAAGACCTGCAATTTTTCAACGACCTCTCCCAATTTACTCTGCAGAAACGTAGGAACCTAAATACAATCTCCAAGGCATTGAGAAACCATAAGATCACCTATAAATGGGGGTTCCCTACAAAATTGATCATTACAAAGGAAGGTAAGGAACATGTTGTGGACACTCTCACCAAAGGGATGCAGTTACTCCAAAAATGGCATATTGTACCGGAGGATATGCCAAAGGCTCACAACTCACGGAGCCCTGACCACATCACAGAGGATTGGAACCTGGTTACCTCCAAAAATGCCCGCAAGCATACCTGAACCAGCCGCAGTTAGTGCAGATTATACTCTACTATTCCCTGAGTAGGAAAAAAACTGCTAAGCTGAACTGTTTCTTAGTTTATCCCCCAAATGCAATTTGAGTGACTGTGTGTCACACTCAGGTCACACCGACCTAGACACGATTTTGTTTAAAACCCTCATATGTTTTTCTATGTTTTTTCTTTTCTCAGTTAACCACTGTTTATGTCCGTAGCCGCAGAACTTACCAAAAGTTCGTCTGATTGACCAAGCCAAACATCAGAAATACTACGATCACAAATATTCAAGCTTCTGTCGTATTTGGAATAATTTCATCAAACCTACCACCGCATGTAATTGTTACCAGCACATACCATACAACGCACTCCAACCTAAAATTGCACAATGACTATCACCTTTTTAACAATCAATGCACTTCAAAAAGCAGGACTAACCTACATGCTCTCACCCCAAATTTCCATGTTTTCTTTGCAAGCTCAGACGCAAAAAAGAAAGGGATACTTATGGCAATAAAAGATACAGTAGCATTTTGTCTCCATAAAGAAATGCAGGACATGCAAGGTAGATACCATATTCTGATTTGTGACCTCAGCAATACCACCTCTACGGTTGTGAAAATTAACCCAATGATCTCTGCCTCAATGTTGGCCTGGAGAAAACTTTTAAATATATACCTTCAAAACTCACCTAGCAGATCACTACCAATACCATTAAGAGCCATATCTTCCTGCATCCTAGATTTGAACCTCTCCCGGTGGCACTCCACTGGTATTCTGACCATTGGCGACTTGTTAGACCACGGTTCGCTGCATACATTTGAGACTCTCAAATTCAAACTCCCAAGCTCAGAAGCTTTCCCATACATGCAAATCTCCCACTTCCTAAACCTTACTAAACTACCCTCCACAGTGAATATCCGTGTACCAATATACCACTACTACTTCACTACCCCATGCCCCAGTAGAAGTATCTCCCTGATGTACTCATGTCTCAGTGACACCCCACCTTGCTCCCAAGTACATTCCTTAAACAAATGGGTGGAGGAATTGAATGTCCCCCTCACCCAAACCCAGTGGCAACGAGCATTTACAGAAACCTATAAAGCATCTCGCTGCACCAACCACTGGGAATCTTACCAAAGGACCACCCACAGATGGTATCTAACCCCCCTACCGACTGTCTAAAATGTATCCAGGCCACTCACTGGCCTGCTGGAGAAACTGCGCAGTATAAGCTCCATCGCACATACACTATGGTATTGCAAATCCTTGAGTTCCTTCTGGAACCAAGTATTTGCTTTGGTTTTCCTCCATCACTGGGATTTCATGGACCCTGACTCCTGCACTGGCCCTTTTACACATTTACGCCTCAATCTAGGTGTGTGGAGATGGAGAAACCCCCCCAAAAAATTTATAAAGTTTATTATATATAGACAAAAAAGCACATAATAAATAAAGAATAGACAAGTACAAATGGATGCATTATGATGTACAAACGTTTGGCAGAATAGACATGATACAAAATCCTAAACCCAACGACGTTTCAGAGATAAACCGTAGTCTCCTTCATCATTTAAATGCACAATGATAAATCAATAAATCCTAACATATAATGTATAATAATCAAACGTAATAACAATACTTACATCATAATAGCAAAACAGTACATAGACGCATCCAAACAAACTTTAAAAGGTGAGGAATAAACTGAGGCGCGGGGTCCCCCAAGGGCCACATCCACCGGACAACGGTCAATATGAAATGGAGTGAAAAAACTGGCGTGGAGGAAGGGCCGGCAGAAGACCCCACGTCACAGTCCTCACACCTCCCGAGCAGGACAAAAGCAAACAACAGAAGGGCAATAAAAAAATAATGATAAGGGTACAGAGGGCCTGATGGAGAAGGCTGAAAAGTACAGACATCAATGAGCAGCACATAGATACAGAACAAAATCAATGGCATAGTAACTATGTAACTTTTGTGTTTGCTTTTGTCCTGCTCGGGAGGTGTGAGGACTGTGACGTGGGGTCTCCTGCCGCCCCCCTCCGCTCGGTACGGTCTATCTTCCATTAGGCCTAATTGGCTATGTGGATAATGGGATCGCCTCAGGTTTGCATCCCTTTTTTTCTAATTTTGTTACCATTTTTCCTTTTTTACATTCTTCATCCTTTTACACATGCACCCAGTGTGGCTGGACAGCCTCTTTGGAGGTTTTAGGGATGAGGGATCTGCTATTCCTTGGCGGACATCCCTCTTTCCTTGTCTATGGTGATCTCTGATGAGATCATATAGCTGCACCGGTGGGACGCCAATGCGTCGTGCCCCTCCGCGGCGCATGCGCATGACATTGGCGTGCGTGTGCCGTTCGGCCTGCTCTTTGTGTTGTCTGTGTGGCGCATGCATGTGGTGCCCTCCGCGCCTGCGCTGTGTGGAGATACAGCACAGTGACAGCTCAGGGGGCCCGTCCAGGGAGGCTGGACTCAGAGCAAATTACACCCAGCTGCTTGGCATCATACTAAGCAGCTGGGTTCTCGGTGGGAGGGGCGGGACTGCTCCATTTATAATCCCCATTCATTGCAGATCAGGTAGGGCCAAGGGTATGAGACTTTTTGGGAGTTCTTTCTGTGACTGAGAGTCCTGCTGCGCTGGTAAGACACAACATTCACTTATTTTTCTCTATGGCATTCCATCTGCAGAGCTCCTTTCTTTGCTCTCTGTTTCACATTTTTTTGGGGCGCTATTTAATTGCTTATATTTCCATTATCCCACAGTGTCTACCTGCAGCATGAGACCTCACAGACCTCCTTACAGCCTTCCCCCTTCTCCATCGTTCTGTATACCTTCCATCTTACAAACCTAGGTAGGTCTTCATATTATTGCCTGACACATATATGCCTAATTTGATACATATATGCTACCCTCTTGTATACACAGATAGGTCATTACTACATCAATCTTTTATTTTACTTTTTTTTACTTTTCCCTCTCCCTGCTCTCTTTCCAGATCCTCCTCATATTTTGAGCCCCAGTGCATGTGTCAGCTTACCCCTGGTCTGTGAATCGGACTCCAGTGAGGCTGTTGGATGTGAGGAAGGGGTTTTTTACTTTTTCTTTTCCCTTCCTTCACGCCAGTTTTTTCACTCCATTTCATACTGACCGTTGTCCAGTGGATGTGGGCCTTGGGGGACCCCTCACCTCAGTTTATTCCTCACCTTTTAAAGTTTGTTTGGATGCGTCTATGTACTGTTTTGCTATTATGATGTAAGTATTGTTATTACATTTGAATAATATACATTATATGTTAGGACCTATTGATTGATCATTGTGCATTTAAATTTTATAGACAATGTACTTCCTTGAAAATCCCTGATGAAGGAGACTACGGTTCATCCGAAATGTCGTTGGGTTTAGGATTTTGTATCATGTCTATTCCTTCAAACGTTTGTACATCATAATGCATCCATTTCCGATGGAAAATGTCCGATCGGAACGTGTTGTCGGAAATTCCGACCGTGTGTGGGCTCCATCGGACATTTTCCATCGGATTTTCCGACACACAAAGTTGGAGAGCAGGAGATAAAATTTTCCGACAACAAAATCCGTTGTTGGAAATTCCGATCGTGTGTACACAAATCCGACGGACAAAGTGCCACGCATGCTCAGAATAAATAAAGAGATGAAAGCTATTGGCCACTCCCCCGTTTATAGTCCCGACGTACGTGTTTTACGTCACCGCGTTTAGAACGATCGGATTTTCTGACAACTTTATGTGACCGTGCGTATGCAAGACAAGTTTGAGCCAACATCCGTCGGTAAAAATCCTAGGATTTTGTTGTCGGAATGTCCGAACAAAGTCCGACTGTGTGTATGGGGCATTAGTGTTCCTGCAAGTGAGTTCTCCCTTGTCCTTTTGCACTCTTTTTAATGTATAACAAACTGTAATCAGAAAAAGAAAGACCCTTCATAATAGTTTATAGTTTTCATTCCCCTATGCTTGTAACCGCGATTGAGGGATCTTAAATGCAATCTTTTGACGCCATCATTACTTCTCCAAGGGACCATCCCTGGGTGTAAGTGTGACTAAAATAACTCCTCTTCCCTTTCTATTTAGAGTAAGCTGATATTTCTTATATATTTATAGTATTGGGACAAACATAATGGAGGGGGTACTAGGGGAGCTCCTTGCTTTGGACCATAAAAATGTGTTTGGTATATCTTTGGTAGCTGTATCGGTCCCTATATTTTAGAATATTGATGAGGCAGATGGACATACTTTGATTTAATATTGATAGCCTTCTGTCATTATAATGACAGTATTCCATGGGGGCTGGTGCGATCCTGTGAGCGGTCCTTGCATACCTGATTCTTTTGCCCATTTGGATGGTTGGCTCCCACACTATAATATGAGAGGATGTTTGGTATTGTGATGTGATCGTAAGTGTTATGTTTAATGATTATTTTGAAATGGCAATTATATAATTATAAGTGCTTTGAACAACACACCTATAATATTATTGTTTTCTTTTACAGAGTGATACTATATCCCTGATGAAGATAGTATTTTCAAAGATTCGCAATGCATTGGATGTCCCAGTCTAATGAACAAGCTTTCAATCAGAGGTTCTATGGTTGTACAGTCTAAACTATTTCTGGGAGTACCACTTGTATTTATATAAGTTATTGTATCACAATATAATTTGTATATTGCTATATTGCTATATAATAACATCATTCTGCAGTTTGTTGATAAAAAAAAAACTTTTATTAAAGATGATTTTATTACATTGTAAATAATGTTTACTGTTTAAATGTAAAAACCCTTTTTCTTGGTTGCCTTTAAAATCATATTACAGGAATATGATATTATGTTGTATATATGAGGGATGCATACCTCCCAACTTTTTAAGATGGGAACGAGGGACACGTATGTAGGCATAGGACACACACTCTGCCACACCCCCTTTAAAGGAGAATTATACAAAAAAAGATTGGTTAAACCCACAAGTGCTTTTTAGAAATGTAGCAATTTAGAAATTGAATGAAGGTTTAGCACTGGGAAACACTTTTTGAAAGATAAAAAGTGCATGTTATATGCAACTATATAGATCAGACCAAAATGAGGGACAAATGAAGAGGAAAGAGGAACAGATGGACTTTGTTCCAAATCAGGGACAGTTGGGAGCTATGGGGATGATGGCAACTTCACAGTGTGCATTCAAAATTGCAGCAAGTCAGACAGAATCAGCCTCATTTCCTTATGTCCATCATCATCTTAGCCCTTTCCAGCCCAGCCTTACTTTAACTGGTCTGCCCCTTCTATTCAATTCTTTCAATCGCAGAGGATCAACATCACATGTGTGTGTTACCTAGGGTGGTCTACATAGAAACAGCCTGCTTAGTAACACTAAAGCCTCATACACATGATCGGATTTTCCGCAGGCAAAACCTCTGACTTTTGTCCGAAGGGCGTTAGCCAGGAACGTGTCTTGCATACAAATGGCAAGGAATTGTCGGCCAACAAACACGAATGTAGTGACATACTACATGGTTTTTCAGCTCTTTAGTGCAACCATTTGGGCTCCTTCTGCTAATTTTATGATAGTAGAAGTTTGGTGAGTGTTGATTCACGCTTTTCATTTTTCGCTTTTCGTTTTGTACTTTTCATTTTACACTTTTCATTCCACGCTTTTCAGTTAGTTTCCGAACGGCCGTTCATCAACCAGCCACGTTGAAGAATTGGAGGAGATAACGTGTTATTTATTATTGGCCTTGGAGTTATTGGTTTGACCCAAGTCCAGTCCAGGAACAGAAGGAGGAGGATTTCTTGGACCAAAAATTGGTTGCTTTATTAATCATAACCAATTATGTCATATACTTTTGCTGCGGGAGCTCCAGAATAATCCAGATGTGTTTTGGAATTATCTCCAGATGATGGGCCCCTGCTTTCCTCTTGGCATTGTTGACCCCTATATTAAGAAGCAGGACACATGCATGAGGCTTATATTTTATTTTTTTGGTTGAATAATGATTTGATTTGGTATATTTTCAATATTTTTGGATGCAGAGAATGCACTTTTTGAATAAGTTCTATTGGCAGATAGCATGTCTAATTTTATTTTTTTTTAATTTTTTTAATGCACAATAAAAACATTGTGGAGAATAATACTTGGCTATGTTTTTTACTTCAAATGACAGTTTGGGAGTAGGTAGTTACATTTTAAACAATATAATGTAAAATTAACAAGGGACACCAACATAGTTGTATCTTTGATCTTAAAATCTACGGGATAATGGTGTTGTGGTAACTTGCACCAAGAAAAAATAACAAGCATAATAATATTATTCTTGATATCACTAGAAAAAAAAAGCCTTTGAAAATGAGTCCGCAATAACTTCATCAGTATCACCAGCAAAGCAGCTTCATTATTATCCCATTAAAGAAGAAGAGAATGTACGCTGCATTTGAGATTTCATCATTTGACACGTCACGAATGTTAATTCTCCATTACGAATGCTAGTTTACAAGACTGACCGCTTCTGGCTCGTCCTTGCTTCAGAGCATGCGTGTTTGTACTTTGGACTTTTGTCCAACGGACTTGTGTACACATGCTCGGAAAATCCGACAACAGACATTTGTACACGGAAAATTTGAAAGTCTGCCATCCAACGTTTGTTCACTGAAAATCCAACAACAATTGTCCGATGGAGCATACAAATGGTCAGATTTTCCACCAACAGCCTGTTATCACACAATTCCCATCTGAAAATCCGATCGTGTGTACGAGGCTTACCTCTTCAAGGCCTTTTGATATTTGCATAAATCCTCCCAAAAGCCAGCCTAATGCTTGCATCAGAGCTGAGGGCTCTTGAGATAATCTAATTGTTGCATAAAGCACAAAGACCCAGTGATAATATCACCAGGGCTAAAATAAAGCATATAATGAAAATGAAAATGTTTTATTTAAAACTGTCATTAACTTACTGATGAGCAAGAAATATATAAGCAGATTAGATTCCAGATTTAAAGTGCATCCAAACCCACAAACTCATTTTAATATATTACAGCTTGCTAGTCCTACAGCTAGGTAGGGCTTTATTCGTTTTCTTACCTTATTTTCACCTGTATTCCTGTGAATAAAACACTTCCTGTACATTAATATCTAAGTTTACTCCTCCGCTGTATCTATGAGTTCAGCTATAGTTGTCACAGACTTGATTTCAAACAGGTCTGCCTTTGTTCATCTCCATTACATGATAGATTGATGAGAGTGAGATTGATGAGACTAATAGCAGTTAACACACTAAAGACACGATTCTTTGTTCTTTCTTTTAAGGGTACAAGAAATGACAAGGATACTGCATTTCTGATTAAAATGTTCTTATCCTAAAATGTGAAAACGAATGCTGCCTCAATATCTATGGACTTGTAATCTGCTATATATTACGTGTTTGCTTTTTGGTTTAGGTATGCTTTAAGTGCATGGTTTCCCATCATAGTTCCCAGATTAGCTACTTGTGGTTTTCCATTCCAAATTTTATTTTCTCTTTAAAATAAAATACATTAATCAAGGAAGAATGGAACAATCTAATATTTGATGCTGTATTCAAGGTGGTACCAAGTCAGTTTACATTTTTACCAGAATGGCCCCTCAAAATGAGCATGAAACCCCGTCAGTTATAGAACTTTCCAATATGGGACATTTTTGATCATTTTCCACTTGCCAGGTAACAGCCTACATCCACTCTCCTGTCACGCTGCGTGGCTGTCTGGCTGGAAAATCCCTCTCTCTACATGGCAGTTTGATTTAACAAGGAACTGTGTGTAACTGGCATTCGCAGAGGAATCATACATTGGAAGAAGCGGGACAGTGAGTACTCTCAGGCATTGCAGACCGATCACATTGGCAGTTTCTTCAGGGGTACCCGGAGTGCTGGGACCCAGTTTTGCACTGGCCGGACCTGATGCAATCCATTCTGTTTAATGCTACATGCACACACTCACTGTGTTTAAGAGCCCAAGCTCCTCACTGACTGTGTGATTTGAAGTGCTATAGTGTTGAATCATCAGCGGCTTAACCAGCTTACAGTGTGGGCTATTTTACCCAATTCAGCAGTGTATGGACATTTGAGCTCCAACATATGGCTCTTTCCAAGGGCACATCGGTATCCACATTTACCCACACAGTTGGTATCAGGACATTACTGCAGTACATGTGGGATTTCATAGTTCTGCATAGCGGTGTGTGGGACTGATCTCGAGGTATATCTAGAACAGAGTTGCTCATTACATTCGCCTATTGAGGCTATAAGGTGTAGAGCTCTCCGGGCATGGTTCCAAGGGATCACCTTTACTGTCCCCTTTATTTAATACATTGGCAGGGTGCAGGTGCATCTTAGGGGTACCATCTGGGGAGCTTGTTCATGGTAGTGGTCGCAGTGGAGCTGTCCCATCTCTTAGGAGAGGCTTTAGCTAATACTATTGGGGGTCAGGGGATTAGTGGGGATAGGTAGCTCTTGGGGGGCTTTTCATGGGAGGGTTGGGTTATGGATTTTAGAGGGTGATTTGTGTTTCCAGGGGCAGAGTACACTCTCTGTGGACATGGCCACTTTATCTCCGCATGCTTACCTTTTATGCTGTTTTTAAATTTCAAAAACATTTTATTGTTATTTTAACATGACATACATGAGAATGCGTACATTTCCGACAACTGAGGAAACATAACTTATAAAGTGTTACATGGATAAGAACAAATATTACAAACTAGTGCCAAAGAAAGGAAGCAAAACTGTCGTTACGAGAATAACTCTCAGCTGTGATATGCATTTCAGTTGTAAAGGGTTATCCATGTATAGTCATAGAGATTCTCGTGCCGAGCATCACAAGTCCTGGATTATATAGGACAAAACCTGGACTCCTGGGTCTCAGGAATCCCAAATGAGGAAATACTAATATGTATAAAGCTTTCAGACAGGTTCCTCAGGAGTCTCAGGGTACCGTAATGTGAGCACAGATCCTTTGATCCGTGTGTATTAATCAGGGATGTCCGGTGGACCCCTCCAACCCAGGTGGACAGATATAAATAGGGATTCACTCCCTGAGGGGAGACGTCGGACGGCTCCGGGCGCCCTAGCACACCCCCCCTTGGGATCTTCCTGTAGGTGTGGTCGGGTTCTGCCCCGTGCCAACCGTCTCCCCAGGAGCATTATAAATTGGCTGGGGGGTTAACAGAACAAAACCCCCCATTTCTGTTTCATGCCGAAATGCCCATTCATCCTCCTGAGATGGGGAGAAAGGGTCCCCCGGGCATCCCGAGTAACAAAGTCCAGAGAACTCCACTCATTGGTCATAGAGATCATGTTATACCTGAGAAATAGCTGGGTCTAATCAATCTTAAAAAGGGGAAACAGAGAACGTGTGAAAAGAGGGATGAGAGGGAGTAGAGAAGGTGGAGAGAGAGGTTTATTTAATAGCAGAGGTTAAACTTGCATCAGGTTCCAAACCCGGTATAAGGGATATGTTGCAAAATGTGGCCCAAGGTTCCCAGATGGTATTAAATTTCTCGACTTTATCATTTAGCTTCACGACTATTTGTTCCTGGGACATGATCCAGGATATGTTCCTCTTGCAAGCCTGGAAGGACACCGTGGGTTTCTTCCAGGCTTTTGCTATAGTAATTTTTGCACCCAGTAAAACAAAGCATGATAGTGCCCGTAAGTGTTTAGGTGTATTGGGTATATCATGGTTAAATAAGGCAATATGTGGATTGGGGGTGATGGAGACCTTAATCAATGTGTTAATTGTACGAAAAGTGAGCTTCCAGAAGGTTCTGATGCGGGGACAAGTCCACCAAATATGAAGCATGGTGCCCTCTAGGTTGCACCCACGGAAACAAAGAGGAGAGGTACCGGAGTATATTATTGCTAATTTGGATGGGACAGAATACTATCTGGACAAGACTTGTAGACTGGCTTCTATGAGGGAAATGTTTCCTTTGTAGGAGCACGTCCAGGATCTGAACCAGTCTGTCGTCTGCCAAACTTTGCCTGTATCCTCCTCCCAGGTCTTTGCGTAAGATGGTTTGTTCAGGTTTGTCTGTAGTGCCGTATAGATCAAGGAGATTCCCACCTTTTGATCCATCAGGTTCGAGCACCAATGCTCAAAAGGGGTTATTGAGGGAGGTTCCGGTTTGTTAGTCCTTTTATGCTGTTTTATTCCAATAAAATCATTTTGGGAGATAGCCTTTGGGTGTTCACGTTCTCTTTTTGTTTTATTTGTTAATGACTATATGCTCTGTGAATACACCCTGCCCCTATCTGATGGGCGGCACCCTGATCTAAATACTCTATCAGATTCCCAGCTATTTATTTATTTTTTTCTTTAGAACTCTCCAATCCTTTTGGTAAAATTAACCCCAATGAATATGTTTTCTGCAAATTCAGAGGGGGAAAAGCTGCATGCTATACCACACCCCACTAAACCATTTTATAGTCCTTAACCTTAATCCAAATCCCTTGAATGTTAGAATTATTATGAATGGCTGTAGTCAGATGTTCCATGGCTAACACATAAAGGATTGGGGGCAGAGGACAATCCTGCTGAGTGCACCCTACCTTTCAGATTACAATATAAGGCCATAATCTTCTGCAAAAGGTTGGGACCTATCCCTAGTTGTTTCAAAGTCTCTTATAAAAACAAAAACACCATCCCACCCTGTCAACTGCCTTTTCAGCATCAATCAAAAGAAGACAGGATTTGAGCATATTCCAGCAAAGCAAGAGTTTGTAAGAGTATTATCTTTAGCCTCTTGGCCTAATGTAAATCTGTCTGGTTTTAAATAAATATAAGTCAGAAGAATAGGTGTAAGCCTATTTGCAATAAGCTTAGAGTAAATGCCCAAGTCAATATTCATAAGGGAGATCGGGCAGAAGTTACCGCAAATCCTATGGTCTTTGCCTGGCTTGGGAATAATGGATATACAGTGACTTGAAAAAGTATTCACCCCCTTGGCATTTTTCATGTTTTGTTGCCTCACAACCTGGAATTAACATGGATTGTTTGAGGATTTGCATCATTTAATTTACAGAACATGCCCACAACTTTGAAGATGTTTTTTTTTTGTTTTTTATCGTGAAGCAAACAACAAATAGGACAAAATAACAGAAAAAGTCAATGTGCATAACTATTCACCCCCCTAAAGTCAATACTTTGTAGAGCCACCTTTTGCGGCTATCACAGCTGCAAGTCACTTTGGATAAGCCTCTATGAGCTTGCCACATCTTACCACTGGGATTTTTGCCCATTCCTCCTTGAAAAACTGCCCCAGCTCCTTCAAGTTGGATGGTTTGCGCTTGTGAACAGCAATCTTTAAGTCTGACCACAGATTTTCTATTGGATTGAGGTCTGGACTTTGACTAGGCCATTCCAACACATTTACATGTTTCCCCTTAATCCACTCAAGTGTTGCTTTAGCATTGTGGTTGGGGTCATTGTACTGCTGGAAGGTGAACCTCCATCCTAGCCTCAAATCACACACAAAGCGGTACAGGTTTTGCTAAAAAATATCTCTGTATTTAGCACCATCCATCTTTCCCTCAACTCTGACCAGTTGCACCATGGTGCTGCCACCACCTCGTTTCACTGGGGATGGTGTTCTTTGGGTGATGTGATGTGTTGGGTTTGCGCCAGACATAGTGTTTTCTTTGATGGCCAAAAAGTTCAGTTTAAGTCTCATCAGACCAGAGCACCTTCCTCCATGTATTTTGGGAGTCTCCCACATGCCTTTTTGCAAACTCAAAACGTGCCATTTTGTTTTTTGCTGAAAGTAATGGCTTTCTTCTGGCCACTCTGCCATAAAGCCCAACTCTGTGGAGCGTACAGCTTATTGTCATCCTATGTACAGATACTCCAGTCTCTGTGCTGCCTCTCTGATTAGTTACCTTAGGTCTCTGTGCTGCCTCTCTGATTAATGCCCTCCTTGCCCAGTCCATGAGTTTTGGTGTGCGGCCATCTCTTGGCAGGTTTGCTGTTGTGCCATGTTCTTTCCATTTGGTTATGATAGATTTGATGGTGCTCCTAGGGATCATCAAAGATTTGGATATTTTTTTATAACCTAACCCTGACTTGTACTTCTCAACATTGTCCCTTACTTGTTTTGAGAGTATCTTGGTCTTCATGACAGTGTTTGGATAGTGGTGCCTCTTGCTTAGGTGTTGCAACCTCTGGGGCCTTTCAAAAAGGTGTGTACTGTATATGTAATGACAGATCATGTGACACTTAGATTGCACACAGGTGGACATCATTTCACTAATTATGTGACTTCTGAAGGCAATTGGTTTCACCAGAGATATTTATGGGCTTCATAACAAAGTTGGTGAATACATATGCCCATGCCAATTATCATTTTTTTATTTCTGAAAAATAGTTTTATGTATATATTTTTCTAATTTTACTGCACCAAATTAGACTATTGTGTTCTGATCCATCACATATAATTCAGATTACAAAAACATTGGCTGTAATGTAACAAAATAGGTAAAAAGCCAAGGTACTGTATGTGCTTCCAAACTTTGTGGAGCCAAGGAACGAGAAGCAGAAATAGAATTAAAGGTCTTAGTTAAGATGGGAGAAAGCATTTCCTTAAAATTTTTATAAAAACATGAAGCAAATCTGTCTGGACTCGGACTCTTGCTGGGGAAGAAGGTTGCAAGAATGGCTTTCACCTCCTCAGTTGAAAAGTCTGCTTCTAACTCCTCCACTACATCTGCAGGTAGAGTAGGCAGATACACTTCCAAAATATATTGGCAAAATGTCTCAGGGTTCAAATTTGAATATTAAGTAGGGATGTAGTAAAGTTTTGAATAAAAATCATAAAATACCTTAGAAATTTTGTTAGGGTCATGTGTCATTTCCCCCAGAGTATTTTCATTCAATGGTAGATGTAATTCAGTACAGTATGTCTGTCCGAAAGACCCATTAAAATATCAGAGGTAGGATTCTGCTTATGGACTGTTTCTAAAGTCGAGATTTCCTTTAAGAGAGAAGATATTTTACAAGACTTATCTGCTTTCAATCTAGTGACATGTTTATTGAAAATACCACGTAAAGCACATTTTAAAGCTTCTCACTGCATAGGAAAGGAATTTAAATCAGTCTCATGAATTGCTATAAAGTCCAAAATTGCCTGGCAATTTCATATGCCCAAAGGTAATCTTTAATTATCCATTTAATCTCCAAGACCAGCATGAAGTTGGGTGATCCAGGAGAGTCAACTCCAAAAAAAATGGAGCATGATCGGACCAAAGAAAATTTCCGAATGATAAGGGGTCATAGTCAGACCATGTTGGCTAATGAGAAAACAATCTAATCTATGGTATGTGTTATGCACTGCTGAATAAAAAGAGTAGTTTCTACTTGTCAGATGCAAGACCCTTCATACATCTACCAATTGGTATCTGTCTGAAGTGCATTTACATTTGTTTTAGTTTTTTTGTGGCCCCGAAGAGGACGAGGAGCAGTAGCGTCAAGACTCTGATCAAGGACAAAGTTAAGATCACCCCTAATGAGAATAAACCCTTTTTATGACTCCAGGAGGTCCGGGAGCAGATCCCAGTTCTAATTTGATCCTGATTCGGAAGGTATAAATTAACAGTAGTATAGTAGTATTTCCCATAAATGGAGTTTTAGGAGCAAAGACCATCCGTCCTTACCAGTGTAATGAATGAAATGAACGTAATGTAATGAAAGTGCAATGAATCACAATAGAAACACCCAGGATTTGAACAAAGGAAAGGAACAATAATGCCATGCTGAATTATATTAATTGTGTATATTAGGTATGTGATCCAAGCGAAAATGTGTCTTGCTTATGAAGAGAATATAGGATTTGATACTTTTTAGATGGAAAATTCAAACCTTTGGTATTAAAGGAACAAAACTTGAGTAGACCCATCTGGTCAACTCTTAGCACAGATCTGGACTCAGAAAACCACAGATAGAGAAGAAAAAGAAAAAAATAGACAGATAACAAAACATAGCAGGATTCTCTGACCCCAATAGAGAAGCCCACAAAAATATAAACACTAAAGGACTTCAATCGAGTCCAGTACTTACATTAGTAAGAACCCTATGAAGGGAACGTGGAAAACACCTAACCAGATAAGTTTTGCACTGCGGTCCCAGGCTTATTTATAAATTATTAAAAAAGAAAAAAGACAAAAAAGAACCCTATCCCAATCTATGACTGTTACGTTAAAACACATAACATGAACTTGTGGGATAGTCACCATTTTCAGTGTAAACCATGTTACACAAAAAGAGGGAGATGGAAATAAATTAAGGTAAAGGATATGGAGCCTCCACATCATTTGTGACATGCAAAACTAATATTTCTAACTACTATGTCTTATATTTCACCATTTGTTTATACCCTGGTAAACTACTGCCAACACCCAAATCATAACAAAAGAAAAAAGAAAAAAAAACACCCTGAAGAAAAAAAATTTTTTTTTTCTTTTTCTTTTCTCTTCCCTCTCCTTCGCCTGCATGTATTTTAACGGACTACTTGAGAAACAATATTGAGTTGTATGTCAAGTGTAGATATCACTCTTCAGTGTATGGAAATTATAAATGACTGACAACTACATAAAATATATGTGTAATGTTTATACACTGGTGCAATTCACCAGCTATTTTAAACATCCTTTAAGTTATAATGACAAGTATAATGAAGTGATGAAATTTTTAGACATATAGAAAAATACACTTTGTAAACAATTTACTGCCATGATTTTATTTTAAGTATGATTATTTTAAGATTTGCTGGTTTTGCTTAGATGATTGGCTACTTTGGCATTTTTTGGAAGTGTTTATTTTCAAAAATGATACTCCAAAGCATGCACTAAATATACATAAAATGTGTCACCAAAAAAACACACCACATTAAATATTAAATAAAGGTGCCAATGAACATATATTATTTTTTGATGTGTTGAATTTCTTTTTTGGATTTTATATTTATATAGTGGATGCTTTGGGATATAGTTTCTTACTTTAATGTAGCACATATTGTTTTATATTCTTGACCACACTGTATATCATATGTTGTACCTGTTGCTTTTTTGTATATATTGTCATCTCCTATCGCAGTTCTATTGAATGTATAGTTGGATTTAGAAAAGTGAGCACTTAATTTATGACCAAGAATTTCTCTGAACAAAGTAGTTTGGTTCTGCATTTATGAACTTAAGATGGGTGTACTGTTATTACACATTACACTATTTCAGCAACATAAATGCACTAACTGTGCAGGGTCATCAACAATAATGTTGGATTGTACTGGCATGCAGAATAGCACTACAAAAACTATTTAGTACAGACAGGAATTTTCTGCTGACAGCATGATGTGTGGCAATATGATATGTGAGTGACTGTGTGCTACCATGACAGTCCTGTCATCCTAGGTTATGGGCTGTGTTGGCTAAATCTGACCCTTGAGAGAAATTAGTATCTGTCAATAATCTATTAATAAAATGTAATGACATTGTGACTGCTTTGCGATGCATTCATATGTAGGTTGTTTTAATGACATTGTACTACCTGATTGGCTGTTTAAGGGAAGAAAAATGAGATGTAAAGCAGTCATTGACTAGGGTAATGGAAAACTCACAAGAAATTACCCGGAACTGAAAATATTGCAAAATGTTTTTTAGATGAACCTCCAAACATTTCCAGAAATACCAGGAGGCACAGAATAGTAAAGCCCAATTTTAAACCATGTACCAAGTTCTTACAATAAATATCGATGAAAATATAAATATTATAATTTAGTCTAAATAAAATAAACAGTTTATTTAAATGGTTTATTTTTAATTTGTTTGTTTTATTTAAATTATTAATATTATTATTCAAGATTTATATAGCACCTCTTTGATAAGAGGAATATTTTAAACACAATTTAATAAATCATTGCAAAAGTTGTTATTGTGGGAAGAAAAATGTGTACTCTATAACATTTATGTCTAGATTAAAATGTTCATATTTGACATGGTAAAGCTCGGCAAAAAGTCTACAGTTTTGTCTTGTTAATTTCTTTGTGTGGATGTCATCAGCATCAATAGAATGTATGACATCATTTTACTTGCAGTTAATATGGCTGCTGCTCCCATTTTACACTGATGAAAATTTGAACCAAAGGCACTGAAACTGAATAACAACCTATGCCTGTATGATCTATTGAATGTTTATTAAAAATTGAATGTAAAATGTTTGTATAAATAAGGTGTGTGTTTCCTTTGTGTAGAGATTTATTTCCCTCAAATGCCAGAGTGATTTAGTGGTTCATTACATTTTGGACCTTTTAATTTAAGTCATTGCTAGATTGTTCAGCACAGAGTACAATTTAATGCAAATTAAATCTGCTTTCTTCAGTGTTCTGCAAGGCATCCTGCTAATATCCAGTGTCTTCAATTCCTTACACTCTGTCATCTTAATGTTACTGATGGAGCCAGTCTTATTATTCCACAATATAATTCTAAGACGCATGCACGTTCAGTGCAAATCAGTAGCAGATTGCTGTGCAATATATCACATCAAGACCCACCATATGGGTGCATGTAAAAACCAAGACAAACACATATTTGTGTGTTAATGCATATAAATTGATGCTCTTTTACCCAATAACCATGGATGCTAAATAAAGACAATATGTTGAAAATGTTTTTTTTTTTTTGGCATAATAGTTCAGCACACTAATAATATAAAATGAAAATAAAATGCGTGTCGCATTTTTAGTAGGATGCAAAATAGTTATTATTTGCAAACATTTCCCTCATTTTATTTTAAGAAAATATGTATGTGTAGGCATAGGAAGGAGATCATCGCATTTTAAATAAAGAAAGCTTATATTACAAAAAATTTTAGTTGCAACTGTCCTGAAAAGTATTATATATCTGTTTTAACACATTATTTTTTACAAAAGATACAAAGGGAAGGTATGTATCATATACAATAGAGTATGTTTAGCCTGTGCAAATTGGATTGAACTTTTTTCAGAACTAGTGACAACTGGCATAACACTGCACACTATCCAGATGTGGTTGGTGTGTAGCTGCTATATCTGTTTTATTATCAGCTGTTAGAAATCCAACTGTCAACAGCTCTGCACAGGACTGCTTACTTGAATTTTATCACTGTAATATGACAAGTGGCTTTTTACAGATACATGGTGTAAACCTGTCCACACCATTATGACATATACTGCACACCAATGCAATTATTGAACCTGAATGGATATCATATGTAAAGTTTAACATGATTAACAGAATGTGAATAACATATTTATTTTACAATTATTAAAATCCCAACCAAAAATTTCAGCATATAATTTGGGACTTCAGTCTAATAAATGTTGTATTTAGTAGTGTGAAATATCATTTATTTTGAAGCATTCCACAAAATATCACTGGCAGTTGAAATGATTCCCCTAATAATTTTAATTGTACAAACGTTCTTCAATCAATTGGCAAGTATAGGTGTCCGTTTATGAAACTGTGATCAGCGGTGATCCCAAGGATCGCCGCTGATCACAGTCCATTAACGGTTTATGAAACAGAGATGATTGGGGAGAATATGTTCTCCGCTGATGATCTCCACACACTGAGGAGCGGTCATTGAATGACACAGAAATGGCCAGTATATGAAGCTGCAATCTGAGCACTTCACTGCTGATCTGTGTCAGAATTCACCCTCTCCGATTCACCAGCTCAGAGCTGAAGTGAGTGAAGAGAAAATCCCGGGGGAAGGAGGAAGATTTTTGACTTCCTCCTTCATCGTTCAGACCCCCCCAACACAGTAACCATGTCCCCCTGCCTTGGCTATATATATATATATATATATATATATATATATATATATATATATATATATATATATAGCTGCCATGATATATGTATAACTTAATGTTGTGTATATATTATTATTTGGCGCCATCTAGCGGCCAAAATATGAAAGGACTGCATCTTTATTTTCTATTACTGTTCAGAAGTTGACATGGAAGTACTTTGTTTGTTTACCTCTGGACATTAACTTGACCTACCCAGAATGCTGATTAACTCCCATGAATCTTAAGGGAACAGGCTGCATTGTGGGAAGATTATAAAAGGGCTGGGAGCGGCCATCTTAGGGTCGCTTGGACACGCATGGCCAGCCTGGGAGGATCTGTGTGAGGTCTCCAGCACAGCGCGGCCTACCTCCACGGAACAGCGATCTGAGCAGCGGCACTGTGATACACCAGAGAGCTGGACCGACAGCGGGGCAAGACTGGGAAAGAGTCTGAGGAGCCTGTCGGAGTCATCTGGGAGTTCCGGAGCATCTTATAGTGTGGAGCGGAGCAGCGCAGCAGTGCTGGCTGGCCAGAGATAGAGCCCTGAACATTGGAGCGGAGTCTTCTAACAGCACTGTCCTGGTTGGGTGAGAGGGCTGTTGCCCACAAGTTCCTTGATGCACTTTTATACACACGTCTACACATGATAGAGTTGCTGGGATCCATAGTCCTACAAGCAGATTCAAGAGGAATTAGTACTGAGTCCCTGGCATCAAAGTTAGTTAAAGTGCCATGGCACCAGAGCCTGGTTTTCATCTTTTCAGTATACGTTGATAAGAAGTCATTAATCCTTGGATTATAAAATTATCTTGTTTGCTAGCAGAAGAAAAGAAGATAAAGAAGGACTGTTCAGTAACTTACAAGGCCTTGGGTTAGTTTAATATATCGGGGCGGTGTGATATTAAAGGAGGGAGCTCCCTAGTGTTGTATTATACTTAATCAAGCCAACATTTGATTTAGTATAGCCCCAAAGTGCGCAGGAAATAGGACAGCACTCATAGTGAGATACATTCACTCTGACGGTTATCCTTTACTTTGTTATACCTCTCATATATTACTTCAGACATTGTATACCTGTACTATATATTTTTGTGTTCTAAAGTTTAGTTGACTGTCAGACTATGTTGGTTTGACAGTACAACCATTGTAGTAACCCCGCTTAAAAAAAGGTAATTACAGTAAACAAAGATTTACTTAAGTATAACTGTGTGTGTTATTCCTTTTGTATCCTCAAGCAAGTGGAGATCAAGGTAAAGACAAACAGGTATACTATATTGTGCACTGTGAATTTACTTTAAGGGTTTGTGGTGATCGCACACTATTAAACAGTATGGAACCTGAAGTGTCAGAGGTAAGGGTAGCTCCAAGGGTCTGGGATAGCCAGTGGGAAAACAAACAAATTAGCAGCTCCTACGGGGGTAGTGTGCTTCATGGAGGTCCCACTGAGATTTCCCAACTGGAATGCCCGAATAGGCCAGGAGAAGAAGTCATGAGCTCAGCTGCAGCTACTCAGTGGAGTCAAGAATTTGGGTGTGTAGTCCAGAAGACCACTATACTGAGGCTCCCAGGAGACCAATGGTTTGATAGAGAGGTGCGACTACTAATGCGGAAAGAAGTGCCTGGACAAGGTTGCTATTTGCTAGACTTAAAACAGAATGTACAGGAAAACTTTACTTACGCCCTCTTAGAGTGGAAAGAAGCCACCCCAACAGAGTTCCAGGGAGGGATAGTGAGTCTAACTGGGGGTCTGGACGGAATGGTAATCCCAATCAAAGAATCAGAAGAACAGCCACCAGTAACCCCGCCAGGGAGCCCGTTGGCAAGGAGTTCAGAGAGAGACAGCACAAATTCTGAGAATCCGGGGTTAGAACAGAACTTTGAACCCAAGATGCCGCCAGCATCTTTTTACCTAGACATGAGTCGCCTGGTGGACAGCTTGATACAAAGTCATCAAACATCCACGAATGAGAAGTACCGGAAGCTACCTATATTCTCCGGGCGAATACCAAGACCAAAGGGAGAGGATGAGTTTGAGAGTTGGATGGATCAGGCTACTCAGGCTTTGGAGGACTGGAATGTCTCGGGACATTTAGCAAGAAGGCAGGTAAGTGAAAGCTTGTTAAGTCCAGCAGCTGATGTTATTAGGAGTCTCCGAAGAGAGAAGCCAGATTGTGGTGCTAAAGATTACATTACAGCCCTCTATGCCGTGTACGGGAAGATTGAAAATGTACCTGATCTGATGCATCGATTTGAGCACACTCATCATAAAGTGTGAGAGAAGTTGTCCACATACATCATCCGTATAAATCAGATTTTACATCAGATCATTCTGAAGAAGGGTATCGACCCTAGGGAGGCGGATAAAGTCAGATTAGACCGAACTTTGAAAGGGGCCAGACCGAATCACCCCATTGCCCTTCGGTTGCTTTTAAAAGGCGCTGATGAGATTCCCTCCTATCCTGAATTGATGGGGTTAGTGAGAGAAGAAGAAGCTGTCTTGGAATAATAGAACAGGGAGACTTGTATGGCCAGAGATCCCTTGCAGAAAAGTGGAAGGGCCGCCGCACAGTCAGCATCTGTGGAGGGTATGGAAGATGTGGATGCAGAAGAATGCTGGTGGGAAGAACACCATTCACCTTTAAAAGAGGAGACTTTGTCAGCACCAACTCGACCACAGTCAGCTGAAGATGAACTCCTGGATAAATCTTGGTTGCAGCAAGCATTGCTCTGAGTAATGGGGGAACAAGCGAAGAGCGCAAGTGAACAAGTGGATAGCCGGAGATGCTACCAGTGTGGAGATTGTGGGCATCTTCGGGCCCATTGCCCACGGAAAGAATCAGATGCTGCATTGATGAAGGAGCTGATCAGGATGTTGAAGATGTTACTGAAGGAGTAGCCAGCGGGAAACTTCAGAGGGTCTCAGTGAAGGAGCCAGATGAGAACCCTGCGAAAGAACAACGCTCCTAAGGAAAAGGAATGAGGGAGAGGAAGTCTCGGAGTCTACGGAAAAAGGATGAATGGACAAGTAACCCGACACCGGGGTCAGGGGACCGGGAGCAGAAAGTCAATGCCTCACCAGTCACTAAAACTCCAGTTTGGCTTTGTCAAGATGCAATCGGGGGAACCTGCTCCGAGAACATAGCTAAAAGTAACTCTAACACTGTGCCTAGGATTAGCGACCAAAACTTTCAACCTCAGAATAAGAGACTAAAGAAGAAAAACCGCCTTGTCAACAAGAAGGGGCAGTCAGAGAGTTTTTCTGAAAGGCTAGCAGGACCATCCCCCATAGTGTCTGTATAGATAGAAGGAGTTTATACGCAGGCCCTATTAGATAAAGGAGCACAAGTTACTCTGTTGTATCAAGATTTGTATGATAGACATTTAAGTCATATTCCCATCCAAAAGTTGGAGGAGCTTGAGATCTGTGGAATCGGAACCACTCGATGCCCTTATGATGTGTATATTTCCATACAAATATCCTTTGGGCCAGCGGCTGTAGGAAAAGAGGAAACGTTTGACACTCTGGCGGTGGTGTGCCCCACGCCCCCTGGAGCCAGGCGGAATTCCATACTGGTGGGAACGAATACGAATTTAATGCAGAGACTGCTGTTTTCTGTCTTAGACACTGAAGGCGGTGATGCCTGCAAGATCCACCCACAGTTACAACAAGCTTACCGTCGAGTGGTCAGAGAGAAGGAAGCTCCGAGAGAAGAAGTGGGGCAGTTGTGGAGCTTTGAGAGTAAAGTCAGGACACTATGGCTGGGAGAGGTTGCTCAAATGAAGGCTACCGTGAAACTAAAGTGGGATCAACCGGGACCATTTATAGTTCTGGAAATGGATGAGAAAGTCCGAGCAAGAGGCCTGGAGATGGTTCCTGAATTGGTTCCCACTCGGGATCTGTACAAAAGAAGGAAAAGAATGCCCATCCGACTGAAGAACGTGACAGACCAGCCCATTATGCTGAGGCCTTGGATGCTAGTGGGACAAGTCAGTGCAGCCAATCCTTTGCTCCCAGAAGAGGTGAAGGGTGAGAAAGATGGTCAAGGTCTGAAAAAGGAGTTACAGTACTGTGCAGAGAATTTGCCTCCCCAGTGGCAGGAAAGGGCAAAATCCCAGTTGAAGAGGTGGGAGAAGTTGTTCGCTCAAAATGATTTTGACGTGGGGTGTGCCAAGAGTGCTAAGCATACGATTCGTCTTCAGGAAGACAAGCCATTCCGAGAAAGGGCTCGGCGAGTACTGCTTAGCGACCTGGAAGACCTACGAGAACAACTAGCTGAATTAAAAAAGACGGGGGTAATTCAAGAATCCAGGAGCCCATACGCTTCCCCATCGTAGTGGTGAGAAAGAAGAATGGATGCCTTCGTATGTGCATTGATTACCGCACCCTGAATCGGCGTACAATACCCGACCAATATACCACCCCTTGCATTGAAGATGCGCTGCAGTGTCTTACAGGGGCCAAGTGGTTCAGTGTGTTGAACCTAAAGAGCGGGTCTTACCAAATTCCCATGCATCCGGCGGTTTAAGAAAAGACAGCATTCATATGCCCGTTGGGGTTCTACGAGTTCAGCCGAATGCCTCAGGGACTGTCGGGGGCCCCAGCACTTTCCAATGACTTATGGAGAGGACGGTCGGAGACATGAATCTAGTGGAAGTTTTGGTGTATCTGGATGACATCATCGTGTTTGGGAAGACCCTTGAAGAACACGAGGCCCGCCTAGAGAAGGTGTTCTCCCGGCTATGTGAGGAAGGGTTGAAGCTGTCGTTCGAAAAATGTCAGTTCTACCGGACCTCAGTTACTTATTTGGGACACGTAGTCTCAGCAGGAGGAGTTGCTACTGTCCCGAAAAAGTTGGAAGCTGTTACCAGCTGGCCCCTGCCAAGAACCGTAACGGAGTTGAGATCTTTTTTGGGGTTCTGCTCTTACTACAGAAGGTTTGTGGAAAATTTTGCCATTATTGCCTGACCCCTTAACGAGTTGTTGCATAAGGTAACGGAGGAGGACGATGGGTCAGGGTTGAAAACGAAGAAGAGCGGTGCTCGAAGAAAAGGAGAATCTGTACAGGATCAGTGGACTCACCTGTGTGAAGAGGCGTTTAAGAGGCTGAAGAAGAACCTGACAGAAGCTCCTGTGCTGGCTTATGCTGATCCCAGTTTGCCTTATGAGTTATATGTAGATTATCCGGTGCATAAGCTGGAGTTTCTGGCCCTCAAGTGGACGGTGGTCAACAAATTGAGAGACTATATGGGGCCGAGTTCACAGTGAAAACTGATAACAATCCTTTGACCTATGTCCTGACCACTGCCAAGCTGGATGCCACTGGACACAGATGGATAGCAGCGTTGGCTGGATTCCTGTTCAGTTTGAAATACCGACCTGGAGTGGGAAACAGAGATGCAGATGCCCTGTCTTGAAGACCACACAGACAAGAAGAAGACCCAGCGGAATGGGCCTGTGTGAGCGAGGAGGGAGTGCGAGCTCTGTGTCAGGGTTTGGAGAAGGAAGGAAGTGGAAGGGTGGCTGCCGAATACATAGGGGTTCATCCATTAGCGATCCCCATACGGTATTGTGGACTGACCCATGTGAGGGGAGAAGGCTTGCCGCAGCTGTCAAGAGCAGAATTTGAGACAGGATCAAATGGAGGACCCAGTGGGCAGATTACTGATGCATGCATTGAGGAGCCAGAGTCCTGAGTTGTTACAAAAAAGTCAGCAGCCTCAGGTGAAAATACTACATAAGGAGTGGAATCGACTGATGCTTAAGGATGGTGTTCTGTACCGCAGTTATGTCACCGAAAAAAATGAAGAAAGGCGGCAACTATTTCTCCCAGGAAAACACGGGACGACCGTTTTAGTTTCTTTGCATGATGAGCACGGTCATTTAGGAGCAGATAGAACTCTCTGGCTGGTTAGAGATTTTACTGGCCTAATATGCAAAAGGAGGTGGAAAACTACTGTCATTCTTGCCTTACTTGTATCCAGAGAAAGACTTTGCCTCAGAGAGCGGCTGCCATGGGCCATTTACAAAGCCAAGAGCCCCTGGAGATGGTGTGCATTGACTTTCTGTGCTTAGAACCCGATATAGGTGGAAGAGGCAACGTGACAGATCATTTCACTCGATATGCTCAAGCTTATCCCACCAAAGATCAAAAAGCCAGCACGGTAGCCAAGGTCCTTGTGGAGAAGTTTTTCATACATTATGGGTTGCCTGTAAGGATTCACTCAGATCAGGGCAGAGATTTCGAGAGCAAGTTAATATGCCAGATGTGAGCTTTGTTGGGCATTAAGAAGATTTGCACCATGCCTTATCACCCTCAGGGTGACCATCAACCAGAGTGGTTCAACAGGACTCTACTGAATATGCTGGGGACTTTACCGTCTGACAAGAAACAACATTGGGGAAACCACATTGCAGCATTAGTCCACGCATACAACTGCACGGAGAGTGATGTTACTGGGTATTCCCCATATCGTTTAATGTTCAGACGAGAAGCCAGACTTCCTGCTGATCTGATGTTTGGTATGTCTTTGGATGATGTCCCTTTGACTTCACACAGAGGGTACGTAGATCCATTGAGGAAGAATCTACAACAAGCATATGAACAGGCAGTAGAGCATGCTACTGTCAGGGAGTCTCAGAACAAACAGAACTTTGACGCCAGAGTGAAAATTCATGACTTGCAACCAGGAGATCGAGTTCTACTAAAGAATCTGGGTATACCAGGAAAGCACAAGTTGGCAGACAGATGGAAGTCACAGCCCTTCATAGTGTGTAAAAGAGTCCCTGGATTGCCAGTATATCAGATTCGACCAGAAGGAGAGTCGGGGCCAAAGAAGATGTGGCATAGAAACCACTTATTGCCACTGTCGGATGCTGTGAGTATCCCAGAAGCTTCTCAGACATCTCCTGGAAGATTAACACCGGCTGGTACCCATTCAAAAGGAAACAAGTTGCAAGAAACTTATGGAAGTGATGAGTCTGAGGACGAGTATGAGTATTCGGAGAATCTGAATTCAAGATCATCATCAGGAAATGGAGACTTAGGATTAGTCGATGATGTGGTGTCTTTACCTGCGGAGTTATGGATGGAGGAGGAAGGAGAAGAAGCAGAAGTAAGACCCAGAGCCATTGATGCTACAAAACCAACTGGAGATTTGAAAGATTTCCTTGAGGAAACATTGTCCTCTTTGGAGAAGCTAGAGTTACAATGGACTTTGGAATGTGAAATACAAGCCTCATTGGTTGATCTCAACATAACGATCAGTGAGGAAGACAAAGTGGATGATTCAACCAAACAGGAAGAGGATTTGGGGCCGATGAGATTAAGGCAGAAAGTACGCCCTCCACAAAGACTCACTTATGATACGTTGGGGGAAAGTTCTGAAGAGCCAGTCTCCACAGCTCATTGATCTGATCCTGAAGTTCTGCCACCTGCTCTTAATTGGGTAGGCAATGGATCTGCTCTGACCTCTGACGCTATCGGGTAGGACATGAGAGTTGGTCTGGCCTTGTCAAATTTTGGTCTTGAAATTACACCTGAAATATGTCAATTAATATGTGAAAGCTAAGGGGTGAGTGAATAGTTGCTTGTCATAAGTCAGGATTTGAACATAATTTATTTGTGTCAGATATGCTCTCATGGTATCTTTGGGGACCAAAGAATTCAAGCAGGGGGAGTGTGTAGGGGCCATGATATATGTATAACTAAATGTTGTGTATATATTATCATTTGGCACCATCTAGCAGCCAAAATATAAAAGGACTGCATCTTTATTTTCTATTACTGTTCAGAAGTTGACATGGAAGTACTTTGTTTACCTCTGGACATTAACTTGACCTACCCAGAATGCTGATTAACTCCCATGAATCTTAAGTGCCACGGCACCAGAGCCTGGTTTTCATCTTTCCAGTATACGTTGATAAGAAGTCATTAACCCTTGGATTACAAAATTATCTTGTTTGCTAGCAGAAGAAAAGAAGATAAAGAAGGACTGTTCAGTAACTTACAAGGCCTTCCGTTATTTTAATATATCGGGGCGGTGTGATATTAAAGGAGGGAGCTCCCTAGTTTTGTATTATACTTATAATAAAAAACAATGCAGCGCAAAAGATGAGCAATAATGTGAAAAATTATGTGAAAAAACTATAAAGGAGCTTACAGAGCCAATAAAAATGAGCCCTTGCTGACGAAGAGCAGATCCGAGTCGCAAGTCCCTGCGTTGGCGTCCATTTCCGAATCCCTCTTTTATTCCTAGGTTGCTCATTCCTCCCCCTGTGATACGATTTAGCCGAAAACACAGATGCCGGTATAGGTTGGTGGGAGACCTTAATATTCCCTATGCTTGGTTAGACCACCGGTGTGGTCTTTTGAATCGGTAAGGAGCCTCATTACTCACTCGGGTGCATTTAACTCTTGGGAGATTGGATTCTTTTCATCACGATTTTTGGATCAGCTTCTTTATTATGCTTATGGACTTTTTTTCTTTTTTTTTGCACTAAGCGTGATGGGACTTCTTCATGCATTCTCCTTTTTATTCATTATGATTAATATCACTTGATTATTATTTGAATTGTATAATTTCATTAATTGTATACTCAAACTGTTTTGGTGAACTATATCATTTTTTGTGGCATGGATTCATGACACATTGCGTTTTGTATTTATTTTCAGATTTTTATTGGCTCTGTAAGCTCCTTTATAGTTTTTTCACTTGATTTTTCACATTATTGCTCATCTTTAGCGCTGCATCGTTTTTTATTATTTGTATCTGGAGTTTGTGTGTCTGACTCTTTGATGCTGGCGGTTTTGTTGTTATTGGGTTAATTCTCAATTTAATATAATTAATAATTATTTTTAATTAGGCCTCTAGCGCAGCGTTAACCCTTGTTGGTTTTTATACATATTTGTATTATACTTAATCAAGCCAACATTTGATTTAGTATAGCCCAAAAGCACGCAGGAAGTAGGACAGCGCTCATAGTGAGATACATTCACTCTGACGGTTATCCTATTTACTTTGTTATACCTCTCATATATTACTTCAGACATTGTATACCTGTACTATATATTTTTTGTATTCTAAAGTTTAGTTGACTGTCAGACTATGTTGGTTTGACAGTACAACCATTGTAGTAACCCCGCTTTAAAAAAGGTAATTACAGTAAACAAAGATTTACTTAAGTATAACTGTGTGGGTGTTATTCCTTTTGTATCCTCAAGCAAGTGGAGATCAAGGTAAAGACAAACAGGTATACTATATATTTGCTTTAAGGGCTTGTGGTGATCGCACACTATTGCACAGTATGGAACCCGAAGTGTCAGAGGTAAGGGTAGTTCCAAGGAAACGAACAAATTAGCAGCTCCTACGGGGGTAGTGCGCTTCATATATATATATATAAAATGTAAGTGTATATATACAGTGGGGACAGAAAGTATTCAGACCCCCTTACATTTTTTACTATTTGTTATATTGCAGCCATTTGCTAAAATCATTTAAGTTCATTTTTTTCCTCATTAATGTAAACACAGCACCCCATATTGACAGAAAAACACAGAATTGTTGACATTTTTGCAGATTTATTAAAAAAGAAAAACTGAAATATCATATGGTCCTAAGTATTCAGGCCCTTTGCTGTGACACTCATATATTTAACTCAGGTGCTGCCCATTTCTTCTGATCATCCTTGAGATGGTTCTACACCTTCATTTGAGTCCAGCTGTGTTTGATTATACTGATTGGACTTGATTAGGAAATCCACACACCTGTCTATATAAGACCTTACAGCTCATGAGAATCATGAGGTCAAAGGAACTGCCTGAAGAGCTCAGAGACAGAATTGTGGCAAGGCACAGATCTGGCCAAGGTTACAAAAAAATTTCTGCTGCACTTAAGGTTCCTAAGAGCACAGTGGCCTCCATAATCCTTAAAGGGAAGACATTTGGGATGACCAGAACCCTTCCTAGAGCTGACCGTCTGGCCAAACTGAGCTATCGGGGGAGAAGAGCCTTGGTGAGAGAGGTAAAGAAGAACCCAAAGATCACTGTGGCTGAGCTCCAGAGATGCAGTCGGGAGTTTGGAGAAAGTTGTAGAAAGTCAACCATCACTGCAGCCCTCCACCAGTTGGGGCTTTATGGCAGAGTGGCCCGACGGAAGCCTCTCCTCAGTGCAAGACACATGAAAGCCTGCATGGAGTTTGCTAAAAAACACCTGAAGGACTCCAAGATGGTGAGAAATAAGATTCTCTGGTCTGATGAGACCAAGATAGAACTTTTTGGCCTTAATTCTAAGCGATATGTGTGGAGAAAACCAGGCACTGCTCATCACCTGTCCAATACAGTCCCAACAGTGAAGCATGGTGGTGGCAGCATCATGCTGTGGGGGTGCTTTTCAGCTGCAGGGACTGGATGACTGGTTGCAATCGAGGGAAAGATGAATGCGGCCAAGTACAGGGATATCCTGGATGAAAACCTTCTCCAGAGTGCTCAGGACCTCAGACTGGGCCGAAGGTTTACCTTCCAACAAGACAATGACCCTAAGCACACAGCTAAAATAATGAAGGAGTGGCTTCACAACAACTCTGTGACTGTTCTTGAATTGCTCAGCCAGAGCCCTGACTTAAACCCAATTGAGCATCTCTGGAGAGACCTTTTTAATAAATCTGCAAAAATGTCAACAATTCTGTGTTTTTCTGTCAATATGAGGTGCTGTGTGTACATTAATGAGGAAAAAAAATGAACTTAAATGATTTTAGCAAATGGCTGCAATATAGCAAAGAGTGAAAAATGTAAGGGGGTCTGAATACTTTCTGTCCCCACTGTATATGTATATTATTATTATTATTATTATAGAGGATTTATATAGCACCAACAGTTTACGCAGCGCTTTAAAATATAAAAAGGAGACAATACAGTTATAATACAAAAAAATACAATAGGATTAAGAGGGCTCTGCTCAGAAGAGCTTACAATCTAATAGGGTGGGGCAGGTGGTATAAAAGGTTGTAACTGTGGGGAATGAGCTGATGGAAGTGGTAGAAGATTAGTTGGAGACGTGATAGGCTTTTCTGAAGAGATGAGTTTTCACGGATCGCTGAAGGTAGCAATAGTAGGGGATAGCCGGACCGGTAGAGGTAGCGAGTTCCAGAGGATGGGAGAGGCTCTGGAAAAATCCTGGAGATGAGCATGGGAGGAGGAGACAAGAGCTTGGGAGTAGGAGGTCTTGAGAAGAGCGGAGAGGACGATTTGGGTGATATTTGGAGACAAGATTGGTGATGTACCTCGGGGCAGAGTTGTGAATGGCTTTGTATGTTGTGGTTAGTATTTTGAATTTATTTTGCTGGGTGATTGGGAACTAGTGTAGGGATTGGAGGAGAGGGTTGGCAGACACTGAGCAGTTAGTAAGGTGGATAAGTCTGGCAGCAGCATTCATGATAGACTGATGAGGGGATAGCCTATGGAGAGGCAAGCCAATGAGAAGGGAGTTGCAATAGTCAAGGCGAGAGATAACAAGGGAGTGAATGAGGAGCTTGGTGGTTTCATTTGTTAAAAAGGGGCAAATTTTAGAGATGTTACGGAGGTGAATTCTACAAACTTTTAACAATGATTGGACTTGGGGATGAAATGACAAGTCAGAGTCTAGGATTACACCTAGGACCCTGGTGTGAGGGGAGGGACTGATAGTTGCATTGTTGATTTTGATGGAAAAGTCATGGAGGGGAGCACGGGCAGGGGGGAATATTAATAGTTTTAGAGAAATTTAGTTTAAGGAAGTGGTGCGACATCCATGCTGATATGTCAGTTAGTAAGTTAGTAATGCGAGAGGAGACTGAAGGAGTGAGGTGAGGAGTAGACAGATAGATTTGGGTGTCATCGGCGTATAAGTGGTACTGGAAGCCGTGGGCGGTTATCAAGTGACCAAGGGAGGAGCTGTAGATAGAGAAGAGAAGGGGTCCAAGAACAGAGCCTTGGGGGACCCCCACAGAAAGGGGCAATGTAGAGGAGGAGACAGAGTTGTAGGTAACACTGAAGCAGCGCTGTGATAGATAGGCAGAGAACCAGGATAGAGCAGAATCTCGGAGACCAAGGAATGTATTTTATTGAGAAGGAGCGGGTGGTCAACAATATCACAGGCCGCAGAGAGGTCAAGTAGTGGGAGTATGGAGTACTGGCTGTTGGTTTTAGCAGTTAGTAAATTGTTAGTGAGTTTTAATAAGGTAGTTTCCGTGGAGTGCTGTGAGCGAAAGCCAGACTGTAAGGGGTCAAGAAAGTTATTTTCACTGAGGTAGGAGCTAAGACGCTTGTAGACTAAGCATTCTAGAAGTTTAGAGGTGAATGGGAACAATGAGATGGGTCTTAAGTTGTTTAGGTTGGTGGGGTCCAGCGAGGGCTTTTTAAGTATGGGTGTGATCTGCGCATGTTTTAGAGGGGAGGGGAAGGTGCCACTAGAGAGGGAGAAATTGAAGATGTGAGTAAGGGAGCATAGGATAGAAGAAGAGGGTGACCGTAGTAGTTGTGAGGGAACAGGATCCAAGGAACAATTGGTTAGGTGGGCATCTGAGAAAAGTTTTGTAACCTCTTCAGTAGTAGCCAATTCAAAAGAGGAGAGTGTTTAATGTGCTGTTAGGCAGGGTATGTTGGGTGGGTAAGATGTATGCACAGTGAAGGTGTCCTCACAAATTGCATCAATCATGTCTTTGAAGTGAGTTTGTGGGTAGAGGGAGTGGGGGAGAAAGCAGAGAGTTAAAGGTTGAGAAGAGCCAACAGGGACTGGATGACAAAGTATTAATAAGAGAGACAAAGTAGGCTTGTTTGGCAGCATGGAGGCAGGAATTGTATTTTAGAAGGGCAGATTTATATAGGATGAAGTCTTGCAGTCGTTCAAGAGCATGACAATGTCTCTTGAGATTTCTAGTGTTGTCAGTTTGCCAGGGTTGTAACGGTTGGGGCCTGATTCTGCGTGTGGTTAGAGGAGCAAGTGCATCTAGTGATGAGAGTGAACTGTTGTAAACAGAGGTGGCCAGGTCAGGACAGGGGAGAGATTATGTCATATAATGTGTGTGTGTATATATATGTATATATAGTGTAGGAGGACAGATATTTTATTAACTAGGTGGGCGCTCTCCTCCGGGAATGTCCGTGTACTGAGCAGTGATAATTTATCACTGCTCATTAAACAGACACGGCGTTTCAGTGAATTTCTGGTACTGTAATCTCGTAAAGTCTCACAAGATTCCAGTATCAGGGGCCATTCTCCACTGTTTGAAGCATTTGTAGATCGCTTCACTCCTCCATAGGAGAAGAGATCTACACCGCTTCATAAACTGGCATCCAGAGGAGAACAATCTCCTCTTAGAATGCTGGAGAATGGAGCAGTGAAAATTTTTCACTGCTTCATAAACGGTCACCATAGTTAGCAATTGTCAGTTGTTTCTTTTTTTTACAGGACACTTAAAATTTGAAAGAAATTACAACAGCAATGGTGAAATTCACAATTTTTTCACACCTAGTGAGGCATATTTTTAACTGTTACTCACAAAATAAATGTTTTAGAAATGTAATGTAAGATTGACACTGATTTTATGATGGGGTCACATAATAAATATAAACTACTACTGTAAAAAAACACAACTGCTGAAACTTCCAGTTCTCCCGGGGTTTAAAAATCTGCATGTACTGTATAACGGCTGAGTGAACCTTTTCATAAGAACTTTCACTTAATTACTGAATAATTTAAGAAAGTGTTGTTGAATTGAGTCATGTAAGACCTTATGTGAACTACTTTTTGCAGTTTCACAGAATTGTCTATTTTTTTTTTTTAACTATCTGGAAATTTTACTAGGTAGGATTTATAAGCTGTGGTAATGCAAGACAGCTAAATTACACCTATGGAGTCTCTAATGACAAACATTTCTTTGATTCTAGTGTAAACATAATACAAATATTTCTCAGGTTTGGTTGATAATATACTTTTTGCATCTTATATAAACTGATTTTATAAAAAGCTTAAAAATTCAGACACCTCCAGTTTCACTGTAGGATGTAAGAAAGTAAACTGATTAGTATTTCTAAAGAATAATTACTAAGATTTAACGATTTGAAGGGAATTCCCTGGCTGTTTTGGTAATCCTTAACATAGAGTGGGTACCTTGCCAGGGATTAGGGATGAGCTTCCTGTTCAAGTCAAACCCATGTTCGACTCGAACATCGTCTGTTCACCGTTCGCCGAACTGCGAACGATATGGGCCGTTTGCGCCAAATTCGCGTGGCGTGTCACGGCCAATAATTCACTGCGGCATCGCAGTGCATTGCTGGCTGATGATTGACCAAGCATGCACTATGACCCGCATGCTTGGCCAATCACAGCGCCGTCTGTAGAGAGAGCTGTAATTGGCCAAAGTCAGGGTGGCTTTGGCCAACTATGGCTCAGGGGGTTTAGTACATGCACCACACTATATAAGGCCGCCTGCACGGCGGCCCTGTGTAGTGTGTTCCAGCGTTGAGAGACAGCATCAGAGAGACAGTGTCATTTGTTTTAAGTTAGATAGATTAGGCAGGACAGTCAGTCAGTTAGCTGCACTTACAGTGTATTGTGTATATATATATGCATCCTAGGTGTTATATATATATATATATATATATATATATATATCTATAGCTATAGCTTCAGCTCCCTGAAGAAAATTGCTGGTGTTCTTCTGATCCTATTAGTACCACAGTCAGGCAGCTAACTATTTACAGTTAGTGTAGTGCGTCCTCTGAACAGTGTTCAGCTAAAGCTACAAGTTAGTGTAGTGCGTCTTCTGAACAGTGTTCAGCTAAAGCTACAAGTTAGTGTAGTGCAGTGTTCAGCTAAAGCTACAAGTTAGTGTAGTGTGACCTCTGCACAGTGTTCAGCTAAAGCTACAAGTTGGTGTAGTGCGACCTCTGCACAGTGTTCAGCTAAAGCTACAAGTTAGTGTAGTGCGTCCTTCTCACGGTGTTCAGCTAAAGCTACAAGTTAGTGTAGTGCGCCCTCTGCACAGTGTTCAGCTAAAGCTACAAGTTAGTGTAGTGCGTCCTCCTCACAGTGTTCAGCTAAAGC
This sequence comes from Aquarana catesbeiana, assembly GCF_042186555.1. Taxonomy (NCBI): domain Eukaryota; kingdom Metazoa; phylum Chordata; class Amphibia; order Anura; family Ranidae; genus Aquarana; species Aquarana catesbeiana. The sequence goes on along the minus strand of NC_133327.1, from coordinate 357,408,498 downwards.
TACAAGTTAGTGTAGTGCGACCTCTGCACAGTGTTCAGCTAAAGCTAAAAGTTAGTGTAGTGTGTCCTTTGAACAGTGTTCAGCTAAAGCTACAAGTTAGTGTAGTGCACAGTGTTCAGCTAAAGCTACAAGTTAGTGTAGTGCAACCTCTGCACAGTGTTCAGCTAAAGCTACAAGTTAGTGTAGTGCGTCCTCCTCACAGTGTTCAGCTAAAGCTATAAGTTAGTGTAGTGCGACCTCTGCACAGTGTTCAGCTAAAGCTACAAGTTAGTGTAGTGCATCCTCCTCACAGTGTTCAGCTAAAGCTACAAGTTAGTGTAGTGCGACCTCTGCACAGTGTTCAACTAAAGCTACCTGTAGAAGGTTGGTGGTGTTTTCCTGATCCTATAACTACCGCAGGCAGCTAAATTATTTACACATTAGTGTAGTGCGACCTCTGCACAGTGTTCAGCTAAAGCTACCTGTAGAAGGTTGGTGGTGTTTTCCTGATCCTCTCACTACCGCAGGCAGCTACATTATTTACACGTTAGTGTAGTGCGACCTCTGCACAGTGTTCAGCTAAATCTACCTGTAGAAGGTTGGTGGTGTTTTCCTGATCTTATCACTTCCGCAGGCAGCTACATTATTTACACATTAGTGTAGTGCGACCTCTGCACAGTGTTCAGCTAAAGCTACCTGTAGAAGGTTGGTGGTGTTTTCCTGATCCTATCAGTAACGCAGGCAGCTACATTATTTACACGTTAGTTAAGTGCGACCTCTGCACAGTGTTCAGCTAAAGCTACCTGTAGAAAGTTGGTGGTGTTTTCCTGATCCTATCACTACCGCAGGCAGCTACATTATTTACATGTTAGTTAAGTGCGACCTCTGCACAGTGTTCAGCTAAAGCTACCATTTGAAGGTTGGTGGTGTTTTCCTGATCTTATCACTACCACAGGCAGCTACATTATTTACACATTAGTGTAGTGCGACCTCTGCACAGTGTTCAGCTAAAGCTACAAGTTAGTGTAGTGCGTCCTCTGAACAGTGTTCAGCTAAAGCTACAAGTTAGTGTGGTGCGACCTCTGCACAGTGTTCAGCTAAAGCTACGAGTTAGTGTAGTGTGTCCTCTGAACAGTGTTCAGCTAAAGCTACAAGTTAGTGTAGTGCACAGTGTTCAGCTTAAGCTACATGTTAGTGTAGTGCAACCTCTGCACAGTGTTCAGCTAAAGCTACCTGTAGAAGGTTGGTGGTGTTTTCCTGACCCTATCACTACCGCAGGCAACTAAATTATTTACACATTATTGTAGTGCGACCTCTGCACAGTGTTCATCTAAAGCTACCTGTAGAAGGTTGGTGGTGTTTTCCTGATCTTATCACTACTGCAGGCAGCTACATTATTTACACGTTAGTGTAATGCGACCTCTGCACAGTGTTCAGCTAAAGCTACCTGTAGAAAGTTGGTGGTGTTTTCCTGATCCTATCACTACACAGGCAGCTACATTATTTACAGGTTAGTGTAGTGCGTCCTCAAAACAGTGTTCAGCTAAAGATACCTGTAGAAGGTTGGTGGTGTTTTCCTGATCCTATCACTACCGCAGGCAGCTACATTATTTTAACGTTGGTGTAGTGCATCCTCTGCATAGTGTTCAGCTAAAGCTACAAGTTAGTGTAGTGCGACCTCTGCACAGTGTTCAGCTAAAGCTACCTGTAGAAGATTGGTGGTGTTCTCATACTACAGGCAGTTGATTTTGCAAGCTGCAGTATCAGTATATATATATATATATATATATATATATATATATATATATATATCCCAGCTTAGTGCAGCTACATCTCACTGCAGGCCATTAGTATGTCTGGAAGGCCAACAAGGAGAGGCAGCCAATAAAAGAGGGCAAGCAGACTCTGTGTCTAGAGGCAACAGTGCTGGTTGTGGACACGGTGCATCCTCATCAGCACGTGGCCGTGGGACACGCTTGGCCTTCTTTCCGGCAGCTGGCCGTGTTGAGCCGCAACATGTGGAAGACTTGGTCGAGTGGATGACCAAGCCATCCTCATCCTCCTCATCCTCTCTCACCCATGCTCAGGGTACTTTGGCAAAGCAGCTGCCAACGCGGCCTCTTCCCTCGGCTCAATGGCATCAGTGACTCCTTCCCTAGCTCCACCATGTCCTCCTGAGTAGTCCCTAGAACTGTTTGACCACAGTGTTGGGTACATGCTCCAGGAGGATGCCCAGCATTTAGAAGGCTCTGATGATGATGCTGAGCTAGATGAAGGCAGTAACGTGAGCACGGACAGAGGGGGTGCCCAAAAAGGACACCAATCTGGCAGTCATGCTCCCCCTGCTGCAGCATACTGCCAGGTTTGCTCCAGTGATGAGGAGGGAGGGGATGATGAGGTCACTGACTCAACGTGGGTGCCTGATAGGAGAGAGGAGGAAGAGGAGGCACATCACCAACGAGGCAGGATGCCCCCCAGGGGCCAGCCTAAGAAGTTCGCTCCCAGCCATCCACATGCCCAGTGGTTGAATGCTAGCTTGGCAAAATTGCTAGCACTTCAACTGCTACATTTTCAGTTGGTAGACTCTGCCCCCTTCCGTGAGTTTGAGGAATGTGCGGTTCCTCAGTGGCAGGTACCCAAACACCACTTTTTCTCACGGAAGGCTCTCTACCGGCATGTGGAAGGCAATGTCCATGCCTCACTGGACAGGGCGGTCAGCGGCAAGGTGCATATTCCCGCTGACTCATGGTCCAGCAGGCATGGACAGGGACATTACCTAAGTTTCACGGCGCATTGGGTGACTCTGCTTGCAGCTGGGAAGGATGCCGGACAAGGTGCAGTAGTGTTGGAGGTTGTTCCGCCACCACGCCTCCAAAATGCCACTACTAATGATTCTGACACACCCCTCCTCTTCTTCTTCCTCATGACCTCTTCCTGTGCTTTGTCCTCGGAACCAGCGGTGCTCCGTAGGCGTTTAAAGGGCTACGCAAGTATGCAGGCCAAAAGATGCCATGCGGTGCTTGAGCTGGTGTAATTGGGGGACAGAAGCCACACTGGGGCAGAGATTCTGTCAGCTCTGCAGGGGCAGGTTCATAGGTGGTTGATGCCATGCCAACTTAAGGCAGGAATGGTGGTTTGCGACAATGGCACCAACCTCCTCTCCACCCTCCGACAGGGACAAATGACCCATGTGCCCTGTTTGGCTCATGTCCTTAACTTGGTGGTGCAGCGGTTCTTGGGCAGGTACCCAGGCTTACAGGATGTCCTGAGGCAGGCCAGGAAAGTCTGTGTGCATTTCCACCAGTCATATAACGCCAGTGCTCGGCTGGCAGACCTCCAAAATGAATTTAACCTGCCCACAAACGGCCTAATCTGTGACATGCCCACCAGGTGGAACTCAACGTTGGCCATGCTGCAGCAGCTGCACACGCAGCAGAGGGCCATCAATGAGTACCTGTGCGACTATGGCACCAGGACAGGGTCAGGGGAGCTTGTTTTTTTTCCCCATGCCAGTGGGCCATGATCAGGGATGCATGCACTGTCCTGTCACCATTTGAGGAGGCCATGAGGATGGTGTGCAGTGACAGTGCATGCATCAGTGACACTGTCCCCCTTGTCCACCTGTTGGAGCACACGCTGCGTGGAATAATGGACAGGGCACTTGAGGCAGAACAGAGGCAGGAAGAGGAGGACTTCCTTAACTCTCAAGGCCCCCTTTATCCAGACAGTGTTCCTGTGTGCCCGCCAATCACACAGGAAGAGGACAAGGAGGAGGAGGATTGTGTCGGTATGGAGGTTGAACCTGGCACTCAGCATCAGCAGCAGTCTTTAAGGGATCATTTACAGTCCCAAGAAACACATGGACTTGTACATGGCTGGGAGGAGGTGGCTGCAGATCATGTCATCCTTAGTGACCCAGAGGACTCCGGATTGAATGCCTCAGCAAACCTATGCTGCATGGCCTCCCTGATCCTGCAAAGCCTGCGGAAGGATCCTCGTATTCGTGGTATCAAGGAGAAGGAACAATAGTGGCTGGCAACCCCCCTTGATCCATGTTACAAGGGTAAGGTTGCTGACCTTATCTTGCCGTCGCAAAGGGAGCAGAGGATGAAACATCTTCGGGAGGCCTTGCAGAAAGGTCTGTGCAACGCGTTCCCAGAGACTGGGAGGTTACAAACTCTTGTTTCTGGACAACGTGTTGCTAAGGCTTCGGTCAGTCAAAGAAGGAGCGGTGGAGAAGGTGGCCGTCTGACCGATGCGTTCAGACAATTTTTTAGTCCGCAGCCCCAAGGTATGATCGGGTCCAGCAACCATCTCCAGCGTCTGTTTTACATGGTGCAGGAATACCTAGGGGAATACCAAGATCTGACTTGGACACCTTTCCCACCGAAAATCCTCTGGGTTACTGGGTCTTGAGGATGGATCACTGGCCAGAGCTTGCACAGTATGCAATTGAGCTACTGGCCTGTCCTGCATCCAGCGTTCTTTCGGAACGCACATTCAGTGCTGCTGGAGGCTTTGTAACCAATCACAGGGTGCGTCTGTCCACCAGCTCGGTTGATCGACTGACCTTCATAAAAATGAATCAGTCTTGGATCACCACCAGCTACTAAGCACCTGATGCTGATGTAACCAAATAATTTTTTTTAAATGTCAGATCCCTTCAAAGACTGCCTATGCTGATGCTGAGTGACTATCCTGTTATGCTGAGTAATTATCCTCTTCCTCCTCAATGATCATGCTGATAGCTTGTAAGAACATTTTGGTTCTGGGCGCCACCAGTGCCTAAGGCCCAATTTTTTAGCCCCTGTTTAACAGGGGCGTGTAATTACAATTTTTGATGCAATTCTTTGCAGCAGGGCTAGTTCCTGTGCTCCAACTAGAGTTACCAGTTACCAGGTACCAAAGGGCCTGGTAATGGACTGGTGGGTACCCATGCCGTTCGTCTCACTGATTTTCATCCATATTGCCAGGACCCAACATTACATTAAAGCCGCAAGCAGTTTTAAATTACTTTTATTCTTTTAAAAATGTCATCTTGTGCAGGGACTGTTCTAAGCACGGAAAACACGTGCCACTTTACAGGCATACTATAGACACCCCCCCAGGTACGATATTTAAAGGAATATTTCACTTATTTTTTTTTTTTACTTCAAGCAGCATTAAAATCACTGCTCCTGAAAAAACGGGCGTTTTTAAAACTTTTTTTTGCATTGATACAAGTCCCATGGGGCAGGACCCGGGTCCCCAAACCCTTTTTAGGACAATACCATGCAAATTAGCCTTTAAAATGAGCACTTTTGATTTTGAATGCTCGAGTCCCATAGACGTCAATGGGGTTCTAACGTTCGTGCAAATTTTCGGTCCGTTCGCAGGTTCTGGTGCGAACTGAACCAGGGGGGTGTTCGGCTCATCCCTACCAGGGATACCTGTGGGTCTGTGGAGAAAATAATAAGAATATGGAAGCCCTTTTTAATAACTTGATAAGGGGCTCAAAGATATTGCCTCCTCCCCACTTTTTTGCATGGGGTTTCCACATAAAATCAATACCAGACCTTCATCAAAGATAAGGGTCTGGTATGTATGTTGAGGGGAAGCACCACACCATTTTTTTGATAGCATTATCAGTTGTTATGATGCACCATAACAACCTACGACTGTATGACCACCAGGATCATGGCAACAAATGGTGTCATGATTAAATACTAGGACAGAGGTGACCAGTCGATACAGAATCCTCAATAGCTAGGATTTTCCTATGTGGTCCCCTTATAACCCATACCAGATCCTACTCTAAAATAAGAGCCTGGTATGGATGAAGGGAATCCCCAGCCACTTTGTTAACAAACAAAATGAAGTGGTAGGGAAATGTAATTTAACAGCCAACAATTTAAATTATATTTTTTTCTTTTTGTAACACAAAAACAACACACTAAATGTTATGCTCAGCACTACACTTATTGTCAACAAACCATAAAATTATAAGCAAGAAAAATTGGACTGTGTGTGGTGTGGTTCAATAGTCCCAGAGGGTAAAAAGGCTAGTCAATACGTGAGTTCAATAAATATATGTAAAATACTGCATTAAGGGGGCGAGGCAGCCTCGATGGTGGGTTGCAAGACCCAAACACTGAGAATACAAGAAGGGAGAGAGAAGCGCCAAAAACTTTAGTGCAGTAAAGTTTATTAGATAGGAACAATGATAAGAACACAAGTAATGCACTCATGAAGTGTCCAGAAATACAGACATGTAGGAAATGCTGGATGTCAGCTCGAGGGAAGCGGGTCTGTGCAGCGGCCACCATGTAACTCCCCCACGTGTGGATGTGCAGGGAGTCGTACAGGTGCAGGGGGAACCTCTCAATGACAGGAGCTTTAAGAGCACTGTCTGGTCTGGAGTCAAACTGGTCAATCGGAGCATATTTTGGAGGCAGAGCCATGCCTCCTTCATCAGCCTCTGATGAGAAGCCACTGATCAGCTGCTGATGAAGGAGGCAAAGCTCTGCAGGATTTTACATTTTTTATTTTTTTTTAATTAGTATAAGTGTCAGTGTGTCCTAGGTAGGACAAAAAAGAAGCAAACTGCACACTACTGTTTCTGGGTTGTACTATGGGTACAAATAACATACACATAAATGGTTTCTCTGTGATCATCAAGAGCAGGAGAATTTTTTTTAGTTGTTGTTTGGTGGTAAGTTATGGTAGTAACAAGAAATATACAGCTAAGTTACAAAATATATTTTTTTTTATTATTTTGGGCCAGTTTTACTTTAATAATAATAAAAATCAGGAGATATTCATCACCATTTATAACCAAATGAAAGTCCAATTTGTTCTGAAAAAGAAAACAAAACAAGGTATAAACCACCTGGATTACTAACACATGCCAAAGTTGCAAAATTGTGCTTAGGCATTATTATTTGTTTTACTCTTAGATGTGAAGGGGTTAAAGGGGCTTCCAGATTCTAGCAAGATCCCCTCACAGACCCCCACAAGCGCCAAAAGATGTGGAGATGATACCCATGTCTCCTGGCAAGGTTACCAATATAGATCCAACAATCACAATGAACAATGCCTCCGCCAACACAAAAAATAAAATGTTTTCTGATGATGTGAATATAATAGCATTGATGGCCACTATTTAATTTGCAGTATTACAGCTTCAATCAAAGCATGGAAGTGGTGTATGAGGGATTTACTCAAAGTTTGTAGTTCTTTTAATTTTGTTGCACCCGATTTTTACTAGACATGTGCATTCATTTTCGTCCGAATGCATTTTCGTCTGAATTTTGGGTATTTTCGTTATTGTTTTAACAAATGATAACGAACGTGCAGAATCCGAAAACCGAAAGATCCGACATAAACAAATGCTTTATTTTCGTTCTCGTTGCGACAACAGTTCGATATAGGTAGGAGATTCGACATGACGCTGACAATAGCGATCTGTGTCCATCGAACCTGTGGTCGAATGTGCCTAACCTTAGCTCTATTAGTCCAAGATTATTCTACATAGAGATAAAAGATTTGACATAGAGAGAAAAGATTCGACATTATAGAGACAATAGCAAAAAACGTTGAATGTGCCTAACCTAACTCTATTAGTCCAAGATTATTCGACATAGAGAGAAACGATTTGACATAGAGAGAAAAGATTCGACATTATAGAGAATATAGCAAAAAAATTCGACATAAAGATTCGATGAAGCAGTCGCCGCGAGCGGACATTTATGGTCAAATGCTCCGCCCATAGGCTATAGAAGACATCTAATGTTGGTTGACTAGTAATATTAATTAATGAATATAATTATTAAGAGTGTCATACAACATTAGAATTCTACTATAGCTTGTAGGCGGAACATTCGACCAGAAATATATACGCTTGCAGCGTCGTACAGTTTAGCTGCTCCGTCGAATCTTCTTAGAACATTCGACAGACACCATAAGCCTTCAGTGACGTATTCGACCTTAATTATATCGGATTTTCAGACGAATGCATTTTTTTTAAGGAAACGAAATAAATAAAAACAAATTTTGGGAGTAACTAAATAAATTTATTTTTCGGACGAAAATGAAATTCCGAAATGAAATATTTGATTGTGTACATGTCTAATTTTTACAATATTTGTTCTGTTCAACCAAAGCAACAAATGCAAACAATGGTGAATGCCTCTAGATGCTGGATTAATTTAAAAAATGTTGTAAGTATGCTATAGGAGGCTTTGGATTTGTTTTCTTTATTGTCAATGTGAAACATATAATAAATTGCATCTTAATTATTTGTTAGTACAGTGTCCTTCAAGTTGTAGATTAAATAGATAATACAAAAGTACATGTGTCAGGAGTTAAAATCAAGTCATTAGTATAGCTCATGGTTTCACTACATTACACAAAATTACTCCTAATTTGAGAGTCTGCATTTTAAAAGAGCACTGTGCTAAATTGTTCATTTTACAGCATAAAAGATAAAACAGAATAAATGTCAAAGTGACTATTCAAGCAGTGGTAAGTTGTAGACATGGAGAAAGTATTTATTAAATCCGTAGTAATGGCTATTGACCTTTCCATTATTAATGCATAATAACAAAAAGAAAATGCTAAAACCCATCATCTGCAAATAGTTTGTGCTACAAGAACTCTGTAACATGAAAACTAAATTTACAAAATTGTTGAGAGCAGGCTATGCCTCCTGTTTAGAAATAAAGCTGCAAAGTGAGACCTAATATAGCGACGACCATGGCAGCTAGGTGGATCTGGGGATCTAGGTACAGACATATGCTGTGGTGTGGTGACTTTTGAATCCAGCAGCATCTACACAGACCTGAAATGTAGTTATAAGTACCTCATTTAACCACTTCCATACCGGGCCTATTATGGAACTCCTCTCCTACATGTAAAAATCATCATTTTTTTGCTAGAAAATTACCCAGAATCCCCAAATATTATAAATGTTTTTTAGCAGACACCCTAGGGAATAAAATGGTGGTCATTGCAACTTTTTATGTTGCACGGTATTTGCGCAACAATTTTTCAAACGTTTTTTTTGGGGGAAAAAAACAGTTTCATGAATTAAAAAATAACAAAACTGTAAAGTTAGCCCAATTTTTTTGTACAATGTGAAAGATGATGTTACGCTGAGTAAATAGATACTAAACATGTCACATTTTAAAATAGCGCACACCCATGGAATGGCACCAAACTTCAATACTTAAAAATCTCCATAGGCGAGGCTTTCATTTTTTTACAGGTTACCAGTTAAGAGTTACTGAGGAGGTCTAGTGCTAGAATTGTTGCTCTCACTCTAACGCACGCGGTAATACCATTTGAATGGCGTTTACATATGTGGGTGGGACTTACGTATGCAAATATATATGATCTAAATATATAAACTCACGCTGATGGTGTGGAAAAAAGGGTAATAAAAAAATGAATGAAGCTGCTATAAACAAAATGCTAGACATTTGGACATAGTTAAAATACATATAAATACAGCACTCTCAAACAAAAACCCATGATAAGTGAAAACAAAAATATACAGTCCATATAAAACTAAAAAGGTGCTTCACATCTAATGTGCAAAGTTGTAGGGAATGCTTCAAATCTGGTGTGCAAATAATGCAGAGAAAGTGTTGCAGACAGAATTCCCAGGCGTACTAATGCACCCCCACTCACCGGATGACAATGACACCCAGCTTTTCAGTCTGGGAGTTAATACAGGCTTATAACGATATCCAGAGGATATCACAGGATGACAGGTTCACTGATGAGATTATATGGTAAACGATCCTTCAGCATTAAAACTCAGCCATACAAAACAGGTACCCAAAAAGAAAAAAGGAGGGACCAATAGTGAAGTTTGCTAAAAAAGATTATTTATTGCGCATAAAAGGATATACTTACAAACGTAAGTTAAAATCAGGCATGGTAATGGTAAAAGGATGCAGCAAACACCGCTGTTGGCATTTTTCCCACGAGACCAGAAATGACGTCAGTTACAGAGGAGGTCTAGTGCTAGAATTGTTGCTCTCACTCTAATGTACGTGGTGATACCTCACATGTGTGGTTTGAATGGCGTTTAAATACAGTATGTGGGTGGGACTTACGTGTGCATTCGCTTCTGTGAGCGAGAACACGGGGCGTGCTTTCCAGCTGCGATCGTGGCTTTGTTTACAACCACAGCCTGGACGTGACATCATAACATCACGCCTGGGCCTCCGACAGTCATAAAGATGACTTGTGACCATCTGATCACCGGAAATCTCTATGCTCATCATCCAGCAGTGGCGGATTCTTTCTCCGGACCTCCCATGGCACGGGAGAGCAAGGAGAAGCACCGGAGGGTGGCAGTTGGGGGGATGTCCCCTCCTGTCGCCTCTAATGCCGCATACACACGACCAGACTTTACGGCATACTTGGTCCGGCGAACCGGAGTCCATCGGACAATTCGATCGTGTGTGGGCTCCAGCAGACTTTTTTTCCCCAAAAGTTTGACGGACCTAGAAATGAAATGTTTCAAATCTTTTTGACGGACTAGAGTCCGGTCGAAAAGTCTGCTAGTCTGTATGCTAGTCCGACGGACAAAAACCGAGGCTAGGACAGCTATTGGCTACTGGCTATGAACTTCCTTGTTTTAGTCCGGTCGTACGTCATCACGTACGAATCTGTCGGACTTTGGTTGATCGTGTGTAGGCAAGTGCATTCATTCGGAAAGTCCGTCGTAAAGTCCGTTGAAAAGTCCACAGGACAAAGTCTGCCGTAAAGTCCGCTCGTGTGTACGCGGCATAAGAATGATCAAGCGGCAGAACTGCTGCTATGATCATTCTTACACAGAATCGCCGCCTCTAAAAGATGATAACTGAATGGTGCCTGTAGCTGCACCCATCATTCAGATATCCTAAACTGAAAGTCAAAGATGTCATATGACGTTCTTGGGCTGGAATTGGTTAAGTCACACAAATTAGTTAGTGTACTGTTTATATGTGCCTGTGGTTGTGTATATGTGTGCGTATATATACTTATTAACATGTATTTTAATGCAATTCATGAGTCAATGCACAGAGCATTGATTTACTGTACAGGCATGTGTAATACACAGTAACCATCAAGAAACCATAAGGGTTAGCCATGTTAATACATTATTATCTATGCCTATATTCTCTATTCTCTGCAACTTGTCAAATGAGATAAAATTGCCATCTTCTTAATGTAAACCACAGCCCTACTGTCTGTTGTTTGCAATTTCCATTAACTTCATTAAACAAAATCAGAAAACACAGCTCAGAATCAAAATAATAAAAAAGAATCAGAACAATTATCTTTAGCTGGCAATTGTATACAGTCATGGAAATAATATAATCACTACCTGTCAAGTGACAGTTGGTGGAGCCAGATTTGCCTTATTTATGCTGCAGATGTAAATTTGAGTTTCTCTCTGTTTGACATATGATACATTTACATATGAAATTAAAAATGTTGACGTTTTAAAGATGGATATGCCTAGATTAACATGTCAAAAATAATAATAATGCATTAACATATCAGTAAGAGGTTGTGCCAGACTCAGAAGCAAGTCAAATTCAATATGATTTTATTTGCTTACAGCAAAATATGTTTGATTCCACAGGGCAAATCCAGCTGCCAACCACTTTTCACCGCTTTGCCTACTGAGAACACTTTTTGTACATTATGTTCACTTACCACCACATTCGTTAGCACAAAACTAAACCCTCTTATCTTCCTATTTGGTGATGACAATGAAATATTAGCCTCTAATTAAATATGCAGGTGCCAAGTTGCTGCACACTAGGGATGAGTGAACGTATCTGGGTTCAGTTTGCGAGGATTTACCAAAGCCATCATGAAGTTCAAGATAGACATAAGTTAAAAATAAAAGTTACCTAGAAATAAAAAAAAGCATGCCCACCCATTCACAATTAGGAGAGTAAAGGAGACAGCAACAAATGGAGAGGAATATTTTATGGGTAAGGGAAAAGGCAGGTAGCAAAAATAAAGAGGGCCTAAAATCTTAAGGTTAGAGGCTTTGAAGTCAGACTCGCTCTGAAGAAGCCCAGTCTCAGTGGTATCACTTTTGTGGCATCATCATGAAGGTCGGCTGCTGTGAAAATACGCACCTAAGGCTGGAGGCTCATGGCTGGTAAGGGTATTTGACCATTACACTTTGATGGATTAGTGCTGCCTGGCACAGGGAAGACTAGTTCCTCTAACAGTCCAGAGAGTGGTGTCTGCTCCATGGGTTCTTTGGTGAAGGACACTTACTATGGGATGCTGGTTATCAGTGAGTTACACGCTTTTAGTAACTGACAGCTTAAAACTGTGGATGTCTGAGTACATTTCCCAAGTGGATCTTGTGCAGCCTTTATATTCCATCAGTGGCATTTAAGCCCTATGTATTCATACTGGCCGGTATTTGCCAAACCACAGTATCCTGCCTAGACTTTAGACTGGATTTTGGGACTTGCAGCATTAGGATTTAACCTCCCTGTGCTTATGATAGTTATTCATGTCCATGAACTCTACTTTATCCTCTATAAATCATGAAAGAGATTAACATTCATAGAGAAATTCCCACCAGCCTGTGTTTTCTATTGAGGTCTTGGACTAACAAAGGGAATCAACTGCTATAGAGAACATATGGAGTATTCCCCAATGATCCCTACAGTTTTGTCCTTCCCTCTACTGAAATGGGGTTTAACTTTGCTGGAAGCATGCTTGATGGTATGTGTGGTGTGAGCAGTTGCTAGGCCTGCATGTGACAACGCTGTCATTTTTAATTACTGTTTTGGTGGAGGTTTTTATCCTTTTTGTACTCAGTAATTGTTTACCATTTCAATACCGGACACTTTTTACCCCATCCTGCCCAGGCCAATTTTCAGCTTTCAGAGCTGTCACACTTTGAATGACAATTCCCTGGTCATGCAACACTGTACCCATATGAAATTTGTATAATTTTTTTACACTAATAGAGCTTTCTTTGGTGGTATTTATTAATCACTGGGCTTTTAATTTCTTGCTAAATAAATAAAAAAAGATGGAACATTTTGAAAAAAAAGGATTTTCTTTGTTTCTGTTATAACATTTTGCAAATAAATAATTTTTCTTCATATATTTAGGCCAAAATGTATACTGCTACATTTCTTTGGTGAAAATAACCCAGAGCAGTGTATGTTATTTAGTCTGTGGGAAAGTTATAGAGTCCACAAACTATATACCAGAACGTGGTACACAGTCAACAGGCAAAATCGTAAACAGGGACAGGTGAAAAATCAGAAAGGTGGTGAACAAGCATAGCTAGATAAAGGCAAATACAAGCAGCAAATAGCATGGACTGGATCCTGGGACTAGGATGTGAACCTATTTCTCAGCAAACAGGTGTTAGTCTGAGCGTAGTCAAATAGTGAGCTTGCTTGATAGTGTCAGGAAAGGACTCACCTGCTGGTGGCACTGTGGCTTTCCAGATCAATGGGCTGCAGTTCCAGTGTCCACCAGTGGGTGTCCCCCAGCAGCCAGAAGCTCATTAGTCATCGCCTGATGCTCGTTGCAGGAAGTATATTTAAATTTTGTCTGTCCTGCTCTGGTTGCCTTGGTGTTTTGGTCTCCATGTGCCCCTGACCTGTGATCCTGCAGCCTGCATCTGTTCCTGGACCCCTGCCCTGCAGCCTGTTCCCTTCCCACCTGCTTGCTACATCTCCAGTTACCATTTTCCTGCCCTGTCTTGCTCCCAGCTCCCTCTGCTTGATCTCATGTGTATGGCCCTTGCTCAGCTAAAATTACAATTTTGTATTCCCTATCTGCTGTATATACTTAGTTTAGGCAGTTGTTCATTGTGTGTCACTATTAGGTTTTTTTAGTTTGTTTTACACAGTTTGGTATGTTGGAGGTAAGTTTACATCTTTGTTTTTCACTTATATTTTAAAGAGATTATATTATTTTACACTACTTGTGCCTGGCATTCTCTGGCAGTCCACGCATTTCTGGTCACACCAGTTACTGACAGATAGGCTGGGTGGGGTCTCATATTATAAACCAGCAGGTGAGTTCCAGTAGTGTCTATATCTCCCAGTCCTGGAGCAAAGCATGCTGTAACAAGGAAGGAGAGATCACATAATAAAAGAGTGAGAGCCTAACAGAAACCAGCCATTTTACCACCCCCCCACTTTTTAAATGTTTTATTTACCCCCCCACACTTTTTAAATGTTTTATTTATTTTGGATTACTTACAGATTCTCATGTATTAGTTTTATTTTTTTTCTCAAAAGGCTGTCTTTGCCTTGTTTAAAGAGGAACTACAGTCTGCTCACATAATTTATAATAAAAACATCTTTGCATAACTGAAGCTTCCCTCCAACCACTTTGCATAATATTTTATATATACTGTGATTCTGTACTTGCCAAATATGCTGCAGAAATCTCCCTCCACTAAGTCTGGCAGCAGCCATTTTAACTGTGGGCAGCTGAAGCTGCTCCCTGTTCACTTCCTGGATTTACACAGACACACAGAGGCACACCTCCAGCTCTCCAGACACCTTTCTGACAGGGGACAAAACAGAGATCTGCTGTTCCTAGTGATCAGGAACAGCGATCTCTATGTTGTCTCAGCAAGCCTATCCCCCACCCAGGAAACACAGCTAACCCCTTGATCTCCCTTAGTGTTAACCCCTTCCCTGCCAGTGTCATTTATACATTGATCAGTGCATTTTCGTAGCACTGATCACTTTAATAATCTCATTGGTCCCCAAAAAGTGTCACTTGGGGTCAGGTTTGTCCGCCACAATGTCGCAGTCCCGCTAAAAATCACACATTACCAGTAAAAACATTTAAAAGAATTAAAAGTCCCTAAATCTATCCCCTATTTTGTATACTCTATAACTTTTGCACAAACCAATCAACTTATGCTTATTTTACCAAAAATATGTAGCAGAATACATATTGACCTAAACTGATGAATACATTTGTTTTTATATATATATATATATATATATATATATATATATATATATATATATATATATATATATATATATATATTTTTTTTTTTGGATGTGTATTATAGCAGAAAGTAAATAAATATATACCTCCAAAATAAAGCTCTATTTGTGGGAAAAAAAGAACATCAATTTTCTTTGGGTACAGCATCGCATGACCGCGCAATTGTCAGTTAAAGTGATGCAGTGCCGTATAGTAAAAAATGGCCTGGTCATTAGGGGGGTAAATCCTTCCGGGGCTGAAGTGGTTAAAAATACAAATAAAATTACAAGATTTTAAACCTCCCGTGGATAATGTAAGTAAGATAAAAGCGGATGAGATCTGATGAAAACTGACAGGCGGATCCATTTTCATCTGATTCCCCATAGATGAGAGTGGGGTTCTGACAGGTCCATCTCTGCACAGTGAGCAGAGATGGACTTGTCATCCGTCTGCTCAGCGGTGATCAACGGAGCGATCTCTGCTGAGCAAGCGCAATCTGTGAAATGGACAAGTATGTGTGAAAGAGCCCTTATAGCAATCAGTTAACATCTGACTTAACCTAGATCTCCTCAGTTTTCTAGATGGCTCATTGGTCCCCTTTTTTAATCACTTGACCTCCGAAAACTTTACCCTCCCTTCATGACCAGGCCATTGTTTGCAATAAGGCACTGTGTTATTTTAACTGACAATTACACGGTCATGCAATGTTGTAACCAAACAACATTTATGTAATTTTTCCCACAAATAAAGCTCTCTTTTGATGGTGTTTGCACCACTGCGGTTTTTATTTTTTGCACTATAAAGAAAAAAAGATTGACAATTTTGGAAAAGAAAAATATTTTTTACTTTCTGCTATAAAACATATCCAATAAAAAAAATTTACAAAATCACATGTCTTCATAAATGTAGGCCAATGTATATTCTGCTACAAGTTTTTGGTTAAAAAAAATCGCAATAAGCGTATATTGATTGGTTTACCTGAATGTTACAAACTATTAGATACAGTACACTGTATTTTTGGATTTTTTTAATACAGTACTAGTAATGGTAGCGATAAGCAGCTCATAGCGGGATTGCAAGATTGTGGCGAACATTCTGACACTAACTGACACTTTATACACTTTGTGGGAACCAGTGACACTAATACAGTGATCAATGCTAAAAATTTTCAGTGTAACTGTACTAATGACACTGGCTGGGAAGGGGTTAAACATCTAGGGTGATCAAAGGGTTAACTCTGTGCCTAGCCACTGTTTTTGTGTACACAGTGTGCTGCTTTCACTATGGGAAGAGACTGATTCTATTCTCTACTTTGCAGAGAGGCACGATCGTTCCCCCCCATCAGAACTGAGATATGCCTTGTTTACATATGCCCGCCAGCGGCACGCACCCCTCACAGGCGGAAATGCAAAAATTATGTCTATATATGTTACTCTGCCCACAGCTGCTACCCTGTAACAGTAAAAGTGCTATAGGACGGTCAGCAAGTGGTTAAAATGGTTTCCTTTTTTTAGTAAGCTTGGATCCCCACATTTTCTGTCAATTAAAATCAACAGATGAGCATGAGAAAAATGTATCAATACATTCTGACGTGCATTGTAATGCATGTTAAAATATGTGTTGACACACATTTCTATTGATGTCAGTGGAAAAGCATGCATTTGAAAATTGAGAGGTGTTCATGGGCCCTCCAAAAATTAAAAAATAAACAGTTTGCCCCAAAAGTTACCAGCCTGGTCTATTACTCGTGCAGTTTTATCATATATCATGAAGATGCTTTGCTGTGATCCAAGCTAGAAAAAAAATGATAGCCAAGTGCTAGTCAGCTTCAGGCTTCTTCTCAGCTCACCTCTTTTAAAAGTGTACCGTACCACAATGGCTTTCCTAAAGATTATTTTAATCTGCAACAGGTACTTTGCACCCAATAATGTAACATAGTATTGGTTTAGGGTATTTCTGAATAAACTGGTGAACTTTTGTTTGTTCTGCCTGTGTGTGTGTTTTCAGTTATGCATGTATGCTCATGCACTGAATAGTCCATAATCACTTGGCTTTAACTATATTTCTAAACTGCAACAGTATTTGAGCAGTGACAATGTGAGTATTTACTTAAGAAACTGTTTCATAAGCAGAAATTTTCCTCGGTAAAAGGACAATGGCAAACTTAAGCCATGCAGCAAAAAAAAAAAAAAATCCTTCAAAGTCACTGTCAGTCGAGCAAAAAAGGGGATAATTTAAGTAGTTAATGAAATCAATGAAATCCAATAGAAACAGACCCTATTCCAGTAGAGATTAATGAACTAGCCAGTGGATATTGAACATCCACCACTAGCAGATGCCATTTGCCATTTGCTGCTTGGATTTCACTTTGAGTTTTTCTTTTAATAATGGCAAAAAGCTTTTTCGTTATAACATGCAAATATATTATGATACATTTGGTATGTGTTTTTACATGAACTTAAATAAATATTGTGTATAGATTATATGAAAGAAGGCATCTGACGGTAAAGATACTAAGGTGGCACACTTTTAGCTGGATGTATTTCTTGAATACACATTTTTTAGTAGCATTTTTTTAACGCGTGGGTTAAAAAAACTATAGAAAATAAATGTATGCCTGAATTCAGCTGTGCAATCCCCAGGGACTCATCATTTTAACTTGGCAATCATCTTTGAATTTTTTTTGAATAGCAATGTGCAATGCAGAAGTGCAATTTGGCAATAAAATCACCAAATACAATAAGCCAGCCTATATAAAATAGCATTTAGCAGTCATAACATGTAATAAAAAAAGTAAATGTTAAACAAAAATATTATTGTTATACATGTAAAAAAGGAATAAAATTGTTATGCAGCATGTACAGTATATATAACATTTAAGATACATTACAATTAACTTGAGCTGGGTATGCATTTGTGTATATCTACCTATCAAAATCATTTTGTATTGTAAAAGTATTACATTTGAAGTTTAACTATGAACAAAATAAAAAAAAAATGACACAAATAAAGCAATCTGTTACAGCATCAACAAAGTGTTTTTTTTTTTTCAAAGTACCCCCATAACATTGTTTTATTACCTATTGATCCTGCTAGTATATTTGTTATTTTCCACTTCTGTAATAGATTGACGATACTGTTCATTCTGAAGTGAACTTGCATAGTAGCTTATACATTGGGTTGGGAAGAGTAGCCTTTAAGTAGAAGTTTAGGATAAAAAAAAATTAAAGCCCATCCTCAGCTAATACTTCCTAAACAGTTACAACAGCCTTTTTATATTTCTTTGGGAAAAAAGTTTTAAGCCATATGAATAAAAACTGCCTATTATTACCTAGCTCAACTTTGTTAAATAGATTCTTCCAAATGTTCCAACTGCCGCATTTGCTGCACAACATGTCCTGTTACAGGAAGTGTATATAATGGATTTACTGGTAGGACCTACAGGCAATAAAAGTGTTACGAGGGCAGTGATAAAAACTGCTGTGTAAATGCTATTGGTAGACAACATCAGAATAGATGTATTTTTTTTAACCATAGTTCCACTTTCAGCTCAGTTATGAAAATATTAGGCCAAATAACAGCCAATATGTTAAAGGTCCAGTATATGCAAAAGTGGGAAAAGTGATGTTTTAGTTATAGTTGGAGCCTTAAGAGGCTAAGATGCCTTCTAGCTTCTTATTTGTCTTGGATAATCAAACAAGACCATCCTGTCATAATACCAGATACGGTTCCTGTGTTTGCATTCACATTTTAGTGTTCCAGTACCTCTTGTTGAATTATCCAAAATACAATATATATCATTATAATGATCATAGCATATGTGCAGATCGATAAACTTACAGGAGAGAGTGGAGATCTCACCAATAGGGTTCCAATGATATAAAAGATAATGTCAGGTGATTTAACTCTCAAAAACTAAAATATACGTTTTGGAAGAATTGACCATTTAAGTTCTGCTCGTTTGCATACCCAGATGTCATACCCGTTCCACCAGATAGTTGGAAAGTATTGTGTATTTTGTTGTCATATGTTTGTTTGCATATGTATATTTCCTAGGATGCAATTTTTTGAACCTTGTCTAACTGAGCTTGTGCTCTGACTTGCTGTTCTAAAGAAAGAATTATCAATTTATGATAGCTACATTGTTTTCTATAATATTTAGTGTAAATGCACTATTGGAGAACATAACTTATGACACCAGAGGAAACTTTGATTTTAAATGTTCTGTTTTGAGAGCTATTTTACTTGGATAAAATGTACATAAATTAAGAGTGTAAGAAATAATAAAATGAGAAAAAGAGGTATAGTGGGAGTAAAACAGCCATGAATGGTCAGCTTTTTGGATCTCATACTGTAGCATATTTTTGTCAGGGATTTTTCTTTACAAGTTAAACTATAACATTAATTATAGAGATATTTATATTAACATATATTAAAGCAAAGTGAAAGCTATAGCATCTAGCATACAGTTCATACTAGTATGAAAACAGAAATAAAAAAAAAAAAAAAAATATATATATATATATATATATATATATATATATATATATATATATATATATATATATATATATATATATAGGTTTGTGTTCCTAAATCAAACAGCACTTCGGACTACAGATCCACTGCTTACTGACTATATAGGCAGGGAGCTGTGGTTTATATAGTTTAACTGTATAATATACAGTATAATTTTTTTTTTTTAATTTAAGCTGGAACTGAGTGAGAATCAAAGTTTAACCAGCCATTTGATAATTGCCTGAAAGGTTCAGCCATATTAGAAGACAACTGCAATGTCACTGGGCTCCTTCTGCAGATATTCTAAGCCAGTCATTCCCAGGGGAAATGCTTATTTGTCAGACTAGGTTTTTGTTCACAGCAGACTGCTATTCCCCAAGAGAAATGCAATGTCAGGGGTGTTGGCTAATTGCATAGACATTCACATGCATCCAATGTTAATGGGCACAACACACAAGGAAAAAAGTTACCTTAATGGTTATGTCATGAATTCACATCTAATTACTATCTACTAGCTTTGGTCAGTTTATTTCTTTAATCACTGGAAAACTTGTGTTATTTAACATTATTTACCTTCACATATACTTTCGATTATGTACTGTATTATATGATATCGCTATTAGCATTCACATTTTTTCAAAGTTTTTCTGGTACAACAGTTTTTATTGAGAATACTAACATAACAAAGTGCAAGCTGAGCATATAAGTCCCACGCAGGTAAAAACAGGTAAAAGATCATGTAAATATAGAAAAAGCACATTTTTGGGCTGTTAATCAAAGCAAAAGTGCAGAAACACCCAGCATCCAGTGTTTTTTTCATACTTTTTTCTATACTAGAGCAGATCTTTATGTTTGAAAATAGTGCACATATATACAAATATATAACTTGTAAAGAGAAAAGCATTAAATTGGCAAAAGCAGAGCTATTGAATGTTAGTTCTACCCCCAAACAGCATTATCCAGGTCATCTGTAGGAGGCTAGCCAGTTTTTTTCTCATTATTGGCATTTTCCTTATTCATGCAAAGGTAATGTTGTTCTACAGTAAACTGACAGATTACATATTAGGCATATAGCAGACTCCTAACTGTTTTCCAAACTTCAAGCTGACCAAACATAAAGTGTTAGTTGCCCCAACATTTCATATTCCTGATATGTTCCTGTTTGTACCATGAACTTCTATGAAAAAGTATCCTGTTCTGCTTCTGTTGTTTCCTTTGTGTGGAATTCTTGACATTACTGCTAGTCTTCATGCTTTCCAATTAAAAACTGACCACACTAAGCAGTAGAACACACCGTGGTCAGTTCTCTAGCTATGCTGGGAACACAGTCTGCTCTCCTCCAATTAACAATGATCAGACATGTCCTGACAACTCCCCCCCTTCACAGCCTGTCATTGGGAAGCTCAGTGTACTGTTGCTTCCCCCCCCCCCCCCCAGCTCTTATGCTGAGAACGCTTATAAAAAAGGGAAAAAAAGGTATTTATAATTGTTTTTATATCTATACAAAAATGTTTTGCCTTCATTTCTTTTTTAAACTGAATGGGCCGTTTTGCAAGGTGATCATTTACAATCACTTTAAAGAGGAAGTAAACCCTGATGGGTTTTACTTCCTCTTTGTTCCCCTGCAAAGCAAAAGCATAATGGGCTAGTATGCATCTGAAAATGAAGCCTGCACTGTCCCCACTGGTGGCCACATTCCATCTTCGCCCCTCTTCCCTCTGGGGCCGCTGACTCCTGCTCTGTGACTGGCTGGACCCGCATGATGTCATTCCCACACATGCGTGCGGGAGCCATCAGTCACAGCACTTGCGAGTGAAGAAGCGGCACGGAGGGCTGTTTCTTCATAGGGCATCCCTTGACATCATCGGTGCAGTGTACAGCAAATATCTCCTAAACGGCGCATGATATTTTCACTACCTATAGGTCAGCCTTATTCTAGGCTGACCTATAGGTAAAAGTCTCAATCAGAGGTTTACAACAACTTTAAGTGTTGGCCAAATGTACGGGACAGAGTGCTAACTATCAATAGCTCAATTTTCTGCAACGGTAACTCCTATTTGTGCAGAATTAGAGCTCCATTATATGCTTACGGTATCATCCTTGTTGTCTGAATGTTAATGAAAAAATCTCATTTTGTTTGTGTAGGGCATTACAATGTAAATGTAATTGTTTAAAAAAAGAGATATTAGCCCTGATCTGCAGTCATATGTATAAGAAGCCTCTTCCCCAGTAATGAATAACCAATTTTATTATACTTCAGAAATTGCTATGGCCCTGCACACTGTAAAATGAAGTTAGTGTTGATCCAGTTTTGCAGTTTACCAAATTTAGATATTAAGGTGTGTGTGTTTCAAGTTTCAAAAGTTTATTGTAATGTGCACAAGGTACAAGTACTAAATAAATTGACATGATTACTTTTGTGCATTCTCACGGTTTTAAACAAAAGTAGACAACGCATAAATAGGGACATTTCATAAAAAAGCAGCTTTATATTAACAAACATTTAAATACATAAATCAATAAATAAGCAACATATCACTACTTTAATAGTCTTATATCTGTTTCATAAAAACTATCCCAAAACCTGGATTTGCACATGCTCATATATCTCTTTATATTATTATCTGCATTTCTAAGGGTACACGTGAGCTAAATTTCCTACATTGATGGAAACCATCATCTGCCATGCTATGTGATCCTGTATGGATTAATTCTCATACCAAGACGTAATACATCCAGTAAAGATGGACTCTACAGCACACCTGTAAAAATGTGTCAGGGCAATGTGAAATTCCAGTTTTGCTTAGTCTCCTGAGGAAATAAAGACATTGTTGGGCCTTCTTCACTTTAGCTTCAACATGGGTTAACCACTTTAAATTATTCCTTTTGGTAACCCCAAAAATATAAAACAGTAATATAAAAGATATAGAACTGTTTCCAACTTCCTCCCCAATATAGTTAGTGCTGTGCATTGTCACTTGTTTATGAAAATCAATAAGCTCCATAGTTTAATTACTTTGAGAATGAGGCTATTCTAACATTAATATAGTTATTTTTAATATAGTTATTTTCAATGGAATCACTAACTGGCTAATTGTTCATAAATGTGTAGCTTAATTGCACAGAAACTGGGTTTATCAACATTTCATGTTTCTGTCAAGATCGCCAGCTGAAGGAAAGTGATTTGTAGCACAGTACACCAACCCAATTCTGTACCACTAGTTTAGCTTGCAGCAGCTACAATCACTTCTTAGTGACAAATCTTAGTGACAAATCACCAGTGACTCAATAAATTGATCACTGTTCACGATAAACAGATCACTGTTATTCACTTGAATTTGCAATTTGTAGCATTAATTAGCCCCTGCTACAAAACTGCTTGTCTGACATCAGCTTAAATGTGTCAGTATGGCTGTCTGTCTAGGAAGGCATGCACCATTTTAATTGCAGTGTTATAATATGTTTTCACATATATATTATGACATGCCTTATGTCTGCTACGAAGTACAGGAATAAAAAAAACAGTGCCAGGCAAAATACTGAGACATCAAAAATGTGTTTCATCGTGAAACGTCAAAATAACAAGCCAATGTGTTTTTTATGTTTTATTATGAAATAAATTATTTATGGTCTTTCAAATTTTGGTGGGACATTCCTGTTTTTTTCCTGTACCTCCCATAGGTCTTTTCATTATCGAATACCTGTACTGCTGAACTCTTCTGATCCCAGTATTGGAATATGGATTGCCAGGCAATCTATTAAAATGCAATCTGAATCTTTAATCTGGATCTGCTGGGGGACAGGATCCTGACACTAGTTGCTGTTTGTTATTGAATGACTACTTGGATTATTATAGAGAATTAGATCCATTTAATAACAATTTTGACTGTGCTTTTTATGCTCAATTATTGAGAGCTGATCCCCTGTGTAGTGGGATTCCTAAATTCTTGCAGGCTTTCAGCATATCAACTGATGATATGCAAATGTGTTTGCTCATAGAAAACAGTTAGATTTTTGTATATTATTGGAATTCAGATGTTTCTTTCTCTGAATTACTGCATTTTCACACTGCTCTTTATTGAGTATACTTTATTGAACAAGTTCTTTATTTTACTGTATAAACAAGACACATCCTTTGTGACTGTGCAGAGAAGGAGAAATCCCACATTGACATAAACAACACTAATTAATTTTTGCTGGAGGGGTAAGATAAAAATATATTTTAAAATGTATACTGACCTCCATTTAAGTCAGTGTGGAATTGTTCTTCTTTGTACAGGCACAGTTAGTACTCTGTGGAGAAAAGGTAGCAAGTGTAACAACAAAAAAGTAGAAAATTAATTCAGTGGAGTTCTGTTTTATTTTTTATTCTTTATCTTATTTTCACTTGATTTCTAATGATACAACATTACTGTTTAATACACAGAGAATGTTTATCATAAGGTATGTGTAAACATAATCCCTAAAATCTCATATACGCTTTAACCGTTAGTTGCTTTTAATGTTAATTACATTTCCAATTTCAGTTTCAATTTTTTTTTTAAACTACAGCTTTTGCTAACCAGTTCCCATCCACACTATAGCCGAATGATGGCTACAGATCCTCCCTGCCCCTTACATGATCAGCTGGCAGCCAACAGCTGATCATGTGATGTAATCAGTAATTGTTTTCTTTTTCTGTCAGCGTGAGGAGAAAAAAAAGCCGATCACCGGCTTCTGTGTAAGGGACATCCTTCCCAAAGTCGAAGAGGCACAGCCACTTCATCTGTGCCCACCATTGCAGTCTGCCAGTGCCACCTGCCAGTACCCACAGTGCATATCAGTGCCACAAATCTGTGCCCCACAGTGTACATCAGTGTCACCAATCAGTGCCACCTATCAATGTCCACCAGTGGTACCAATCAATGCCTCATCAGTGCCAACTGGCAGTGCTGCCTATCAGTGTCACCTACCAGTGCCCATCACTGTCCATCACTGCCACCCATCAGTGTCCATCACTGCCACATATTAGTGCCCATCAGTGCCAGCTATCAGTACCACCTTTCAGTTCCACCTATTAGTGCCCTTCAGTGCCACCTATCAATGCCCTTCGGTGCCGTCCATCAGTGCCACCCATCAGTGCCACCTCACAGTGCCAGCTCTCAGTGCAACCTCTCAGTGCAACAGCTCAGTGCAAACCAGTGCCATCTCAGTGCCCACCAGTGCTGCCTATCAGTGCCCATCAGTGCCGCCTGTTGGTGCCCATCAGAGAAAGAATAGGCCCCAAGGGATAGTATGGACACAGAGGGAATGCAAATTAGGGTACACCCAAATTGTATATAAAAATGTATTCACTTTATTAATACAAAGTAGAAAAATATGACAATGGAAGTATACAAAAAATGTAAAAACAATAATACATCTCAATTGGAGATAGGAGTAGCTGCTAGACTTAAATCACCGACATGTTTCGGAAGCCAAAAAGAAATGTTTTTGACATATGTATATCCTTCTTCAAGGTTAATAGAAAAGCAGACTATTCCATATTCTATCGAAAGAAAAGGGAAAGGAGAGGGAGTATTATATCAATATTGTAAGTAAGTAATTTACAAAAAATTAGTTTAAGCATGGTAATATTATGGCACATGTGAAACTTAAACAAAAAATGTCTATTCGTACTTACAGATGTATGTTCAAATCTTAGAATTTGTGCCAGCTCTCAGTGCAACCTCTCAGTGCAACAGCTCAGTGCAAACCAGTGCCATCTCAGTGCCCACCAGTGCTGCCTATCAGTGCCCATCAGTGCCGCCTGTTGGTGCCCATCAGAGAAAGAATAGGCCCCAAGGGATAGTATGGACACAGAGGGAATGCAAATTAGGGTACACCCAAATTGTATATAAAAATGTATTCACTTTATTAATACAAAGTAGAAAAATATGACAATGGAAGTATACAAAAAATGTAAAAACAATAATACATCTCAATTGGAGATAGGAGTAGCTGCTAGACTTAAATCACCGACATGTTTCGGAAGCCAAAAAGAAATGTTTTTGACATATGTATATCCTTCTTCAAGGTTAATAGAAAAGCAGACTATTCCATATTCTATCGAAAGAAAAGGGAAAGGAGAGGGAGTATTATATCAATATTGTAAGTAAGTAATTTACAAACAATTGGTTTAAGCATGGTAATATTATGGCACATGTGAAACTTAAACAAAAAATGTCTATTCGTACTTACAGATGTATGTTCAAATCTTAGAAACATGCACACCAGTAGATGAAACGTCATGCCAAGGGTGTTCATTCAGTTGTGCCTCAAAGCTCAATTCATATGATTTAAAATGAACTAAAAGATAGATCCCATGTAAAGTGAAGTAGATCCCATATGTGAGATACAAGCTTAGATAGACTATGGCTGAGATCAATGGGGGCAGGTATAATGCTTGTCCTGAAGCAGTCCAACAATGCTCGCGAGGATACCCCAAAAAAGGGAGGGGAAGACGGGTATCTAAAAGTGTAATAGGATGTAGATATAAGAACAACAAACATAATAGTATATAAAGAGGCAGAAAATTGCCAAAAAGACATGGCAAAAGTTAAACATTTATACCATGTTTGTATTACCTGGGATGCAGTGATCCAAACTTGCTCACAAGAGTCTCTGGCATTTCCTGGCTGTACAGCAATAGGTGCTGTTCCCAGCCGGAATATATACGCCCAGAGATAAGGTCAATACAATAAAAGCAATTGGTAGTGTGTGTTGTTCAATGAGAAGGGGGAGAAAGGGGTGGAGACAGGTGCTGTGGAGCATCAGCTGACCACTCCCTCGAACACCCGTCACACATCCCGGTCTCTGCATCTCTGCATCCATCTCCCATAGGCATCCCCCGGCTGATGCGGCGTAGCGCGGTGATGTCAGACATCGACACGGCTGATGACAGGAAGGTGGGCGGATATACTGGGTGATGGAGGTGCCCAGTGCGCATGTGCAGGAGACTACTGTCCGCATAGAGGCGTCCGCCGATGCAACCCTAAATAGGGAGCTGCCCCAAGGGTGGCGGAAGTTGGTGCCCATCAGTGCAGCCTATCAGTGCCCATCAGTGCAGCCTCATCAGCGTTCATCAATGAAGGAGAAAAATTACCTGTTTGCAAAATTTTATAACAAAATACAAAACTGTTTTGTATTTCAAAATGTAACAAAAAATAAAATACACAGAGGTGAACAAATACCACTAAAAGGAATCTCTATTTGTGGGGAAAAAGTGATAAATATTTCATTTGGGTACAGTATTACATGACTGCACAATTGTCGTTAAAAGAATGACAGCGCTGAAAGCTGAAAATTGGTCTGGGCAGGAGGGGGTTTTAGGTGCCCAGTAAGCAAGTGGTTAAAATAATACCTGGTAATCAATGAGGGTCCTTCTATAGAAATGTCCTATTATATTGTGTCAACTGTCTTGCCACCATCTCCGTCCGAATTCTGCTCCTGTGTTGTTACCTTGTCACACAGGCATTTGATGGAAACTGCAAGATGTCATTTCAACACACATTAAACAGCAATGGTCACTGGAGCTAATGTAATCTGGAGCAACAGTAAAATTAAACAGGAGTTTTTTAATGGAAGTTTAGCAACAAATGTCAGTGTAAACAAATACAGTACAGAGCTTTCAAATGCATGACCATGTAGTATGAGTTTGGTCTAACCAGTTAGAAAGCCAGTTTTACATTATCAACACATATGTCTGAATGGGTCTTAAAATGCTTAATAAAACATAAATAAGGCAGAGAGACACCCATCCTTGTATTTTTGTCATGCTTATATACAGATTCCAACTTCCTCCTTTAAAACCCTTTTGAACTGTCTTTTTACCAAACTGACCCTGTCACAGATTGGCCTATAGGCCCCTGTTCTGCTGGTACTACACCTTTGGGCTTTAAATATAGTTTACTGTTGGTGTTTTCTTATCTTTGGCCCTTGGAATGCTTTTCCTAACCTGTAAGAGAGCAAGGATTGCATATTTAAAGGAATAAGAGGATACCAAATAAGAATTACCTTTAAGAATAACATTTTGGTTTGTAACTGTGAGATGTGAGTGTACTATTACTTTTTACATTGCAGAATATATACACATGCCTGAACCAAAACAGGACAGTATGGGATCATCACATATATTAAAACAAGACACAATAATTCCTTATGCTAATGTTTTGCATAGTAAGTTTGAAATAAATACAAGCAAATTTGCTCCATACCTTTTATATGTGAATATAGTTTATGGCATTTTTGGCATGCTTATGTGCAAAATAAAGTTGCACTTTGTATCCTTATTCTGAGCCATAAAGTTATATGTTTAAAAACAAATAGTTGTCTGAGGCAGCAAGGATGGGAAATAATTTCTAGCAAATGCAGTGTATGACATCGAGCTTAATGAAAATCCACCCTGGTATATAAAGCTTGTGCTCGGATATGACAGTTATTGCGTGAATTATGTTGATGCAACAATTTTCATGTGAAAGTAATATCAGCATAAATTTGAAGCATCACAAAGTAAAAACTTAAAAGTGAGAAGCTATGGGTCAAAGGATGTAAATGCTTGTCAAACTATGTCATTTCATTGGCCACTGTATTATTCAGCCATTTCCAGGCAATGATAGTGATGATGACCTCAATAAGAGCAAGCATATTTTACATATTCCCCATGAGGCTTTTTGATGCATTTATTTCAAAGCTTTTCAGATATGCTTCCTATTATTCCTATAATATGTTATGGGGTCATTCCACGGCTCTAGACAAAATGGAAAGCTTGCATGTCAGTAACTACCACTGAATGTTATTTAAATTTTAAATACAATGTCATAAAACTATATAAGATCACATTGTTAACTTAGCTGAACAATAATTCTTGTTAAATAGGGAACAATAAAACGTATACAGTCACTCCCTAATTTAGTTCTCTTAATGTTCTTCTGATTACACGAGAGCCTGTACACACAGTAAAGAAATATACTTCTAATTATCATTATGTTCTTTTCATTGTGATAGACATTCACTTCAAAACAAACAAATAACGATAAACTGTGGAGGTTGCTGTGAATAAGGATGGGAGAACGGTTCGACCCGAGCATAAGTTCGGGCCGAACTTTTGTTGTTCGGGTGTTCTGCAGAACACCGAACAATATGCAGTGTTTGGGGCAAATTCTAAAGCACACCGTTAAAGTCTAAGGGACGTTAACATGAAAAATCAAAAGTTTAAAGGCTTATATGCAAGTTATTGTCATAACAAGTGTTTAGGGACCCGGGTCCTGCCCCAGGGGACATGTATCAATGCAAAAAAAAGTTTTAAAAACAACCGTTTTTTAGGGAGCAGTGTATTTAATAATGCTTAAAGTGAAACAATAAAAGTGAAATATTCCTTTAAATTTCATACCTGGGGGGACTTACATATTTTCTGCATTTATGACTTTCTGTATACATTTTAATATAAGAATAGTGTTAAATAAGGGAAACTACTCTCCTGGCTTGTAATAGGGAAATGTTGCAAGATGAAAACTTTATTTTTTTTACTGTTCTATCTCCATGCACTGTTGTTCATGTATAGAAGGAAAAGATTTTTGTCCTATATTTTACAATCATGAAGTGGCGGTTATTATGTGATTTATTGTAAGCTACAGTAAATGAGAGAGAAAATATTTTTTCCTATCGACTTGATTAATTGTAGCATATGTATATGAGCTTAATTAGGGTTGCATTTATTGTGCAATCACAGTACATTTGATATATGTCCTTATGTAGAATGAGAAAGATTTATTTTCTTCATTTGTAATGGATGCATAATATAGCATTTTGCATGATAAAACTGCTACAGCCATCACTTCGTTTTATATGCTTCAATAAATGACTTGGATGTTTTACCATACTTGCATATTTAGTTTCCTTTGCATATACTGTACTTCTTTATCATGTATTGCCTCTGTATGCAGTAAATAAAGAATGTCGCAATTATTCAAGTAATACATAGGACATGTTGAAAAATAGAAATGTGTTAACTAGTCTTTAAATATAGTGACAGTAGGCCAATAAAACCTATTGGTTTTGTCCAGGGCAGGAAATATATTTGTCCCAGATTCAGACTGTTTGCTGAATACTTTTCTTTTCCTTGATTTAGTGGTGTGAAACACTAATCAACAACAAGCTAATGACAAACAACAGAGTGTTGCAGTCCAGCCAAGGACCAACATAAGCTTTTCCCGTAAGCTGATAATTGCCAAAAATGCCAGTGGATGATCACCCTGATGTGTTTTTGACCACTTTGAAAGAATGCTAAAAGTTGCACCAAAGAACAGTGGGTCCACTATTATCTGGAAAGTCCAAATAGACCTACTATGACCTAAATCCTGAGGAAGCAAGGGTCTACAGTAGTCTGAAAGTGGAAATATGGATACAACTTGATATAACCCTGGATGTTTAGGTGCAGAATGTTCATAACTGGATTACATTTTTTACTGATGAACATATTGCAACAACAAATGCCCAACTATACATGAGTCTATGCACAATGATTTTCTAAGAGACAAGTGTCAGTTGCTATTCTCAGCAGTCACATGCACTGCAATAACGGGAAATAAGAAACATTTATGCAAAATGTGTATTAATGGTAACAATGTTGTTGTATTGCCAAATTTAGGTAGCCTGGTAACATTGGTAAAGCAGAATTATTGGCTACAGTCCTGTCTAGGTAATTTGTGTCATTAGGTAGGTCTATTTTCCAACCTGCTACTTGTTGCAAATGTTGGAAGGGATTTTCTAGGAAATCAGCTGATAGTTATGAGGATTCCCTTGCTGTGTTAGTAGGGGAAGCAACAGGGCCTTGGGAGTATCCTGCATCCTGAAAAAAAGGTTAAAAACCCTCTTTAGTTTTCCAATTTGGAGGTATACAGAGAAACTTTTAGCACTGGACAATTAAAGGACATCATTTAATCAGGGGCTTGGAGTATGTGGAAAAAGTAGATTGAAGATCTCCTCCCTTTTGCTATCTGGAGACTGTTGGTTCCAGGAATGATTGCCACAAATAGTTGGCTTTTACAAGCAATAATTCTCCACATGTTTGTGAGTAGTTTTTAAATTGTTTTTATTAACAAATTGCCTTTGGATAATGCACAAGGCTGCTGTTCTCGCTTCTTTTTATCTTTTTTATGACTAGTAGGATATCCCCTATCCTGGAGGGCAGCAAGGCCAGAAACACTATCCCTTGAGTCATAGACCACCCGGTCATCACACTAATGCGCAAGAGTGTTTGTTTGCTGTTACTTAGAGGTTATATTGGCCTGGGGTAATTTAGGAGACATAAAAAGACTTTTCATTGTGCCCTGTGTGTCAGATATCTGCATCAATGCCACATTTCTGTGGCCCTTTAGCGTCCCTTTCCCATCACTGATAATCTATACATAAAGATTTGGTATACCCTTTAGTGAGGTCTGCTAAAGGACATCAAGATGTTACAATGAAAAAAGACTATTATTCAGGTCTGATCCCTTTCTGAAGCACCTCAGCCAAAACAATAGCCTCAGCCAAAATGATTTTCAGCTCTGTAGGCATTTCCAAAGAGTTCCTTTGAGAAGACCAAGGCGCCCCATATCTCTCTGAGACTCTTTCACCTCTGGCTCACTCTGTCCACATATTGTAATAATTGCCTATTTATTGCCCACATATTGTTATGCTTTCCTATTTATTGCCAATGTTTTGTTACCATTGATCATTTTTTTGCCTCCATGTTGACGAGATGTGCTGTTGTTTTAGATGAGTACATTACAATATAATTTAATCTCCTGTAGGCCTGTCATTAATAAACCACAGCACTGTCAGCCCTATGTTGACTGTGCTCTGCTATTAAATCACTGCCATCAATTTGGCATGGTGAGCTGCATGAAACACTATTTTCCCCTTCCTTCACATTTCACCTTATTACAGTCAAAGCATCACCAACTTTGGAAAGTTCCATGGCATGTTTTAATCCACAGTATATGTACTATTAATATTGACTAAGCATTTCTTTATATGGTGTATCTGCTTTTAATATAACTTGAGTTTCAGGATTAGGGACTTCCCCATTTATACCCCTAGTACCAGCACAGCACCTGCAAAAAATGGTTGGAGCTGCCCCTGGATAAGCATTATTACTGTGACTATTCAAGATGTAGCATGCTGCAAGTTATTGTTCAGTATATGTTACAAATGTTTTGCTGCTTTGTTACAACATGTAATATGCAAAAGTTATAAAGGCATTGTGTAACAATAACATAACTGCCTTCTAAACACCTATGTATTATGCAACAGTGATTTTCTTTTTTACCTTATTATTCTCTAAACTTATAATTTAAAAAAATCTCTTACAATATAATGTAATTTATCGTATAGCAAGTGAAGTCTGCCCAGATGCAATTACATTAGCCATCATTTCCTGATTGACTAGATGCATTAATTAAAAAAAAGGTAATTGTGAATGTACAGATGGCATGGTTGTATCTGGAAAGAATTTACTTTCCATCTATGGACATCTATTTTCTAAAGGTAAAAATATGTTTTTACAATGGGTTTTAACAGCTGCTATATAGGGATTGGTATAGTGCTATAACATAAGAGAGGGTGCAACTTTTGAACTACTTCTGAGATTGTTACACATTTCCGTCTAGCTAAAGAAGACAGATTTTTAAAAAATAGTAGAAATGAGTACACAGTAACCTGTTAGATCCTATTCTTTTTCAATCTGTACTGGGAAAATTGAAGTATGACTGTTTGCTAATAGCAACTCGCTTTTTCTCACTGGGCTGGATTCACAAGCACGTAAAGATGGGGGATTGTGGAGATTTACTAGAGAAGTCAATTTGTGAGTCTTTTTAAATAACATAAACCCTTGTTCATTTTGGATACCCAGTTATGTGCAAGGAAAAATAAAAACAGGGATTTTTTTGCACATTTTTAGGTTTTCAAAATAAATACAGCTTTATTTTATTCACTAACATTCACCGGGCAAAGTAAAAATACACTTCTCACTTTGCTAAGTGAGCAACCAATATTCCTTTAATAAGCCAACCTCACCATCTTAAATGCAACAGTGTATGCATAAATAGTAAACTCTTCTTTTTCCTTGATTTGCATCCTGTATGATATCTGCATTCACCCCCTTATTCTTTTTATACCGATGGCATAACAGTTCCCAGTTGCTATTTTAGAGTTACTGTTAATATCGTTAAAACCAAACATTTAGTTATGCACAAAGTACCTTCACTATATTCCTATTTATACTTAACCTGTCTTATTTGGTCCCTTTTGGTCCGTTAAGTATACTATTAAAAGCATTTTGTTATATACTGTAGATCTTGCCAGGAATCTTTTCAGCTGACAACTTCCTGTGCACTCTTTTCAGCTACATTGTTCCAGCTATCTCTGATACAGTAAGTGAGCATTGTCACCCCAGTACAGGAAGTGTGTTACTGGCAGGATCACCAAGTTAAAAGGAAGGAAGAAAAAGAAAAGGAAGAAGCCTGAAAAAATGAATAGGAATTTCAGCCACCACATCAAAAAACGGGTAAGTTAAAATATTTAAAATTTTTGTTCCTGGGTTTAGACATAGTTAGATTTACTCTAATTGCAAATGTATGACTAACCAATAAGTTGATCTTTTTGCAATTGCTGAAAAAATGCGGGTCATACTTTATGGGTGATGCATTATTAGGACTGTTTACAAAAGTTAGAAATGTTTATTTTTTGATTTGGTAATATGGGCAAATTGTTATAAATGCCCATATGTGCGTTCACAGTTGAACTCTTTTTGACTAAATAACAGGTTTCAAAGTCTTAAATGGTTTCACATTTCTATAAACTATACTTAGAGCATAACATGAATATTTTAAGAAGCTTAGCTTTCATTTAAATATATTTGCTGAGGATATGCTGGCAGGAGCTCAAGACGCAGTGTAATACCATCAAAGTTGGCAGTCCAAAACTCAATTTAAGAAAAAGCAGATAATATGGACTGGCAGCATTAAAGCAAATAAAGTCAATTAACTGCTTTTTTTTTTTTAATTTGTTTTCTGTGGCCTAAATTTGCAATGGTTGGATAAACCTGAAAGATTAATGGAGAAAGAAATTAACTGAAAAGATGAATTAGAGTACATTTAAGGAAAGATATGTATTTATTGTGTACTCAGCAGTATTTAAGAACACATTTCATAAGTATCTTGTGGTAGTAAATCAGAATCAGTTGGAGTTTGCTGATTATTTGTGAAAACATTTCAATGGCCATCAAAACAAAATGACCCGCAAACCCTTTGCAAGTAGTCCACAGTCTCCAGTGCTATCAAACTATACAAAATATTTTTTTAGAAATGTTTTGAGACTCAGTGGACCAAATACAAATCCAACACTGTATCTACATTAACTCCAGGTGCCTAAAATACATTCGATGGAACCGATTCCCCATAACAAATACTTTATTATAGAACTGAAAAAAAAAACTAAAATACCCCCTAAAAACAACACCCACTACAAGAATCCATGGATATTGGATTATTTCTTAGATGTAAAATTATTTATTTTATACAAAGCACTAAAATATGGTATAATAAAGTTCTGTACAGGGACTGAGTTGCTAAAAAGGATCATCCTAAAGTCCACCTCTAAGATATATCTCTAGTGTAATATGTATATCTAAATATTGATAAAATAGCGTGTGTAGCCACCAATGACCCCTCAAAGTGTCCCAAAGACATTCAGAATAAAAAAGTTAACTATCAGGATGACTTTTTTAAATTAAAGACAAACAAATCCAGCAATACTGTATAGTCATTCCTATTTAAGTTGTCTGAACTTGTGGTTAATGTTTGGCTGAAGCCATTTATTATCAATCAACTGTGTTTACTCTTTTTTAATCATAATCACAACAGAAACTAACCTAATGACCCTGATCAAAAGTTTACATACCCTGGTGATTTTGGCCTGATAACATGCACACAAGTTGACACAAAGGGGTTTGAATGGCTATTAAAGGTAACCATCCTCTCCTGTGATCTCTTTGCTTGTAATTAGTGTATGTGTATAAAAGGTCAATGAGTTTCTGGACTCTTGACAGACCCTTGCATCTTTCATCCAGTACTGCACTGACGTTTCTGGATTCTGAGTCATGGGGAAAGCAAAAGAATTGTTAAAGGATCTGTGGGAAAAGGTAGTTGAACTGTATAAAACAGGAAAGGGATAAAAAAAATCTCCAAGGCATTGAGAATGGCAATCAGCAGTGTTCAAATTCTAATCAAGAAGTGGAAATTGAGGGGTTCTGTTGAAACCACGGTCAGGTAGACCAACTAAAATTTCAGCCACAACTGCCAGAAAAATTGTTCTGGAGGCAAAGAAGTACCCGCAAATAACTTCAGGTGAAATACAGGACTCTCTGAAAACATGTGGTGTGGCTGTTTCAAGATGCACAATAAGGAGGCTCTTGAAGAAAGATGGGCTGCATAGTCGAGTCGCCAGAAGAAAGCCATTACTACACAAATGCCACAAAGTATCCCACTTACAATACCCCAAACAGCACAGATACAAGCCTCAAACCTTCTGGCACAAAGTCTTTTGGAGTAATGAGACCAAAATTGATCTTTTTGGCCACATCCATAAACGCTACATTTGGAGAGGAGTCAACAAGGCCTATGATGAAAGGTGCACCATTCCTACTGTGAAACACGGAGGTGGATTGCTAATGTTTTGGGGATATGTGAGCTACAAAGGCACAGGAAATTTGGTCAAAATTGATGACAAGATGAATGCAGTATATTATAAAAAAATACTGGAGGAAAATTTGCATTTATCAGCCAGGAAGCTGCACATGGGACGTACTTGGACATTCCAACAGGACAATGATCCAAAACACCAAGTCGACCTGTCAATGGCTGCAGCAGAATAAAGTGAAGGTTCTGGAGTGGCCATCTCAGTCTCTTGACCTCAATATCATTGAGCCCCTCTGGGGAGATCTCAAACGTGCAGTTCATGCAAGACAGCCCAAGAATTTACAGGAACTGGAGGCATTTTGCCAAGAGGAATGGGCAGCTTTACCATCTAAGAAGATAAAGAGCCTCATCCACAAATACAACAAATTACTTCAAGCTGTCATTAACGTTAAAGGGGGCAATACACGATATTAAGAACTGGGGTATGTAAACTTTTGATCAGGGTCATTTGGGTAGTTTCTGTTGTGATTATGATTTAAAAAGAGTAAACACAGTTGATTGATAATAAATGGCTTCAGTCAAACACTAACCATGAGTGAAAGAAAAGTTGTTGTGTTATCATTCATATTCTCTGAAAAATGGCCAAGAAATCATAAATTCTACCAGGGTATGTAAACTTATGAGCACAACTGTACGTATAAATACCAGGGGATTGACAAACAAACATTCTATAATATATAGCATGGAAAGGCTGTATTGTTACAAGAACAAGTCCGCTACTTACTTCTATATAGGCTCTTTTACTATGCTCTGGAATGGAAGCTGTCAAAAACATGCTGAGCAAATATCAAATTTTTTGTCCACAATCAAAACCAGCATTCGATACCAGCAAAGTGATCAACAAAGTTAGATAACCTGTAACAACAATTGGTTACATAAGGCCACATGGCATCCAGAAAGGGGAAACAAGGCACAGGGCCTATCCCTAGTTATAATTATATGAAGCATCAATTACCTGCAAGCTTCCCATCTGCTCAAATCCTTCCAAGCAAAGGGAGAAAAAGAGAGAAGTGGGGAGGGGGAGGGGAAAGGGGAAAAGGGAGATGGAAGGGAAGCAAAGGAAAACCAGGGAGAGGAAGGATTGCAGAGTTGCAGTACTATTTACAGATGTATTAGGGGTCCCAGCCATCAAATATCTATAAAGATAATAAAAACAGCAGAAAGAGGGCGCCTGGGTCAGTGTGATAGTAAAATCAAGTAACACTTTATTCAGATACACTTACATAGAATTATCTTGCAAGCTGCACACAGGGTGGATGTGGATCACCAATCAAGCAGCCAGCCATCACAAGGGATGAGAAGACCACTGTGGGGATAAGCACAGACCTGCCATATGGATGTATATAACCAGCAGTGTCTCCAGCTCTCACACCTGCTCTCACAGAGCTAGCAAGAGACCAAATTAGGACGGGGATGGGCCACAAAGCATGTTTCCGAGGTGCCGCCTTCTGCTTTAGGCAAACTTGCCCCCCTCTAGAGGGGAAAATTTACACTCTCAGGACAGAATAAAACAAAAAACACCCAATCAGTACAGAGACTGGGTGTGGCCAGTCCTCCAATCAACAGGGCTATACTGGCCAACTTTTTTAAGCTGTAATCCAATCTCCAACATGTATAGCTGTCATAGCATGGCACAAGTGTACCTACAAGCTTAAAAGTATATTAAATAGAATAAAGGAAAATGAGCATGATTAGTAGGGGTCACCATACATGTTACAGTTTGACTGTACAATCTTTCTATAACGGACTTTTGATTTACCAAAACTATGTAATATAAGGATCCTTGGGGAGATCGTTGAAGCAATTTGGTTTGATGAAACGTGTCGAAGTGAAGGAATCACACACGCCTGGAAGTGGCCATCTTGGAAGTGTTTTGAATAAACTTTATATGTGTATTTGTTTGTAAGTGTTTGGGGAATAAATAAATACTTGTTATGCTAGAGATTGCTACACTATGGCCTTTTAATTATTTTTTTTATTTTTATTATTATATTTTTTGCATGGGGAACCGGGAGGAACGTATAAAATGATCAGCTGGGACATTTCAAAGGAGATTTAAAGTAAAGCGGAGATAAAGTTTTATACTTGGTAAGGTGCATGGAGTGACCTCAAGGGTCGTGGCACTTGGTGTTTTTTGGCACTGGGATAAAGGGACACATTATTTCATATGTTCTATGTGAGTGTTTATTTGCACTGATTTATTGTATATTACAATTTTAAATCAGTATTGCTTTATATTAGTGTGTTTGTTTTTTTTGGATTGTATCAACGTCCGTTTGAATCAAGGAGAGGAAATAGCAACCAGAGGGATTTATTAACACATTTATTTGGAAGTCTGGTAAGAAGCATGGAATTATTGTGTGGAAATTATTGCACTTCTTGGTTGTTTTCATGTGGCAAAAGAGATTTTACACAATTGATAAATATCTAATGTGGGTGGTTTATTCCCTTGTATTGACATGTTTTAAAGCAATATAACACTATTTTAGTGTTTTTTTGGGGGGGTCATTTGAAACTTTACATTGGAATCACTGAGGAGGAGGATCCTCATGAGTGATACAGCTACAGGATTATTGCACAGTGGTTTATGAAAGACCTGTTTAAAGAATTTCAGGGTAAGGGTATATACTAAGGAATTGTATGGAGAAATAGGTCTTGCTGATATAGTCCATGAAAATTCATTTTTGAATGTGAGCACATCCATTGTTATAATTTGACATCATTTATGGTTATTGAACATATTACATTATATTATTTTCTATATTTTTTTTTTAGCATATCATCAGTGGAAAACAGGATAAACACATATTCAACTGACATGTTGGATTTTTATTTGTGGAATTGAGAGGTTAAAAGCACAAGATACATTAACCACTTCCCGCCGGCTTATAGCAGATTGATGGCTGGGAAGTGGTTCTGTTATCCTGATTGGGCGTCATATGACGATCTCTGGTGCTGTGTTCAGTCTGACACACTGCATCCCTGATCGTAGTAAGGAGGATCTGGCGGAGGCTCCTTACCACATGATCAGCTGTGGCCAATCACAGCTGATCATCGTGTGAACCAGGAAATGCCAGTAAAGGGCTTTCCTCTGTTTGATTATCAGCACAGCCCCTATCAGATGTGCCAATCAGCTGCCAATCGGTGCCCAATAGCTGCCAGTCTGTGCCCCATCAAATATGCCAGCCAGTGCACATAACAGTGCCAGTCAGTGCCCATAACAGTGCCAATCAGTGTACCATCAGTAATGCCTGTCAGTGCCCTTCAGATGCCAATCACTAATGCCTGTCAGTAGCTCCTCATCAGTGCTGCCTATCCAGTGTCATCTATCAGTGCTCATCAGTGCCACCTATCAGTGCTCATAAGTGGCCATCAGTGCCACCTATCATCAGTGCCGCCTATTAGTGCACATCAGTGCTGCATATCAGCGTAGCCTATCATTGCCCATCAGTGCTGCATATCAGTGCCGCCTATCAATGCCCATCAATTCTACATATCAGTGCCTCCTTATCAGTGCCCATTAGTGCCACCTTATCAGCGCCACCTCATCAGTGCCCAATAGCGCCGCCTCATCAGTGCCTATCAGTTCCCATCAGTGAAGGAGAAAACTAAATTTTATAACAGAAATGAAGAAAACTTAAAAAAAAAAAAAAGTTGGTCTTTTTTAGTTTGTTTAGCACAAAATAAAAAACCCAGTGGTGATCAAATACCACCAAAAGAAAGCTTTATTTGTGGAAAGAAAATTATAAAAATTTGGTCTAGTTTAGTTTTGTTTGACCACGCAATTGTCATTCAAAGTGGGACAGTGCTGAAAGCTGAAAATTGTCCTGGGCAGGAAGGGGCAAAAGTGCCTACTATTGAAGTGGTTAAAGACTTTGGAATATGCACTTTATTTGATACATTTTATTGACTACTCTTTGGACTTGTATCTCTGTTAAGCACTGGTTTGATGTTCCAAAATTTTTCTGCAAGGGCAGCAGATTGCATCCAGCTGCTGAGGGAGCAAGGGCTATTTCCAGTGCACTGGGTAATAACCGCTTCAGCCCCGGAAGATTTGGCTGCTCAATGACCAGGCCATTTTTTGTGATTCGGCATTGCGTCGCTTTAACTGACAATTGCGCAGTCCTGTAATACTGTACCCAAACAAAATTGACGTCATTTTTTTCCCACAAATAGAGCTTTCTTTTGGCGGCATTTGATCGCCTCTGCATTTTTTATTTTTTGTGCTATAAACAAAAGAAGAGCGACAATTTTGAAAAAAACATAATATCTTCTACTTTTTGCTATAATAAATATCCCAAATTTTTTAAAAAAAAATATATTTTTCCCTTATTTTAGGCTGATATGTATTCTTCTACATATTTTTGGTAAAAAAAAATCGCAATAAGCGTATATTGATTGGTTTGTGCAAAAATTATAGTGTCTACAAAATAGGGGATAGATTTATGGCATTTTTATTATTATTTTTTTTTTTTTACTAGTAATGGTGGCGATCTGAGATTTTTATCTTGATTGAGACATTATGGCGGACACATCGGACACTTTTGACACATTTTTGAAACCATTGACAATTATACAGCGATCAGTGATATAAAAATGCATTGATTACAGTATAAATGCCACTGGCAGGGAAGGGGTTAACACTAGGGGCGATCAAGGGGTTAACTGTGTTCTCTATGTGTGTTTCTAACTGTGGGGGGATGGGACTGTCTAGGAGGAGAGAGAGATCAGTGTTCATACATATTATGAACACAGGATCTGCCTCCTCTCCCCTGAAAGAACCGGGATCTGTGTGTTTACACACACAGATCCCGGTTCTCGCTCTGTCACGAGTGATCGCAGTAGCCCGGTGGTCATCACGCCCACCAGGAACTCGCATCGGGGTTGGGCACACCCCTAGTGGCCAAAAGGCGAAGCGACATAACATAATGTTGTTTCGCCCAGCCGTGCCATTCTGCCGCAGTAAAACTGCAGCGGCTGGTCGGCTAGCAGTTAATATAAAGACCTACCTAATCCATTCTATCAATTTGTATCCAATCTTTCAGACCCTTGAATTACATTGTTGACAGATCTAAAACAGATTGTGTAATCAGATTGTACTGTATGTGGTGAGCATTCATTTTAAACATTATTTGATCACTGACGTATTGGTCTTGCTACTAGGCATTTTTCTCAGGTGTAAATTAACAAACACCTTTAAAGCCAGTGAACAGGTAAACCCAGTTGTATTATTCAATCACTCTCATGCAGGTTGTTTTCACTTATTTATCTTATTATACAATGCATACTCATTGAAAATTTGGTATTTCTACAAGGCATTATTCACATAGGTTAGTTAACAAAATAATGTCTGTTTTCACTTACGACTTCATGCATAATTTTTTGCGCATCTGGGAGGCCCTGCTGCAGTATCCAGCCCTGTAACCCGCACCATGTCAAAAATTTATGACAGGATGCTGTTCCAAGTGGTACTCATGTTTAGAGCCCTATACCTTTAGGGATGTATGCACAGAAAACAGTAAAACCTTGGATTAGGAGCATAATTTGTTCCGGAAACATGCTTGTAATCCAAAGCACTTGTACCATAACTCTGGCCTATTGGTTATCACCTTTTCTTTTAATGGGGGGGGGGGTGATAAGGCATTTTTACAATCCTGGTTATTCATAACCTGAGAGCAACACATTTCCTTGGCCCTAATGATGATCCAACTTATAAACCTTTTTTTTATAATAGGCCAACTGTTATGTGGTTGACATTGATTATTTCTCTTTTTACATAAATTCTCATTTTTACCAATGTAAATGAAAGTGTGTTGCTATTGGCCAGCCCCTCAATGTATTATCTTATTGGAGACTGCATCCACACTGGATTAAATCCCCCATTTACTGGAGGTAACTTGCTTTGTGTCCCCCTTTTTTTTAATTTTTTTTATTTTACAAGGAACTTATATACTCACTTATCTATTAATGAGCAAACAGCAGTGGGAGGTTGACTTAAATATTTTTTTGACTTTTTACACTTTTAGATGTAATAAATAGATTATGTGTACATGATATTGATGTGTAATGCCCCGTACACACGGTCGGACTTTGTTCGGACATTCCGACAACAAAATCCTAGGATTTTTTCCGACGGATGTTGGCTCAAACTTGTCTTGCATACACAAGGTCACACAAAGTTGTCGGAAAATCCGATCGTTCTGAACGCGGTGACGTAAAACACGTACGTCGGGACTATAAACGGGGCAGTGGCCAATAGCTTTCATCTCTTTATTTATTCTGAGCATGCGTGGCACTTTGTCCGTCGGATTTGTGTACACACGATAGGAATTTCCGACAACGGATTTTGTTGTCGGAAAATTTTATCTCCTGCTCTCCAACTTTGTGTGTCGGAAAATCCGATGGAAAATGTCCGATGGAGCCCACACACGGTCGGAATTTCCGACAACACGCTCCGATCGGACATTTTCCATCGGAAAATCTGACCGTGTGTACGGGGCATTACAGTTACTCAAATTCTAGTCCGTTCAATGAAAAGTACAGAACAGAAATCAAGCTAGCCCTTGAGGTCTAAGTTTGTTTATTGGGCAGATGCAGAATTGGAGCATATTTTAAAATAGCTATGATGTGTAAATTCTAGTCGGGACAGGATTATTTGGTGACTTTTTTAATTCCCTTTAGTCTCCCCTTGGGTATACATTTGTGCAGGCACATGGCATCACAAGTAAGTACCTATAGCAATAGTAACTACCTATGCATTCAGTGAAATTCTTTTAGGTTTTTTTATGTTATTTCTAGATACTTTTTTTTATGTCATTTCTGACAAAGCAAATTTTAGAATATCTTCAAAACACGTCAAGGACCTATTACTATCCACTTGCGAGCATTGTAACAAAACAGGTGTGAGTAATGTAATGTGATGAGTGTACAATACACCAGGGGTTTGGAAAGGGTAGATTACAAGTATACAGTATCTATGTTGTGCTTCTTGTAACTGCATCCAAATTATGAGCTTGGGTTCATAATAAAATATTGCAAGGGAATCCTACAACACTGGACAAACCAGTGCCACTGCAAAATTTTTGCAAATAAATGAAAGTTAAAAAACAATATTCAGAGCCTTCAATTGAAAACTAGAAGTGTACTTTTTGAAATCTGTGCTTTGTAACTTACTTTCTGTCTGTGTTCTGTATCACCATTGACATTCAGACTTCCAAGTCTGAATCTGATTGAAGGCTGTTAGAAACAGCAAGTGGTGTTTTTTACATAAAACTTTCTGTGAGATACAGCAAGGATCCTGCAGTGGGTGTGTTTGGAAATAGATCTCCTTCATCACAAGCAGAGGTTCTTAGATCACTATATTACTGATATAATAAAGATGAAGTGTACTGATGAACCATAGTAATGCTAGAATAAAAAATGAATGTGCTAAGTGGGTAGACAGTGCTATCTGTATGAATCAAAAGGTTTTTTTCCCAATGCTAATCAGAATGTATCTATATTTTCTACATTGTTCTGTATGTTATGATGATTGCCTGACCCTATTGTGATGTGTAATGACCACCATGTGTATACACTCTTCTCACACACACTCTACACAAAGTCTATAATTTAGAGTAGAACTATAGCCTCTTTTAAAAAAAAATATATGCTACAACATTTAATTATAGGTGCATCTGCACTTACAATTTCCCCCCTGCAAAGTCCCACAAATGCCTAAAAATAAAGCTCACTAATGCAGCCTTCAGTGATGATGTAGCAATGATGCTGAACTGCTCCAGAATTCAGAGCAGATATGACACTCCTATATATACTGTGTCTGCTTGCACTATTGTGGAAAAGGAACATGATACAGTGTCTGGGGAAGGAGGAGGGGCAGGTGAGGGACAAATGAAAAAGCATTTGGCTCAGTCAAGGCAAGTGAAGGTGGTTAGTATTTTACATTATGAGGTTTGTGTATCACATAGTAACTGGATTATGGTAGTGCTTAGACTGTTACATGGGAGCTTTAAAGCAGACCTT
Organism: Aquarana catesbeiana; assembly: GCF_042186555.1. NCBI lineage: Eukaryota > Metazoa > Chordata > Amphibia > Anura > Ranidae > Aquarana > Aquarana catesbeiana. Next base: position 357,365,239 of record NC_133327.1, on the reverse strand, counting down.
CAACCATTTACATACAATTATTTCACTTGCCTCCTCCCCCCTCGCTCTTACATAATTGCATAAAAAAATTCAAGATGGTGCCATGGGACCAGAGTAGAGAAAGGGAAACCTCTCCTGCAAGAAAAGTCAATGTTGGACTCCATGGACTGGAAGTTTTTTTTTTTCATAAAGTGTCAGGAATTTTCAGTTTAGTTAGGTTAGGTAGGGTGAAGTTCATCTTTTAACAATATGCTACAAAGCAATCATTTGAAAATGTGGATCACTTTTTGAACTTGTTCAGTTTGCAGAAGCCCAAGGAATGTTTTTTGATTGTTGTTAGATGAAGCGTAGAGGGAGCTTTGTTCCAAAAATCAATAGGACTGATAAAACTACTGCATTAAATTTTCCTTGTAACAAAAATCTGCTTATCTATGGTATTTTTTTTCTTATGTGCTTTCAAGATATCAGAATTTATAAATTTACAGGTAGAAACGCGCTCCATTTACTCCAAAGATAACATAGACTTTCCTAACTCTTTTACTGCCGGGCCCTTCGCTACACATTAAAACTCAGGTTGCCAGACCATTTTTGTAATTTTTCACTTTTTTATAAGTTTTCACTTGCAGCTTTCTTAGTTTATACCTCAAACATTTTGACAATTTTCTGAAAGTACAGGACCAAAAGAATAAAACAATGGTGCTACTGATTTTGCACGTACCATTGACAGTTTCACAAAAGTTTATCAAAACATTTTTTTTTTTTTTAAAACATACACTAAAATCATTATTAGCACATACAAACACAACATAACTTAAAAAACTACTACCAAATCTAAAGGATAAAACTTTATGCAGTTAATTAATAACAAATATGTGTACATTTTAAATTGTTTCTTTCTGCAAAGTAGTGAAAATTGCATAACTGAAAAAAACCTGGAAGCTGCCTTCACCATTAGCCTCCTATCATGTGACGGTGCTTAGGCTTAGTGATTGGATAAGGAGGTCACATGCTTCCCTGTACTCAGAAACAGTGTGTACATTGCATTGGTTAAGCTAGTAGCAGAAATGGTAGGGGAGCACCTTCACAATAGTGAAGGGGGCCTCACTGCTTCCTTTTTTCATCAGAGGAATAGGATAAAGCCCCAGGGGACTCTTTCAGATTGTGACCAAAAAGACAAAATTTAGGTGCCACTCAGGTAGAGAGGTAAAGTCCAACTAGACCGCTGTGAGTGCAGGCAGGGACAGGGAGCTCATCCTAGCTCCAAGCTGAAGCAATGTCAAAGAAAAAGGTTCATAAGCCGCACATCATGAAGCAGACCCATGTGCATGAAATTAAATGAATGGCAGCCTCAGTTCGGACTCCAGCCATGCCCCCAGCCCATTTCACTCCACCCCTTGATTACATTCCAAGGGGAGGAGGAAAATGAATTGGGGGCATGGCCTGACTGGAGTCCGGGCTGAGGCTGCCATTCATCTCACTTCATGCACATAGATCTGCTTCATGATGTGCCGCTTATGGACCTTTTTCTTTGACTTTGCTTCAGCTTGGAGCTAGGATGAGCTCCCTGTTCCTGCCTGCACTCACAGCAGTCTAGTTGGACTTTCCCTCTCTACCTGAGTGGCACCTAAATCATGAAGCAGACATAGGTCTGCTACATGATGTGCGGCCTATGGAGCTTTTTCCTTTGACTCTTTTAGATTATTGCATTGAGTAAGGTTTGTTAAAATGTGTGTCTTAATGTGTATTATTGCAATGTGGGTCAATCCATGCCTCCCAGTATGGTGCATTGAGGTGTCATTCATTGTAAAAGGAACCCCAACACATTATACAGTAGTAAGCAATGCACCCACAATGCACATGTATGTTGTGGATGCTTTGAAAAATAGTCATGCTGCAGCTTTGGGTGTGTTGTGGTGCATAGGATGGGATGCTATCTATAATTAATGGCACGAAAGTGCACCAATGCATGTAATGTGCATTAGCGTGCTGTGTGTTGTGCACTATGTTGAATATTTGTATGCAATGTGTGTGCAGTTCTGTGTGAATGTGTGTCATGGGGAGGAGAAGGGGTTTATGTGTATTTTTATTTAGTTTTAGATCTCATACACACGGACGTTTTTACAGCGTCATTTTTGAGCTTTTTTTTGCCGCTTAAAACGGCACTCCATGTTATTCAATGGCCTCATACACACCATGGTGTTTTTGAGCTGTAACAGGCATTGGCATTTTTAAGCGCCAAAAAAAACCCAGGACCAGCGCATTCTGAGGCTCCAGAGCTAGAGCTGTAAAAATGCCAGACACCGGTAAAAGGTGTTAAACACGGTTTAATGAGGCTTAGCGCTGTATACACAGCATTAAGCCTTGGCCAGCGTTTCTCTGCCTCTATTCAAAATCAGTGGTTCCCTATGGGAGCCCATTGATTTGAATAGAAGTCGCACCAGGAGTGCTGGCGGGAGTGACATCGGCAGTAGCGCTGTGGTAGTTTCTGGCAGTGAAGTACGTCACTCTGAGGGTCGAGAAGCGGCTGCTGGCGGAGGGGTCCCCGGAGGGGGGAAGCAGCGGAGGGCCCGGGATGGATTTCTATAAAGTGATGAAGGTGGCTGCGGCCCAAAGCAGTGGAGATGGCAGCACGAAGCGGTACAGCTTGGCTGGGGGCCCACCGAAGAAAGACCCAAAGGTGAAAGGGGTGCAGTCTGCAACAGTCCGGGCTTTTCTGAGGCGGAAGGAAGAGGAGATACTCCAGAAAGAACTGGAAGAACAGAGAAAGAAAGAGGAGCTTTTGGCTAAATGGAAAGAAATGAAACATGACAAGAAAGCCAGGGCCATGGCATTAACGACAAAAGACAACTTTCATGGGTATAATGGCATTCCGATAGAAGACAAACCCAAAAAAAGCAAAAAGGACCTCGAGATCGACAACGATACCAACATGCAGGGTGAAAACGAGGAGTACCTGACAGAGGAAGAAATGTATGAATATTCTCAAAGTGAGTCAGGCAAGAAGAGATTGAGGAGCCAGCGCCACCACCACCAAAAAAACAGAAACCCAACAACATCAAGAAACCTCCGTCAGCAGCCTTGAACTTTGTCGAATTGTTGAAACTTGCTGAGAAAAAACAGTTTGAGCCAGTGGAGCTGAAACCTGTGAAAAAAAATGAGGAAAGACCAAGGACAGCAGAAGAAATACGAGAACTTGAGTTTTTGCAACGGAAGAATCAAAAAGCCGAGAAGTCCACTGACAAACACTCAAAATCCCACGGACAGGTGGTGAAAGTTCATAAAAGCTCTTCAGATAAACATTCCTCTTCTAAAAAACCTCATTCCAAGGACAAAAAATGAAAAAGCTCATCTCTTTCCAAAAGTGTTCCCCCTGAGAGAGTCAAAAGTGTGTCTAGTGAAGCAATTAAAAGGCATTTGGATGGGAGCCACAAATCTGAAAAGCAGATCTCCTCCAGTCCTCACAGTAAAATCTCTAAAGTTTCTTCCAATGGAAATGTCAAATCATCTTCTGGCAGAGATCATGCTGCTAAGCAGACTTCATCCTCATCCTCTTCATCCTCCTCTAAACGAGATGTAAGCATCAATGGAAAACTTCAGGGTAGCGTTCGACCAGGTGGGTCAAATGTAAGTTCTGGGAAACCAACAGGGAATTCTAGTTCTAGCTCTGTAAGGCCTTCTAGTGCACCCAAGCCTTCTGGAAGTACTGTTTCTAGCACTGCTAGGCCATCTGGGACTTCTGGCTCTACCAGGCCATCTGGGACTTCTGGCTCCACCAGGCCGTCTGAGACTTCTGGCTCCACCAGGCCGTCTGGGACTTCTGGCTCCATCAGGCCGTCTGGGACTTCTGGCTCCATCAGGCCGTCTGGGACTTCTGGCTCCATCAGGCCGTCTGGGACTTCTGGCTCCACCAGGCCGTCTGGGACTTCTGGCTCCACCAGGCCGTCTGGGTCTTCTGGCTCCACCAGGCTGTCTGGGACTTCTGGCTCCACCAGGCCGTCTGGGACTTCTGGCTCCACCAGGCCATCTGGGACTTCTGGCTCCACCAGGCCGTCTGGGTCTTCTGGCTCCACCGGGCCGTCTGGGTCTTCTGGCTCCACAAGGCCGCCTGGGTCTTCTGGCTCCACCAGGCCCACTGGAGGATCAATTTCTTCATCAAACCTGCCACCGTCAAGTTCTAGTTGCTCCAAGTCTCACAGCAGCTCCAGTTCAGTTCGTCCTTCCAGTAGCTCAGGTTCAAGTTCAGTCAAGCCCACCAGCAATTCTGGGTCAGTTAAAAATCCTCTTAGCAGCTCTGGTGGATCACGCCCTAGCAGTGGAGGGCATTCAAGTAGCAGTTCGGGTCCTGCTCGTCCTTCTAGTGTTTCTGGATCTAGTAGACCAGTCACTGGACCTCCCTCATCGAGTGCTAAACCTAAAGGTGTTCCTTCAGGAAAAGAACTGGTGCACCCCAATGGTGGCCTACCTTTGAGTTCTCGACCTCCTGCTATTTCTGGCCCTGGAAGGCCAATGAATAATTCAGCAGAAGGACCCGGGTCAAAGCCCAAATGCACTTTCATCCAAAATTTGGTTCCTAAATCTAGCAATGGACCAGTAAATGGAATGAGACCTGGACCTCAAAATGGAATGAGACCTGGACCTCAAAATGGAATGAGACCTGGACCTCAAAATGGAATGAGACCCGGACTGCCACCTGGACAGAGACCTATGGCATGCCCTCCAGGACAAAGACTGCCACCAATAACCAGTTCCTACAAGAGAAGAATTGATGATGACGAGGAGTACGACTCAGAAATGGAAGACTTTATAGATGATGGAGGAGAATCCCAAGACGAGATTTCTAAGCACATTCGGGAAATATTTGGCTATGACAGGTCGAAATACAGGGATGAGAGTGACTATACACTGAAATACATGGAATCTTCTTTCCGGAAACAGCAGAAGGAGGAAGCCAGGAGCCTGCGGTTAGGAATCCAGGAAGATCTTGAGGAATTAAGACGAGAAGAGGAGGAATTAAAGAGAAAAGAAAAACTTGCCAAGAAGATGAAAAAGTGATAGCATCTGCTACAACAGTCTGAACTTTACCGGGCCTCCTGAATCCCACACATGACATTTTCAGAAAGTTTGTTTTGAAAAAGGAAAAAAAAAAAAAGGAGAATCCTTTATAAATGTGAGTGGTGAAAAATGAAATTCTGGCTGGTTTTCAGGTGTCAGAGTTTTTCAAGTTTTTTTTGCTACAATGTGACAGGGGAAAACTTGGATGTATCACCTCCCAGGAAATAGTCCGATCTCCTTTTATATTTTCTTTTTATAAATTATATATGAATTTTTTTGTTCTGAGAACAGATTGGTTAATAAATTATTTATCCCAGGAATGGAAGTATAATGAACTACCCCCCCCCCCCCTTTCCAGATGAGAAATTTTCTGTATAGATATCAGTATATTATTATATAGTGCTATCAGTCTCCAGAGTTTCATGGATTGTGTATCTGTGCAGTAAATGTAGAATATTTAAAAAAAAAAAAAGAAGTCACACCAGAAGTCGGATCAAGATGATGTGTGACTTGTATGCAGATCCTGGCCCCCCACCCAAGGTGAATGAGTATGGGGTACATTGTACCCCTACCCATTCACTCCAAAAAAGTGTTAAGAAATAAAAACACTACACTACACTACAGGTTTTTTTAAGTCATTTATTAAATCAGCTCTGGTATCTCTTCCAATTTCTTCTCCCCTCTCCGGCTCTTCTCTCTACTCCAGCGATGTATTCTCCCTCTGCCATCACTTCTCCCTCTCCCCACTGTCTTCTCCCTCTCCACGCTATCTTCTCCCTCTCCATGCTGTCTTCCTCCTCTTCTGCCTGGTCTCCTCTCTCCGCTGTCTTCTAGCTCTTTTGCTTGGTCTTCTTGCTCTTTTGCCAGGTCATTTCCCTCTATTCTTCTTCTGATGTTGACTCGATGTGATCTCCCGCTGTAATGCTGTGTCCACCGTATGCAATAACTTATATTTGCATAGGTCACCCAATGACATAATTTGGAGGCCATGCCCCTTGTGACGTCATCACCCCATCATGCCCCAGGCGGTGACATCACACGGGGCATGGCCTCCAAATTGTGTCATTGGGTGGCCCTGCCCCATGCCAATATAAGTCATTGCACACGGCGGACCCAGCATTACACACCTGAAGAAGAGCAGTGAGAGAAGACCCAGCAAAAGAGCAAGTAGACCCAGCAAAAGAGCAAAAAGACAGCAGAGAAAGAAGACAGTGGAGAGGGAAGACAGCATAGAGAGGAGAACAACCAGAGAGGGGAGAAGGACCAGCAGAGCAAGAAGGCGCCACCAGAAGAGGGAGAAGAGCCAGAGCTGCCTTAATAAAATACGTTAAAAACCTGTGTAGTGTGTTTATTTTTGACACTTTTTTTAGGTGAATGGGTACCCCTACTGATTCACCTAGGGTGGGGGGCTGGGATCTGGGGGCCCCCTTGTTAAAGGGGACTTCCAGATTCCGATAAGCCCCTGCCCATAGCCCCCTGACAACCACCATGGAAGGGTTGTCAAGAAGAGGACCTTGTCTTCACCAACATGAGGACATGGTGCTTTGGGGTGGGGGGCACAGATCCCTCCTGCCCCAAAGCACCCCACATGTTGAGGGCATGTGGCCTGGTATGGTCCAGGGGGCGCACTCACTCATTCCCCCCTTACCTGTCCTGCCAGGCTGCATGCTCAGATAAGGGTCTGGTATGGATCTTGGGGGGAACCCCATGCAATTTTTTTTGGCATGGGGGTTCCACTTAAGATCCATACCAGACTGAAGTTTCTGGTATCGTCTTGGGGGGAACCTTATGCAAAATTACAAAATTTTCATTTTGGCGGGCTTCCCCTTCAAGATTCTTAGCACACAAGTCGCACCGCAAGTCGGATCAGTTGATCCGACTTCTGGTGCAACTTTTATTTAAATCAATAGGCTTCCATAGGAAACCATTGATTTTGAATAGAGGCAGAGAAACGCCGCTGAAAGCTAGCGCATCTAAACGCACATTGACGCCAATGCAAAATGTGGATAAAATCGCGTTTTTAACGCCGTTTTTTTCCTGGCATGGAAACTAGCTTTGCAGCTTGTTTTTTTTAAATGTCCGTGTGTATGTGGCCTAAAAGCTATATTATTTATTTATATATATATATATATATATATATATTTTTTTTTTTTTTTTACTTAAGTACTGTCACCAGGAGATGACAAGCCCCCTGGTGACAGTATATATACTAATTACAATATGTACTCTGTGAAGAAATATTGGGGTCTATACAGATAGAGAAAAAGAATGGGGACACAGAGTCCATGGTCTTCTTCTCCCCTGCCACCCGGCACTTAGGAACACAGATATTCTGGGTACTGCTTTCTTCCATGTTCATTCACAAACAAAAGCAGATTGGTAAACATGTCTCTCGTGTTAATGGATCCCCTTCAGTTTCTGAATGAACACCGTACAGTTCAGTACTGTGATATTCTGTGTTCATTCAGAAACTGAAAGAGAACTACTGTATATACAAGAGAGGAATGTTTATTGACCTCCCCACTCATCATCTTGAACAGAATAATTGATATTAAGCCCAACATGAAACCAGGATGCTGGTTTCATCACCAGTATAGACTGGCGGGAGAGCAGGATGGCACACATGGGGAATTGGGTGTTGGGGAGTGAAGGCAGAAACAGTAGGCAGGGGACAGAACATCAAGGAAGGAGGGTAAATAGTAATGGAGGAGGACACACCACAGACTGTGGTGGTAGAGGGGGGCATTTGCCTATTTTATGTACGTCTACAATCACAACTTTTCATGAGTTGCATAAATAACCAAAATGTGACAAACACTGGTGTCAGATCCCTGCCCTCCTCGCTAACTTGCGATGGACTGGCCAACATCATACCACGCTGTCACTTACGTAACAATGCCACTCTCAGCTGCGCCCAGCACAAAGATTTTCCAGCTTGCAGGACCACAATCTAGGTGCCAGCAGCCTGAGAGCGATTGTCACTGGGCTAATTATGCAATTAACCCTTTAACTGCCACCACCGACTTTTGTTTAGGAAGGGTCAGGATTTCCATCAATTTAGCGATACAAATGATGATTTCAGAATAAGCGTCTGCAGCACACACTGCCACCACAGACAGGTCTGCTCAGAGACCTTACTCTAAAACAGTAGCACTCTTCAAGAGGCAGGTTCATTTATAGCTTGCATTAAGAGCTTTAGAGACAAGGTTAACACTTTTCAACATGTCAGCAAGTGTTTATTATGAAAAGGTCAAAGTTGGTGCAAATAAAAAATTCACAGAAAAAAGATGTTTCAAAGAGATAACGACAATATACAGCCACAAAGAAATAAGGTGGGGTAAGAAGAATACTTGCAATTAATGTCCGAGGATTGATCAGAGTTTGATGAGCTGGGTAATCGGTTCTCAAACTTGGCAGATGTTCCTGCTTGGGTGACTAACCTACTTTCTTTCTTCTGAAATCCCCACAATTATTCTGGGTGACTTCAACATCCTTATTAATACTAACACTCCTGTCACTTCCAAACTTCTCAGCCTAACCTTTTCCTTTGACCTGAAGCAGTGGATGCACACTCCTACTCACTCTGAAGGCAATACCCTTGACCTCGTTTTCTCTCACCTTTGCACTCCATGCAACCTCTCTAACTATCCATTCCCTCTCTCTGATCACCACCCTATTAATTTCACTCTCTCCCTCTATTCCACCTTCTCTCTCTCCAACCACCTAAAAGTTACCCGCAGAAACCTATACCATCTCAACCCTTCTCTTCTCTACTCTGCTACCAAAGACCTCTATGACAAAAATCTCACCCATATCCTGCACTAACCTAGCCACTTCTATCTACAACGCTTCACTTCTAGCCTCACTGGATTTACTGGCCCCCCTCACTACACACAGAATCAGGCCCTGACCCCTTCAACCTTGGCAAACACATAATAATAGAAGTCTGAAAAAACATAGTCGTGCTCATGAGTACCTTATATTGGTTCATGAGAACCAATATAAATCTGCCCTCCAAAAATACAATTCCAGCCTCCTCACTGCCAAGCAGACCTATTTTATCACTCTCATTAGCAACTTATCACCTCGTCCCCGTCAACTCTTCTCTACCTCCAGCTCTCTTCTTCATCCTCCACTGCCTCCATCCGCCAACTCACTCACTGCCCAGGAGATTGCCAATCACTTCAAGCAGAAGATTGATACAATTCGCAAGGAGATCTCTACTGTTCAGATACCCTCCACGCTTTACACTTCATGCCCACAGGTACAATCATTACTTCCCTCTTTCAACCCCACCACTATAGGCAAGGTTGCTAAACTACTTGCTTACATCCACCTTACTACCTGCCCCCTGGATCCTGTTCCCTCGCAAATGCTACGTTCACCCTCTGGCTCTATTCTACACTCTGTAACCCACATCTTCAATCTCTCCCTCTCTTCTGGCATCTTCCCCAACTCTCTAAAACATGCACTTGTCAGCCCTATACTTAAAAAGCCCTCACTGGACCCATCCAATCTTAACAACCTACACCCCATCTCCTTGCTCCCCTTCTTATCCAAACTCCTTGAACCTCTGGTCTACAACCGACTGAGCATCCACCTTGCTGATAATAGCCTTCTTGACCCCCTTCAGTCTGGATTTCGTCCTCGACACTCCACAGAAACTGCTCTCCTAAAATGAACAAACGATCTACTAATGACCAAAACCAATGGACACTAATCGGTACTCCTACTCCTAGACCTCTCTACTGCCTTTGATACGGTTGACCACCCCCTCCTCCTCAAAAAACTGCATGCCTTTGGTCTCCGTGACTGTACGCTTTGCTGGTTCTCTTCCTACCTATCCAACTGCACCTTTAGCGTTTCTTACAACTCAACTTCCTCCTCTCCTCTTCCTTTCTCTGTTGGGGTCCCCCAAGGTTCTGTTCTTGGACCTCTCCTATTTTCAATCTACACCTTCTCCCTGGGTCAACTGATAGCCTCCCATGGCTTCCAATACCACCTCTATGCCGACGACACCCAAATCTATTTCTCTACCCCTCAGCTCACTCACTCTGTCTTCTCACGTATCACTAACTTACTATCAGATATATCAGTCTGGATGTCACACCACTTCCTCAAACTCAATCTATCCAAAACCGAACTTATAATTTTTCCTCCCCATATGCCCCTTTCCCTTCCCCTGATCTCTCTGTCAAAATCGATGGCACAACTATAAGCCCATCCCCGCATGCCAAGGTTCTAGGTGTAGTCCTGGACTCTGAACTCTCCTTTAAGCACCACGTCCAATCACTGTCCAAATCTTGCCGCCTCAACCTCTGCAACATCTCAAAAATGTGCTCCTTTCTAACCAATGACACAACAAAGCTCTTAATTCACTTGTTGGTCATCTCTCGACTACTGCAACTCCCTTCTCATTGGCTTACCTCTACATAGTCTATCACCTCTTTAATCCATCATGAATGCTGCTGCCAGACTCATCCACCTTACCAATCACTCTGTGTCTGCTACCCCTCTCTGTCAATCCCTCCACTGGCTTCTGCTCACCCATCGAATTAAATTCAAAGTACTAACAACTACTTACAAAGCCACAATTTAGCCCCCAGCTACATCACTAGCCTAGTCTCTAAATACCAACCTACTCGTTCTCTTCATTCAAGACCTCCTGCTCTCTAGCTCCCTCATCACCTCCTCCCATGCTCGCCTTCAGGACTTTTCCAAAGCCTCTCCAATCCTATGGAATGCCTTACCCCAATCTGTCCACTTATCTCTTACTCTATTAGCTTTTAGACTATCCCTGAAAACCCTTCTCTTCAGAGAAGCCTACCCTACCCACACCTAACAACTGTATTTTCATTTTCTCCATCAGCCTTTTATTTTCATTTTCTCCATTACCTTTTGTTCCACTTGACCCTCCCTTCTAGATTGCAAGCTCTAACGAGCAGGGCCCTCTGATCCCTCCTGTATTGATTTGTATTGTAAGTGTACTGTCTGCCCTCATGTTGTAAAGCGCTGTGCAAACTGTTGGCGCTATATAAATCCTGTATAATAATAATAATAACTTATGATTGCTGCAGCGAAAATGACCATATAGTCTAAGGGAATGCAGTTGATATTTCTGCTATTAACAATGATACTGAGGCTCACTTAAAAACTCTATGGCATCATGAGGACTTTTTTTGGCTTTTCCTGCACTCATGTCAACAGTTTGAACTAGAATGTCAATGATTGTAAGATAATGTGGTTCAGCACTGTTGTAAATTGTAGCAGTGATTCCCACATGTAAGCATGCTATATGCATATGAGCTGCTCTATTGTGACCTTCACTTGGAAATATACTTACTTTCCCTATTGCACTTGTTGATGTTAGACATTATGTTATTTTCTTTGCATAACTTATGTGTTTAAAACCTGAAGTTGACTGATATTTTTACTATTATATTTTCACTATGTAAGATGTATTTAATGCCCACAGATTGCACAGAAATTTACAATATAAGGGAGAGAGTACAGTTACAATACAGTTCAATACAAAAGGATTAGGAGGGTAGTAAGAAGATATTTCTCTACTTACTACCCTACCTACCACCTGCTCACAAGCCATAAATCATTTTCAATAAAAGTTCATTACAAAAAGGGTTATTATAAAAATGATAGTTCTGAAATAAATATTTTAAACGTGATAACAATATGTGAGGCACTTTGTAACCATCACCACGTGGTTTAGCCTTTGTTTGCAATTTTCTAACATCTCGGACTAAGCATTATAACATATGGAACCCCATATGTCTTCTTTTCAACATGCATATGCTTAAACCTTGTAATGCTTTGCAGTATTTGCTTCATGATTTATTTTTGCACAGACAACACTTTTGAAAAAAAAATGTAGGTTGCCTTATGCTGTTCTTGATCATAGATTAATTTAGCACAAAACCTATTAGCATTGCTTTAATTAAGAACTTTTTAGCAACATGTTAGAATTGCTAGTCTTCAGGTAGTGTTGGTAAAAACTGTTATTTAAATCAAATCTTTTTTTAACCTGTAACAGCATGGAATGTACTGCAGATCAAAATTAGAAAATGTATTTATGCCTCTCAAGTTAAGCATGCTTCCACAATTGAAAGAGTCAGTCATATAAAAAAGTGATATTTCTGTTATAGATGGAATCTTATTGCTTCAGTCACTCTTTGACTTCATATATAATTTACAGGTCCCATTAACAAAATGTTTTTGCCATATTTGTGTTCCTTCCCATTCTTTCTATTTTAAATTCCATAATATGTAAAAAAAAACAACAAAAACAAAAACATGGAAAACAAGTTCCCCATATAAAGGTTGCACCTGTTGTGCAGTTCAAGCGCATAGCTATCAAAAGAGCTAGAATAAATGATCAACTGTCATTGTTTAAAGTTAGTCTCCAGTCAAACTGTAAATGAAATTGCAATATGAATACATTTAGCCCAACCTACCTGTTTAGTTCTTTAGTTTCTTATCCGGGCATTGTTTCAGTACACCAATCCACACTATTTCCTTTTGGTAGTACAGTGATTATCTAAGACCCTCTACTTCCAATTCAGAATTCAGAAGAGAAATACAAACAAATGCACTGCAGGCTCCTTGCTGAGGTTCACACAAAGCCTGACAGTACTGAGAAGTTTCTTTCTGGCACCAAGATTCATACTTGAACTGGAACTTTGAATATGAAATGCACTCACAGTGATGAGTAAGGTTGTTTCTTAGTCACTCAGAATCTTAATTATGATGCCCTTGTAAATGGGATCGTTGGTTAGGGTAAATCGGGTGAGTTTTTCGGTGTAAGCACCATTACTGTGTTTGCTGCATTGTATTAGTAGCTCACTAACTAATATCACTTGTTGGCTGGAATTGCCTGTTTAACTTTCATCAGCATCAGCCAAAAACTAAAATTTGGATGGATTGGCAGACACTATAAATAAGATGTTTATTTGATTATGGTAATAAATACCATAATCATGATTTTGTTGCTTGGATTACTGCAGATTTATTTACTTGTGACTTGGAAGCTGGCAAATAACACTTTTATAGTGTTATTATATATCTGAGAAGCAAATATAAATTATTTATATACTATGAATGATTTACAGACAGTATCTCAAAACTGGGTCATGTCTCTTGTAAAAACAGTCATTTTAAGACAAACTCTACTTAGGGTGTGAACAACAGGGATGCTATAGTACTGTAGCTAACAGCAGTCTATTGTTAATAAAGCATTAAAAAAAGAAAGCACATTTCCAACAAAATGGTACGCTTTTTTAGCGGGATAATTTCTAACAAAATAAAACATATAAGGATTTCTATTATATTCCATTGGTCACTCATGTTTTTCAAAAGGGTGTCAAAAAATGAGGCACACTTGGCAACACCACCGCAGTGCTCATTAGTTCTGGATTCCTCTACATTAGTTGTGCCCTAAAAACTGTCTTGTGAATATAAGAGAGTTGCAAGTAAAGGTGACCTATACCTGTGTATAAGGAAAGTGTGTACTTAGCTGCACTCCACTAAAAGCATCCACCTGACTCTAAAGGCCATGTGACCTGGTATTAACACTGCAAAGATCCACACACTAGCAACCCTCTTACTATGGGAATGTGAGCCTACATTTCTCCTTTGATTTTTTTTTTTTTTTTTTTGAGGCATCATTCAATGCATTGGAAAGCTCTTTTGCAGCCATACAAGATGACAGGCTAGTTTTCTATTAAAATTAATAAGTGGTATGGAGCACATGTGTACAGGGCACATATGAGGATCAGGGTTGCAGATAAGTATGGTCTATTATAAAACAGGTGGGGAAGGGAGGAGGAAGAAAAAATAAGTGGCTAATGTGAGTATTAAGCAAAAACGCATTATTTCTGTAAAGTAACTGTGTTTTCAAGATGAACTTCCCATATATTGAAATTGGTTAGACTACAAAATATGTAAATGTATGTAAATCTTCAACACACAGCATAATAATATATATTCAGATGGAAACTAGGATAACATAGAAACGTCTTTATTTAAAATGTTCCACATTAGTAGGAAACCTAGTCCTTGTGCTTATTCATGATAACACTTGGCATCATAATAGTGTTCTGTAATTTTTTGCAAGGTAGCAAAAACTTGGATGCAAGTTAGTTGTTAGGCAAAAAGTGACTTTAATAGTGCATATGAAACAAAACTGAAATTAAAATTCTGTTTTACGAACAAAAATGTAATTCCTTTTAGGTCTTTAAATTATATGCATGTTCTCTTTTGGGGTCTTATGGATAGCTATTGTTACAAAAATCACAAAAAATAAGTATGACTCTGTTACTAGAAGCTATAACTGACAATCTTTGTCATTAACTTAGGGTCCCTGCAATTTATACACTACATTAAGAGCCAATTATTAAAAAAAAATAAATTATAAATATTTAGCCAAGTGTTCTTGTGACACATTTGAATGTTATTCGGGAACTATTAAACAAAAACATTTAAAGATGGAATTTTGCACCAGATTTCTTAAGAATGCCCACAAAAATGTAGATACAACCCAAGTTGTTATAAATCTGCATATATTTTTTTCATCATAGGCTGAAAATGGAGCCTACTGTAGAAGAACTGATAATGATTACTCTACAATCTTTTATCATATTCATAGTTTCTCCAATCCATTACCACACACATTTAAATTGCCTTCTCTGCAAATATTCTATAGCACAAAACCTTGTAAATTAACAGGTAACCAAAAGTTGTTGTTGGATACTAGCCACCCAACTAGGCTTGCTTACTGTTAAAGACGGTATTTATCAAAATGATTATCTCATACAATAAATATAAAATGTTTGCTACAGTACCAAGCATGGCAAAGCTGACTTATGTCTCTAAACCACATTTAAATATTTCCAATAGCTATTCTAATTTCAGTAAGCAAAACGTTTTTGAATATATTGTATCCACTTGCATGATTTGTATGGCCATATTTATTGTAAAGATATATAGTATATAAAAAAATCAAATGTGTCCACAGTATAGTCAACATACATTTTCCCAGATGACTATGTGATTTTGAGCATGGCAGATTCTTAAGCTCAAGGTAATAGAGCATGCAGTGTCAGGAAGGAAATATTATTAAACTTAGGATAGATGATATACCTGTCATTGAAGCAAATGGCAACTGTTCAATTTCTATTGAACTGGCAGGAATGAGATCCTAGCAAAGACAAAACCATTTTGTACTTTGTTACAAAATTGCATGCATTTCATTTGAAGGACATGACAGATATAATTTATGGTGTAATGAGAGAAAAACATGGGTCAAGACCTTTAAAGAATAGGTGAGCTACTGCAACCTTTCAGAGAAAAACTTTTGTCCACGTGTTTCTCTTTAAAAGGAACTTACATAAGAATGTGGATATTTTCTCTTATATGTAACGCTCACCCCATAAGGAGACGCTGGATGTATTGGGTCCCTTCTGTCCTGCACCTGTGATGACTGGTCCTTATCTGGACCAACTAAACTGACAAACCTCTAAATGTTTCAATGAGTTTTATTCAAGAGGAAAAGCCCTGTAAACTGAAAGGGTGGGTTGCAGTTTGATACGTAACACCAATTACCATAATGACAATGTTTGTTCCCCCCTGCTACCTGTAAAATGGCCAGGCTAGAACTCATTACGCTGACATGGTGGAACAACAATACCACAATATTAACAGTAAGCGACAAGGCAACAACCATGCCAACCATCTAATACTCACAGGCCCTGTATAACCACTGGCCAGTGGTACACTATTTAAGTCCTGCAGATGATGAAGCCCTTGCATTGGAAAGTTTGGTTAGATCATCAAGATGGTGGTCACAGGCCTCTCACCACTGATGACTCCAATTCTTGTACCAAGAGGCCACTTAGGTGACTGGCGATCAAGTCCTTCCTCTCAAGTCAGCTATCTTTAATTATAACAAGCAGTGCTAGCTAGAACACTCTGGAAACTGGATCATCTCTAGAACACTCTGGAAACTGGATCATCTCTAGAAAAGAAGCTCAGCAAGTGGTCATAGCTTTCATCAGCAGCAGACAGCTTGCGTCTCTCGGGCTCACTTCTCCAGCAGTGGAAACAGCAGCAGCCTATGTACAGTACTCACAGTAATGACACTCACTCTGCCTGATGATTCAGTAGCAAGGTCTCTGCACAGGGAGCCCTCAGTTCTGAACTCTGCAGCAGTCTCTCAGCATGTGGAATGTCATGAAGTTCTCTGCAGTTGCAACCCTGTGCCCCTGTATACTCACGTATTCCTTGGGCTCACTGCATGCCCTTGTCCCTGCTCTGTGCCTGCATCCTGACAATACAAGGAGATACTGCCCAACACTTTCTGGGAACTCTTCCCTCATGTCCAACATGGGTCTTTGCTCTTCTTCCAAGTGGTTGGCAAGGCTAAAATGTGCTGACCAACCAGAATCCAAGCATCTAATTACAGTTCTCCTCAGCCCTTCCTGCTAGGGCCCTCTTCAGCTGCAGCAACCAATCAGAGCTCAATCAAGTTTCCTCTCTTCCCTGGCTGCCCATCAAGGAGAAAAAAAGCAAGGACTAAAAAACATTCCAGCTGCATTGATTTTGTCAGTGCTGATGGGCTGAATGTAAAGAACCCAGCCCAGTGCTACACCTAAATTGGAACAAATGTACAGAATTATCTATGCATGATTTGTATTTTTTTAGCTTAACATAGTGAATTGCTTGACATAATGCTAATACAGAATGATATACTGTATATGCATACAGTTATTACATAATATAGTCTTACTGTTAAAAGAAATGAGAAAAAAGAAAGTGTTTTATGTTTGAAACTGTTATGACTACTTAGGAGATGGATAACAGCATCTGTTAACAGCATGAGTTCCGGAATTAGACAAGTTAGCTATTGTTAGACCTCACAATGTCTCTCACACCTCAGATAGTTATCCCCAGATAAATTGATTAAAGATAAAGAATGTGTGAATAGAAAGTGTTCAAGAATTAAATATTTTGCAATTAAGCCAGCAGCATTATAATAATTATGATAGAAGTTTTGTTTGTTTTTTTAAAAAAAATCTTACTTACCTAGGTGGATGCAACATCAGTTCAATGATACATCTGCTCCCCGCCAGCTCTAAGAGTGAGAAGTGAGTGATAAAACACCACTGATCACTCAGTTCTCAGTGGTCCATGCAAAGAGAGCTGGTGACTGTAATGCCGTGTACACACGACCGGACTTTACGGCATACTTTGCCCGGCAGACCGGAGTCCATCGGACAATTCAGTCGTGTGTGGGCTCCAGCTGACTTTTTTCCCCAAAAGTTTGATGGACCTAGAAATGATACGTTTCAAATCTTTCCGACGGACTCAAGTCCGGTCGAAAAGTCCACTTGTCTTTATGCTAGTCTGATGGACAAAAACCAATGCTAGGGCAACTATTGGCTACTGACTATTAACTTCCTTGTTTTAGTCCGGTCATACGTCATCACGTACGAATCCGTCGGACTTTGGTTGTTCGTGTGTAGGCAAGTCCGTTCATCTGGAAAGTCCATTGGAAAGTCCGCCGGGCAAAGTCTGCTGTAAAGTCCGGTCGTGTGTACGCGGCATTAGTCACCGCTGTTTGTTCTACCCCCCACGCTGACTGGAGCACTGGGCTGTGGAAGGGGTGAGCGAAGCTGGCTCAGTCTCTCAGAAGGTTGCTGAGAGGCTGAGCCAGGTGCCAGTCCAGACTCCTGAGTAAGGCCCCTTTCACACATGCAGATCGAATGGACACTTCATGCATCTCTATGGAGCAACGGATGTCAGTGGTGACATTCCTGCTGACATTCGATCTGCTCCGCTCCGGTCTGCTAAATCCAGATGGATGGTAGTCTTATTTTCCATCCGTCTGGTAGATTAGATCAGATTAAAAAGAACAGGCAGTCCATTTTCATTCAATCTCCCCATAGAGGAGAGCGGAGATCTGACAGATCCGTCTCTGCACAGTGAACAGAGCCGGACCTGTCATCCGCCGACTCAGTGGGGATCAACGGATCGATCCCTGCTGAGCAAGCGGAATCCGTATAACAAATCCGCATGTGTGAAAGGGGCCTAAATCCCTATCATATGGAAAATGAAAATGGGTCACAGGAGTGCAGAACGAACTGCACTCCTTTAATCCACAGGATAAGTACAGCCAAACAAGCTTGGCTGTACTTCTCGTTTAACATTAAATGTTCTAATTCTTCCTAAAATGCAGTTAAAGTGGAGTTCCACCCAAAAATGGAACTTCCACTTTTTGGAATCCTCCCCCCCTTCAGTGTCACATTTAGCAATTTTCAGGGCGGAGGAGGAAGCAGATACCTGTATCTAATACAGGTATTTGCTCCCACTTCCTGGCATAGATCACTGCTGTGCTTGCGGTGACCTACACCACTTCTGACACCTACTCTGTCCTCCCCCGCTGTCTTCTGGGAGACACACAGGTCACAGAAGACAGCAGACCCCAGTGAGGACACGCAGCGCGACTCGCGCATGCGCAGTAGGGAACCAGGAAGTGAAGCCGCATGACTTCACTTCCTGATTCCCTCACCAAGGATGGCAGTGGCAGCAGCTGAGAGCAGCTGAGAGCCGACGGATAGATCGGCTTCGGCTGCCGACATCGCGGGCTCCCTGGACAGGTAGGTG
Source organism: Aquarana catesbeiana (assembly GCF_042186555.1). Lineage (NCBI taxonomy): Eukaryota > Metazoa > Chordata > Amphibia > Anura > Ranidae > Aquarana > Aquarana catesbeiana. The sequence continues at coordinate 357,346,534 of NC_133327.1, read as the reverse complement.
TCCATATATTAAAAGTCAGCAGCTGCAGTATTTAAGATTGCTACTCTTTGACATTTTAATACATTTTAAATGTGTGTATAGCTGTAAAAAGATAACATTAAAGCACACCAAGATTGATTTTTTTATGGTTCCCCATAGGTTTTAAACAAGAACAAAAAAAAATCACATTCAATCCAGAGCTCTCCCCTGCAGTATCTTTTCTTGTCAAAGGGATATCCCCAGTCTTCCAGGTTGCATGATGCCCAGTGTCACCTAATCCAAAAGACTGAAAAAGACTGTCAGTGCAGGGTGTCATGCCCTATGCAGAGCACCCCGCACCCACAGTGTATTGATATAAAGAGCACTGCAGATGACATCACATTAGCACCACTCTATAAATCATCTAGGAATACTCACCACTGGGAAAAGACTGAAGTGAAAAAACACTCATGCATCACATGATTGCACAGAAGATACCACAAAAAAGTTAGAAAGAAAACCATACCAATGCATGCTTTAGAAGGAGGTGTCTTCTTGGTGGGGGGGAGCACCAAGCCCAGAGTTGGGCTTTAAAAAATATAGATGTGGATAGAGAATAACATTTCCAACCATCATGTATTATAACATTTTTTTCATAGTGCTCAAAATATATTGTCATCTGTAGAACAGCATGGCTGTGCTCCACTTAGTACTATTGAGAATGCAAAACACAGCATGATGATTTGTAAAAGTGATTAATGCTACAACTATTGTAATGCTATTAACAAATTACTTTTAGTTATCAAAACTTTCTATTCCCTATACAGTAATATTCTGTATAAGTAGGACATGAATTAATCAATTAGGGAGTTAAAAAAAGTTTTGTGAATGTAACAGATCTACAGTAATTGGTAGGATTAATAGATGTGCATTGTCTTCATTAACCAAAGGAATGTGAAAATTAGCAATTCTCTCCACTCCATGTGTATTTCACATTTTGGTTTACCTCCATAGGGTCAACAGAACATACAGAATAATTGGTTTAAACAATGACACCGTGTATTTTGTAAAGTCATATGTTTATGTTACAACCTTGTTAGCTTTTATTAGTGCAAGGTATGATTGTGAGCAAAGAGAAGCAACTGCCAGTTCAAAGTCAAAGCTCACTGACAGGAATAAACAGATACTTAAGAGGACAATTGCCAAAACCCTCAAAATACATGAACTGTTTTGACATTACTGCATATATTATTTTCATTACAGCCCCCATACTGTTACTCTCCTTCAACTTGAGCATCCTTGTTGTACTAAATCTTTCTTTCACCAGTGACCCTCTGTACAGTGACTCACCGTATTTTCTAGCTTCCCCCTTTAACTGCAATTTTCCTTTGCTTTCTTCATTCTGTATGAAGTCCTTCCCTAAGAAAAGTAACCTTTTCTGTGACAGGTTTCGCTGAATGTAGTTTTTGCAGCATACATTTTTTGCAATGTCTATATAGACTACTGGATCTGGGAACTTCTGTGGTTATCACTTTATCACTTTTCTGACTGAAGGAGTAACTAAAGTAATGATCTCAGTGTCATTATTACCAGTTACATCTGGGACCTGGGGAAGAAACTAGTATTATGTTTTTTTTCCCTGACATTCAAGATGTTAATGTTTAAAGATGTCTTCTAAAATACATATTTTGACCATGTCCCTAACTTGGTGTGGTGCACAGTCCCACTCATATAGATATTTGTAATCCTGGAAAATGTTAGGCTCTGAAGATTTTAATGTTACCCAGGCATGTGTATTACACCCACATAGAGATGCCGCAAGGACATCACACTTTTTAATTAGATGTCATTTTAAATTTGCCTCATGCAGCAAAAATACAAGGTTTTCACTAAAATAATTTGAAAGATTTTGAAGCATGTTGCTAACCTTCATTTGTAAACGAGAGAGGTAAAAATGTGGACAAATCCAAATTACTTTATAATTAATTTCTAAGTTGTACAATCAGCACTGTGCTAGGCAGGCCTAGAATACGGAGATGGGAATGATCAGAACTGTAAACAGCAAATTCCAAAGATAGCAATCAGTGGGCATCCTAAAGTATTTTTTCTGTTGCTTCATTAAGAGTTAATATGGCAACAAAAAAACTATTTTAAACGACTATTACAGGTGGTTTATTATCACATTATATAATGACTTAAAACAATATACTATTTATTGGAATGTATCAAGGAAGACTGCAATCAAGTTATAAAGCATTTATTTTTTCACAAAAAAAACAGTTAAAATTATTTAAAATGTTATCCCACACCTTCAATACGGATTGCACTATAACTAAACTTCAGTACTAGTACTGTCTTTGTCAATAAAGGATACACATATAAACATTTTTGTGGTACTAGACTTTTAAATTCTAGATCAAAACATATTTTAAGACTTTGTCAGGTCTATTGTGGTTTATGGTCAATAAAGACTATATAGTTATGCAAGGTAGTTCTTTTACAGTGGAGAAAAAAAATATTCTCCAATATCCTCAGAGAAAAAAGGGTCCACTGGTTATTATGTAGACACTGCAATTTATGTGCATAAATCTCTCCCTTGTAAATAGATTTCCATAACCCATATGAACACTTTGCATGCTCCTAAAATGTAAGCATAAAAAAACCACACGCAGGTGTTCCCCTCTATACTTACTCCCCTTTTTACTTTTACTATACCATTTATTATGGTATATATACTGTATAATCAGAACTCATATAAACCATCAGCTGTATATCTAATTCAAACAAAAGAAGTTCCTCCCCCCCCAAAAAAAACCAAAGTGGAGTAAATGGGTCACAGATCAACAGCAGTACAATCACTTTATATTCAAATTCTGTGTCACAAATTCTAGCAAAATAAGTCACAGCATCTCTATTGCCGTGTACACACGATCGGACATTCCAACAACAAAATCCATGGATTTTTTTTTTTGTTGGCTCAAACTTGTTTTGCATACACATGGTCACACAAATCTTGTCAGAAATTCCAAACGTCAAGAACACGTTGACGTGCAACACATACGACGAGCCAAGAAAAATGAAGTTCAATAGCCAGTGCGGCTCTTCTGCTTGATTCCGAGCATGCGTGGAACTTTGTGCATCAGAATTGTGTAAACACGATCGGAATTTACGACAGCGGATTTTGTTGTCGGAAAATTTGAGATCCAGATCTCAAATTTTGTGTGACGGAAATTCTGATGGAAAATGTCCGATGGAGCCTACACAAGCTCCCATCGAACATTTTCCATCAGAAAATCTGACCATGTGTACGGGGCATTAGTGTGAATACTATCAGTGAGGAGACTCAGTCCCATTCTGTAAAAATTGTATAACAAATTTAGATCCAACAAGTCCCAGCATCAATGTCTTCAATGTCACTTAAAGCAACGTAAATGTAGTGGAGTACAAATCTATATGGTCTTTAGCCATCTGTAGTAGGTGGGCATAGAGTTCTGCTAGTATTCTTGACTGGACTGGTGTTGCAGCTTCCTTCTGGTCACTTCAGGAGAACAGAAACCTTTATCAAGAGCTACTGAATGGTTCATTTTAGTATATAATATAAATTTGAGATGTAAAATATAAACTACAGTAATGTGACAGTAATGTTAAAATGTTTTCAAATTCATAGGTAAGAATATTCCACTGAAATCATTTAACTTGTATATAATTTTCTACTTGTAGTATTCAATGTTAATAGAAGGTGTGAAACATAGATGTATATAAAGAAAGGTCATACTTTATGCACATTTTATAATTATTTTTATATCATGGATTGCAAAGCAGAATTATCATGAGGTTAAGCATAACTAACTATTTATATAGGTCTTACAAGAAATGTTCTGTGATATCTAATTTTAGATCAGTTTCTGAGTATTTTGCATACGTTGTATTAAAGGATACCTAAAACCAAGAACAATCATTTTTATTTTTAAAGGCTAAGTTCACATTTTTTTAAATTCCAGCTTCCCTATGTACCATTATACCATTAATAAACCTCTTCTGCAGAAAAGAAAAAAGTTTTTTTTCCATCTTCCAGAACAGGCCTTACCCCAACCTCCAGTCTCTTATAGAAAATTCCTCCATTACCTCCTGCTGCTCGTTTTGCTGTTTGGTATTTGGGCTTATGAAACTGTTAGTGAACTAAGGAAGGAGTTCAGCAGCTTACTTTATTAACATACACCATGCACTCGCCTCCCCTCAAGGATATTATTCCTGCCCACCTATGCAGTTTCATGCTTTTCCTATATAGGCAATGTTAGTGAGCACCGTTCTCCCCTATACATAGCCAGTGTTGTTGTCTACTGATTAATTGTTGTGTGTATTACCTTCATCTTGCATAGATTGTTCATTTGGCAGAGTGTGCAGGAGCTAAGTGATCACATAACAGCCTATGTGGAGCAGAGCTGTAGTATTAAAAACAGAAGTGTGTTCCTGAAAGACTGTAAAGCTTACCATAGAGTATACAATCTGATTGTACAATCACCTTTATGTGTACCATCAACTATGCAGTGCAAGGTCTTGCCTGTTTGGATACAGAGTGGTTGGATAGATAGGTGTATTCTCCTATTATATTGTTTTGTTGAATCTCGAGGGGATTGTACAGAGATTGTACAATCAGATTGCATAGTGTATTGACACCTTTATTCACCTAAAATAAATTAGTTGCACTTTTGGTGCCCTTAATTGTTAATGGTATCCCAAACATGGAAGCAAAAAAGCATTTTGTCAAGTGCAAAAATGAGCGACTAACACACAGTGAAAAATGTGCTAACTGTAACACGCCAAAATGCCCCATGAGCTACTTTGCTGCATTTGTCAGTAAGGCAGTTCATGATGGGATATGACGTTCCTGGAAGGTCACATGGTGATACAGGAATTCATACTCAGGAAGCATTTTTTAAAATTTTGACCAGAGAGGTGAAAATTCAAAACTTCTGTGGTCTAGCTAAGTGAGAGATTAGCACATTGGGATGGCTTGGGAAGAAAATACATCAAATAAGACCTCTATTGATTATGAAAAGTGAAATTCTGCCCTAAAAGGTGAACTTAGACTTTAAGGCAGGCCATACATGGTTGAATTTTCGAACAAATTTTCTTTTCAAAATCAGAAAGTTTGTTTTTTTGTGATCCGATGGTGTCACCATTGATTTTTGAAATTTGGCTGACCAAACCTTCAATTTCACCTCATGTTGCTACAGAAAAGAATTTTTGTGGCCAGTAATCTTCTTTTCTCTCCATAAATTTTCTTTTCTTATTACATTTCTCGCATGATTCTCCCATCATTGGTTAGAAAATCGTTCGTTTTTCTAAAAATTTCCAACATGTCCGATTCCTCAAATTTGATTGCTGCATGAAAATCGGCCCACTAATGGTTCGAAATTCGTATGAAAATTCTTAGATACGATTTTCGAAAGAAAATTCTTTCGAAATTCGAACCGCGTATGGCTGGCATAAGACTAAAAACATTTTCAGAAAGTAAAGAAAATACCTCTTGATCTTGTCAGCAAAGCAGTATCACTTCCTGTGAGCTAAGCAGAGAGCAAAACAAATTATTTGTTCTGTAAACTACTAATGTTTGGGGATGAACAAAGGTATAAATGTTTGAAGTCAAGCCTAAGTGGAAACCTCCTTTCATATACATGCAAAGGATATGTACTAATTGTAGGGTCAGCAGGTAAAAATAAAGTAAAAAAGCTTAAAAATACAACTAATGCAGCCACTAAAGGAGTGCTAAGCTTCAACACATACATTTTTGGTTGGTGGGTTTAGACATGTTTTAGGAAGAATGGCCCTTTAAAAGAATAATCTTTTGAGTAACTGTGACAGACTATTATTAATCAAATGTATACAATTCCTTACAATAAACTCAAACTGCTGCTGCTAAAATTTTGATATTGTGACCACAGTTTTAATAAACTGTCAGGCGAGGTATTTCTTTTGGATGCCCCAGAAGTAAGATGTCACCACAGTACCTTGTGTCTTTACCCCCAAAATAAGTTCCTGCTTTTGAAGCTTGATTCCACAGTTACAGAATCCCTAATAGGGATTGGCGAACGGTTTGGCCTGAGCATCAGTTAGGGCTAAACATTTGCCCGTTTGGCCGTTCGCCGAACACCTGAATTTGCAGGGTATTTCCTGGGTGTTCGCCCCGCCCCAACACTCTGCAATGTACAGTACTGAGCGCTGTACAGTGCATTCTGCACCCTGATTGGGCAAAGCTTTCTGGGCATGCAGCCTGGCAGGTCAGGAAAGGGGGGGAACCAGCAAGGGCCCTCCCCGCAACATACCAGGCCACATGCCCTCAACATGAACCACTGTGGCTCAAAATTGATATGGTCCAGTAATATTTAGACTGAATAAAGGTAAATAAAGCACCTGGACCAGATGGAACCCACGGATCCTAAAAGAATTGAGCTCTGTCAATTCAAAGCCATTGTTTCAAATTTTTAGGGACTCTTTAATGACTGGAATAGTACCACTGGATTGGCGTAAGGCCAATGTGGTGCCTATATTTAAAAAGTGTTTAAAGTCTTTACCAAGTAACTATAGACCTGTTAGTTTAACTTTTATAGTTGGGAAGATACTGGAGAGTTTAATAAAAGACCACATAGATGAGTTCTTGCTGGAAATAAAAATTGTAAGTAACAGACAGCATGGATTCATGAAAGACAAATCTGATTTCTTTTTATGAGGAGGTAAGTCAAACCTTGGACAGAGGGGTATCTGTGGACTTAGTATATTAAGATTTTGCCAAAGCGCTTGACACAGTTCCCCACACACCGCTGCTGTGTAAGGTAAAGTCTACATGCTTGGAAAAATCAGTTTGTAAATGGATAGAAAACTGGCTAAAAGACCAAATTCACAGAGTAGTGGTTAATGAATCTTACTCTCAATGGTCTATGGTTATCAGTGGTGTACTCACCACAAGAGGACAAGCACTCTTTAGGTCTGGAGGAAAAGAAATTTCATCTCCAAATACAGAAAGGCTTCTTAACAGTAAGAGTTTTGAAAATGTGGAATAGACTCCCTGGCCAGCTCAGTAGATTGTTTTAAAAAAGGCCTAGATTATTTTCTAAATGTACATAACATAACTGGATACTAACATTTATAGGTAAAGTTGATCCAGGGAATATCAGATTGCCTCTTGGGGGATCAGGGAGGAATTGTTTCCCCTGCTGGAGCAAATTGAATCATGCTTTATTGAGTTTTTTTGCCTTCCTCTTGATCAACTGTAGACATATTTTTCCTTTTATTGACTCAACTAGATGGACTTGTATCTTTTTTCAGCCAGAATAACTATGTAACTATGTAACATGGGGGGTGGGTGCCCCCCCTCCTGAACCATACCAGGCTGCTTGCCCTCAACATGGGGAGGGTACTTTGGGGTCCCCCAAAGCACATTGTCCCCATGTTGATGGTGACAAGGGCCTCTGCCCAACAACCCTGGGCTGTGGTTGTCGGGGTCTGTGGGCGGGAGTCTTATCAGAATCTGGAAGACAAGGGTCTCTTCTTGACAACCCCAGATCCCGGCCCCCTCCATGTGAATGAGTATCAGGTATATAGTATCCCTACCCATTTACCAAAAAAGTGGCAAAAAGTAATAAACAAAAGAAACTGTTTTTAACAGGATCTGGGGTTGTCGGGAAAAGACCCTTGTCCCCAGCAACATGGGGACAAGGTGCTTTGCGGTGGGGGGGCAGATCCCCCTGCCCCAAAGCACCCACCCCTTGTTGAGGGCATGTAGCCTGGTATGGTTCAGGAGGGGGGGGCGCTCGCTCGTCCCCTATCTTTTCCTGACCTGCCAGACTGCATGCCCAGATAAGGGTCTGGTATGGATTTTGGGGGGTTCCCCTCCAAATCCATACCAGTGCTGAAGAGCCTGGGGGGGCACGCTGTTTTTTTTTCTTTATTTTTTCAATAGCTGAGTGCCGGCAATTGTAACAGTGAGTCATTTTAAATGGGATTTGACTCGTTTTTTTTTCTTTAGAAATGTAATTTTTATTGCAGTATGTTTTATACATGTTACTTTAAAGGCACATTAAGGGGACCCCCCAGGCACTATATTTAAAGGAGTTTTTCATTTTTATTGTTGCATTAAATTTTATTGATACATGTCCCCCAGGGCAGTACTCAGACCCCCACACCCCTTTTATGGCCAATTACTTGCACATAAGCTTTCAGAATGGACACTTTTGATTTTTCCTGTTTGGCTCCCATAGGCTTCAATGGGGTTTGCCGTTCAGGTTAGAACATTTCCCCTGTTTGGGAGTTCTGCTGCGAACCGAACAGGGGGGTGTTCGGCCCATCCCTAACCCCTAATAGATGGAAACCAAGCCAGCAACCACACCACACTGAAATGTCTTTTTGGAGTGCAGCTGCCCTTTCGTTTTTTTTTATAAACTGTTATTGAATATTTAATAATCAACTGATTAAAAGGTAAACATATGCAGTAATAAGAATGAATTATTTATGTCTGAGAAGTATTAAACCTATATGATTCTTTTTCTACTTTGTGCCAAGTTTTAATAGCTTGAAAGTGAGAATAAAATCTCACCTTATTAATTCATGGCTACTGTTGGCAAGATTTTGTACTCTAGATTCTCACTGCTATGTCAAACCATTATTATTACTGCTAGTTATAACTGTGTGCAATGAAGCGAGAGGCCGGTACTAAATTGAGTTCGGAAAGTGACAGGAAGGTGAAGATCTGTTTTAAATGAAAGAATAATATTTGATTTTATTCCCTGATACAATACTGCAAGGATTAATCATATAAAAGCATTTTGAAAATCCAATATTGTGCTATTAATATAAATGATTCGTTTGAAATGTTCTTAAAGAGGACGCATTTGTCAATACAAAAAAAGTTAATACATTTTGCTACTTTTGTTAAACACGTGAAAATGATATTTCCTTTTATGCAATAATGATATTACTTTCCTTACTTTAGGCCAGTTCTTGCTTTGCAGTGTAATAGATAATATATATAGACTTTCTTTGGAAAATACAAGATGTCTTGCTGTCCTGGAGATTTATTGAATTAATTGTTTTCAGAGTCATTGGCCTAGAACAGGGGTGTCCAAACTTTTTTCAAAGAAGGCCAAGTTTGATGAAGTGAACATGCGTGAGGGCCGACGTTTTTGCATGACATTCTTTTAACCATTAAAATTAAATGCAAATGAACTAATACACAGCCCAACAAGAATTCTCTTGCCTTTGTGCTGTGTGTGGTGCAAAGTCTAATGCCCTGTACACACGGTCGAACATTGATCGGACATTCCGACAACAAAATCCATGGATTTTTTCTGACGGATGTTGGCTCAAACTTGTCCTGCATACACACGGTCACACAAAGTTGTCGGAAAATCCGATCGTTCTAAATGCGGTGACATAAAACACGTACGTCGGGACTATAAACGGGGCAGTAGCCAATAGCTTTCGTCTCTTAATTTATTCTGAGCATGCGTGGCACTTTGTGCGTTGGATTTGTGTACACACGATCGGAATTTCCGACAACGGATTTTGTTGTCGGAAAATTTTATAGCAAGCTCTCAAACTTTGTGTGTCAGAAATTCCGATGGAAAATGTGTGATGGAGCCCACACAAGAGTTGCAATTTCCGACAACAAGGTCCTATCACACATTTTCCATTGGAAAATCCGACCGTGTGTACAGGGCATAAGGATGTACTGTATTTATCGGCGTATAACACGCACAGGCGTATAACACCCACCTTCACTTTAAGAGGGAAGTTTCAGGAAAAAAATTACATTTTAAATAAAAAACTGTGAAGCAAAATAGGGAGATGGGACTTCCTATTACAGAGGCCACCGAGTAAATAGGAGATTCTCCTGTATGTAATCTGACGGCACTCGTCCCACCCCCTCCCTGTCCCCTCTGAGGCTGCCAGAACGATAAATACGGTATATATCTTTTGTGGACCCCCAACGAATCCCGAGGGCTGTGCGGCGCTAAGAGATTCATTGGGGGCCACAAAAGATATATATATCCAAATTACCAGTGGGGCCGCATTAAGCCAGAACACGGGCCACAATTGGCCCGCAGATCAGACTTTGGACATGTCTGGCCTAGAACAAGTGTGCAGATTTTTTTATTTATTTGCTACAAAGGGAATACCTGGTACTTTCTATTATGGAAGCATAGATGTCTCTGTGCTGTCACATGGGGGTCATTTGACAAAGCTGATGCCTGGTTAAGTGCTGTCACATGGGGATGGCTGGAGAGTTTCCACAGTATTTCTTTCTTTCACTAGAAATCTCAAAATATAAACAGGGTTTTCTCTCCTCACTCCTCGCAGTCATACAGGACTATGAGGAATTGAAGGAAATGAGAGTATGTGCTGGTGGAGAGATGGGCATTAAAGTAAACCTATCGCTTGGTTGATGATTGATGCCATGATTGGGCAAAGTAAAATGTAACTTGAAGTATATAGGACACTTCAAATTAAAAATGCTACACACTGAAGAAAATAAATAAAAAACACCAAGTGTTAAAATAAACACTGGGTGCACTACTTTTCAACTATAATGCACATGATGTGCACACACAGAGCTTCATGTACACCAATGAGTCAGGTATTACATTGAATGCTAACCACATGGCTACCGAGGCAATTCTGACATTTCTCACATGTAAAAATCTGATTTGTTTGCTAGAAAATTACTTAGAACCCCAAACAATATATATTTTATGAAAGCAAAGGCCTTGGAGAATAAGGTTGTTGCAATTTTTATGTCACAAAATATTTGCTCAGCAGTTTATCAAACATAAATTGTTGATAATAAAATACACTTTATTTAACCACTTACCCACTGGGCACTTAAATCCCCTTCCTAACCAGACCAATTTTCAGCTTTCGGTGCTCTCACATTTTGAATGACAATTACTCAATCATGCAACACTGTAACCATATGAAATTTTTGTCCTTTTTTCATACAAATAGAATTTTCTTTTGGTGGTATTTAATCACCGTTGGGTTTTTTTATTTTTTGCGCTATAAAAGAAAAAAACTGAAAATTCTGTAAAAAAATGCATTTTTCTTTTTTGTTCTAAAATTTTGCAAATTAGTATTTTTTCTTAATAAATTTTGGCGAAACTTTATACTGCTACATATCGTTGGTAAAAATAACCCAATTTGGTGTATATTATGTGGTCTTTGTGGAAGTTATAAAGTCCACCAGCTATGGTGTCAAATTGATCACACCTGAAGTACTGACGGCCTATCTCATTTCTTGAGACCTAACATGCCAGGAAAGTACAAATACCCCCCAAATGACCCCTTTTTGGAAAGTAGACATTCCAAGGTATTTTGTAAGGGGCATGGTGAGTTATTTTAAGTTGTCATTTTTTCCCACAATTCTTTGCAAAATTAAGATTTTTTTCTTTTTTTTTCACAGAATTGTCATATTAGCAAGTTACTTCTCAAACACATCATATGAATACCACAAATTAAACCCAAAACACATTCTGCTATTCCTCCCAAGTATGGCAATACCACATGTGTGAGACTTTTACACAGCGTGGCCACATACAGAGACCCAACATGCAGGGAGCGCCATCAGGTGTTCTGGAGCATAAATTACACATCTAATTTCCTGACTACACTTTTGAAGGCCCTGGAGCACCAGGACAATGGAAACGCCCCAAAAATGACCCCATTTTGCAAAGTAAACACCCCAATGTATAATCTATGAGGCATAATGAGTCTTTTGAACATGTCATTGTTTTTTACAAATTTTTGGAATATGTGGAAAGAAAATGAAAACACATTCTTTTTTAACACAAAGTTGCCCATTTATACAATATTTCTAACAAATAGCATGTACATACCAAAAATAACACCCCAAAATTGATTCTCCTACTCCTCCTGAGTACAGTGATACCACAAGTGGGAGACTTCCACAGCCTGGCCACATGCAGAGGCCGAGTACGGCTGGGTATGGCTGAGCATGGCTGGGTACGACTGAGCATGGCTGGGTACGGCTGGGTATGGCTCAGTATGGCTGGGTATCGCTGAGTATGGCTGAGTATGGATTGGTATTGCTGAGCATGGCTGCGCATGGCTGGATACAGCTCAGTATGGCTGAGTACGGCTGGGTACGGCTGAGTATGGCTGGGTATCCCGAGTATGGCTGAGTATGGCTGGGTACGGCTGAGTATGGCTGGGTACGGCTGAGTATGGCTGGGTACGGCTAAGTATGGCTGAGGATGGCTGGGTATCGCCGAGTATGGCTGAGCATGGCTGAGTACAGCTCAGTATGGCTAGGTACGGCTGAGTATGGCTGGGTACGGCTGAGTATGGCTGGGTACAGCTCAGTATGGCTAGGTACGGCTGAGTATGGCTGGGTACGGCTGAGTATGGCTGGGTACAGCTGGGTATGGCTGAGTATGGCTGAGTGTGGATGGGATGGCTGAGCATGGATGGATGGATGAGTATTGCTGAGTATGGATGGCTGAGCATGGATGGGTGGATAAGTATGACAGAGGGATGGCTGAGCATGGATGGATGAGTATGGATGGATGAGTATGAATGGCGGGATGGCTGAGTGTGGATGGCGGGATGGCTGAGCGTGGATGGCGGGATGGCTGAGCATGGATGGCGGCTTGGCTGAGTGTGGATGGTGGGATGGATGAGTGTGGATGGATGAGGGTGGATAGTGGGATGGCTGAGCGTGGATGGCGGGATGGCTAAGCGTGGATGGTGGGATGGATGAGCATGGATGGCGGGATGGATGAGCGTGGATGGTGGGATGGCTGAGCGTGGATGGCGGGATGGATGAGCGTGGATGGCAGGATGGATGAGCGTCGATGGCGGGATGGATTAGCGTGGTTGGCGGGATGGCTGAGCGTGGATGCCAGGGTGGATGAGCGTAGATGGCGGAATGGCTGAGTGTGGATGGCTTATACAGTGGGATGGATGAATTTGAGCTGTGGGCACTACATATTCAGCCCACAGCACTTCTGCATCTGATCTCTCCCCTCTCCGCTCACACTGGATGGAGAGGGGAGAGAGGAACCGGATATTATGCCGGTTCGTTTACATGTGATCCCTCTGTCATTTGAGGGAGTGATCACATGGTAAAGGGCCACTGTCAGCGGTCCTCTGGACCCTGTGGTCATGGATGCTCCCATGTGCGTGCCCCAGGGGGTGCGCGGGAGCGCAATTCTGGGAGGACATCATAGTACGCCCTCCCAGAGTTATCAAACCGCCCTGTAGCAGTCATTCGTCTATGGGCCGGTTGTTAAGTGGTTAATTTTATTGCACACAAACACAATATAATACACATACTTTTTTTTGTAAAATACAAAAGATGAGGTTACACTGATTAAACTATGGTACATTAAATTATCCATAGGCAATGTTTTAAAAGCCTTTACAGGCTTACCTGTTACCAGTTTGGAGTTAAAACAGGATGTCTGGCACTAGAATTATTGCTCACACTCTGATGTTCATAGCAATACCTCACATGTGTGGTGCTATTGTTTACATATGTGCACAGGATTTCACATTCACATTTGAACATGGGGGGCGGGAGCAATTTTTACAATTTTACACTGTATTTTTTTTGGGATCAACCTAATTGCTATTACAAGGGATAAACAACATGTGCTGCTGTCTGAAATTCCATAATGTATTTTGTAGATGTTTATTAACTAGTCTTATTAAGCAGGGAATATGTGTAAATCATACATGTCCCCCAACCCAAAGGCAAAATGTGATACTCACCCACATTTTTAAAAATAGATTAGAGACATTTTTTGTGTTTCCGTCAGGTACAATTCAAATGAATGTGCTGCTGTGCCTACACAAACATGGCACACAGTACCCACTACAAGTAAACCTAGGCTTAAGTTTGTGTGTTATTGCTCTGGGGGCACTCAGCAAGGGGGAGGGGCCAGAAGCACCTGTAGGGGACTTGAGAAGAAGAGGATTGAGGCTGCTCTGTGCAAACTCATTTCACAGAGCAGGTAAGTTTGATGTGTTTATTATTTTAAAGAAAAGAAAAGCAAGCCTTTAGAATTAAAATAGACACGGAGGGTTAGGGAAGCCTCTTTTTACTATCCTGGACCCACATGAACCCTAATATTTCCTCTAATCCTAATGCTAACTATAATACTAAGCCTAGTGGTAACCATAGCCCTTTGTTTATAAACACAGCCATATGATTGCAAGTACATGTGCAAAACATATATTTACATATGCTACTTATAAATTTATGTGACTGTTCTTAAACAACAAATATGAAATAAATTAGTGTTTCTAATCCCGATGGACAAAAGGGTCAACAAAATCTCATTGTTATATGAGCTGTTTGTGTGCCTATATTGCCAAACGTTTTGGTTTTGATTAAAACTGGTCAAATAAATGATCATTATATTCTTTGAATAGCCAGTGCAAGGACATCCAGAGAGTCATGGGAAGGAAGATCATTCTGAACCTGCTACAACTAGCCTACAGTTCATGTGTGACCTGGCTGGAGCTATAAAGCAGTGGACTTGTGGTTAACATTCCCCTTTTCTTATCTCAAACTTAACTTTCTAAAAAGGCTTGAAAGTTTGTCCAACTTGAGCTGTTTCTCATAGTGACCAATCAGAATTCTAACTTGACCCCCCCCCCAAAAAAGTAACATTTTAGTTGGTTGTTGTAAGTAACAATTCCAAGTGTTCTTTTATTTTCCCTGGTTTTAATGAATCTGCTTCTAAGCACTAAACAATTTCAGATTAGACTACTTTGGGCTACTATGTCTGTTGCTTGACTATTTCATAATGCAGACCTGTGGTTTACTAAGTTAAAAAAACATTTAAGTACAGAAAAAAACACTTAAAGTGGAGGGCCACCCTAAAAAAAAATTGCACCAAAAATCCTAAAAAAATGAAAAAAAAACATTTGAAAAAAATTTTTTTTTAAACTTACCTGACCCCTTGTTGCTAGGCAGTCTTCCTAATCTGCCTCTTCCTATTTTGCTGGGTGTTCTGCTCCTTGGTGAGCGGCCCCGTTGCCTTCTGGGAACTGTGTGTGTTCCCAGAAAACCATGGGGCCATTCACAGAGCGCCGCGCTACTCGCGCGTGCGCAGTAGGTATCTGGCAATGAAGCCGCAAGGCTCCACTGCCTGTTTCCCTTAGTTAGGATGGCGGTGCCAGGACCCGAGAGCCGAGGGACGGGTCCGCCTTGGGCGGCTGGCATCGCGGGCACCCAGGACAGGTAAGTGTACTTATTTAAAGTCAGCAGCTACAGTGTTTGTAGCTGCTGACTTTAAAAAAAAAAATTTGCTGGCCGGAATCCCATTTTAAGCAAAAAATTATAGATAAACTGTAATCTGCATATGGGTTTTTATTTACAGCATTAAAACTTCCTTATAAAACTCCAATGACAACCTTGCCATTTTTTTCCAAAAGTATCTCTGACATTTTTTATTAGGATTCTGTGTGCAAATAGAAAAAAGAATATGTCAAACTAGTTCTCCTCTGAAGTGCATTTGATGGAAAGATAAAGGTGTAAAGTCTGAGAGGTCCTTTTAAAATGATTTATAAATTCACACACATTGTCGTTTTGAGACATCTCATTAATCCCTGTGGGCGCTATAAGTTTAAAAACAAGATAAAAACTTTAGTCTGGAAGCCTGTAGAATCTCTTACAATGTATACTGAAAAGACAGCTTGCTTATTTTCACATTATTACCAACCCCAGGAGTTATTTCAGTAAATTTCAAACCCATGCTATTGACAAGTCAGCTATCAAACTATTTATTGAAAATATGCAAACAACTGATAATTCAAATATGTTTATAAGGCACTTCATTATCATTACTATCTAGGATATTATTGTTATATTTCTGGACTGTATTATGTCACCATTTGCTTTCCTTGTCCACCATGTGAACCCCTGCTATTTGACATATATACTGGCACATTTTCAAACTGCAGCAAGTAAAGTATCTTAAAAGAGAACAGTCTACAGTATATTACCCACAGTACCTGCTAAAAGAAAACAATAGTTGCTATTGGCAACATAGAGAGTTTCCTTTGTTGGAACGATGATGAAGTTCACCTATTAATAGCTTGGATCAGTGATTTTAGTTCCAGTTTTTTCATTCAATACATTTTTTTATTGATTTTAGAGTTTGAGCAAACACATTTGACATTGCAAATACAATGGGTTATTTCAACCTTAATCTAATTGGCTGCAATTAATGATTTTGTTTTTAAGCTGCATTCTTCTGGGTTGTCATCCTTATTTTTCCTTGATGGTTACCAACTGGAAACTTGAGTATATTAGGTCTTAGATATCTAATATGCACTAGCTTATTTCATTTCAGTGACTTCCAAAGTAGCAAAGGAAGGAGAACGATAATGCCCCTGAAGTATACAGTACGCCCTTAATAAATGTCAGTAAAAACAGATCTCATATTTATCTCCTGATAAATTCCCTTTGAAATGTTATTATAAAGCTAAATTAAAATGTTTACCTTTTATTCTCAGGACAAAGTGACAGCTTCTCTTTTTAAGGCACTCTCCCACCCACATATATTCACCTTCACATGCCCCCACCACTCTGTCTATCCTCCGTGGGTCTGGGAAATACCCTTTAAGGTTTGGCAAGGCATGGGATGAAATACAGACAATCGAGCAGAGTGGCAGAAGAGTAGAATGAAGGTGGGCATTAAGGAATGGGCAGCGGGCTAACATAAAAAACAGTCTCTTACACTGAATAGACAAATTGACAGATTGGGGTTGATGTACGAAAACTGGAGCGTGCAAAATCTGGTGCAGCTCTGCATAGAAACCAATCAGCTTCCGGGGTTTTTTGTTATTTTTTGCTTTTGTTTTGCATAGAGTGGGGGAGAATATTTAACAGTTTTTATTATCTGCGTGGATCTAGTGAATCCCTCAAATGGTGACACACACACAGCTAATACAAAAAAAGTTACAGGTGTACTAAACCTCCCCCAATGAAGATGTTTCCACTTGCTTCCTACCTTATTGACCATTGGAACAGGAAGCAAGAAAATTCTACCATAGAAAGACACAGGCAACAATACAACTTCACAGCGATTGTAACCCTTCCCCACTTGGTCTATACCTTAAATATTTTCTAGGGCATGCTTCAAACTTTTTAATGCATTTTTTAGACAGTGACACTATTGTAAGCTTAAGATTAAAAAAAAAATAACACTAATATTTCCACATACATGTTCACTTTATTACCCTAACATATTTCATTTAGAGATTAAGAGGGAACCTGGGGATTATCAATGAGTTTTCCTGCAAATCAACTACAACACTTAGAGATAACTGTATATTTCAGTATGACAATGCTGTGAGAGTTGTGTCAAATGAAAAAAAAGACCAAACAGCTTCAAAACTCTGCAGTAGTTACAAAGCTGATTTTCCATATTTGTCAACCAGTTGACACTCTCAGTGGTCCCCATCAGCCACAAGGGATTCCTTGTTTTATATGTAAAAGTAACAACACCATAAAAATAGTTATAAACCAAGCATAATCAAGCTTCTTTAAAATTTAGGTGAATCATGTTTAGACCTTTTTATAAAAAAAAAAAAAAAAAAAAAAATTAAAGGGGCAATAATCTATTTTGGGACTGATGGCCCTGAGTTCTACCCATTTAGACTTCAAGTGAAGACCTGCCATCACAGTGCCTGGTAGTGCAACATCTTCCATCATTTACTACTTTTGTGGTTCATGTACTAAAGGAGCTGACAATTATTCATTGACAATTACAATTATTAGTGTGAAAATCAAATACTTGTTTATTTCTTCTACGCATGACTGGATATCTGAGGTGAATATCCATATGATCGATTTTGTGAAGATTGTGAAGATTCCTTTAGTGAATCAGCCAAGTTATGTTACCAAATACAGAGAGCTGCAGAGTCAGTGCTGGAAGAACACTAAATGAGATGTGCTTTGCTCATTTGTTAAAGATGAACTACAAGCAGATTTAAAACACACACATTTATGCAGCTCTGGGATCATTGATACACTTTAATCACTCACCTACTGGGTACTTTTTCCTCCTTCCTGCCCAGGCCAATTTTCAGCTTTCACTTTGAATGACAATTGCACAGTCATGCAACACTGTACCCAAACCAAATTGTTATCATTTTGTTCACCAAATAGAAATTTCTTTTGGTGGTATTTAATCAACATTGGGTTTTTTTACTTTTTGCTCAATACATTTAAAAAAAAATGTGTTTTTCGTTGTTTCTGCTATAAAATTTTACAAATAAATATTCTCTTTTTTGATAAATTAAGGTCAAAGTGTATTCTGCTACATTTCTTTGGTGAAAATAATCCAAATCAGTGTAGATTATTTCTCTGTAGGAAAGTTATAGAGTCAACAATCTATGGGATATATCTGCAAATTGATCAATCCTGATGTACTGACTGCTAATTTCTAGAGGCCAAAAATGCCAGGACAGTACAAATAGCCCCAAAATGACCCTTTTGGGAAAATAGACAGTCCAAGTTATTTAATAAGAGGCATGGCCAGTTTTTTGAAGTTGTAATTTTTTGGCAGAATCTTTTGGAAAAGGAAGAAATGAAAAATAAAATGAAGAAATGAAAAAAAAAAAAATTAAAAAATAATGTTTTTTTAAACATATTGTCACCAGTGCAGTACAACATAATCATAAAATGGGTGTGGTGGTAAACAGGGACACTGACTGGTGACAGTTCAAAATAATAATAATAATAAAAATAATTTTTAATAAAAATGTTATTACATTTTTTTTCTTTTGTTTTACGATTTTTATTTTAACACACTGTGACCAGAGCAATATACTGTAATGTTACTATAGTAACATTGTACTACTCTTGGTAAGTGATAAGGATTTTTTTTTTTACACATTATGTTTGCATATAGCAAAGCATTGCATTGCTATAAGCAAGCATTTTACTGAAAAAGTTTTGTTTTTTATTAGCAGTGATTAGCCAGAGCTGTATTGTTTACAACTGTCATGTGACCTGCTGCAATATGTTACGAGGATCACATGGTACCGGCAGCGAGCTGGTACTCGGATCGGTCATCGGCCGTGTCCCTTGGATGAGGCTGATGACAGATCATGCCACCGCGTGGCTGTGCAATCAGCGCATCCTGACAGGTCGAACCACCACTCGGCAGTCAATCTGCTATTGGCCAGGAGGGAAGGCTTTAAATTTGTTGCAAAGAGATGAGCCCATAATTCTGCTGCTTTCATTGTCCAGTCACAGACTAGGAGATTTGGGAATAGTTGTAAATATTAATGCAGCATAAAAAAAAAAAAACACAAAAAAAACAGGTTTCTGCCCTGCCAGACAGGACTGTCCTGAGTGGCAGAGTGTGTAAATCTCAGGACATGATGGACAGAAATATAAAAACTGATGGGGACATGCCCCTCCTGCCTTCTCCTCCATTGAGAAAAGTCATTTCACTGATTACATTGCCTATAAGATGATCTCCGAATGGGGGAGAGAATCCTTAGACTGACCAGACTTTCCCCCATTTACAGATCATGTTTTAGGCAGTGTAATCTTTAGTGCAAATGACCATTGAGACATGCAGCTTGTAACCTCCATAGTGGCAGAAGTTCAGCAGTAGGAAGAGGAGAGGCTAGCTCTGTGGTAAAGATTCCTACAGAATCCAACAGCCTGCACATCGTGGTGGAATATACTTCATTACACGTTAGTAATATAACTAAATCTGTAGAAAAAAAAATGTTTCTGAGACAAATTCAGCTTTAACTAAAGCTGGCCATACATGGATCAAAATTCAGCCAGCAGGGACCGGTCCCATTTCAATTCCAAATATGGGCAGACTGATTGATTCATGAATTGACTTGGGTACAACCAGCCTGTCAGATTTTTCTATATGCAATTACTTCCAGTGGCTATAGCCACTAGCAATAATCATTGTATTCTGCTGGTTGGTAAGGCACACCCCCCAACAGCGGAATATAATATCACAGGGGGAGGCACTCCCCCATCAATTGACCAACACTGATTGTGTTGATAAGGAAATGGTGTGATTCAATTTATCTATGGCTTACTTAACTGTACTAATTTGTTCAGTAAACAGTTTCAACTTTTTTAATAATTCAACCCCAGTAATTTTCAATGTATGTGATATACAGTGGGGGCGGAAAGTATTCAGACCCCCTTAAATTTTTCACTTTTTGTTATATTGCAGCCATTTGCTAAAATCATTTAAGTTCATTTTTTTCCTCATTAATGTACACACAGCACCCCATATTGACAGAAAAACACAGAATTGTTGACATTTTTGCAGATTTATTAAAAAAGAAAAACTGAAATATCACATGGTCCTAAGTATTCAGACCCTTTGCTGTGACACTCATATATTTAACTCAGGTGCTGTCCATTTCTTCTGATCATCCTTGAGATGGTTCTACACCTTCATTTGAGTCCAGCTGTGTTTGATTATACTGATTGGACTTGATTAGGAAAGCCACACACCTGTCTATATAAGACCTTACAGCTCACAGTGCATGTCAGAGTCCCCACTGTATATACATAATTTATTGTTTGATCCCAAAAATGTCTGACACCACCGTTCAATAGTTTTATACTTAGGCATTTCATTCTGTATGTACCTCTAGCACATATATCTGGAAGAAATTCCTAAAAAAATGCTGCTGTCAAATAATATTTTGCATTTAAATGTAATCTATTCATATTAAGAAGATAATTAAATATGGATGTTTTGGATATATGGAGTTATTATTGACTGAGAAATAATATGGCAAAAGAGCTGGCTTTAGAAACTGACCATTGATTTATACACATTTATACATATTGATTTATACACATAACAGATTTAACGCAATTTCAATTACTGTCTACCAGTCTTTTTTTTGCAAAAACTGCTAAACAGATGACTGCAACCTACAATAACAGTTGCTGTCACTACCAATAAATTATGTAGTAGTCTCCCTTGATCTATTCAGTAGTTTTTATAATTGAAATCTGGTTGAAAGTGGTTGAAATTACCAGACAATTTCTATTTTTTTTTTAATTTTGAATTTGTGTACTATACTTTCATGTAGGGATACAAAAGAAATCACCTATGGTTCGTTATATTTTTTGGACACTTCAATGGGTAAATTCACTACACCTGATATATATACACACACACAGTATCTCACAAAAGTGAGTACAACCCTCATATTTTTGTAAATATTTTATTATATCTTTTCATGTGACAACAATGAAGAAATTACACTTTGCTACAATGTAAAGTAGTGAGTTTACAGCTTATATAAAAGTGTAAATTTGCTGTCTCCTCAAAATAACTCAACACACAGCCATTAATGTCTAAACCACTGACAATTAAAGTGAGTACACCCCTAAATAAAAATGTCCAATTGGGCCCAAAGTGTCAATGTTTTTTGTGGCCACCATTATTTTCCAGCACTGCCTTAACCCCCTTGGGCATGGAGTCCACCAGAGGCTTCACGGGTAGCCACTGGTGTCCTCTTCCACTCCTCCATGACGACATCACAAAGCTGATGGATGTTAGAGACCTTGCCCTCCTCCACCTTCCGTTTAAGGATGCCCCACAGATGCTCAATAGGGTTTAGGTCTGGAGACATGCTTAGCCAGTCCATCACCTTTATCCTGAAATTCTTTTGCAAGTCAGTGGTCGTCTTGGAGGTGTGTTTGGGGTCATTATCATGTTGGAATACTGTCCTGCGGCCTAGTCTCCGAAGGGAGGGGATCATGCTCTGCTTCAGTATGTCACAGTACATCTTGGCATTCATGGTTCCCTCAATGAACTGAAGCTCCCCAGTCCTGGCAGCACTCATGCAGCCCCAGACCATGACACTCCCACCACCGTGCTTGGCTGTAGGTAATACACACTTGTCTTTGTACTCCTCACCTGAAAGCCGCCACACACGTTTGACGCCATCTGAACCAAATAAGTTTATTTTGGTCTCATCAGACCACAGGACATGGTTCCAGTAATCCATGTTCTTAGTCTACTTGTCTTCAGCAAACTGTTTGCGGGCTTTTTCGTGCATCATCTTTAGAAGAGGATTTCTTCTAGGATGATAGCCATGCAGACCAATTTGATGCAGTGTGCGGCGTATGGTATGAGCACTGACAGGCTGACCCCCCGCCCCTTCAACCTCTGTAGCAATGCTAGCAGGTAGGTTTCACTTAGGGGTGTACTCACTTTTGTTGCCAGCGGTTTAGACATTAATGGCTGTGGCTGTGTTTTGAGTGAATTTGAGGGGACAGCAAATTTACACTGTTATACAACCTGTACATTCACACTACTTTACATTGTTGCAAAATGTAATTTCTTTAGTGTTGTCATATGAAAAGATATAATAAAATATTTACAAGAATGTGAGGGGTGTACTCACTTTTGCGAGATACTATATATATATATATATATATATATATATATATATAGAGAGAGAGAGAGAGAGAGAGAGAGAGAGAGAGAGAGAGAGAGATTAGTTTATTCTGTCAATAAATTTTCTTTTTTATTCACTCCACATGCAGCCAGATGCCTTAGTCAAGTTAGTGATATGACTTTTTCAACTAAAATTAAAAGAGAAGTATAGTCAAAGCTGTCAGGTGACATCACAGAGCCACTCCAGGCTCTGTAAGGATCCTGACCATATTGTCGGGATCCATCCAGCTTCTTGATTAACAGCTGGTTCCCACTTTAAGCACATGACTGAGAGCCGAAGCCAGCTGTGCCCTCCTCCCCTAGAGCCTGGCGCTCTAATGAGCACTAGAGGGGCAGAACGGAGAGCAATGACTGACAGTTACTGCTCTCCGCTCTGAGAAGATCTAAGAACTGAATGATGACAGCTGCATATTCAGACTGATGCTGCAGTATAGAGGTGAGTATATATGTTTATTTTTTTTAATTACCCCAAACTTCTCCTTTAAGAAATACAGTTTGGTTATCTAACCTTTGCTTCCAACCTTGGACTGCTGAGTAAAGGTACAATAGCAAACTGATGAGATCATCCCTCTGCTAACCCTGTTCTCTCCTTTACAACATGTTCCTTGCCAGCATATTTACATGCAACACACCTGATTGGCTCCTAGTGTATTCCCGAGTCAATTTAATGGATTTTAATTTGTATGTTTCTTTACTAATAGGTGTTGTTTTATATCTGGAGTTCAACATTAAAGTGATTCCTGTTATTACGTTTGCTATCCCATCTAACAGTCTTTATGCATAGAATCCAAAGTCAGCTTTTTATTGCACTCACTATTGTGTTGCAGCTCTCTAGAAATTCCTAGATAGCTACTGTGAAATTTTGTATTGAAATCAAATCAGATCAAATACAGAACTGTGAAGTCTGCTAGTGTGCTGTGCATCTGTCCACATACAACATCCTTCTTTTCCTAATTGGCTGGAATTATTGTTTATGTTTCTATTGGCTGATAGTCCGCTATTCAACTAAGCAGAGTTTTAGCAGTGAATTACGCTATTAATTGGTCACTATGAGTGCTGCACTTAGCATTATCAGTATCCTATAAGCATCTAACATTTCATGCAGTGTGTAGTAAAATAGTAATTATATATATCCTTTAAGTAATTCATTTAATTAATTAATTAATTAATTAAATTAATTTATAAAATTGAGATTAAATTGTTGTGTTAAATATGTATTACATTACTATTAAATAAGTATTCACCATTAACAATTGCATTTTCTATAAGGTAAGTAAAAAAAAAAAAGAAAAAAAAAACAGAGTTGAAAGCATTTTAGGTTTCAGTAGGGAAAAGCAGTTAAACATATGCCCCTTGACTGCCTGCCAGTGAAGCTATAACACATTTAAACAAAGTTTAACATGAAAGCCCTTTGCTTTGTATAATAAACACAAAATAATCATTACTTTCATGATTAATTACCATCATTATATTCCCCAGTAGCACCAAGACTGTGATATTATTTTTTTCCAGTGGCACTGTGAATAAAATCCAAATGATGACATATACATATTAATACAACATAAGTGGAATTTTTAAAGAGCTGTTATTTAACTCAAAGGATGAAGACACCATATAATAGAATCCTCCAAGCAAAACTCTGATTTAACCTTTGACCCAAATTCATTACAGAATAAAAACACTGAAACACTGTGAACCTAATTAAAATATAAAACTCATTCAGCTAAGCAATGTGATACAGCAATATACAATGAAAGTTATTGAATCTTCTTAAAACACACACTGTTTTTAATGAACATTTTTAAGTATAAACTGTAAAAATCATTTTAAGTGCTCAGTGTGAAAATACACAATATTTTAGAGAAATTCTAAGCTTATTTACTTGAGTTTGTGTCTAACAGGCAGCCAGGTTAGGAAAATGTTACATTTTTTTAAATCATTTTTTCACTACACCCAACTAGGTGTTCCACAAGAATATTACTGTCATTATTAATATGACAGTAAATTAAATAAACACAACTTTATAAGATAAGTATAATAGATATAAACAAATTTCAGCTGAGCTTTTTTTCACTACAAAGTAAAGATTCAAAATGTTAGTTGTATTAAAACAGGATGAAACAAAAGGGTTGTGACTTTATTCTAAGAAACTATTGAACATTTTGCCTACAAGGTGCTTGCTTAGTGGTTAGAGATGGGCTGAACACCCCCCTGACTCGAACAGCGTGCCCCATTAAAGTCTATGGGAGTTGAACAACTCAACAGCTGAAATAAAGGAAAAAATGGTGTGTGCCCCCCAGTCCATATCAGACCCCTATCCGAGCATGCAGCCTGGCAGATCAGGAAAGGGGGGGGGGGATGAGCAAGTGCCCCCTTCGAACCACACCAGGCTACATGCCCTGGGCTGTGGTTGTGGGGGCATGCAGGCGGGGGGCTTATCTGAGCCAGATCCTGCCCCCCATGTGAATAGTATGGGGTACATACCCCTACTCATTCACCAAAAAAGTGTCAAAAAGTAATAAAAACTCAGAGACAGTTTTTGACAATTTCTTTAATAAAAAAAGTGTAAATCTATTGTCAATCACGGCACCTTGCACACCCAAAAAAAACGATCTGCACTCATTGACGGCTGACCACCGAATGTCTTATCCTTCAACAGGTCTTATATAGGTAAGGGCTGGGCCACCGGGCGTTGTCACCTGGTGGCACAGCCCCCCTTATGACGTCACAAAACTGATGCATACTGGGTCGGTAGTTTTTTTTTTTATTCAGCTGTCAGTGGTGAAGCCCATTGACACCTGATAACTCATCAGTCGTTAAGGATGCTGCGGCTGGCTTCCCGGCCCTGCTCTTTAGCAACCAGCTTTTATTGCGCCCTGATTGGGCAAAGCTTTGAAGGGCATGGCAGCAGCCACTTGAGGAGAGCACAGACACACTCCA
Source organism: Aquarana catesbeiana (assembly GCF_042186555.1). NCBI lineage: Eukaryota > Metazoa > Chordata > Amphibia > Anura > Ranidae > Aquarana > Aquarana catesbeiana. The sequence goes on along the minus strand of NC_133327.1, from coordinate 357,321,140 downwards.
GTGTAAAATGCGAGAGAGAAATACAGAGAGAATCTAGGCAGGGAGGCGTGTAAGCAGGAGGCAGAGAAATAGCAGTACCCTGATTTTCCCAGTGATGAGCTGTGCATGGGGTATCAACACAAGTCTGACCACTGGAATACAAGCAGGCTGTGCTCCCAAGTAGAATACAAAAAAGCAAACTGACCACGCTAAGATGGATGTGCTTCTATGTCCTGGTGTGGTCAGTTTGAAAGAGGATACAATGCAAAGAGAACAGACTACTTTTTATTACAAGTACATATTACCACAGACACATATCAGAAATTTAAAATGTTGGGGTAACATGTCCTTTAATAGTCAGCTCACTACACCAATTTTACCTGCAGGTAGCAATACAGAGAAATACCAAAATCACGTATTTTGGTGCAGGTAAATGGGGCAAGTGCAGGAAGACAGGCTCTCCTTCATATTACTATGCAGAGGAACTTCCAACGGGAATCTAGTGTTTGTTATTGCTTAACCACTTCCCGCCCGGCCGTCGTTTTGCTATAGGCATAGTGGTTCAGTTATCCTGACTGGATGTCATATGATGTATTTCAGGATAACTGCCGGCATGCGCCGATCGTTGATGCGGCGTGTCAGTCTGACACACCTCTACACCGATCTCAGTAAAGAGCCTCTGACGGAGGCTCTTTGCCACATGATCAGTCATGTCAAATCATGGCTGATCACAGTGTAAACAGGAAAAGCCGTGTATCGGCTTTTCCTCATTCATGTCTAACAGGCGCGAGTAGAGGAGAGCCGATCAGCGACTCTCCTGACAGGGGAGGGCTGCACTGATAATCAATGCCCAGACTGGACCACCAGGGATGCCACCAGGACCACCAGGGATGGACACCATGGATGGATGACCAGGTATGCCACACATGGCCACCAGGGATGACAGTCAGTGCCCAAAATATGCCAATCAGTGCCCACAAATGGTGCCAGTCAGTACCCATTACCAATGCCTGCCAGATGTCTCCCTATCAGTGATGCCCATCAGTGTCTCTATCTGTGTCCATCAGTGCCACCCATCAGTGTCCATCAGTGCCACCTATCAGTGTCCATCCATGCCCATCAGTGCCCACCTATCAGTGCCCAGCAGTGCCTAAAGCTCTATTTGTGGGAACATAATGATAAAAAATTTGTTTGGGAACACTGTAGCATAACTGCGCAATTGTCATTCAAAGTGTGACAGCGCTGAAAGCTAAAAATTGGCTTGGGCAGGAAGGGGGTGTAAGTGCTTGGTATTGAAGAGGTTAAACTGCAAATTCCTTGTAAAGTAAGATATTGCCATCACAAAGCAGAACCTTATTTCTATCATTTCTAATTTAGGATGTTCGATTACATTTTTAATGTTTGTGAAATTATTCACTTAAATGACTACATCCAAAAACAAATATTCTTTTATAGTTGTGGAGAAAGAGGTCTCATGATATTAATAAAGAAAAATGTACATATTCATTTACTGCATACATGAGAGACAAGTCAGCTTATGTTTTTTTCTAAAAATCTACATAATAATGTGAAGGGCAGGCAACAGGTCACATTTTGCAAACAGCTATTTAAGGGGTTTTTCCTCTAAGAGACAATTTCTCTATTATTACCTCATTCAATAGTCATTATTATAATGAGTATTGCCTGGTTAACCTATATGCATACTATCACTATTTACATCTCCAGGATGCAGCTACCTGGAAAACATGCTGAGATCTGTGTCAGAATAATAATAGCTGCTGGTGGCATAGTCTTGGTCCTTGAACAACCAGCAGTTAGCCACATTTTCTTTTAAGGACAGTCTAATTCCTTCCAACTGGAGACTTATTCCCTAAAGCTTACTTTCAATCAGTCCCAGTACTGTCATAACGTTATCACCTTTGCAAAATAATGACAATATTTACAATCTATTAAAAGATTACTGTTATTTAAAAAAAAGGAAAATGTATCTGCTCTGATTAAAAATATCATTATGGTTGCAGAAACTTTTGCCTTGGACGTGATATGTTTCCTAGCAAAATTGGCTGCAGGGTAAGGTGTATGTTCGCCTGACAGTTTGGAGTCAATTATCCTTCAATATTTCAAGTGATTACTTAGTGGTGAAATAGGATAAAAAATGGGGTAAGGAAATGTTCATTTTTAAGGGCAGATGATTCATATAGCATTTACTTCATGGAATCTATCTGCTCAGCCATGGAGGCAGGAGGGTGTACTTAGCTCAGAAAACACCTCCTCTCCTCCTGAAGACCATTGGGAAGTATAACATTATTTGCCTAGGCCTGGAAACGAGGAAATAACTAAAGAAATATACAAATAAAAGTTTAAAACAAGTAAATATGTTAGCAACCTAAAAGAGAGAGAAGGGGTTAACCAAAAAAAAACATATATTAACCTAGGTGGATGCAGCATCTGTCCAGTACTGCATCTGTCCCCCCCCGCCGGCTTCAAGATTTAGAACTGAGTGACCAACAACCACTGATCGCTCATTTCTAGTGTTCCATGAGCAAAGAGCTGATAACTGTCAGTCACTGGCTCTCTGCTCTGTCCCTCCAGCACTCCCTGGAGCACTTACCAGTGGAGGGGGCAGGAGCGGCTCACTGAGAGGCTAAGTCCTGACTTCTGGGTGCATCCCATATGGTAGTGATCTTTTCACAGCCTGGGCCAGCTCTGTGACGTCAGCTGACAGCAGGCTAAAAAATGGGTCACAATACGAACTGCACTCCTATGATCCATAGGAGAAGTACAGCCAAAAGAGCTTTAGCTATACTTCTTCTTTAAAGATTAAAAATAGTCAATGTTCATTAAGAGAGTAAAGTTCCACATTAAGTTTTGGACAGAGGGAGGAAAGGATAGAACCTTTTGTAGTTTTTTTGTTTTTCTAACATGATCCCGGTTTGGAAGATTTGCTGTCACTTTCTGTAAAGTTGATTGTTGTCACCGAGCTAGGAAATAAAGAACATTTGCAACAAATGCAAATGTAGACAGAAATGCATATTTCTCTGTGGGGGTGATTTACTAAAGGCAAATAGCCTGTACACTTTGCAATTCCACTCTGTAAGAGCAGTTGCTCCAAAGCTTAATCATGTGCATGCATTTTTCAAATTTTTCTTGCATGTGATTGGGTAATCTTTGCAAAGTGAAGCTTTACCTCATTTACTAAGCTCTGGAGCAACTGCACTTGCGGAGTCACAACTGCACTTTCCATATTTCGCAGTCTATTTGCCTTTAGTAAATGTGTCCTCATTGAAGAAACTGCATAGGGGATCTCTGGGACATGAAGGAAACAAAATACTCTGCCAGAGGCTTTAACCCTTCCACAGTCTATACAAACAAAAGAAATATGTTTTAGATGGAGCCTTTAACTTTACAACACAAAATCCACACTGGTTATAAAATGGGGCTTTAGTTTTAAAAAAATTTTTTTTTTTTTTTAAATTCTACATAGTATTGTAGCCAAATAGTTAAAAACATATGTCTGAATGGTTTTACTGGACAAAATATTTGCAAATCGGGTCATACACTATGAGTATTCACATAACCCTGCCAATCAGTACAGAGTACAAAACTATTCAGAGCAATGTAACCCAAGTGGTTTCTTTAGAATATTCTACTTATACTACAGAGTGCACTCCATTTTCAAAAACCGTGTCAGAAAGCAAAAAATATGTTCTACACTGCCTATCTCTTTTGAATGGTGTTTTTCTGACACAGTAAAAGTAAAGTCATAGTTAACATTAATTGTTGGCTTCTTTAAATCAAACAATTTTTACATTTTGAACCTTTATTTCTGGTAAGGAATCACTGCCTACATTCTAAAATAATTACCAGAGACATAATGATGCTGAGGTAGTGACATTTTGCTTATCGTACCCGGTGTAAAGGCACAACAGTCCACTGCAGTCCTTACAATTGGCAAATATTGTTTGTGAATCTTGGCTAAATGTATGGGAATCTTAGGCTGGGTTCACGCTATTGCAAACCGGATGCGGGATCGCCGCATCCAATTCGCAGTAGCAGGAGATTGTGACTGGCTCTCTATGGAGCCGGTTCACATATCTCTGATGCGGCTCCGATGGGAATTTGCACAGGAGGCCTGTGCGTCTTTTGGTCCGTTTCAGGTCTGAATTCAGCCCAAAAATTCGGGCTGAAATCAGGCCTGAAACGGTGAACCAGGACGCACAGGACCCCTGCTGGAAGCCGCATTGGCATTAGGTGTGAACCAAGCCTAAGTCACTATATTCCCTATTTTATGACTTCTTTATAATTACATTATTCTAAAAAAAACTTTAGGCACTTACAGTATATAGCTAGTTTTCAGTATATTTTTATTTTTGACTTTAACCACTTGCCGACTGGCTCCTGTACATATACATCAGCAGTTTGAAGATGGATATCTCGGTAACGGCAGCAGCTGCTGCCACAACCGAGGTATCCATCTTTAGAGCCGGTGGATTTGTTTACGATAATGGTGGTCTCTGCGGCGGACTCCCTGCGAGATCACCGTTATCGGTGGCGGGAGAGGTGCCACCTCCCTCCTGCCGCTCTCACACGCCCTCTGCCGCTTACCGGAGCCGTCGGCGGAGGCGATCAGGACCTGTCCGTGGCTGAGTATGGAGACAAGTGAGGAGAAGATGGTCCCCACCCGTCTCCATACTATAGCAGGGTGGAAGCAGCGTCAAAACATCACTTCCGCCCATATGCCTTAAAGGCACATTTTTCTGTCGTCATTTTTTCAAATGACAATTTTTAATTTTTTTTTGCATTTAAGTCCAAATTTGAGATCTGAGGACTTTTTGACCCCAAATCTCACATTTAAGAGGACCTGTCATGCTTTTTTTTCTATTACATGGGATGCTTACATTCCTTGTAATAGGAATAAAAGTGACCCAATTTAAAATCAAGTAAAATAAATAAGAAAATAAACTTTTTTTTTTAAAGCGCCCCCTCTAGCTCGCGCGCAGAAGCGAATGCATAGGTGAGTAGCGCCCGCATATGAAAACGGTGGTCAAACCACACATGTGAGGTATCGCCCCAATTGTTAGAGCGAGAGCAATCATTCTAGCCCTAAACCTCCTCTGTAACTCAAAACATAGTAGAATTTTTTAAACGTCCCCTATGGAGATTTTTAAGGGTAAAAGTTTAACGCCATTTTACAAGCGGGCGCAATTTTGAAGCGTGACATGTTGGATATCAATTTACTTGGTTTAACATTATCTTTCACAATATAAAAAAAAATGGGCTAACTTTACTGTTGTCTTATTTTTTTATTTAAAAAAGTGAATTTGTTCCAAAAAAAGTGCGCTTGTAAGACTGCTGCGCAAATATGGTGTGACAAAAAGTATTGCAATGACCGCCATTTTATTCTCTATGGTGTTAGAAAAAAATGTATAATGTTTGGGGGTTCTGAGTAATTTTCTAGCAAAAAAACTTGTTTTTAACTTGTAAACACCGAGTCTGAAAAAGAGGCCTGGTCTTTAAGTGGTTAAATGCTTTTAAAAGTCCTTAGTTGGTTTCACGTGTTTACCAACAGACTTAAGGTATTTTAAGGCACCAGCATTACAATGCAGGCACCTTCTAGTGCTTGAAAACACATGAATTTGCTCCCTTCTGCAGTTTTGGAGCCCCAAACCCCAGTTATGTTTAGTTGACAAAGTCCAACACTTCTTATGGATTGCTACCTCACATATAACTGCAATTTGTTACAGGCCAGAGAAGCTGCCATAATAAGAATGGAGCAATAACAACTTCCAAAAGGCAGGGGTAGATAGGGACATAAAATGTTAAGCTTTCTAGATTACAGTGGTCCACAATATGGGGCTCCTGGGTTGCAAAAAAGAACATTGAAAGATCAGCAAAGGCATCAATTTCAGTTTGCAGCACTGCAGCCATTTACATGACAAAGGCAGGTGTATTTAAAGTGCATCTAAATTGAAGACCTAAGAACATATTAACACAACATTTCATTTTATTAGAGCAAATGATGTCATACATTATGAGTCTGACACAGAATATCACCAGAGTACCAGTTGTTTGAGATATAAAAGTTATTTAATAAAGTAGAGCAAAAACTTTGATTAATTTTGCAGACATTTGAATACACTTATTTTATATAAGCATGTTGGATACAAATAATGTCTAGAAAACTTGTTATTAAAGTGTTCCGCCTAAAAAAAAAAAAAAAATTAAAAGTCAGCAGCTACAAATACTGCAGCTGCCCACAATGTCCTCACCCGAAGCCAACCCATCCCTTGGCTCTGGGTACAGGCGCCAGGATCCTCAGTAAGGAATTTAGGAAGTGAAGCCTTGTGGCTACACGGTCTGGTTCCCTGCTGCACATGCGCAAGTCACACTGCACATTCTGAGTGGTCCCTGCTGTCTTCTGGGAACTGTGTGTCTCCCAGAAGACAGCAGGGGGACAGAGGAGGGGCCGGACATGGTGTAGATCGCTGCAGATACTGCGACGATCTTTCACTGGAAGTGGGAGCAAATACCTGGATTAGACAGGTACCTGCTCCTCCATCCCCTCTGAAAGGTACCAAATGTGACACCACTGGAGAGGGAGGAACCGGATAAGCCGAAGTTCCATTTCTGGGTGGAACTCCCTTTTAGAGTCAGATGATTAAAATAGAAACTTTGATTGGTTACCATGTCATTGCACTTTTCAGAGTGATATTTGACATTGTAAAGAATATTATATTGTCATTATAATGGTTCCTTACATCACTACTGATATGAAGACTAATGAAAAAACAATCAAGTAATGCAAACATAGGTTTATCAAAGGGAATCAATACAAATCAATAGCATTTGCAGAAAACAGACCTGGTGACATATTCATAAACCTAACAAACAAAATAACTGTGCTCCTCAGTTATACAGATTAGTTATAAGTAACAAAATACAAGTCCAACGGGCATAATTTAGGGTCTAGTACCACTGGTGAACCCATCTTGTCATGTAGAAAACGTATTACCTGAAGCCAAAAAGTTTGTATAAATGGGCAACTCCAGATTAAGTGATAGAAAGAGGCAGGTGCTGAAGCACATAGTGGACAAAGTGAACTGCATCTGTTTTTAGCCTTATAGGCTTATGCTGTCGCTGTAGGAAGACGAATTGTGGAGTATAGGGTAGAGGTCAATTTAGTGGACTCCATGCCTAGAATAGTGTAAAATATCAGAGGTGTAGTTAGAGAGACACTTACGTCACAAAACTGGGTTTGTGGGGCGTGTCAGAGCTGCAGATACCTGAAAAATAAGTGATTAGGAAAGGAAAATTCTTCTTTAAGCGTCTGAAATGTTTTGGGTCCAGAAGGGGTCATGACTTGATGTAGATAGAGTATTCCATTGTTAGCCCATATCACAGGGTCTGGAAAAGTTAGTAGTTTTGGCATACGACTGTTAAACCATAAAGGTATATGGGAATAGGTTTCTAGTATATTAAGTTTACGTAAAGTGAGTTCCCTTATACGTTGGTGATGTGAAAGCATTCCATTATTATATCTAGGGGATCGTTGACTTGTTTTTCCGTGAAAAATAGCTTGGAGAGGAGTATGGATGTCCTTAGTTAAGCTTGCTAGTTGATACAGGGTAGCAGAATAGCACATGATCATTGGAACTATGCCACTAAAGACAGGATATGCTGCATACACTGAAACTGTGCAGGTCTTCATATACCACACTCCCCTCAGCTTTTAATAGTTAATAGGATTACTTATACTCCCTCCAAGATTAAACTGTAAAGAGAGTAGTATTGAAAAATATATATGTGTGGAGGTTATCTCACCCTATCTCTAACTCCTAACAGATGTGAATATATAATACAGAGACCTGGAGATACATCAACTCAGGTGGCTTTTTAAGTCTGCTACATCTCTCTTCCATTGCCAAGTGCCAAAGCCTGCCACAGCTGTTCCCCTTAGTAACCCTCAATGAGTCTTTATGGGTCAATAAAAAACATGTTTTTAAAACAATTCATTGCATGTGCATTTAAACTACATTTGGCCTGTAGGTGACCTGCATTTAACCATTTCAGCTGTTTTTGCATTCCCATAGACTTCATGGGGAAAAGAGCATTTCTAAAGCAATCAAAAGCCAGTTGGCACAGGTCCTTATGAAAGCTGTGGGTGCAGCTAATGAAGTGATGTGATGTTTGGATGGCTGGACCTCATATTGATAGTTTTTCCCAGGATCCCCTAATACCTATATTGTCTTCATGGTGGCCCTTTATATCCATCTAGAGATCCACCATGCATTATGTTTCCAGCAATGGTAGACCCCTTTGTAGTGTTGGGACATGGTCAACTGCTCAACATGACCTCTGGATATGATCACCCTGCTTGCATGATTACTAATAGCAATATATTTGGCTATCTAACAATGACCTGCAGATGTCTGATATGTGTGCGAAAGTGCTGGACCGATAATAGTACAAATTGGTTTCAATTGGTCTACTGTAAAATGATTGCTTCTTAGAAGAAGCAAATCTGTGATTTAAGTCTAGTGTAGGTGGACCTGTTCTAGTCCTAGTCTGCTATCTTTCTGACAGTGAAACAAGGAAGTACTCTTTATATAGTAGTTTCTTGAATATTTATAGAGGAATGCCTGGTACAAAAGTGCATCCCACTTAACAGACTTTTTGAAACAGTTAATGGTTAAGATCATCAAATACTGCCAATGCAGTTAAGGGATAAAAAGTTCCCCCCTTTTTTAGATCTTGAGCAGTCAGTGGTATTAAAATCACAACAGAATGCACAAAGGGACCTGTGTTAAGGCTGGATAAGGATGGTGTTTCCTGACAGGAGAAAGTAGAGGTTCCAAAAACTGGTTGTATCTGATGCTCTTAACCATAAAATGTTTCAAAAAGTCCTTTAAATTAGATGAACTTTTATACCAGATGCTCCTCCGTACACATTCAACAATGAATGGAAGTCAAACTTACTGCATATATCAATTAGATCAGCAACATGTTATGAATTCATTTCTGCATATCCTTGTTGATTCTAAAATGATTACCTTCCTCGTTACTTATTGCTTTCATTAAAATTCAAAAGGCAAGTTTTTTCTCAACTGGTGCTATTGCCCACAGCAACTAATCACTAATTTTTTCCACAGTTTAGAAAATGGTAACATAAAAGCTGATTGGCTTTACTCCAGTTGAGACAGAGTTGGGACAAAGTTTGTCTCAGATACTTTTTATTGATTTTTCCCATTGTTTTTTATTTACTTTGTGTATATTATAGTTCATTATCCATTTATTATGCTAAATCGACTTATAAATATGCTGATCATGGGTGCAATGCCTTACAAGCTCCTTAAAAAATAGTAATAATAAATGCACATTTTTTTTACCTGAAAAAAAATTTACATTTATATATTTATTAATATTAAACCATATATTTTTTTTTCTGAAAATGTTGGAATAATATGAACTGTACTGTGATGACACCCTTCCTAACCATATTTAAAATAATTTGCAATTGCCTTTGGTTCACACATAGAGATAAAGTGATTGGTCTGGAACTTCAGAGGCTGACACTAAAACTCTAATTGGGTGCCCTTTCTAAAGAGTTCAATATTGTCACTCACTGACAAGCCGCGTAAATTGTTTTTTTGGGGGGGTCTTTTAGAAGTAAAATCAAAGCAATGCATCATTAATATTCAGTTCAAAGGACAATTTATGAAAGCCAAATTATTTTTTACATTGCTGATAAATACAATATTCCTGGCACCTGTATATTTATGCTAGATATCCTTTTGTATGAATATGCATAAAAGAGCAAAGCTAGCCACAGGGAACAAAAAAACTATTGTATATATTTTTTTCTTACACAATGCTTCAGCCAAACTAAATTAAGCTGGATATAGTTCATATTCTAAAATATTTTTTTTATCATTCAAAATGTTTCAGGAAAGGCATTTAGGAAACAATATGCAATTGTGTTAGAGGTACAATAAGAAAATACACAAATGTTAAATCTGCCTGTTTTGCAATACCCATCTACAGTATATCTACATCTACTTACCTTTTATACTGAATGATCACACATAGGGATAAGTTTAACCACTAAACCTGGACAGCAAACCCCAATGAGGTCTATAAGGGTGAAAGGAGGAGGGAGTAATGTGTATTCTTAATTCAGACCATTTTCAAGGCTAATAGGAAAGCTATTGTCAAAAAGGGCATGGCATGCTGGGCACTGCCATGGTGAACATTTAACAAAGCATTCAAAAAAAAATACTGTACTATAATGTAGAGAGAGGGTCCTTTATATATGACTTGGCAACATGGAAAAACATTAGTCCCTCAAATTACATGCTTGGGAGATGCTTGTGAACTGTATGTGGTGTAAACACCATCAGCGGGTCTATGAATGTCTATGAACCTTTTACATGGCCTAAATGCAGAAGCATATCCTAATATAAATAAATTCAACTATAAAAAAAGCTTCTTTAGATAGCTTTGGTTGTTTTTTTTTTGTTTTTGTTTTTTTTCAGGCAGCAATATAACTGAATTGATTGGTGAAAGTAGTAGCCACAACAGGTCTTAAAGCCATAGAAAAGCTTATTTAAAAAAAAAAATATGTTAAAGCCATATACAAATTGACCCACTGTAAAGATGACCAGTGGCACAACATTTTAATAGTGTAGTTCATAAGCTTATTTTTTTGCAGTACCATACTGCATTGTGTTAGAAGTTTAATAAGATGTAAAAACATTTCACAACCCGACATTTACTGAACCCATCCTATCTCTTTATCCCTAGTTTTTTCCATAGCATTCAAAATATAGACTTCAAGTATGTGTATGGTAGAAATTGTCTGGAGATAAAATAGTATATGCGTACATGAATAAGACACACATAGAAAGAGTCAAAGCATGTTTATCTTGTTATAAAAATTAGAGTGTATTATCTGAGAGACTATAGCTACAAATATGGTTTGGTGACTGGACAACCTAAAAGCAGATCTGTTAGGCCACAATATAATAGGGATAGGGATAGACAAGACAGGTTTTATCTTGAAAAAAAATACAGCATTTTATCCAAGAGACAATAGCCACAAATATTTTTGTTTGTGAGAGCACCAGAATAGGCTGTAAACTTTGAGATGTTATGGAAGCCTTACCCCACAGCAAACATTACACATTTGGCAACTGAGGTCCAGAAACATTGAGTAAATATCTTTACTGTGCTGGAAAACCAGAACAGGCTGCAAACTCTGAAGGGCAATGCAGAATTCATCCCGCAGCAAGAATTCGAAATTCTGGGGTCCAGCTGCAGAAACATTGTGTGGCACCTTACAGTGCTGGAGCACTGGATTAGGCTAGCAGAGGTTGCAGGAGCTGGTAATGGTTGAAAGAATTATTTGTGGTAAGCGGACAGATGGAACTTAAAAGTTTAATCTGTAGCATAAGCAGAAGGAGTTTCATTGTCATTGCTAATCTAAGACTGGACCATTTTAATGAAAGTGAGCCAATCCACACTGTCAGAAGGCAAGCAGATTGAGCTCTTTATAACAAATCAACCCATGACCGGATGTAGTCATCTACAGCTTCATGTAGCAATCATGTGGTTAGTGCACTGCCTGAGAGTGTATTTGACAGCCACTGTGGTTTAAAAAATACTTAAATAGTGGTGCTGATGAGGGTGCAGTCACCACTGCGCATCCTTTCAAGAAGCAAAGTACTGGAAGTATGTTGATCATCAGAGGGGATCCTGCCAACATCAGGAAATGTAGCAAAGAGATTCTTATGCATTACCTCCTCAAAGTGCCACATTTTGAGATTACTGTCGCATGGTTGCAGGAGACCAACAATTTCCCCTTGTATTGGGTACTACTGGGGATCTAGTAGGGTGGCCACCCAATATCAGTCCCATTTTTTGATGACCCAAATCCTGGGGTCTTTGTGAAGACATTTGAGAATAAAAGACCCCTTTCATAACAAATTGCATGCAGCAAAGGGATTAAGTCCTTGGTGTTACTAAGGACAATACTGTCTTTAATAATACTTCCCCACTCACATACAACACTGTGGATAAGGGAGGATGCAATGTCCCTCTTTAAGCCTGCCCTATCTCCTCTTCACCATGACACTCAACCCTCCTCCTCATATTCCTTGCCTGCCTTCTGCTGCCTCTCTTTCACAGAGATGGTGGTAAAAGGCAAATGATCCTGCCGGCCCTAAAGTTTTCTGCCTCCTGTTTCTGTGCCTCCAGTTCATGGTCTATCAGGCTACAGGGTGTGTGCTCCAGGAAGAACACGAGAGGCATTGAATCACTAATCCTTGCCTAGTTGCTCACAGATTTGGTAGTTGGTTTTTCAAAAGGTGCCCAAATGACTCCTCCTGAATGATGGCCCATTGATGTGACTCCATAGAGCCTGTCCTCATACCATAATCTCATATGTACTTAGGGGTACAGATGATTGAATTGTTACCATTGGGCAAGACACGTAGTGCAGCAGCATCCTGCATCCTTCCTAATCACAAGAAGATTAACCGAGTGTGCACTGAAGGATATGTAGCATCCTTGCCTATGCTTACTGGGCCACATGCAGCCTGCTGTCGACAGCATGGTCCAGTGACACAGATAAATTACATTCTACATGATAATTGACAACAGTAATGACTTTATGGGCAAAATAATGGCAAAAGGGTGCCTGCCACAGAGGTGTAATTCAGGCCATAAAGTCTCAGTAGAGAGCAATTCCACAAGCCTGGATAGAAGCGGTTACAATGTCAGAATTTTTTTCAAAGCTGACATTAAGATGGTGGACATAGGTGTAATTTTGAGACTTTTTTCTTCTGCCACTCCAGCACCTGCAGAAGTGACAACTGCTTTGAGAAGCATTCCTGTGAAGATGGCAGGATGGGAATTAAAGAGGTTCAAGCCCTTGTTTGATCCTCCTCAGCATGGTCCCTGGACCCACTTCCCTGTTTAATGTGGTGTATCCAAAGTCTTTAAGGCTCCTTGTGAAATTTCCCTTCCTGTCACTAGAGGCTACAGATGTTATGGCAGATGCAGCAGAATGCTGTGGAGGGGGAAGAGAAGTGAAAAGTAAGAAAACCATCTCCACTCATCACAGCAAAAGGACCACAACTTGTCTCATTAAGGTGCTGCTCCCGCTGAGCTCTGTAATACAGAGCCATGTGTTTCCTTATGCATGTGGTATCTAAATGGCTGGTATTTTACACATATACATTATACATTATAGGCAGATGATACAAAACACATCAGTCATACAGTACGCTCCAGATAATGAAACATCACTGCCTCTTGCTGATCCTCCCTACCTGATGTCCCCTCCTTCAAAGATCCTGCCGCTACCATTCTCATCCCCAATATCTGAAATGAGGAGTGCTTACACATGACCAAGATCACAATTCTGCAGCAAGTCAGTGATCATGTGATCAAACTTTTCTGTGAACGGATCATTGCCAGCTTGCGGGCAGGTTTATTATAAGACGAGGAGCAGGAACAAGAGCACTAGCAGACATCTTGTTTCTCTGGATAACTTTATGTTTTTCTGTGCCTGGAAGGGATATATAGGAATACTTTGTCAGCCACTCAACTAATTCCTGTGTGTGCTATGGCTGTATAGCACAGCCATTCTGAGTTAGTAAAGGCAGACATGCCCTATTTTTCCTGCAGAACCTGCTCATCCCCTAACTCCTCCAAATGCAGAACCTCTGCTTTTCACTTTAGGTCTGATATTTTTAATAAAGGGGACTGACTAAATTGAATGGCAGCCATAGCAATAGGAGGAAAATATGTGGTGTTATGGTGCACACTTTATTTTTCGCACAAATATGCTACAAAGGGTATCTTTACTATTGTCAACAACAAGTGTACATTGTTTACCCCAAAATAAAAAAAGTCCCTAACAAAATAAAAAAAGTAAAACATACTGTATCTCCCCAAAAGTGAACACACCCTGAAACACTAAACTCCAACCATTTTTACCATGCAAAGAATAAAAATGGATGAAATAAAAGGAAAAATTTGCAAGGGAGGAGAAGATCAACAGCTAAACAGTAACCACAAAAACTGCTGCTACGTTGGATCTCTGAACTGTGAACACAGAGGTTGGCTACACAAGAATATGTAACTCACACTCCGACAGTCCAACAGTTACATGAATGTCTATTAATATCTGGCAACTGTCAAACAGCTAGAGAAGGAGATACATACTTTGCATTTTATATATATATATTATATATATATATATATATATATATATATATATATATATATATATATATATATATAGCCTAAAGAAACACTTTTTGGTGCTGAAATCTATTACTTCTGTTTGTGGGGTGCAGCTTTAGCCAGATGGCCCCCTAAAACTGAACTGTTCTCTTTATAGAAGAGATGACAGCATTCAGTCATTCTTTGGTGTAAGACTATAATTATATTTTACTTACACATTTTTCAACTCTTTTTGCAAATTAGGCAAAGTAGTAAATAGAATTTATAGTGAATCATATAAATCATACATCACAAATGTTTGGGCTCCTAAATATATTAATTCTCTGTAGATCAAAAAATAACAAAAAATAACAGATCACATATCTTTCTCATTTAGTAATTGTTTTTAGTAATCACAAATGTAGGAAGCCCTGCATGTGTGACTATATGTATTTAATAAAGTAATGCTTTTTCACCTTAGGCTGTGTTTACTTCAAATACCAAATCGAGTTCTGGGAACATTTTTATTGTTTCTCAATTCCCCTGACCTTAATTGTTTGTTTGAAATGAAAACAGACCAGAGTAAAAATCCTGCCTTAGTAAATCTATGTCTTTTTGCTTTTCATCAACTTTCGCTATATGTTTTGACTGTATGTATTTCTCCTTGCTGTATGTATTTCTCCTTGCAAGTAGGAAAGGAAAGCAGCTTTGTTGCTGAGAGCAAACAAGCCAATCCAGATGTAAATTTTCTTTTGCAGGTTGAAAAATAATATCTAACGCTTCCTTATGTTCTTTTAGTAATGCACACATGTTGCTGTCTTCCTGTATTACCCTGAGGGACAATATACACTCCATGGGGTGGATTTACTAAAAGCAAAGATTTCTTAGATGGGCTGTTGATCCTTGTGGTACTAAAAAATCCCCGTTACTGCATTTGTTAAATCATCTCTTTGTGATGTTAATGTGTTTGCACATGCACCTATATGCACACTGGCTTAAAGCGGTTTTAAACCCATAACCAAAAATGTAATAAATTGGCACTTACCAATCATTAGATGTGGTGGCTGCATTTGTTTTGTTTTTTTTTAGGCTTTTTTCCCTCTGGTTTCACCTGGTGATCTGGCCAATAACACACCTCCTGTATTAGGGTACCTACACTCTGGATGAAGGAACAGCCTTTGGCCAGCAGCACTGCCAGTCTGGAGGGAGGGTAGTATTAGATATTATTATTATTATTATTGTTATTTATATAGCACCAACAGTTTACGCAGCACTGTACAACATGAGGGCAGGTGGTATAGTTACAATATAAGGTAGGAGAAGAACCAAGGAAGAGTACAGTCACGGGGACCAAAGCAGTGGGTTTTTTGAGGAGGAAGGGGTGGTCATCCATATCATGGGTGGCAGGGAGGCCCAGGATTAGGATTACAGAGTAGTGACCAATGACCATTGGTTGTAGCCTTTAGTAAATTGTTTGTGAGTTTTAGGAGAGCAGTTTCTGTGGACTGGTGAGGGGAAAATCCAGACTGAAGGGGATTGAGAAGGTTATTCTCAGTGAGGTGATAGCTAAGTTGGTTGTAGACCAGACATTCAAGGAGCTTGGAGGGAAAGGGGAACAAGGACCAGGAACATAGGTTGTTAATATTGGTGGGATCCAATGGGGGCTTTTTAAGTATGGGGGTGACTAGTGCATGTTTTAGAGAGTTGGTGAAGATGCCAGAAGAGAGGGAGAGATTGAAGATGTAAGTTAAAGAGTGTAGGATATAGCCAGAGGGTGATCATAGTATTATTTGTAAGTAAACAGGGTCCAGGGGCAAGTGTTTAGGTGGGTATTAGAAAATTGTTTAGCAACCTTGTTTATAGTAGCGGACTTGAATGAGCGAAGTATAGAGCGTACCTGTGGTCATGGAGTATTAAGTGGGGGACAGATATCTGTACAGTGGAAATCTCATCACAAATCACATCAATCCTATTTTTGAAGTGATTGGCTATCTCCTGGACATTGAGTATGTGGGGACACTGGAGGACGAAGTAGAGAGTTGAAGGTAGAGAAGAATTGATGAATACTTGATGAGAGGATGTTAAGGAGAGTGATAAAATTAGTCTGCTTGGCAATGTGGAGGTAGGAATTGTATTTTTAGAGAGCAAATTTTTATTGGTTGAAGTCTTTCTGAGACTTGTCTTATGCCACAAGCTCTCAAGAGTGCAGCTACTTTTTTTTAGACTTCTGGTGTCGTCTGTTTACCAAGGTTGTAAGGGTCGGGGCCTAATTCTGTGTGTAGTAAGTGGGGCGAGTGTGTAGATATATGTGTAGAGTGAACTGTAGATATATTAGCAGATTTAGATACACTAACAAATTAAAGCTAACATACAGCTAACACTTCATAAGCAGTTACAACAACAGTTTTCCCTTTTTTATAAATAAAAAAGATGAACATTTTAAGCACCCTGTCAGTGTTAAATGATTTATCTCAACAATCTAACTGCTAAATCTACAGGACAGTTTGGTGGCTGGATCATCAGGTGAAAATAAAACAAAGAAAGCCTAAAAAAGAAAACAAATTTAGCCATGACATCTAAGAATCCGTAAGCGGAAATATAATAAATGTTTGCTTTTTAGTTAAATGTACTGCTTTAATATCACAGGAAGGCAAATTTAGGAAAACCTTGGCACCCACTGCAAAAGTGTAATGCTCGCAGTTTCAAACCTGAAACCCCTTTCTTAGAAAAAGTCATACCTGGAATTTAACGCTAATCTCCAGGCTCCGCTTGTGCTCAACCCCCACCCACCTCTAACACATGCTGGCATTACAAAATATAGTAAAATATCTAAATGCTCTTTTTATTCACCTAAGGCTGCGGTCACCTGATGTTCCAGTCCTAAGTTTTCTCTTTTCTTCTATATACAGGAGGCTTCCTCTGGTGTCCATGTCACTGCTTGCGTAAAATGAACACATCCTTTTGGCTGTCCAGTGGTAAGGTTATCTCAGGATCTAGAGGAGGACTCTGCATTGGTAATCTCAGTGTGATAAAACTGTCAGGGACCAGCCAGCATGGGCACATCTGTACTTCTAAAGAATTGCACTAAACACAGTGCTCATTGATATTCAGGATACCATGTTCTCTACATATGCATGTTGATAAAAACACAGTTATATAAAGCCAATATAATATTATTTTTAATCATACAGCATAATCCATGTGCATGTCATCTGCTTTGTAGTGATGTTACAACATGATATGCACAGGCCTGGATTTCCCAGTAGGCCACCTAGACCATGGCCTGGGGCACCACAGTCACCAAAAGCTAACAAAGTATAATTACCTATCAAAATGCTTCTTCACCTGCCTGGTTATATTACCTGGATTTAGTAACAACAACAGCAGCTGCGCCCTGCCTGCCCAAGCTCCAACCCATGGCATTCAGTCACACTACACTCTTGAATAGTGGGGCATTGCATGCATGCATGCGGGCTGGTGGCAGCTTAGAGACTCATGGTCTGTGACCGCTGCTGTGCTTCATGCACACTACCAAGGAAGAGCCTGATGAGTGAAAATACAGAAGCCACTTTAAAGAATACTGTATTTTGCTCCAACATTTTATATTCACGATATGTGTCTATTGTACCATGTACTTGTGTTAAAAAGTATCCTGTTCTCTTTGTATTGCTTCCTTTGTGTGAAATACCTGGTGTACCTACCAGTTACCCTGCTTTCCTATTTCAAACTGACCACACTGGGCATGGGAGATTGGGAGCACAGGCTGCCTGTCCTCCAATGACCAGACTTTAACTGTCCCCCCCAGCCACTGTATAGCTCCCTAAACTGAGAACTGAGATTATATGATCACTTCTAAAAAAAAAAAATAAAAAAAATTGGGTGTATATATTAAACTGAAAGGGTTGTTTGCAAGTTAAGGGGTCATATATACTTTAAGTCTGCACATTCTTCACTGACCACAAATGTAAGGGGCAGTTCACCAGTGACCACCAAGTTGGTGTATCTTAATGAAAAAACATATACACCACCAAGTTGAAGATTACTTTAAAGTACCCCCTTTTATTGGTGTTTAGTGACATACTCTCACTTACAATGATGGTAAGTGGCAAGATGTTCCTCTATGTAGGTGACTCCAATTTAAGAGGACACTTTATCACTGGCCACCAAAGGGGGCTTTTATAACAGGAGAGATTGCTTCAGTCTGTTTGCCATGCTGTGCTATACATTAAGTGCTTCATCCTGCTATACATTCTGCTGTGCGCTACATGTTTTTAAACAATGCACTCTATTTAGGTCATTAATAGCTTATTAAAAAAAGCAATACTGACAGCAACAAAGATGTGCTAACAACAATCATTAACAGAATCCAATCTCTTGATTGTGACTAAAGTAATCTAAAATCTGACTGTTTTCTATGGATTACACAGTTTGTGTATTACTATTCAATGTTCTTTCTCCAAATACACCTGAAAATGTAGCCCCATTGTACTGTACATGGTATATAGCCACTTATATTATACAAAATTTTACCTCATAAACATCCCCATATTTTTATTTAGCTGTATTTTACTATGTTACCCTTTACTATACAAGCAGGAGCAACATGCATACACAATTGGCCAATCTTTGCAGTAAAGAACACATGCAGAACTTCATAAATGCTTAAACAATTGCCATGGTTGTGCATCCTGTAATGGAATTGTCTATACAATATATGTTCATCTTTAATGTGGTAAGTCATTAGTATTAGATTCAGGTATACGTTGTTACTTGAAGGCTGACAATCAGTAGCCTGACATCACCCACTCTCTCCCATCTCCTGAGAATGCATACCAGTTTAAAATATTCTAGTCAGAGTCTAGTCATTAAAGTGTAACTTCACTCTCTAAATTACCATTACCAATTTTTAATCTTTATGCTGCTGGCATTAGTAAATATATAGAAAGGAATATTATATTTACTTGTTTTACACTTTTTTTTACATTTCTGTGTTACTTCCTGGTTTCTGGCATCGGCAATGATGTCATACATCCCAGGAGTCTTCAGGGGAGGAGGAGGAGCTTTATAAACTAAACACATCCTCCTGTCTGAATACCTGAGCCAAGAGAAGATGGATTCCAGGAAGTAAATGCTACATAAATCACCTGCCCTTACTTAAGATGGCCACAGCTAGAAATGCTAGGACCATGTTTTTAAAAGTGATTTCCCTGAAAAATAAAGCATGGAGACATAGATGGATGGGAGAGTTTGCTTTGAATATTAAAAATATGAAAATCATAATTGGTAGAGAAAGGATACCTGATAGCTTATAACAGGCAGCCCAATGGAGAAGTCCAGTGGGCCTTGGCCCACAAATAGAACATGCTGCACCCAAACAAGCTCCCATGACGCAGTGTTTGAGTAGGACATCTAACCTAAATGACATTTCAAGAGAATTTTAGTCTGTGACCAGAACACACCAGGAGAGTCTAGCAAAAATCTTGAACTGAAAGACAGCAGGCCAAGAGGCTGCTAACTGTTTTTATGGCTCGTGTTGCTGAATCGTACAGAATAGACCTTTGTGTGGGAAAATTCTGTTACTTTAGTTTCAGCCATAAACTTGGGCAGGAAGCCCTGAAACCTGCACTTGTGATATGACTTCTGCCGTAAAAATGCTCTACTATACTGCAGGTATAGCATAAGTCTATAAGCAGGAAGCTATTTCTTGCCTTAAATTCAAACTACAGCTATTTTGTTTTTAGGGTCAGGGTGGAAAAGAGTTAAAATCAAATGTCTCTTGGATTTTTTATTCTGCAGATTTTTTCTCACTTCCTGTTCCTGTGACACTCATATTAAAATGGGGCAAGATGGCATATACAGCAATAAAAAAGTATCAGAAGGGAGACAGCAATAAAAAAATTCACATCTTCAGGTTCTTTCCATACAGTGTATAAACATGCAGTAGATGCTGATAGAGTGTGCATTGACAAAACAATGGAACAATTGTAATCAAACTCAGTGAAAGATAAACATCACTAACCCACTGAAATGCTTGCCAAGAGCTTGTATTATAACATTTCAGGGCCACAGAAGGTACCCTTCATCAGGAAGGAGCTTGTATTATAACATTTCAGGGCCACAGAAGGTACCCTTCATCAGGAAGGAGCTTGTATTATAACATTTCAGGGCCACAGAAGGTACCCTTCATCAGGCCTTGAAAAGTTGAAATACAGGTTAAAAATATATGCTTCTTATGAACATTCTGCTGTGCTGGTAAAACTGACAAAGGGGGTTATTTACGAAAGGCAAATCCACTTTGTACTACAAGTACACTTGAAAGTGCACTGAAAGTGCACTTGGAAGTGCAGTCGCTCTAAATCTAAGGGGTAGATCTGAAATGAGGGGAACCTCTGCTGATTTTATCATCCAATCATGTGCAAGCTAAAATGCTGTTTTTTATTTTCCTTGCATGTCCCCCTCGGATCTACAGCGACTTTACTTCCAAGTGCACTTTAAAGTGCACTTGCAGTGCAAAGTGGATTTTGCTTTAGTAAATAACCCCCAAGAACCCTTCCCTGTTTTATCCTAAACAAAAAAAAAGTTGTATCCCACACTGGATTTTCACTAGATAACAGCTTTCTTTTGCTCTCTTGGGGGTTGATTTACTAAAGGCAAATCGACTATGCACTTTGCAAAGTGCAGTTGGACTCTGCAAGTGCAGTTGCTCCGGAGCTTAGTAAATGAGCAGAAGCTCTTCTGACTTCCATCATCCAACCATGTGCAAGAAAAAATAAAGTGTTTTTTTATTTTCCTTGTATGTTATTGGGTATTTTTTTGCAAAGTGCAGTTTTACCTTATTTACTCTAGTAAAATAATAGCTCTAGTGCAACTGCACCTTGCAAAGTTCACAGTCTATTTGCCTTTAGTAAATCAACCCCTTTGAGATGTTCTCTCCCTTGTTCTGGTGATACACTGTTCTTGAGAAAAAAAGTGAAGGTAAATCCCCCCAATGGGTCTACAGGCAGTAGTAAAAACTGATAGAGGTTCCAATATAACTTACAATGCTGTTGTTGGGGTAGGATCTAAGAAAATATTTCCAAAAAGAGGCCTCAGAAAGACACCCTTCATCACTATCCAATACAAAAGAGTTATGTCACGAGTTATAACTTATATAAGACCTCTTCTCAACAAAATAAATGCGGCACTAAATCAATTTAGATGCAATGGGGGTTATTTACGAAAGGCAAATCCACTTTGCCTTACAAGTGCAAGCTACAACTGCAATGTGCACTTGAAATTGCACTGAAAGTGCACTTGGAAGTGCAATCGCTGTAGATCTGAGGGGGACATGCAAGGAAAATAAAAAAACAGCATTTTAGCTTGCACATGATTGGATGATAAAATCAGCAGAGCTTCCCCTCATTTCAGATCTACCCCTCAGATTTACAACGACTGCACTTCCAAGTGCACTTTCAGTGCCTTTCATAAATAACCCCCTATGTTTTTTGAATACTTCAGGATACAAACTATTCATAAAACCAATACTTAGTTGTTTTCAGTGTCCAGGCATTTCACAGCATTAAAAGCTTTCGACTATGTAAGGCTTGCTGTAACAGTATTTAAGATTTACGTAAAAAAAAACAAAAAAAAAAAACTCTGATATTCCATTGTTGATTATTTGGCAGCACACTATGAATCAAGTAAAAGAGATTTCACCAGTGATTTGGTTTGCTCTACCACATTGTGATCCTGGTTTATATGTCACTAATAAGGTTAACTTTGGAGATATGACCAAAGTTCTATGAAATACATATCAACATTAGTAAATAATCTCTGCATCATACTAGCTTGTGAGCCTGCTTCTATTACATTAGCATATAGCAATGCTGAGATTCACAGAAAGACAATATTTACCTTAGGTCACTATTAATTCACAACAGGCTGTCATTTACTACCATAGGTTGCCACTAGTCCATTTGGATTAGAAAATAACTGTTCACACCGCTATTGCTATCTCTGGTATCGAGCTAGACTTAAGAGGATTACATGTAATACTATTGTTTCCTTACACCGCATTCATAAAAACCTGAACCTTTTTTATTTTCCTAAAGGAAGTCCCACTGCTATCACATGGCTTAACAATGTGTGAATGTAGGCCCAAACTGCCCTGAATCTGTTAATGTCAAGAAAGAAAGCCATTTGCTTGCATGCCTTTATAAGCTAACTCTATATGTCAACATATAAATAACCTGAACATTTTCCAAATATCCCCTAAAGTGCATATTCTTATGCAAATTACATATTGGCCACTATTTATTACAACTTAAAACAACGCAACATAGATTGATTAAAGGCATACTAACAGTAATGATTATATCAATAATAGCAACAACAACAATGAAAAGTAGTCTGCGTGGCACACTTTTTATCAATATACTGTCTTGTACTGTTATAGATGGCTCTAAATAACAGCATAAGAACCACAAATGAACCCATTACAAATTTGCACTTATATCCAGAAAAGCTATTTTTTATCATGCTGAATAATATGAATTTACCTGTAGTATGCAAGGTAGTAAACAGCATTTGAAAAGCTGAGTAAGTAACATTTATGCATGATGTTTTTCTATTACCCTAACACTGCAGTAAATGCTGACAAAACTATAGAGCCTGCCTCAAACTACATGATATATTGATCCCAAAAATGAATAAAACAATTTAAATAAATTGCACTGAAACATTACTTTAAGCTCCTGTGGGTTAGCCAAATATGGTCTCTCTGTAGAATCCTCATAACAATAGCATGTGATAAGAAATCACTAAAAAAGTTATATATATATATCTATATAGATATCTATAGATATCTATATAGATATAGATATCTATAGATATCTATATAGATATCTATAGATATATATATATATGTAAAGAGAGAGAGAGAGATTTATATATATCACATAACCTGTTAGGCTCAATATGAGATTTCTATCTCTGGAAAAATAGGGAGGTAAGGATCCTAAAGGGCCTATAATGTGTCAGTGAATGACTATGACACTGCCTAGAAAATGCTCCTAATAACCTAGTGAAGCGGTATGTCCTGTGCTTTCTGCAATATATCTTATGCGTGCTATGTGGATAGAAAATGATTGTGTCTTCAGCTGACAGTACTCATTTTGGCAGGATGCTGATACCATTACTGTATGTGTACAATTTAGAAAATTGTCATCCCTAGATGTGAATACACCATGCATAGAGATACACAGATGCACAGAGAAATGTTAGAAATTTGCAATAGTGGGTGTCAAAATGATATTCCACTATATGAACTTATATTCAGTGTTAATATTACAATTAGTAGATTGTTGATATTACATCCTGCAGAACAAAGCAATGTCTAAACTGAATTATATAATATCACCAGTACTCACCAGTCTTTTTTTTCCTAATACAGTGCTTTAGTTGTTGTTATTAAGTACTTTCTATCTTGGAAACTGTACTGAAGCAAGCTTAGTTAACCCACATTAAATCTTGATAACGTAATAATGACTCTTTTTAAGGGATAATAATTTTAATTCCCCTATCTCTCGCTATAAAGATGGTATACAGCTAATCCGGTTTGCCCTTTCAATTAAACATATCCAGCATGTTCTATTTATTCACCACCTGAATGGGCCATTAAAATTCTTGGCCGGTAAGAGTTGTATGCTATTCGCTGTTGTTTTTAAATTCCATTAAATCCAAATAGTCTTTATCACCCCATGACCACTGTGACTTCAATCAGCCAATTTAATTACCTTACAAAATTGTCAGTAGAAAAAGCAAAGAAAAACAGGAAGGGATGTGACGTTATCAAATTGAAATCTTTCTCTCTGGTGTTTAATCTGGACCAGTCAATAAAAATGCTCCTCAACTCTTCCCTTCAAGGGATATTCAACCTCACGTTCTACCAAGGTGTTTTCATGTGCTTGAAAGTTCTTGAGCTGGTGAACACCAAGTTTCCCTTTGGCTCATTTATCAATGATTCCTGATATGATATAACCTTGATGGAACTGATGGACAGTAGCTTGTATGAGGAAAGAGATAGGACTGCAGAATGTGTGAATTTTTCAAGCTGTGACAAAAAGAGTAATTGTTTGAGATATATATTTAAAATATGTCTATATAACACCATTCAGTGGCTATCAGCACAGCACGTTAATGTCATAGTTGTCCCATAGCATTGTGATTGTGAACACCTTTTACAATGGTTCATCATAAATGCAATATGTTCAATATGTTCAATTTTAAGTCTAGTCTCTTAAACAATTTAAAAACCACAGGACCAAACGATCACCATTATTCTTTTTTATCTCTGTAATCAGCCCTAGATGCATATCCCTGAGAAAATAAAAGCATAGTGCAACACTATAATTTACAGGTATAATACATTTAACAATGCTTTCACTAGAATTAGGTGTATAGATGTACCATAAGTTTAACTTTTAAAAAGTTTACGTTTGCATACGGGTAATGTAAATATGTGACATTAGTAAAAAAAATAATCTTAAAAACAAATGTAATATTACCATTCATTAGCCTCATAATTATATGGATATTCCACCAGACTTGTTAGTGAGGGGTAAAATTACTAAAACAGAACAAGGTAACCCATGCCAGTTATTTTTCTTTGCCATCCCCGACAAATGAATCACATTTTGTGATTTTGTTGGCTTGTATGCCTCGCTGACACAACACTACAGACAGATAAGCACAGGCAATGTTCTAAACCTATGACTAAGAGCATATGCGGGGATAAATGTGGAATACTGGATTAATAACTGGGGAGAATATAATGAGTAAAACAGGTTGCCTAGCAGTGAGACTTGTATTCATTCAATGAAATGTGGACAGACGTTGCTGTGCATTTCTAACTGATGGCATGACACACATGATATGCCATTAATCCTACAATGTATATATCTAAATATATATATATATATATATATATATATATATATATATATATATATATATATATATATATATATATATATATTTATACTGTAACACAAGGATGTATAATTTGGAAGTGACATTTTATGAATTTGGATCACATTCCCATTAGAGTATGATAAAAGCTGGATTCCTGACTCTATAGTAGGTAAGCAGAGAGGGGTTATGAGGGTGTCAGTAGGCAGTACAGTTGCATTGTTGCTTTGCATAGAACGTCAAAGCACAGCGATTGTTTAAAGACTTGCTTGTTGCCATAGTGCTGCAGGCAAAGGCAGAAAATCAGCGGCTAGTTGTCCCTTGAAGACTCTCTTCAGACAACTCTTGACCTCAACCGAGCAGAAGGGAACATGAGGATTGCTCGTACTATTGTTATTAATATTGTCTAATGTTGTGTAAAAAGCTGGACAAAAGAATGAAAAGAATGCTCCATTGTCTCTGGAAAAGGGACTGATGTGGGAAAACATGTTACTATGAAGACTGAGTTACATCCGCAAGCCAGCTGTCACGGTCAAATAACGAGGCGATGGCAAAGGGAAATATTCTGTAAAACGCCCAGTGCTTGCAGAGTATTAAACATTCCCCAGTGTGGTGGTAGGCAAGGGTCATCATCATCATCATCATCACTCCTATTCACGTTGTAGCCCAGGCACTGTATACAAGTCAGCCGCACACTCTTCAGACATATCCATGGATAGTGCTCTATAAGGTGGCTTCCAGTAATGACGAGTGACAATGAGGAGTTGATGTACAAGTAACATTACTTCATATTGCTATGTTACTTGACAGCACGATTACTTATGTTATATATGATTTATAGGAGACAATGGCTTTTTTCCCACATTTCCCAATCAGTTAAACAGCTGTAGTTGGAAGTTGAAGGAGTAGACACATATGCTGTAGCTAGCAAGTGATTGCTTTAATGGATGAGTGACATTGTGTCATGCCATCATTACAAAAACATATTTAACCAGTGCATTGCTTCTATTGTGATACACTGGTTCTGTTCATACTGTGCAGAGCCATTCACACAGGGCTATACAGACATGTGTCTGTGCTTCCAAAGAAACCAGTCTTCGTAGAGACAGTTTCTATGAGCAACGTGCCTCAAGCATCACCTTATAAGCAGATGAAGGCAAAGGAGAAGGCCACTATAAACACAAAACATTAGCAGATCAATGTGTTCTGCAAGACCTGGGCATTTCATTTATCAATCATTTATTATAGGTGCCACTTAACCATCATTAAGTGACCATGAACAATGAAGCACTAGACACACGCAACCTCACCCCCCCAAAAAAAACTTCCTTTTGCATTATATGGACCTGATAGGTCTACATTTCAAAATTCAGGAATAACTAGATTAGGATTGCCACCTCATCCCTTTAAATCCGAAAATATATGAATTACACAGGTTCTGAGGCTAATTTAATGCAGATAAGGCACCAAGTGAGTTTAATTACCACCTTAATCAGACACAGAACCTGTGTAATTAATATGTGTTTGGGTTTAAGGGGATGAGGTGGCAACCCTAAACTAGAACCAGTTTGTACCATTGAAAAGGAAGCTAAGCGTTGGCTTTAACAAGATGCCCTTCCCATAAGTGCTTTTTTTTTTCATCAGCACCTGTTTGATGGCATAGCCCTGCCTAGTTCTACTTGGATAAAGTTTTCTCAGACTTTTAAAGAAAATGGATTGGCTAGCAGGATAGACCCTTAACTGAGAATGCCAAAGATAGATGCACTTTAACACACAGCTGCCTGATTGTTTCTTAATGATGAGAAACAGGCTCACTATGGGCAGAAGTATAGGCTCAAGCATGGTGTCTCTTTCTCCAACTATAAGGTTGTGACATTTCTCATCCCACAAGTCTTGATAAGTTCATAGCGCTTAGTAAATTTTGCCTATGACTACTTATTATAAGAGATCATTAAAACAAAATAAAAGGCTGTTGATGTAGTCTGGTCCCAATAAACAAAATACTGGGAAAAGAAAACTGCTTGCAGGGCTTTGAAAGAAATACTATTGTTGACATTTTTATGTGGCTGCTGACTAGCAACTCCCCTTTAGACATTCAATACACAGTTGCTTGTAAAAAAAAAAAAAAAAAAAAAAAAAAAAAACACAGGAAAGGGATGACTAACATGCTACATAAGACACACAGCTTAAATGAATGGTGCTAAAGCTACAATGACACATTCCTATTATATATCCATCATTATCACACTGCTGTTCCATCCAATGGACTGCAGTGACAATAATCCATTTCTGCAGGCACAGTAGATGTAGGAGAGTGTGTGTTTTTTCCCTATCACAGGGACCTGGCTACACACAATAAGCCCACCTCAGACATGGAGCTTCCTTGCCATGGCAAAGTAAAAAAAAAAAAAAAAAAAGCAAATCTCTTACCGAATCGCAAAACGTGTGTTGTCCCTTGAGTATAGCCAATCCAAAACAAGCAAGCGGCCAATGTTAGGTGGCACCTGAAGAACGGATGAGTTAGAAAAAGGCAAATATTCTTCATGGTTCCAGCGTACATCCGCACGTTTTCTTTTTTCTATATGTTTTCCCCCCCTTCAGCCTCTATCTAGAGCGTTGAGCTTTCCTCCAGGCGAAGGTAGAAGAATGAGAAGGACACACAGACTTGGGTGATGGCCCTCAGACAACGATCACGGCATGGTCACACAGACAACAGCGAGGAGGGATCCGCTTCCCAAACCCATTAGCAATCCCTGCATGTTCTTCATTCACTGCGCCAAGAAGCAACCTTCAACTGCAAGGAATGGTGGGACATCCATGTTAGTCAGAGGGGGGAGAATCCTTGAGAAATCCAAACGCCTATGTCCATCCCGGTGAGCCTGGAAGGGATGGAAGAAGAGGGAGGGAGGGAGGGAAAGGCAATCAATAGATAATCCAGCTCGGAACAGGAAAAAAAAAATCGCTGAGCTATAGTATCAGAGGGGCGAAGTCTGTGTGTAGAAGCGATTTAGTGATGGGAAAAGTGCTTTGCTGCTCTCCCTTTCTGCTGCACTGCTGCACAGCTTCTGACGTGCAGCCAAGATTAAGTGAGAGAAATTGAGATCGCTTCTCTCTCTTCTTCCTCTTTTTTTTTTTTTTTAAGGCTGCCAGCCAGCCAGCGTTCAGCAACGGATCTGATTTCCCCCGTGCTGCATGCTTTTCAGTCGTGCCCGACAACCACGGGGGCTGCTGGCGATCAGCCCCCTATGGATGATCAATACGTGCTGATCGCTAGGTGACTGTGGCTGCTGCTGCTGCTGATGGTGCTGGAAATCAGGAACTTTGAGATGTGTCGGTTCCAAGGTTCCAGCTTATCACTGGCTTTAACTCTTTCCTGGGAGAAGCCATGCTACTCCATGCTAAACGCTTCTGGCATCATTTCCATACACACTGGCTTAAAAAAAAAAAACGCTGCTTCTACAGGAGTTTTGTGTTCTGCCTGTAGAAGCAGCTCAATGTTATCCTATGGGGTTGATTTACTAAAGACTGTGCACTTTTGAAAGTGCAATTGCACTCTGCAAGTACAGTTGCTACAGGGCTTGGTAAATGAGGGAGAGCTCTGCTGACTTCCATCATCCAATTATGCGCAAATTTAACGTTTTTTTGTTTTAATTTAATTAAATTTAATTAACGTTTTTTTGTTTTAATTTACCTTGCACGTGATTGGGTATTCTTTGTAAAGTGCAGCCTTCCTCATTTACTAAGCTCTGGAGCAACTGCACTTGCAGAGTGCAACTGCACTTTCAGGCTGGGTTCACACCACCGACGGATGCGGCTCGCAGCAGGGGTCCGGTGCGTCCATGTTCTCATGGACGAATTTTCAGGGACGAATCAGGGCTGAATTTTTGCCTGAATTCGGCCCCAAAATGGAGCCAGCATTCCTGTGCAAGCCGCAATGGAGATATGTGAACCGGCTCCATAGAGAGCCTGTCACAATCTCCTTTCATGCGAATTGGATGCGGAATTGGATGCGGAGAAAGCCGCATCCAATTCGCATAGGTGTGACCCCAGCCTCAAAAGTGCAGTTTATTTGCCTTTAGTAAATCAACCCCTATGTGTCCACACTTTAAGATGATTACAGGCATATTTGGAGCTCAATGTTTAGAGGCAGGAAAAAAAATCCTTCTGGTTTGTGTTTCTGATTGGAGCTTACTGGCAGAAAAAACGTAAAACTCGTCTAAACTTTGTACAAAAATAAACATTCTATATGAGCGTTTTTTTTCTGCCAAGTGAACTGGAGTTTTTTAAGCCCAGTGCGCATGGCATCAGTGGAAAACGAGTAGCATTTTGCAAGCGATATAAACTTTAACCCAGTGTTTCTCAACCTTTTTTCAGTCAAGGCACCCTTTAAAATTATGGACAATTTCAAGACACCCTCTAAAATGATGGACAGTCTCAAGCACCCTCTAAATTTATGGACAATCCCAAGGCACCCTCTAAAATTATGGACAATCTCAAGGCACCCTCTAAAATTATGGACAATCTCAAGGCACCCTCTAAAATTATGGAAAATTCCAAGGCACCCTCTAAAATTATGGAAAATTCCAAGGCACCCTCTAAAACTATGGACAGTCTCAAGGCACCCTCTAAAACTACGAACAGTCTCAAGGCAGCCTCTAAAAATATGGAAAGTCTCAAGGCACCCTTTAAAATGATGGACAGTCTCAAGGCACCCTTTAAAATTACGGACAGCCTTAAGGCACCCTCTAAATTTATAGACAATCTGAAGGCACCCTCTAAAATTATGGACAATCCCAAGGCACCCTCTAAAATGATGGACAGTCTCAAGCACCCTCTAAATCTATAGACAATCTCAAGGCACCCTCTAAAATGATGGACAATCTGCACATTTTAAAATTATGGGCAATATCAAGGCACCCTCTAAAATGATGGACAGTCTCAAGGCACCCTCTAAATCTATAAACAATTTTAAGGCACCCTCTAAAATATTGGACAGTCTCAAGGCACACTTTAAAATTATGGACAGTCTCAAGGCACCCTCTGAAATTATGGACAGTCTCAAGGCAGCCTCCAAAATATGGACAATCTTAAGGCACCCTCTAAAATTATGGACAATCTCAAGGAACCCTCTAAAATTATGGACAGTCTCAAGGCACCCCCATTCTAAAATGTAAAAAATGATTCTAGTACATCAACAGCCACACACGTAAGGCACCGAGCCTTAGAGGTGATTTATTCTTCCAAATCCAATACACTTTTTCACGCTGGCTGTGACTAGTATTCTATTGTTTCTCTTCTCCCTCAGTTTTTCTTCATCACTCAGCTAATGTGACCCCAGCGCTGACAGAGAGGGGCAGGGTAGGGTCATTGATAAGACACCGGCGGCTAGAAGGTCCTTTTGGTGCACTATAAAAACCTGTGGCTTTGTGTAACTAAAAGGCAGGCTTAATCCCTCTGCTGGCTTGTATACAATTTTGGGGTCATTTTTTGGCATTTGCCAAGTCACCCCTGAAGATACATCAAGGCACTCCAGAGTGCCTGGCCACTCTGGTTGAAAAAGGCTGCTTTAACTCACTGTCATGTGTTACACTTACACTTTGTACCTTAAGAAAAAAGAACTGACATGGGGATTAACATTGGAACACAGCTAATGCAGCAATTGCCTTTATTATGTGTGCAAATTGCCCTTCCTCTTAGTAAAGAGCGACTGATGGGGATGGGAAAGTGGGATTTAACTTTGAAATGCCTCCTACAGCATGTCACATAACAATACTAATACTGGAAAAGGTTACTCCATCCAATCATAGAAGTGATGATCATTTATATTATGGAATTGTGTTTGTTATTTTCCAAATAAAATGATATTTTCAGAAAAAAGGCTGTGTTTTGTGAAATATGGATTGCTCTATAGGTTTCCAAAATGAATCAGAATATATTTACTGAAGACAAATAGTTTGTCGATATCAATAGCCCATTCTGAAATTATTCAGCATCATTGCCCTTCCAAATGGAGGCATAAATGCAGTGTCAAAATAAGTATCACAAATGGCTGGGGCTGATATCTGGAGGGCAATTGTGTGAAATGCTGTGGCTGGAGCAGACTCTCTATGAGAATAGCTTATACAAAAAATCAAGGAGCTAGCGACTCCTTCAGTTCGTATATACATGCATAGATCTTTTTTTTTTTTTTTTTTTTTTAAACACACAGCTGACACTTTCAAATTAAAAATGCTAAGCTATGTTATTTACCCCTAGATGCTAACATAGAATGATTGGCTTTAAAGATGTGCTAAGAGCCTAGCCAGGGTTTAGAAGAAAAGCCATGTTAAAAAGTAGGTGCAGAGCTCTTGTTGATTAATAGCACCAGGCACGTGTAGTAAACACCAGCAGAGCAATATTACTGTCATGGAGATCAAATGCAAGTAGAATATTATCCCCTACTGTATGTGTTCGGGCTCTCAGTTTTGCCTAAATATAGCCACTTCAATTTAGTATTCCAGTAGTGCCTACCCGAGAGTGCATGCATCGTCGGAAAACATCTTATAATAAAGCTTGTCACAGTATCCCCCAGAGGACAATGCATATTCACTTGAAAGGCAGCTGGTCTAAAATCTGGTTATCTGGCCATATTGTAGAAGTACACATTGGCTGGTCATTTAAGAGACAGATTGTCGCTGACCATATTGACAATGATGTGCTGTATTATTGACGAGGAATATGGGGCAGCAGTTATTGACTGGGGTGTTTCAGCACCAAAGGATTGTGCCATAATAATGCCTGGTTTAAACGTCTTGTACTGCTGGTGAGGGATATAGGGCAGCAGTTATTGAATACAACGTTAAAGGACTAAGATCAGAACCACAATAATGCCTAATTTAATACCTTGCAGTACTGATGACGAATATGGGACATAACAGAACAGCTGTTATTGAGTAGGGGGTTTAAGGACTAAGATCAATTCAGTACCATTAGTACTTGATTTAACACCTTGTAGTACTGATCAAGAATATGGGGGAGCAGTGTGTAGGATGTTTATGCACCAAGGGTAATACCACACTAGTACCTGATTTAACACCTTGCAGTACTGATGAGCAATGTGGGGCAAAAGTTGCTGCGTAAAGGATGCTCCAGCACAAAGTGCAATATCACACTAGAACATGATTTAACGCCTTGCGGTACTGGAGAGGAAAATGAGGGAGCAGACAGTGTGTAGAATTTTTTTGCACCATGGACAACACCACACTAGTAACTGATGTAAGGCCCTGCAGTACTGATCAGGAATGTGGGGCAGAAGTTGCTGTGTAAAGGAGGTTCCAGCACCAAGCACAGTACCACACTAGTATTTGATGTAATGCCTTGCAGTACTGGTGAGGAATATGGGGGAGCAGGCAGTGTTAATGATGTTTCTGTACTAAGGGCAGTACCATAGTACCTGGTTTAAGGCCTTGCAGTACTGATAGGGGAGCGGTGTGTAGGATGTTTCTGCATTATGGGCAACACCACTAGTACCTGATTTAAGGCTCTGCAGTACAATCAGCAGAATGGGGCAGAAGTTGCTGTGTGTAAAGGATGTTCCAGCACCAAGAACAGTTACACACGTGTACCTGATTTAACGCCTTGCAGTACTGGTGAGGAATATGGGGAAGCAGACAGTGATTAGGATGTTTCTGCGCTAAGGGTAGTGCCACACTAGTACTTGGTTTAACTATTGCAGTACTGGTATCATTAGTATCTGATCTGACCTGCATTGTAGTACTGAAGAGGAATAATGTTCCTGCTGTTATTGTGTATCATTATTCAGCACTAAGGAAGGTAGCATTGTTGGCTTCTTGCAATATTAATGGGAGACATAGAACGGTTCAGCACCTGGGACAGCACAGTGCTAGGAGATAATGTGACTCCTTGTAGTACTGATGAGAAATATGGGACTGTTGCTGTGTTGTCCTATTTCAGCACCAAGGGAAGTAACATGATTTGTCTACTTTGTATTCATGGGGTTATGGACAGAGTATGGTGCTAGGAAATACTTTGACTGCTAGTAGTACTGATGATAAATATGGGACTGTTGCTGTGTTGTCCTATTTCAGCACCAAGGGAAGTAACATGATTTGGCTGCTTGTAGTACTGATGGGGTTATGGACAGAGTATGGTGCTAGGACATAATTTGACTCCTTGTAGTACTGATGACAAATATGGGACTGTTGTTGCTGTTTTATCCTATTTCAGCACCAAGGGAAGTAACTAAATTTTGCTGCTTGTAGTACTGATGGTGTTAAGAACAGAGTATGGCGCTAGGACATAATTTGACCCCTTGTATTAATGATGACAACTATAGGACTGTTGTTACTGTGTTGTGCTTTTTCAGCACCAAGGGAAGTAACATGATTTGGCTGCTTGTAGTACTGATGGGTTTATGGACAGTGTATAGTGCTAGGACATAATGTGACTTCTTGTAGTACTTATGACACATATGGGACTACTGTTACTATGTTGTCCTATTTCAGCACCAAGGGAAGTAACATGATTTGGCTGCTTGTTGTACTGATGGGGTTATGGACAGAGTATGGTGCTAGGACCTAATTTGACTGCTTGTAGCGCTGATAACAAATATGGGACTGTTGTTACTGTGTTGTCCTATTTGGGCACCAAGATAAGTAACATGATTTGGCTACTGGTAGTACTGATGGCGTTATGGACAGAGTATGGTGTTAGGACATAATTTGACTCCTTGTGGTACTGATGAGAAAAATGGAACTGCTGCTATTATTTATCACGTTTCAGCACCAGGGAGAGTAACATGACTTGGCCGCTTGCAGTATGAATAAGGGACATGGGGCAGTAGGTATTTATTACTTTTCAGCACCAAAGAGTACAGTGCTGGGACATAATAGGACTCCTTGTAATACTGATGAGGAAAATAGGACTACTGTTTTTTATCACGTTTCAGGATCACAGAAAATACCCTAATGGTACTGATAAGATATATAAGACTATAGTTATTGTGTGTGCCATTTCAGCACCAAGGACAGTACAGTTGTAGCATATGATTTGACGGGTATTGGTACTGCTGTAATTGTGTGTAGTTTCAGCACCTTGGAGAGCAACGTACTAGTAAATGATCTGACTTAAGAGTCATGCTTGCAGGTTATATCTGTGGATCCAATCACCTCCACTACTAGATCTCCCGCACCCCTAGGGTTCAGATCCAAACTCCATTGCTACATATTATAGACTGTTTCTAAAACTACACTGATAGCAGCACTCTTTTTTCTGTGTGTAGGCCTGCAGCAATGCACTTAGATCCTGCACCTCGCACCGAAACAATTGAAAAGGGACACTTTGCACCATATGTTTACCTCAACAAAACCCACTGAACACCAGCCTGGAACTTATCTGACATGTACTGACGTGCGTTAGGTTGATTTATTACACCACAGAACTGAAGGCGCTGCTTTGAGAATAGCAAAAAATGTGTTTTCCTTTGCATTGCAGCAAGCTTATCTCAGAATTGATATGCTATATTGTGAGAAGGTATCTTTTATTACCTTGGCTTCCAAATGTGAAATATATTTTGAGAGGGAGTGTTGCTGATGTGCTTAGAGAGGGCCTATGTATTTAAATATCTCAGCTCAGGGAACTACAGGCTTGGGATCGCTGTAAAATCAATAAACAGACTATTCGGTTGAATTTTTGTCCAAGCCTGTTAATGTCATAGTCAAACGTTTTGAAGTTTGTATCATTCTTTTAAATGTATACCTACATAATAGCCAAGTTTTTGCGTGTCTGAAAATGCTTCAGCTGCATATAGGTTAGACTTAATTATGAAATCAAAGTTTTGTGGCTTTATGTGCTGATGTTATTTTTCAGATGTCCTTTGAGGATTATTAAAGACCTTGCTTCTCATGCTGATATAAGGTTAAACTGGTATATTTTTTTCCAGCAATAAATGGCAAGTACTAGAGACCTTACCAGCAATAAAATGATAAATTGCACTTTCTAACAAGGCACGCAGCAATGAACACTGCAGTGATACACAAAACCAATACGAATTTATACTGTTCTCTGGTCTCAATCTCATTACAATTAACACAAATATAAATGGATGCTATATATATTATTGCAATGTGTGTATATATAACTAAGGTTTATTGGATAAGCCTAAAATCGTATTAGCAGTTTTTTTAGGCTGGTAAGGGTAATGATCTTCAAAGGTGAATTATACTATGTTTAAAGAAAGAGGTAATTTAAATGTAAAAATGAGCATATTACTGGGTTAAAGTTGTATTGTTTATTATTATATATCTGCATTCTGCATGAGAGCAGCAATATTTGTCTAGCCTGGCCTGACTGAATGCAAATGTTTTTGTGCAGTCTCAAGTCATGTGAAACACCAACAAAGCTCTTGGTAGCCAACTATTCATATGTTCCTTGTGTTTAGGCTTTAGATCAGTAAAAAATAAATAAATAAATAAAAAAGCATAGCAGGTACCATAAGGTGTCTGCAGTTATCTTCCCTAGGTTCTACCCCTCCCCCATCTGCAACTGAAGAAACAGCTTTTCTGGGTACAGGGTACATGTGTGCACATAGGCTCCTAATTTAACCAGTCGACAGGCCTCAGCACTGTCATGTAAGTGTTGGGGAAAGCATGTGAGAGTATCAACTTTCAGAAAGATGGCCCTTGCAAAGAATTTTTAGGGGCACTAGCAGGTGATTGATATAGGGAAACATTTCAATGATGACAACATGTACAATATGGGGTCCATTGCTTTGATTGCCTCTTAGTTTGCCTAAGCGGTAGCTTAAATAGTTAAAATAACGGATTAAAAAAAAAATACTATTATACTTGGGGATTTATTTCGTATTAATGCATTTAGTAGCAATTTCTGCCTCCTGCATGTCCCTCTGTATAGTCTTATTTATAAAACCCTTGCAATGAATATATTTTTGTTTCTATGTACTGTATATTATAAAGACTGTACTTCCTCCTCCATTCTTTGTATAAGATATCATACAGCACTTCATAATGAAGACAAATCATTACCTGACTCAGCATTGCAAACACCTGAACCAAGCGCAAATCTTAAAACCCCAGGAACACAACATTTGTCAGTGTTCAGCATTGTTGTGCTTGTGTTTATGAATGCATTTCAAGGTATTTTTTTTAACCACTGAATCTCATTAAGTTTCCATCATTTGCTCTGTTCTTTATCTAATTACAGTACTGATTTTTCCTGATTCCTGAGTGTCAAAATTGAAGATATCTGATGTTGCAGTAATCAACATTGGGTATGGCAGATAATGAAGAGTAACAATGTATGTTAACATATCACGTTCTGTGTAAATGAGGGACTCTGACGCTTCATTGAATGCAGTACCTATAAAAGGGCTACCGTTTTCAGACTCTGTTCATTAAGCATGAGAACTGGTGATCAAATACTGCAAGCTTTGATGAAAGCATAATATACTATTTGTGAAGAGCAGCCATTATTAACGGATGGTCAGGCATACACACATCACCAGCTATCTCCATATCACTTGGCTTAATGTAGGTGCCGATTTAACTAATCAACTGTTATCTGTTCTGATTTATCAGATGGACAAAGGCCCTATATCCTGTCTATTCCTTCTAAATATACAGAGTCTGGGATTTCCCATGCTTCCTATTAGCTCACTGTATTTCCGATTTATGATCTGCCCCTACCAGGTCGATGATTAATGCCAACTTAAGATGGTAATTAATGTTTCCCTGCTATCAAAACTGGAGTTTTATATCAAAGATCCTTTCTTAGGGCAGATTTACTGTTCTAATCAATCCCAGTTCTCTCTATCTTGTCTATTTCCTAAAGAAATTAGAATTACCTGCCTTCTCAAACATGCATAGATTTGCTGCAAAGCTGCAGATGATTTTATTGTGTCATAAGGACATCATGTTACTAAAGCACTTCTGGAATATATGCAATGCTACATATGCACTGCTTATGATTCAAATGTAACTCAAAGAGCTCATTCTGAAGGCAGATCAATGAGTAATAAGGGTATCTTCAAGTAGTGCAGATTAGGACAACCAAAGTTGAGCTTACTATGGTCAAATCAGTTAGAAGAGAGCGTGTTGTCATGGGTATTGCAGTTTACACGTCCTCACTGTCCTTTGCACTGCCCATTATAATAACAAAAAACGAGTCAAAGCAATATGACAATGTGCATGGATGTACAAAGTACAATAACCTGAAGTAGCCAATCACATTTTATATAAGGCTGACATATGAATAGATCTTGGTTGCTATTGGAAACTATACTATAACCATTGATCCCTTCCCAATAATGATTAATAGAAAAAACAAGCATGGTATTACCTAACTATTGATCCTACAATAGTACAATAACCTAAAGTAGCTAATTACAATTTAAGCTGACATATGAAGAGATCATGGTTGCTACTGGAAACTGCTCTATGGCCATTGCTTTCTTCCCAATAATGATTAAATACAAAAGCAAGCATGATATTATCTAACTATTGATATTACAATAGTACAATGACCTGAAGTAGCTAATCACATGTTATATAAAGCTGATACATGAATAGATCTGGGTTGCTATTGGAAACTTTTCTATGGCAATTGCTTCCTTTCCAATAACGATTAATGAAAAAACAAGTATGATATTATCTAACTATTGATCTGCCAATAGTACAATAACCTGAAGTAGCCAATCACATTTTATATAAAACTGACATATGAATAGATCTTGGTTGCTATTGGAAACTGCACTATGGCCATTGATCCCTTTCCAATAATGATTATTAGAAAAACAAGCATGATATTATCTAACGATTGGTCCTACTATTAACAACACTGCACGAGCAATCTTGGAAAATGAATTGTCTTCGAATTTGAAACATTTTACAGATGAAGGCACGACTAATGGATGTCATGGATGAAATGCACACTTAACAAACTGTATGAGATTGTTTATGACAGAATTAAGAAGACTCCGATGAAGGAGTCACCTGTGTAGTGACAGGTAGTAATGGCATGCCAAGGCAAATGAAAGAGGGAAGGGAGGAGTCTAGTGGACAAGCCTGGCGACTCCCCCTAGTCTAGGGTGTCGGTAGTTACACAGCTGGCTCAATGATCGGGTCGGGTGCCATGTACAGGATCATGTGTCCTGGTGCTTAGAACTCTTACCTTGTCAAGGAGAGGTCAGCCTCGGACAGCTAGCTGTTTGATGAAAAACGATCGCTGGCTGGGGAGGGTGGGACAGCTTGGCTTGGCTTAGAACTCAGCTATGGCAATAACGCTGGAACAGAAATAGTCCTAAGAGCTGAATGACAGAGACACTCCCACTGTTAGTGCGAACGATGTCCAACATTGCTCTCTAGTACTTTCTTCCTCTATTGCATGAACACGCTACAGTATATGCATCAAACACGAACCCCTCTGATCACATACACCAGGATGGAGTTTAATGTACTGTAGCAGCATCAAGGTTTGTACAAAGAGTAGGCTCCCCATCTGTAAATATTCTCTGATATAGAGTAGGCTCTGAATGTGCAATAGAACATTCACCTTATATAAAACAGATAAAGTAGACTTAATGAGTTACATCCCTATTCTTCCATTTATTTAAAGGGTAATATATGGCACTACATCTGAGATGCAGCTTCCAGTCCAATGAGAAAATCACTAGTTGATCACTTTACTGTTGCATCACTAACAAAGAAAAGATGCTATGGATGATTCTAAATTTGCTTTACAAATCCAGCAAGATGGCACAGCTTTTAATTTAGCTAACATAAGTTTTTTTTTTTTTTTTTCAAGATGCAAAGGATAAACAGAGCTCATTATAATTATCGCTGTGTGTTATCTCCAGAATGCTGGTAAGACGCACTGAGAGTAAATGGAGCAAGTTTCCAGGGAATAAAATGTGCATCTAAGTAAAAAAATCCCAGGATCCTTCCAGAGGAATTTCTAAGAGTGCACTCAGGCATTGAAGATGTAATCAGTGTTCTCATATTTGTGATGTAGTGTACTATGCATGAAATACTCAAGTGTGGAAACATTGAAAACATTCTTGAATTGTATGTTAGGAAATTCAAAAGATGCTGCTTGGTGGATCTATACTTATTATTAGAATGTATCAATCAGACATACTAATCTGGTAGAGATGGGCCGAACACCTCCCTGTTCAGTCCAAAGCCTCACTCCCAAACAGGGGAAAATTTCTGCCCCGAACCTGGAACTCCATTGAAGTCTTTGGGAGGTGAACATGAAAAACAAAAGTCCTAATTTTAAAGGCTTATATGCAAGTCATTGGCCATAAAAAGGGTATGGAGGCTTGGGTACTGTCCTGGGGGACATGTATCAATGCAATTTTTTTTTAAACAATCATTTTCAAAGGAGCAGTGATTTTAATGATGCTTAAACTGAAACAATAAAAAAGAAAAATACCTTTAAATATAGTGCCTAAGGAGTCCCCTTAGTCTGCTTGTAAAGTGGCACATCTGTAGCATGCATAGAACCTGCTGCAGAAAAAATTAAATTTCTAAAGAAAAAAAAACGAATCAGATCCCATTAAATTGACTCACGGTTGCAATTGCTGGCACCTGGCTATTTAAAAAAAAAAAAAAAACGGCAAGGGGTCTCCCCCCAAGTCCATACCAGGCCCTTTGGGTCGGCTATGGATTTTAAGCCAAATTTTTTTTTAAAAATGGCGTGCCCCCCCCCCCCCAATTCATTTCAGACCCTTATTTGAGCACACAGCCTGGCAGGCCAGGAAAGGGGGGGTGAGCAAGCCTCCCCCCTCCTGAACCAGACCAGGCCACATGCCCTCAACATGGGGGATGGGTGCTTTGGGGACCCCTCTTCCTCACAACCCTGGGCTGTGGTTGTGGGGGTCTGTGGGAAGCAAGCTTATCGGAACCTGGAAGCCCCCCTTAACATCCCACCCCCCCACCCATGTGAATGAGTATGGGGCACATTGTACCCCTACCCATTTACCAGAAAAAGTGTAAAAGATATATAAAAACAGTAGACAGGTTTTTGACAATTTTTTCAGAGAACACTCGAACAGGAGAAGTCGGGCCAAACTTTTGCTCAGCCTGAACCATTCGCCCAACACTATAAT
This sequence comes from Aquarana catesbeiana, assembly GCF_042186555.1. Lineage (NCBI taxonomy): Eukaryota > Metazoa > Chordata > Amphibia > Anura > Ranidae > Aquarana > Aquarana catesbeiana. The sequence goes on along the minus strand of NC_133327.1, from coordinate 357,280,864 downwards.
CTGGGAATACATAGGGATTGATCTACTAAAGGCAAATAGACTGTTCACTTTACATAGGAAGCTGCAGTTTGCAAGGTTTCAAGTAGGATTCCTGATAACATTAACTATGCTTAAAAGTCTTATCTCCCCCCTACTGCTACCTATACTGCTTAAATTGTGCAAAAAAAGATCTGTATACCTACCTATTTTTAGGCAGCTCTGGTCACATGATCCCACAGCTCAGACTCCTTTGTGTCAGTGAGCCAAGGCTTCAGGGGAGATAAGGCTCTGCAGCTTACGCATGTATTTTAATGCATACTGTTAGACAGGATAATTTGGTTGGTTGCAGGCTCTTCAGTAAGTTGAACTGGGAATTTTCTATGGGTTTGTTTGACATGCGTCACCCTTCCATGTGCTCCTTGCTACAAAGACCAGTTATAGGTGGGGCAATGGCCATTAATTTATACTTTTGGAATAATGGTGAGGGGACACACTAAACACCTTTGCTGCAATTGTGTAATGCGCTGGGTGTTCAGTGTGCCCCTGTGCCTTTAAGGAGGGATGGGCTCCCTCCAGGCTCACCTGCCCTCTGCCAATCTATCATAATGCATGTACTTCTACTATGGAGGCTCTCAAATTTTTGAATTAAGAATGCAGATAATACCGAAGTGCCATGAAGCTTAGGCATGTATTTGCAAATATGTGCAAACTAAACCCCTGTTATTAATGCATACTGTTAGATAGGATAATTTGGTTGGTTGCAGGCTGGTTGGTAAGTTGAGCTGGGAATTTCCATGTGCTCCTTGCTGCAAAGGCCAGTTATAGGTGGGGGTAGTGGCCATTTATTTGTACTGTTGTAATAATGGTGAGGGGACACACTGGACACCTTTGCTGCTGCAGGTGCTATGTGCTGGGTGTCTAGTGTGCCCCATGTGCCTTTAAGAAGGGGTGGGCTCCCTTCAGGCTCACCTACCCTCTGCTTATCTGCCAGAGGCCACAAAATACTGTATAATACTGTATTTATCGGCGCTGCCTTGGAGGGGACGGGGGGGATGGGGGGCGGGACGAGCACCATCAGATTACATACAGGAGAATCTCCTGTTTAGTCAGTGGCATCTGTAATAGGAAGTCCCATCTCCTGGGCTGGCATTGGACGACTGTTCTGTCTATCATAGGAGGTGGTACTTTGTATTAAAGAGGCCGCTGCGTAAACAGGAGATTCTCCTCTATGTAATCTCTTGGCACTCGTCCTGCCCCCCTCTATGTCCCCTCCAAGGAAGCGCCGATAAATGCAGATGGTTATCGATCAGGCAGCACTGATGGCAGTGGTAAGGCTGCATTCATGGCAATGGAGAGGCTGCATTCATAGCAATGGTGAGGCTGCCGATAAATACGGTATATCCAACTAACACACCAAGCTCATCCTTAGTCCTGAGCGGCGCTTGGGGATTCGTTGGAGCCACAAAAGATATATATATATATATATATATATATATATATATATATATATATATATATATATACATATATACATATATACATATATATATATATCCAAATAACAGGCCCAAGCTCATCTCTTCACCACACACAGCACAAAGGCAAGAAAATTCTTCACCCTCCCAGCACAAATTCTGCCCATCTACCCTCCTACCACAAACACCCCCAATCATTCCTACTAGCAAAAATCCCCCCAGAACAATTCCTACCCCCTGCCAATACCTAAATTTCCCCTCTCCAAAAAAATCCCCCCCCCCCAATTTTCTTGTGGCGCTTCCCCTATTTCTCATGATTCCACAGTGCCTAGGGCAACCAGAACTCCTACTACTGTTAGTGTCAGTTAGCAAACTGTGCTTTAGTTCTGTAAATGACAATGGTGACATTTTAATCCCCCCTCCATGATCACAATAGCTTCAATAAACCAAAAGTCCTTACTAGGAATCTTTCTATGTATCTATCTGTGCAGAAGCACATTTGATTGCCAGTTTGTTTCTGGTCTAGTTACTGGTGGCTTTTGTGTTTAACTTTAGTTTGTGGTAGATTTGAGGGTAGCAGTCACTTTTTGCTGCTGTCCTGTCTATAGTAAACTACTACTAATTTGCAAGGTTTTCCCTTTGAAAAAATGGGCTTTTGTTTCAGGGGACTTGTGTTTCAGTTTCTTTGGGGAATATTGTTTTTTGATAAGGCCTTTTTGCTTAGTTTGGGGGGCTTAAAGTGCAGCATGACTTTGCATTGTTTGAAAGAACAAACCATCTCACATTCTATTCCACACTTTCACACTCACATACCTCTATCCCCATAGTAAAAAAGTTATTCATATGCCAGTTAGGTCTATTCTCCCTGAATAAAACAATCTGGAACAAGTTTTAAAACTACAAAAACTGAATGAAATGAATAGGACAGGAGGACTTCTGTATGTAATCCAAGCTAATTGTAAAAGAAAAAAAAAAAGATTCTACAGCCAAATATGCACTGCCAAAATACCCTGTAAGGGAGACTGTTGCTGAAAATTACATTGTTATGTAACACAACATACAGTTTTAAAGCATTTCTAGTCATCTTCAAAGCCATGTGGAAATGACCCTCTCCCTGCTGTATGGAACTTTTTTGTTAGCATTGGTACATGTCCTTCAGGGCAGTGCCCAGTGCTTCCTATAACATTTTATCTATTTATTTATTTTTACAATAGCTTGCCTAATAGACCTAAAAATGGCCAGCATTCGCTAACAAGATTCACTGAGATAGGGGTTGATTTACTAAAGGCAAATAGACTGTGCACTTTGCAAGTGCAACTGCACTAATTTTCTCCACAGAAAATGAGTGAATGTAGTTAAGCTTCACTTTGTAAATGATACCCAATAAGGTACAGAAAAAAAGCATTTTTGCTTGTAGATGATTGAATGGTGGTAATCAGCAGAACATTGTCACATTCACTAAACTCTAAGGAAAAAGAGTGCAACTGCACTTGCAAAGTGCACAGTCTATTTCCCTTAAAAAATCAGTTCAATGGGATTGCCATCAAAGTTTGGGTTCGCTGAAGTTCAAACTGAATATATTGAAATTCCGACTAATTTAATCTGGGCAGGTTTTCTAATCACTAGCTAAAAGGGAAGTTCTTCTTTAAAGGCTCATTCAGATGACAATTATCTTGCAGAGCACTTCTTCCTAGGCTGCTAACACTTCTAACCTACAAATGAATCCAAAGTTTAATTTGTAAAGATTCTGTGGCCATTTATAAATAACTAGACCCTTGTCTGGACTTAAAGCGTAGTTCCACCCAAAAATGGAACTTCCCATTTAAGCACTCCTGACCCCCTGACATGCCACATTTCGCTTGTCATTTTTTTGGGGGGTGGGGAGTGGGTACCTAGTTTTGACAGTGGCACCGAGCAGAAGTTGTCCTCTCTACCTCCATCCCTGCAATCTTCTGGGACACGTCACAGGTCCCAGAAAATTGCCCGGCCATTCAAAACGAGCAACTCGACTGGTGTATGCGCAGTGCACACCCAGCTGTGAAGCCGCAAGCTGTCACAGCCAGGTGCCCACATTTGCAATGCCGGCTCCGCGGAGAGGAGAGGGAGAGGAGCGAGGCTTCGGGTGGCCGCATCGCTGGACCGTGGGACAGGTGAGTGTGTGTTTATTAAAAGTCAGCAGCTACACTTTTTGTAGCTGCTGACTTTTAATAAACACAGACATGAGTGGAACTCCACTTTAAGCTGTCCCATAGATGGGTTTTGAAAGAAAATTCTTAGGAAAAGAATGTTCTAAGAAAGTATGCTCACTTTAGTCATTAACAAAACTAATGTGTGGAATAAGTGCACAATTTACACTTGACTATTTTGTGGTTACTCTTGCATGACTTTTAAACTAATCATCTATTGCTTTCAATCATAATTTTGTTTTTAATTGTTCTTTTTGTTGGACCATTCCATAAATTCTGAAGTATAGTGGTCAGTTATAGTCATGGCCATGTCATTGCACATTATAAGATCATCATTCAAAAGCTTATGGAGCCCCATAAAGGTTTGCCAGTTTAATGATTCCCAAATAGTGAGCATTGTAAAGGCTATTTCTAGGACAATATAAGCTGCCTTTTTCAAGAGTTTTCTAGGTGAAATTTTTTTTTTTATCATTACAAATCTTTAATAAACAGTTACAATACATACCTTAACCTCTTCTTTATTGTACAGTTGTTACAGTACCTCTGTGTTACAGTTATCTGTCTCTTGACAGTTCTAGTTCTAATGAAATTTACAGGGGACCAGAATACTGTAATTTGGAAAAAAAATGTAAAGGAATAGTTTTCAGCTTTGGTTTGTTTTACTTTATTATTGCCTATATTTTAACTTGTTTTATTTCTTCATATTACTGAATATGTAACTGGTCTCAAGGTACATAATATTATTTTTAATTTGCTGATGTTGGCTGACTAATATTGACTTTGCAAATATTGACTATGCCGTTTATTTAATGTGCTATTTTACCCAAAACATATTACTTCTCCAGTGCTTCAGGCTTTCAATCTCCAAAACTCATTTGCTTACTTATGGTATTAAAAAAAAAAAATAAAGAACAATTACTGAACTATCTTAGGCTAAATAAGATGCACAATCCAAAGTTCAATACCTCTTACAAACTGAGGAAGCCTGCAGATCCATTGCCAAAAGCGCAGCTGACCATTAATCCTCAAAGGAGAATATATATTGAAAAAGCAAAAAAGAAAGAACACTTCTAAGTGTATCAGTGGATTCAGATGAACAATTTATTTGATGTACAATGCTTACCTTTACAGTTGAACAAGAAAACACAATAGTATATATCTCAGCAATATAATATTCTGCAATATAACCACAATAAGCTTTACATGTAAGTAGATAAAAATAATCCATTTAAAGCTGGCCATACATGGATCAAAATTCGGCAAGTTCAGCAGGGACCAGCCAAATTTTGATCCATGTGTGGCCACTGAATTTGAACAGTAGTCAATCTATCATTTGACTTCTGTTCAACTGCCCTATTGATTGTATTTTAACTGTTCAATCAGTGCATGAAGCCAATGGCTGCATGTGCTGATCTGTGTATTCTGATCCTGTCAGAGTACAATAGCACAAAGGGAAGGATTCCTTCATCCATTTCGATGATATGGATGGGAGAATCAGTTCAGATTTTTTCATTAAGCCCACTGGCTGAATTCAAAATCTGAGCCATGTATGGCCAGCCTTATGCCGCGTACACACGAGCGGACTTTACGGTAGACTTTGCCAGGCGGACTTTTCGACTGACTTTACGACGGACTTTCTGAATGAACGGACTTGCCTACACACAATCAACCAAAGTCCGAGGAATTCGTATGTGATGACGTACAACCGGACTTAAATAAGGAAGTTCATAGCCAGTAGCCAATAGCTGCCCTAGCGTGGCTTTTTGTCCATCGAACTAGCATACAGACGAGCGGACTTTTCGACCGGACTCGAGTCCGTCGGATAGATTTGAAACATGTTTTAAATCTAAGTCCATCCAACTTTTGAGAAAACAAAGTCCGCTGGAGCCCACACACGATCGAATTGTCCGACGAAATCCAGTACACCGGACCAAGTCTGCCATAAAGTCCGCTCGTGTGTACACTGCATAAGTGTTTCTGTAACCAGCAACAAAAAATGCCCCCAGGAAAGGACTCACTAGGTCTCAGATCTCAAAGACTTACTAGTCTCATTTTTTTTTCTTTAAAAATAACAAACATGTCATACTTACCTGCCCTATGCAGTGGTTTTTCACAGAGCGGCCCTGATCCTCCGCTTCTCTGGCCCCTCTTCGGCGCTCCTGGCTCATCTCTCCTGTTGAGTGCCTCCACAGCAAGCAGCTTGCTATGGGGGCACCCGAGCCGCAGCTCTGTGTGTCCATTCAGACACGGAGCCGTGGCCCAGCCCCACCCTCTCTCTCCTGATTGGCTAACTGATTTTGATTGACAGAAGCGGGACCCAATGGCGCAGCTGCTATGCCTTAATCAATCGGGAGGGAGAGTCCTGGATGGCCGAGGCATTGGTGCACATCGCTGGATAGAGATGGGGCTCATTAGGGGAGCTGAGCGGGGCTTCTGCACACAGAAGGTTTTTTATCTTAATGCATAGAATGCATTAAGATAAAAAAACCTTCTGCCTTTACAACCACTTTAATGATGATTATAGGTAAACTCAGCATGAGCGCTGTTTGATAATGTGTATCCACAAGGAATGGAACAAACAAGGTAATTCTTGATAAAATGTATTAATATAAATTTCCAAATGTATTAAAATTAGTTAAAACTTAAAGAGTTTTAGAGCATACATTGTTCCCTCTTTAGGAGGGCTAAGTAAGAAGCAACATTAGGGGATATATTTATTTAAAACAAGTTCCTCAACATTCTTGCAGCCATTGTGAATAACCCCCATAATGTCTAATATACAGTATCTCACAAAACTGAGTACACCCCTCACATTTTTGTAAATACTCTATTATATCTTTTCATGTGACAACACTTAAGAAATTACACTTTGCTACAATGTAAAGTAGTGAGTGTACAGCTTGTATAACAGTGTAAATTTCCTTTCCCTTCAAAATAACTCAACACACAGCCATTAATGCTGGCAACAGTGAGTACACCCCTAAGTGAAAATGTCCAAATTGGGCCCAATTAGCCATTTTCACTCCCCGGTGTCATGTGACTCGTTAGTGTTACAAGGTCTCAGATGTAAATGGGGATTACGTGTGTTAAATTTGGTGTTATCACTCTCACTCTCTCATACTCGTCACTGGAGGTTCAACATGGCACCTCATGGCAAAGACCTCTCTGAGGATCTGAAAAAAAAGAATCATTGCTCTACATAAAGATGGCCTAGGCTATAAGAAGATTGCCAAGACCCTGAAACTGAGCTGCAGCACGGTGGCCAAGACCACACAGCGGTTTAACAGGACAGGTTCCAATCAGAACAGGCCTCGCCATGGTCGTTCCAAAGAAGTTGAGTGCACGTGTTAGCGTTAAATCCAGAGGTTGTCTTTGGGAAATAGATGTATTAGTGCTTCCAGCATTGCTGCAGAGGTTGAAGGGGTGGGGGGTCAGTCTGTCAGTGCTCAGACCATACGCCGCATCAAATTGGTCTGCATGGCTGTCGTCCCAGAAGGAAGCCTCTTCTAAAGATGATGCACAAGAAAGGCTGCAGTTTCCTGAAGACAAGCAGACTAAGAACATGGATCTACTGGAACCATGTCATGTGGTCTGATAAGATCAAGATAAACTTATTTGGTTCAGGTGGTGTCAAGCATGTGTGGCGTCAACCAGGTGAGGAGTACAAAGACAAGTTTGTCTTGCCTACAGTCAAGGATGGTAGTGGGAGTGTCATGGTCTGGGGCTGCATGAGTGCTGCTGCCACTGGGGAGCTACAGTTTATTGAGGGAACCATGAATGTCAACATGTACTGTGACATACTGAAGCAGAGCATGATCCCCTCCTTTCGGAGACTTGGCTACAGGGCAGTATTCCAACATGATTACAACCCCAAACACACCTCAAAGACGACCACTGCCTAGCTAAAGAAGCTGAGGGTAAAGGTGATGGACTGGCCAAGCATGTCTCCAGACCTAAACCCTATTGAGCATCTGTGGGGAATCCTCAAATGGAAGATGGAGAAGCACAAGGCCTCTAACATCCACCGTGATGCCGTCATGGAGGAGTGGAAGAGGACTTCAGTGGCAGAGAAATACAAAAACACTGCTCTCTAATGCAAAAACCACAATATATATAAAACAGCCACTGCATACATTGTGACAAACAATAAATAACAAATAAAAAGAAAAAATGCAGCGCTACAAGAATGTGAGGTGTTTGGTGTAGCCAAACCTAATAAAAAGGATAGTGCACTTGGCAATGGAACATGTGTTCAAAAATCCATATACACAGTATAAAGTATATGGCAAATGTATAATAAGTCCACATTTAAACAGAGAAATTGTTCGAAACTATAATATTTAAAGGAGACCTGCATGGGCAGGTGTGGATGATGTATATATATATATATATCTCAGCAGCGTGGAGGGGGTAGCTCATGCCCCTGTTGAAGACCCCCTTGGTCGAAACGCGTCGGGCGATCTCCCCTTCCTTACGCTGCCTTTGTTTGTTTTTATAGTGATCACTTTTATTTATTTTGTATGGTGTTTTTAGAAATAAAAATCCCTGGTTTATCTGCACTATGCGGAAGTTTTTATTTTCTTTTTGCATACTATCCCGATGAGAGAAACTGCACTCTACTAGCCATTCTCACCAGGAGGTCTGGACCAAGCTTTTCCTCACGTTTCTTCTGGATGATAATTTGATGTCCATCGGCTGACACCTATCGGGTTGTCCCTAGCCCTCTGGATATCCTTTCACCGCCTCAGGGAGGTTGAGGAGCGTGGCAGAGGTTCCAGCTTTCCGGATATCCTTCATAGCCTTGGTGGGGCTCCATGCTTTATTGACTCCATGTCATACGACAGGGGAGTCCATGCCATCTGGTAAGAGTACCCACCCTTCTCTACTTTTTGATGTTTTACACCCTGATGTCCCACACCTTGATGTTGGTTTTCAGTCACGGATCTACATTGTCCATTATTTTTGTTTTTTTCACTTGTGGACTCACATCATCCACACCTGCCCATGCAGGTCTCCTTTAAATATTATAGTTTTGAACAATTTCTCTGTTTAAATGTGGACTTATTATACATTTGCCATATACTTTATACTGTGTATATGGATTTTTGAATACATGTTCCATTGCCAAGTGCACTATCCTTTTTATTAGGTTTGACTTCAGTTGCAACCTGTGAAGCTCTGGTGAACTCCATGCCCAAGAAGGTTAAGGCAGTGCTGGAAAATAATGGTGGCCACACAAAATATTGACACTTTGGGCACAATTTGGACATTTTCACTTTTGGGTGTACTCACTTTTGTTGCCAGCGGTTTAGACATTAATGGCTGTGTGTTGAGTTATTTTGGGGGGACAGCAAATTTGCACTGTTATACAAGCTGTACACTCACTACTTTACATTGTAGCAAAGTGTAATTTCTTCGGTGTTGACACATGAAAAGATATAATAAAATATTTATAAAAATGTGAGGGGTGTACTCACTTTTGTGAGATGCTGTATTTATTTGTGATTGTTAGCTTCATCTAGTGGCCATAACGCTGTATTTCCTGATCAAGGTATTTAGGGAAATATCACATTTTTGTCAATAGATGGGGCTGAGATTCACAAAGCAATTTTTTTTTTATTAATATTCCCATTAAGTCTGCTGTACAATGCTTTATTGCAAGATTTTTCCTGTCCAAGGCATTGCAAGCCTGCCTTTCTCCCTGACTTTTGCCGCTTCTTTACAAATTATACACACTGAGTTTGGAGTGCCGTTGCACTCAAAGGTTCAATTTGTTTGGAACTGTTTATCCAGTGCAGTACAGAGAATTCAACTTATCAGCATTCAGGCACTATGGGCCTCTTACTGCATGCGCAGATCTTTGTCGGCTTATTGCCATTGGACTGGGAGTGGAGTGTAACATTTATTATGTATCCTGATGTATTTTTAACATGACAGGGGTGATGACTACGGTATCTGTGGTGTCATGGAACGTTAGGGGGCTTGGCGATCCCTTTAAGCATACTATGGTTTCTACTTCCTTACGTAAATATTTCCCTGCTATCTGCTTTACAGGAGACTCACCTCACTCCTGACTCCCTGTCTTGCCTGAATTTTCGCTGGAAGGGCAAGAGTTATCACTCCACTCACACCTCCTTTTCCAGGGGGGTGAGTGTAATGATACATGGTTCATTGGACTACCAGGAACTTGATTGTGTGGTAGACAATGAGAGAAGATATGTCATTTTGTATTGCTGACTGTTTTCCTTGAAATGTATACTGGCCTTTGTTTATATCCCACCGCCATATAGTCATCAGGTGTTGCGGGCTGTTCTTGAGTTTCAGCTGGGTCATCCAGATGTGCTGTTATATATTCTGAGTGACTTCAATTGCTACTTGGACCCCCTATTGGATAAGCATCCCCCGGTGGCTCCGGGAAGAGGCGTATGCCGCACAGCCCTGAGAAAACTAGTTGAGGAAGTGGGTTGGATTCATCCATGGAGGGGTAAACACCCTGGGGAGAGACAATTTTCTTGCTTTTCAAAATGACATTTATCATTGCTATGCATAGACCTGTGCCTCTGCTCGGACACAGCGGTCGGATCTGTGGCAGAGATTAACTATGCACTAAGGGGGATTTCAGATTATTCTCCGCTGGTTTTGAATCTAGAGGTTTGTCCCCCTCGACACTGTCCAGTGCCTCTTGGAAGCAAAATGCCTTCTGGCTTAATCTCCCTCTGCCACAGGCCCAGATAGTTCAAAAGATTGCTGATTTTTGGCATGATCGGGTGGGGCATCCAGATTAGGGAGTTGTGTGGGAAACTTTCAAGGCCTTTCTTCGGGGACTGTTTTTTTTTTTTAACAGTAAATGTTTTTTTATTTAAAAATATGAAAGGCGACAATGACAGTACATGGACATCAGGTGCATACATTAAGTCATTAAGGTCTGAGTTGACAATATAGTTACAGCTAGTAGTTATTCACTCAAGCTTATAACAATGTCTAATAGTTTAAACATTTTAGCAGTCTTGTTCTTGGTAGCATTTACGGAATTAAAGTGGGAGAGAGAAAAAAAAAGGGGGTTTAGGGGGGAAGAAAGGGGGGAGGGGTGGAGGGAAGGGGAGGGGGGTTATATGGATCACACTTTAGAACAACATTGCTAGCTGCAGCCATGAGACACTATAGGAGAGAGCCAGAGCATCAGGAATTTCCCAATTGGAACTGGGGGTCCTATCCATGTGCATCAACCCATTAAGACAAGACCTTATCAAATTTTTTGGGGCAGTTTCTACTCTCGTATGTTAGCTTGTACAAAGGTAGGACAGAGTTTATTGTGGTCATCCACATATGCAGCATAGGGGGGGTGAGCTGCTTCCACCTGAGAAGAATCTCCCATCTGGCATAGTATAGAGCGTAGAACAGGAACAGTTTTTCGTGTCTGGATGCTTCAATGTTTTCCATATAGCCTAGTAGTGCCAAAGCCGGAGCTAAGCTAAGGTACCAGTCCCCAAACGTGCCCAGGACAACCAGCACGCTTTCCCAGTATGGACGCAGCACAGGGCACGACCATACCACGTGGAAAAAAGTACCGGGAGATAAACCACATCTGGAGCAGAAAGCACTCGTAGCTGGATATATGCTGGCCAATCTCATGGGGGTATAATATGCCCTGTGTAAGAACTTAGTTTGGATGAAGCGATCCCCTGCTGAAATCATTTTTGTGGTATGGTCAGACACTATAACCTCCCAACTTTTGTCTGTCAGCTCTGGGATGTCAGTCCTCCACTTATTAAACACCTTAGTTAGGGATGCCATATATGCAATGGAAAGGTAAAAGTAGAGGGAGAACAGGGGTTTGTCCATGACTTTAGCAATGAGCAGTCGTTCAACCGCGTCAGTCTGAAGGGTCAGGGGGTCAGGGAACTGGGCTTGTGTCGCATGTCTGAGTTGATAGTATCTGAACTTCATGGAGGCAGGGATATCATGTTTAGCTTTTGGTGTCTCAAAGGAGGAGAAGGACCCATTGGTATAAATATGTTTAATAGTGACTATCCCATTGGCTGCCCACAACTGAGACTCCGGAAGCCCATAGAGGTGTGATTACATGGGATTGCCCCACAGAGGCATATGGGGGGAGATGACAGAGTCAGACTTATAAATAGCTCTTGCCCTTTGCCATACCTGTATGGTTGTGTGCATTGAAGTCGTTATTTGGGGGTGGGCCTTAGGCCCTCTGTAGGTTAAATTAGTTAACGCTGCATAGGATCCCAGGATGGCTGCCTCAAGGGTCACCACCGGGTTCTGCCTGGGTTGGTCAAACCACCACCGAACAGTTACCATGACTGCTGCCCAAAAGTAAAGCTGGAAGTGCGGCATTGCCAGTCCCCTCCAAGACAGGGGGAGCTGGACCGTCCTTCTTGCCAGTCTCGGGGTTTTCCCGGCCCAGACAAAAGTGGAGACAACAGAGTCCAGTTTTTGAAAAAAGGATTTGGGGATGAGGCATGGAGTATTCCTGAAAAAATATATGAACTTGGGAAGATATAACATTTTTAACAAGTTCACTCTGCCCACCGGGGATAGTGGCAGAGTCTTCCAAAGTTGGCACTATTTGCCAAATTGGGTCAAAAGGGGGGAAATGTTGTCGTCTATGTAGGCCTGTGGAGACTTCCTGACCCCAAGGTATTTAAATTCGTCCACCCATTGGAGTGGTGTGTTAGTAACCGCCCTGCGGCCCAAATGGTGGAGGGAAAAAAGGACTGACTTATCCCAATTGACGTGAACCCCAGAATACTTCCCGAATTGATCTATTATCTCAAGTGCAGAGCTTAGGGAGGTTCCTGCATCAGCCAAATACAGCAGGATGTCATCAGCATATAGTGAGATTTTTTCCTGGAGTACTCCAACCTGTATTCCCTTGACTTGTTGATTTTGGCATAGGAAGATCGCCATGGGCTCAATTGCCAGGGCAAAGAGCCCTAGGGACAAGGGACAACCCTGCCTGGTACCCCTATGCAGACTAAAAGGGGGGGCAACAGGCCATTGACTTATCCGGGCAGTCAGATCTCTGTAGAGAAGTTGAATCCAGGAGATAAACCTGGGCCCAAATCCAAAACGTTCCAACACCTCCCAAAGGAAAAGCCATTCGACTGTGTTGAATGCCTTTTTGGCATCAAGCGCAGCCACTACACCTGTATCACTCTCTGCAGCTAAGTCAATATGGGTAAATAGGCTATGAATATTGATGTCCCTTCCTCTGCCTGGCATAAAGCCGGACTGATCCAGTTGGATCAAAGCCGTGATCATCCGTCTCAGTCTGGTCGCCAGGATTTTGGCCAGCAGTTTGGCATCCACATCAATCAGAGAGATCGGGTGATAGGACTTGCAAAGTTCGGGGTCTTTACCCAGTTTAGGGATGACCACTATCACCACCTCTGACATGGAGGATGGCAGGGCCCCATCCCTCAGCGAGATCAGGAGCATAGAGTGAACTTTGGGAGCTAATTCCTCAGCATACATTCTGTAAAATTCATTGGGGAACCCGTCAGGGCCCAGTGTTTTCCCAGCCTGGAGTGAGGAGATGGCCTGATGAACCTCCTTGAGGGTAATGGGGGAGTCAAGTTGGTATGTTTCAGTCAGGACAGGGAAGTCTACATCTGAAAGGTATATATGAAGATCCTCCATAGAATAGTCAACCCTAGTGGAATAGAGTTCAGTATAGTAAGACGTGAAGCCCTCATTGATCGCTCTGGAGGGAGTCTGACCCCAGCTCTGTCAACCAGCGAGAGTGCACTCATAGAAGCCCACTGCTCCCTGACCAACCATGCCAGTAATTTACCTCCCCGTTCACCCTCCTCAAAGATCCTCTGGAGCAGCTTCTTTTTGGTAAGTAATGTGCGGATCAGCATAACCTCCCTGGTGCTCTCCTGGAGCTTAGCATGAAGCTCTGGGTCCCCACTTTGGGTATATTGCCGCTCTAAGGAGTCGGCCCTGTCCTGACCAGATTGGCCTTCATCTGTGAACTCCACCAATAAGTGTTTGATAATGGCTTCTAGAGGAGGCTTTAAAGGCATCCCGCACACCCGCTGCTGCATTCAAATCTTCCCCCTGATCGACAATATTAGCCCCGATTTTAAAAAACAGTGGGAGGATAACCTACAGGCGTGCACACGCAAGATGATGAGGATGCTTATAGAGGAATATAAGACCCGCAGTTTGGCCCTTGATAAAGAGATTGATAACATATACGTAAAGTTACAATCCTTTAAAAGTCTCCCCTCATTAAAGGAACATGAGGAAAGAATTAAGATTCATTTGGATCAAATTACCACTGAAACTCTCCACAAAAAAGATAAAAAGTTCTGGCGCGACAAATTGTCCTTCCAGGAAGGGAGAGCATACAAGTGGACCCAAAATAACTACACCTCCAATTCCAAAAACAGAGGCCTAGCTAAATCCACTGTGGAATGCGGATCTGACTCCTCTATCAATTCCTCTGCTTCTGCCTCCTCCTCTTCTCGTAATCGGAACAGGAACAGGCACAATAAACCTAAACGCCCCTTGTCTGGGGAAGGGGGGAATGCACATAAGAAATATATTCCCGACCATCCTGTCGATAATGCTTCATCCACTTCACAAATACCAAGTAACAGCGGTGCATGCATTGAGGACCCCCACCCACCTACAGGAACCCCTAACAGCAACATCGCCCCCTCTGCACACACGACTGTTCAGCTCTCGCAATCTAGTGCGAGCGCAATATCCAGGAGGGAGGTGGGACAAAGTCTATTTTTTCCCCAGGGCGCTATTCCCAAACCAAAAACCTAACAAGGACTAAATCTAACACCATAGATGTCGATGATAGAAACATCATCAACCTTTCTGACTATATGCTATCCGATGATGAGAAATCTTTACTGTCCAGGGGTCTAAGTTTTTGCCCCAGCTCTAACCTTGATACTTTTGAAGTTATCAAAGACCTTAACTTGTTCGCTCGCAAATTGTTATTAAAGAGCATGTATTCTAAGGCTAAAACCAAACCCGAAACCATCAAGGAACAACACGACAGAGACCTAGATGTCCTTTTGTCGTTGTTGGAGGATGAGGACCCCCCCGATTTGATCGACACTATTGACTTAGACTCTCTCCTTGCCGATTTACCTATGGAATCAACCATTCCATCTCATGCCAACACAAAATTCAAGAACAAATCGGATAAATTCCCTCCCCTGAGCTCTAACCCCAATTTGTCGTCTTTCGTTACTATGGTTACATCTAAAATTCAAAAACTTAAAATGCACAAAAGGATCGGGAACATATCCCCTTCCGAAATGCTCGCTCTAAATACTCTGAAAAAATGTCACTCCTTGGTCATCAAGCCCTCCGACAAGGGGGGCAATATTGTGATCATGACCAACGAGCAATACAAAAACATGTGCCAGAAAGTGTTGTCTAATCGGGACTGGTACAAACCTATACCCAGATCCAACATCACGAAATTTGAGATCCAATTTTATGCCCTGGTTGATGGTGCCTTTTCACAGGGCATCATCAATCAGGACACTTGGGAATTTTTACGAACAAAGTTTCCCAAAATTCCAACGTTCTATTGTCTACCCAAAGTTCATAAAAACTGTACAACTCCACCAGGTAGACCCATAGTCTCCGGTAACGGAGCTATTACTGAACACTTGAGTCTCTTTGTAGACTCTTACCTCAAACCTTTCGTGGAAAACTTGCCCTCTTACGTACGTGATACTATTCACCTGTTACAATCCCTGGAAGGCCTACATGTCTCAGCACAGTCACTACTGGTAGCCATCGACGTTGAGGCCCTTTATAGCTCAATTCCCCACCATTTAGGGCTGACTGTGGTCAGACACTTCATCACTCAAACTCACAGAGATGACAAAAAACTCTGTGAATTTGTCATTATGGCCCTGGAGTTCATCCTTCATCATAACGTTTTTTCTTTTGATGGCTCCCACTTCCTCCAGGTACAGGGCGTGGCAATGGGGACCTCCTGTGCCCCGTCCTACGCTAACCTGTACCTGGGGGAGTGGGAGCAGTCCTTCCTTTCTGATGAGGCCTTCAGATCGCACACTCAACACATAGCCGCATGGTATCGTTATATAGACGACATTTTGGTGTTATGGGAGGGTTCCGAAAACCAACTTAATGAATGCATCCATATGATGCAGTTCAACAATTTCAATTTAAAGTTTACCGTGACCCATAGTGCACACAATATTACATTCTTGGACACAACCATCAGCAAGAACCCTGATGGAACGCTCTCCAGCAGCCTTTTCCGAAAACCTACCGCTGGCAACACCATCTTACACGCCTCTAGTTCCCACCCCCAACCACTTATCCAAGCGATTCCCTACAGCCAATATTTGCGGCTGAGACGGAATTGCTCTGATCAACAATCTTATCTAAGTGAAGCTGCCGCTCTCAGAGAGAGACTACTTCTGAGGGGCTATTCATCTACACTCCTGAAAAAAGCGTTTAAACGTGCTAATAGACACACTAGGTGGGAACTCCTTTCTGGCTCTCAGAAGAAGGCCAATATGGACCCCACCACTAGGATCATCATGCGGTTCACAAACCAACATGAATCTATTAAATCCATCCTCAACAAACACTGGCATCTTTTGCACTCCGATAATAATCTACGCCCATACTTACCTGCCCGACCGGCAATCACCTACCGGCGTACCAGTTCCCTGCGTGACCATTTGGTCCGCAGTGAGTTTACTGGTGAAACACACGGGGACCCCTGTAAGAGGTTTGGAACTTTCACATGTGGAGGATGCTCCACATGTAGATTCATGAATACACAACAACATGTGACCCTCCCCAATGGACATCCATATAGACCACGCCATTTTGCTAACTGCAAAACAGAGGGCGTGATATATCTTTTAGTTTGCCAGTGCCTCCAATTCTATGTAGGTAAGACTAAACAAAAATTTTCATTGCGAGCCTCACGGCATATTTCTGCCATGAGGAAAGCGAATCCTGAACTCCCACTGGGGAGACATGTGGCGAATGTGCACCACGGTACCTTTCCCAACATCTATTTTCTAATCCTGGACAGAGTGCATCCGAGTCCGAGGGGTGGTGATTGGAACAAGGCCTTGCTGCAACGTGAGGCTCGTTGGATCGCAGACCTTGCCGCCACCTCACCCCCTGGTCTCAACGATCATTTGAGTTTTAGACCCTTTCTAGAAGGTTTCTCCTCTGGGGTTTGCGAGAAAGATCTATAAAATACTGAGACTGTCATGTCTATCCTTATTGCCCTCATGTATGTTTTTCCTTTTTGAATTTTGTTCAATTTTGTTTTTATTTTCTTCCCCCCCCTCTCCCTTTCCCCCCCCCTCTTTCCCTTGTCACGCACAGGCATGCCATGATTTGAGACACACTGTCGATCACTTTTGGGCTACATCTGTCAGCCGCAGCTCTGGCCCCCTCTTGTCCCGCCCGGCGCACGTGGGCCCCCCTGGAACCTTATGTCCTTCGGGGGGCCTACTTATGGGTACCCGGAACATACTCGCGGTACGCCTGGCAGTTCTTTTTCTGCCAGACCATGCCCGCTATTTATGGTTCCCTTTTCTGCATCGGTGGACGGTCTCTGCATGACCCCCCCCCACGGCCCCACGTGGGGGGGTGCCGTGCAGTCCCCGCCCAGGGTCCCTCTGCCCCTGCGATGTCCATGTGACGACCTTGGTGAACATTCCCCATTATATCTTTTTGTCTATACACCAACTACACACCTCCCCTTCAGGGGTGGTTTGCATTGTTTTGCCAGGCACACATTTATGCAGGTGCATCGGTGAAGTGGCTGGTTACCCTTGTTCGGGCCCCCCCCCCCACATTTTTGAAATTAGAGATGTCCTGTGTTTCTGTGCATCTCTCCGCTCCAGCGTTTTTGCTGGAGTGGTACTGCTTCCTGGGTAGCTCCCTTTGGATAGCAGCGGGGAATGATGTGATCCTGAGTTGTGTCTGCTTATTGCCATGGTTTCCCTTTCTCAGTGTCTGTTGACGCTGTGGGATTCCCCTGGCATCTACAATTGATTGGAGTTGCGGTATGATTGGCCGAATCCCACGCCAATCATTGCCGCAGCCACTCCCCTCTCCTCCTCCTACACTACGTCGCCACGGGTTCTCCCTTTCAGCGTCTGTCGACGCTGTAGGATTCCCCTGGCACCTGTGACTAATAGGAGCGGCGTTATGATTGGCGGGATCCCACGCCAATCATCGCCGCAAGCACTTCCTCCTTCTCCTCTTATACCCCACCCCCTTACGCCCGTGCCGGTGTCATTGTCTGACACGGCGGCGGCGATGTAAGGCGGCCAGTAACCACCATACTTAGGTAAGGCTTCTCCTGCACTAGCCTCCAGGATCACCTTCATTTTATCTTACTCTCGTCACACGAATACGCCCTTCTATGTGCCTGCCATGAGACACCATGACTACACACACTGGCCTGCATTATACTCAACCACCACTTTCTCCACTCCTTTTCAGATTTCCTTAGATGAGGTCTTTACTCACCATTGCAACTATAGCTGAGTTCGCGCTTTTAGTACACTTGCTTCTCTTACTCGCTACTGGATATATTTTCTACATACCAATATTGGGGTAAGTTATGTGTGCTGAGATTATTTTCTGAACTGTTTTTTGTGAATATCCGCATACCGTGCAATTTGCATGCTTCTTAAAATATATGGTCAGATTGCTGCTCCGACGCATGTCATTATGCGTCTTCTGCAGATATACATCCAATTACCTTATAAGCCCCCTTTTCTTAACATCTCAGCACATAAGGCCTCCTCTCCTCTCTTTTTTTGTATTTTCAGATAATCCCCTCCTCTCCCTCCTCTCTCCTCTTGATCCTCTGGTCGCTGGGACCTTTGAGGTAGCGTTGTCCCCCTTTTGTGGTGATACATTGGGACCAGTGTGGAGAAGGTGGGGCCAGAGACACGCCTGTTTCCTTATTTGGTTTTCTGGCGTCTGATGCGTAGCTGCCCCTGAGAGTGTCTCCGACGGTTGGTCTCCTCTCCTGTTCATGCTTGGGTGTGTAGTTTTTTTTTTTTTTTTTTTTCCTTTTTCCCCCTTCCTGGAATGATGTTAAGTGCAGTAAACATGTTCAATACAATTGTACCTAATTATGATATTTCATGTTTTACTAGTGTAAAGTCTGCTTACCATTTTTCCCCTGATGAAGGGACTTCAACAGTCCCGAAACGCGTAGGCCCAGGTAGAAGACTATATGAATACACCGTTTGTTCATTCATCAGCAGAACATTGTTTTTACTGTCAAATTGATTTACATGTTTGTATTTGGATAAACTCTTGTCAATATGTATAATTTTATATAATTGTAATAATAAAACCCGTTTTTTATTTATATTCTTATTTCCGTTGCCTTCAAAGTCCCACCACTCTTTGAGGGGTCTTTTTCTTTTCTCACACCCGCTGCTGGGGCCGACCCCGGGTTCAGTGCCCAATAGGCATCCATTTGTAGGCGAAACCCAGAATCCACCCCAGGGTGTAGAGATCCAGAATCTCAACAACCTCCACAACTTGTCCATGGGGGATCCTTCCAAGGACAACTTAAGGAGAAGTGGAGAATGGTCGGATATTCCCCTTGGAAGGATGGATATCTGCTGAACCCTAGACAACAGAGGTCTCTCCGCATACATGAGGTCAATGCGCGAGAGCGTTCTGTGGGTGGTGGAGTGGCAGGTAAAAGATCTGTCTGAGGGGTGCCACCACCTCCACAAGTTCATCAGCCCATATGTCTCTGCCCAGACCGATAGGTCTGAGGTGGATCCACCCGTGGAGTTAAAGCGATCTAGCCCAGGGCTAGGCGACATGTTAAAGTCTCCTGTAATCAACAGGTTGTCTGTACCGTACTTAGCGAGAAGAGGGCCCAGTTTATGGAGTAATTTGATTGAGGCGGGGGGAATATAGACACCCACCAGCACTATTTCCAGGCTTTCCACCAGTGCATGCATTATTATATATCGTCCATCCAGGTCCAGCACAAGTCCCAGAAGCTGAAACGGCAAAATTAGAGTATGTTGAGTGGTAATGGTGACCAACCCAGGGTTTCTTTAAACTAAGGATCTTCCTTCCAACCAGGTGAGTTTCCTGGAGGACACAAATGTGAGGACTGTGGGACTTTAGAAACTGGAACACCAGTGACCGCTTCACGGGGGAATTAAGGCCCCTGGTGTTCTATGAGACAATTGTTAATTATGCCATTCAGGTACCCAGTATATCAATAATGGAGAGCATTCAGGGGACCGGCCCAACCCGGATGGAGCGAAAGCAACAACCACCTTACACAAAGAGAGTTGCCCCTAAAGGGTGGTAAAATTGCAGGCCCAGTTGACTGTGCAAATATACATATGCATAATAAGCAGTAAAACAGAAACAAAAACAAAAACAGTAACAAAACAACCCCGACCCCTCCCTGCCAACCCCCCAGAGCAGTGGGTGGCATTTCTTCCCAAAAACAACACGGCAAGCCACCATGCTTTGGAGGTAACGTGTGCAAGAGGTTTACTGTACATAAGTCTGCTGACCCATAACAGCTAGGGTCGTCCGGATAATAATTTGGTGCTGATCTCCCAGCAAGCTGGGGGTACAAATCTTGGTGTGAGTGTTCAAATATTCCTGAGAGGAAAAGAAAATATTAGTATGAGCTTCTGGCTTGGATAAAATGTTCTCCAGTGAACCAGTGAATGGCAAAAGGGATTGGGGGGGAGTAAGCCGTCCAGGGTTCCCCTCATCAGGGAGATATTGGATAATGTGACCCCCTCGCTCCCAATGCAGAGGAAGGGACAGGGCAAGACAAGGGGGGGGATTGCCATTTCCACTGTATTCTCAGTGTCAGAAGGAGAGTTATAAGCAACATCAGGGAAAGCCAGAAAGCCGCATATAAGTGCTCAACATGTGAAAGTAGGTTACAACAAGGAACTGTAGGTAATATACTTGCTTCATCCCACACGGATCGTGTCATGCCAGGAAGACGCCTCCTCAGGTGATGTGAAGAATCTCACTCGTTCTCCATCTTGGGCCCAAAAGTCTGGCAGGGAAGAGCATGTTGTACTTCAAGTTTTTGGCACGAAGACGGGAAAGTACATGGTCAAATGATTTCCTCTGACACTGTGTCTTGATGGAATAGTCTGGAAATATAAGGAGCTTAGTATTCTCAAACTTTAGGTCTCCCACACTTCTGGCCTCCCTCAGGATAAGATCCCGATCCCGGTAGTTTAGCAGTTTGAAGATGAATGTATGTGGGGGAGCCCCCTGTGGACCTCTTACTGTGGGAATCCTATAGGCCCGCTCCACCACAAAATGGGGGGAGAAGGAGGCACGAGGCAAGAGGGATAGCAGCAGCTGCTCTGTGAATAGGGTAGTGTCATTCCCCTTCACCCCCTCAGGCAGCCCAATGATACGTAGATTGTTGCATCTGTTGCGATTTTCAGCATCTTCAGCACGTGACTCTAGGTCTTTGACTCTGATTTTTAGTGACTGGAGGTCAGTCGCATGCTCCCTCTGCATCCCAGCACCACGGGATTGCAGGAATATTGATCCGGACGGTGGAGCAGAGCTAAAACATGTCCGCTCCAGTCGCCATCTTGGACACGCCCCCCCCCCCCGGGGAACTGTTTATTAGGGAAATTACAGCTTTCAAGAGGAAATCCAATGCACAAAGGGAGGGTGCGAGTTTATTTCTAACCCCAATGAGGACCATAGGGAAGCATGATTGCCAGCTCAGGATGCATCGAGTTGTCTCACCTCCCCAGCTGCAGAGCAGAAACGCTTTTTCAGCAAACTAGCATTCTATGAGGAGGGTAAACATACTGGTCGCCTTTTAGCAAAAATCACCCACTCACAGCAGGCATCCCCATCTATTGGTGCCTTAAGGTCATCCAATGGAATATTATTCTGATTTATATTGTTCTCAGCAGACTTACACGGAAGATTCTTTACACACTTATCTTAGAGGGGTGGAGTTACCTACTTTGTCTGACACAGCTAGGCAACAACGGGATGCTTTTCTGACATTGGAGGAGCTACAGGTGGTGACTGGGATGTTCCCTAACTCCACTTCTTGCCGAGGTGTATAAGCAATATGGTGAGCATTTATTACCTAACCTGTTAGGGGTGTTCAATGAAGCCAACAGGAATGGATGCCTTCCTCCCTCTATGGCCAAAGCCATTATAGTTTTATTGTTGAAATCCGGAAAGGACCCTTAGACCCTGGCTCCTATAGGCCGATATCCCTTTTACAATCTGAGGTGAAAATACTGGCTAGGGTGTTGGCCCTAAAATTGAACAAGGTAATATCATCCATAATACATTCAGAATTAATTTAGAGGCACTGGAAATCAACAGATCCCCCACAGTGAAGGAGTGGCTGAATCAAATGGGCGACACTATCAGGCTGGAAAATGTTATTTACCAACACAAAATTCAACAAAATTTGGACACCATGGCTGGAGGTTCCTGGCCTGGCCCCAGTTGATCTTAGTATGGATCGTTTGCTATTGTAAAAGGGATATGACAGTCACTTGAGGGAGTATTCCACCTGGGGTCTCAATTCTTAACAGATGATCTATGTCTGTTTGTTTAAAGCAAAATCTGAGTTTTATGCAGATATACTGTGATTGTGAGATAATAGTGCTACATACCGAATGCTAAGTGTTTATGCCTAATCTGTACTGCTTCTCCTTAATTGCTTTATCCATAAAGTTCTGTTTGATTTAAAAAAAAAATATCCCCATTAATCTTTTAACCCATATTAGTCTGCAGTGAAACAAATGCTATTTGTTAATGTCAGTAAAATTATAATTCTACTAACTAAAATAATAAATAAATAAACAAACAAACCGATAATTAAATAAAAGAGACCATAAATAAATAAAAGAGAACAATGGCTATTCTATTATATACTTTTTTCACCATAAAAATTGAATGCTCATTTTGCAGTGTGGATGTTCCTAGAACATTGACACAAATATAGATTCACCTTATTTACTAAGCTCACTGGCTGACTTTTGTGCATTACTGGTTTTCCAAAAGTTATTACTAGACAAATTATGGTTTTCAATTTTCATTCAAATATTGTTGCAGTCTCGGCCAAATTCAGATTCGTATCTACGCAACGTGGCATATTTTTCTACATTAGTATTGTTATTTCAAAAATAAGAATTAAAAAAATATCTACACACGAAGACATTCTATTCCACGCATATCAGTCTGCTGTAAAAAATAATTGTAATATGCATGGTGTTATACAAATATATACTACTAATTCCTTGTAAAAGGAAATAGGATGCTAAAGAGTGTGGGAGGGATGGTATGAAAACAAAACCTTCACCTGAACAAGTTGCTGTTAGTACAGTCACTGGTATGCCAGTTAGTCAATCCAAGTTTTTTACAAAATGTATGCCATGTGCTCAGCCCTGATAGTAAATACCCAGCTGCCTCTATTTCTAGGATATCTTTATTCCAGCAAGGCATACTTGTATGGTCCAGAACAAAGCAGCTCCCTGAAATTCTTTATAATTACATGCGCCTATAGCCATCAGTAGCTGTAAATACAACCAAGGAAAATATTTTTCTTTCTTAGCCATTGTATCAGCTTAGTGTTTGTGACAATGATGTATTATGGCAACAATACTAGGAAACATAACATCAGAACTGGAAGGGTCAGTCTCGAAGAACAGAAAACTGTCTATATTCTATGCATGCTCTTTTCAGGATTTCTACGCATCCCAAAAAAGCAACACACTCAAACGCTGCTTCTCTTACTCCTTATCATAGTATAAACTGAAATGTTGGCAGGCCATATTTTACCTGATCCATCTAGAGAAGAAATACCAAACAATAGATTAGTTGCTGCATGCTTTAACCAGTAAAACTGGCCACTGTTTTCCCTTCACACTTTTCACCTTCTCCTACTGGGAAACCTGACAAATACTGACAGCAAGAACATCATTTCTGCACTGATTTTGTTCACAGTTAATCATGCTGAAAAAATACATATGAAGAGTTGGAAAAGGTTTTGGACAAAATCAAGAGAGTTTGTACCCAATGTAAAAGCACTTTAGGCTACTAAGATATGCTCCTGGCATTGCAAACTCAAAGCATCCTTATCCTCTTCTGACACATTTTGATCTTCTACAAGTGTTTTGTCAACACATTAAATATTGGAAAATAGTCAATAACTACATTATGCTCCACAGTACAGAAGCTTAGAGTATGAGCTTCTCTGAGTCAAGGCAGAGCTAATTAGAGACTTGTGTCAGTGGGAAGCTTGACTTAAGCAATGTTTACACCCCCACCATATACCGTATTAGAGCAGGTACTTCTTTTTTTGTTTTGAAAACTGTGGAAGAGAGTTAACATTGTTGCAAGTTTTTCTATATCTGTCTGTGAGCTCATTTGGGAAATGTTCCCTCACTTCCTGTCTCTTTAATGCTCATACAAGAAAAAAACAGGGGAAAGGATGTCAATGGGACAGGAAGGCATGGGTAGCAACAAACTCATTGTCAGATGTTTTAACACTAACTCACTCTACTAAAATGTATTAAAATTTTTGTTGGTGTCCCTATTAGAATATATTATTACTTCCTGTTCTTACATGAAGTAAGGGAAAATCTCCCCAATAGGGGCACACATGCCAATAAAAATCTGACAGAGGTTCAACGCCTATCCAACCTAATCTAACCTAATCTGAAAAACAAAAAGTTTTTAGCTGAAATTGAGGTTGCTACAGGTATGCAGGGTACTTATATGCTAGGGACACCACTTAGGGTGTAAACAATGGTTTAAAAAAGATACTGTATGTAGTTAATACTTTTAGTAAAGAAGACCCTGTGTCTTGAACACCTGAAAGCTGTGGCCATAAAGATAATGACAACAAAACATATTAATGGAATTATAGAGGAATGTGACTGTTGGTTTAGATTCCGATTGGCTGGCAGGTGTGTGCCTTCTGGGTAGCCAAGTCTTCGGACTTCCCTTTAAGAAAAGGGTAATTTTTGTGACCTTTGGAATGGGAAATAAGTAAGAGTTTATTGTGCTACTCTTCAGAGATCATTGGAGTCTTACCTTTGACCTTCTGAGCTTCCCAATGCATCATTGTAACACATAATCTGCCATCCGTGTGCTCTCTTGCCAACTAATTGTGTCTTACTTGAAAAAAATAAGCATTCAGCACAAAAGGTGGCATCAATACTCCAAGTGTACCACTGAAAATTGTTGAAAGACTAACCTGTATGAAAATGAAAATATATCAGGCACTTCTGCTTGAAGGTAGATCCACCAGAAAATCTTAAATGCCCTATAGTTCACTACCTGCATTGCTGCTTTAGCTGTTATGATACACTGCAGCCAAAGTACAATACAGTGCCCCAAGACACTGATCCACTATGTCATACTGATGCTTGTGCTGCTTCAACTTGTTAAAGATGTCAGTCTTAGCTTTTCCTCTATAAAATCTATACTGTATATGCTTGGGAAGATTTGTATATGATTATATATATATATATATATATATATATATATATATATATACACATATATATATACACACAGTATCTCACGAAAGTAAAGTAGTGAGTGTACAGCTTGTATAACAGTGTAAATTTGCTGTCCCCTCAAAATAACTCAACACACAGCCATTAATGTCTAAACCGCTGGCTACAGAAGTGAGTACACCTCTAAGTGCAAATGTCCAAATTGGGCCCAAAGTGTCAATATATTGTGTGGCCACCATTATTTTCCAGCACTGCCTTAACCTTCTTGGGCATGAAGTTCACCAGAGCTTCACAGCTTGCCACTGGAGTCCTCTTCCACTCCTCTATGATGACATCATGGAGCTGGTGGATGTTAAAGACCTTCCGTTTTAGGATGCCCCACAGATGCTCAATAGAATTTAGGTCTGGAGACATGCTTGGCCAATCCATCACCTTTACACTCAGCTTCTTTAGCAAGGCAGTGATCATCTTGTGGGTTTGTTTGGGGTCGTTATCATGTTGGAATCCTGCCCTGCACTCTCTGAAGGGAGGGGATCATGCTCTGCTTCAGTATGTCACAGTACATGTTGTCATTCATGGTTCCCTCAATGAACTGTAGCTCCCCAGTGCCAGCAGCACTCATGCAGCCCCAGACCATGACACTCCCACCACCATGCTTGACTGTAGGCAAGACACACTTGTCTTTGTACTCCTCACCTGGTTGCAACCACACACGCTTGACACCATCTGAACCAAATAAGTTTATCTTGGTCTCATCAGACAACAGGACATGATTCCAGTAATCCATGTCCTTAGTCTACTTGTCTTCAGCAAACTGTTTGTGGGCTTTCTTTTGCATCATCTTTAGAAGAGGCTTCCTTCTGGGATGAAAGCCTTGCAGATCAATTTGATGCGATGTGCGGCGTATGGTCTGAGCACTGACAGGCTGACCTACCCACCCCTTCAACCTCTGCAGCAATGCTGGCAGCACTCATACATCTATTTCCCAAAGACAACCTCTGGATATGACGCTGATCATGTGCACTCAACTTCTTTGGTCGACCATGGCGAAGCCTGTTTTGAGTGGAACCTGTCCTGTTAAACCACTGTATGGTCTTGGCCACTGTGCTGCAGCTCAGTTTCAGGGTCTTGGAAATCTTCTTATAGCCTATGCCATCTTTATGTAGAGCAACAATTCTTTTTTTCAGATTCTCAGAGAGTTCTTTGCCATGAAGTGCCATGATGAACTTCCAGTGACCAGTATGAGAGAGTGAGAGCGATAACATAAAATTTAACACACCTGCTCCTCATTCACACCTGAGACCTTGTAACACTATCGAGTCACATGACATTGGGAGGGAAAATGGCTAATTGGGCCCAATTTGGACATTTTCACTTAGGGGTGTACTCACTTTTGTTGTCAGCGGTTAAGACATTAATGGCTGTGTGTTGAGTTATTTTGAGGGGACAGCAAATTTACACTGTTCTATAAGCTGTACACTCACTACTTTACATTGTACCAAAGTGTGATTTTGTCAGTGTTGTCACATGAAAAGATATAATAAAATATTTACAAAAATATGAGGGGTGTGCTCACTTTTGTGAGATACTGTATATACAGATTTGTGGGTGGAAAAGATTTATTTAAAATGTTTTTACCCTCATTTCACAATAAAACACCCTTACTGATCTTGTTCACAAATTATAGAAAATGATCCTGGTCAGTCTCTAGTCCACAGAGGTGCCAAACTCAATACATTCCAATATTGTGGTGTCCAACAACAGCCTAAAAACTACAAAAAGCTTTTAACTAAATCAACTCTAAGAGCGTAATGATCAGAATCCTAATGGAAAGTATTATTAATCAATGGGTACATGCAACATCAGCAACTATTGTATTTTCATTGGTGCATATACTGTACATTATTGGTTATGTGCATTTCCAACCAGCCACACCAGTCATTGTACAATCTTCACTGGTTACTATTATATACAGTTCTGAATTATGACTGTATCATCTACAGTATAAAACACTGCTCTGCAACATTTATGTTAAAAGTGCATGGATGAGTATAAAAAAAAATACACAAAAACATGCACATTTCTTGAAGTTAGAACTCTCACTTTAATTTAATTGCTTCTGTGTTTTGTTCCCCAGGGAACAAAATACACGCATTTCCTACATTCTTTGTAAGCCTAGCTATAGGCTCAGAAAGGGCACCCCTCCCCCCTTTCCCACTCACCAACAACGCAGCTAGTAAGCAGTCAGCTGCTTGTTAACTGTTGCTTGTATCAGCTCCAGGCACTTGCCTAAAACAAGTATTGGCAAATAAAATACAGAAGGGTGTTTTGTTTCCACGTGTCATGGGTGTGGGGCAGAGACAAATGCAGATAATCAAGCAGCTGTGGCTTTGTTATTGGATGGCAGTGGGTGTAGGGGGAGTGTCCTTTCTGACCTTGTAACTAGGCTTGCAAAACATGTAGAAAAATGGGACAGAGTACTACATGTACTATGTTTCCTGGGGGGACAGAACACTGAAGTGAGAGTTCTTGTTTAAAAATTATGTGAGTGCGTGTGTGTGTGTGTGTGGGAAAGGTTCTCCCAGGTTCTGGGAAAGTAAACAAGGAGCAGTTATAGAAATGAGAAAGAGGGGCTGTGTTGACATAGTCTAGCAGAGAACTCAGGCATGGTTGACAATGCTACTAGGGATTTTATTGCAGCAATGGTAGAGTTTTACAATACTTAACAGTGTAAATTTGCTGTCCCCTCAAAATAACTCAACACACAGCCATTAATGTCTAATATAGACAGTTTTAATCTCAAATACATGCATTTCGACTCACCCAGAAACTGTCCTCCATTGTGGTGCAGTGGAGTGTCCCCACGGGCACAAAGGCCGAACCTATGTCCCTCTGAGCTGGCGTCTTCTGTTCACAGTCTCTGGGTGAGTCAAAATGCTTGTATTTGAGATTGAAACTGTCTATATTGACATGTAGAGAGAATTAAACTCTTGCATGTAGACAATGTTTTTTTTTTATGCGTTTCAACCTGCATTTATTTGAACTTGAACATTCCACGCACGCGAAAAAGCCGCGGTTCATAAATACTGTATCTATCTAATGTAACTGTATATACATATTCTTGGATGTTCTATAATATAAAGTATAGTTTGTATTAACAAATACTTCACATAATATAATATTTATACACACCTATGTGAAACAAATGTTTTATCATATCCTTTTTCTTTCTTTTCATTTATCTGTAAATTTTTTTATTCATGTTAATTATGTCATTTACACGCTGTTTATTAATATTTTTAGAACTCATGTGATATCCACTGTGCTACTCTCAAGGCCCTGACGAAGCGGAACTGTATGAAGGCCCCGACGAAGCGGAAATGCATAGGCCATATCTTTTCTATTTTGTCTGGGACTTGCACACCCTGATTTCAAAATTCCAAGACTGTAACTCATTTTAACTTATTTACTCTTAGAAGGTACTGCCGTATGGCAGATTAATAAAGCTTGTGTATTTTTCTATAATTTAAGTGTATGTATTCAATTTTTCATTATACTCCTCTGAGGCACAAACAAAGTCCCACCCTGTTCTACCTTTTTTTTGAAACAAAGTCGCATGTTTAGGAGCTGACTGCATTTCTGGTGAATTCTTCAGGCTATTTTTCTTATATTGCATTGTGTGTGCATGATGTTTGAAGTAGAAAAGTGGAAACGCTGAACCATTTTTACAGAATAGCAAATAATAGGCAGAGACCTATTGCTTAAATCTACACTAAGCTAAATCTGCACTGTCACCCAACGTTGCTGACATTGGGAAGAATATTTAATATCTGGTGTTCCACAAAATGGATTGGGTCAGCCATAGCCATCAGAAGAATAAAGAGAGATTGTAAATGTTTGCAATGAAATCATTAAAGTGTTACTGAATCCAGGACTCTGCATCCACTATACCTGGCCTCCCAAAGTACACAGAACATGGAAATGCAATTGTTTTAGTAAATATAAACTGCTAAATACCCTTTCTCATCAACAGTAGACATCAGTCTTGTGACTTCTATCAGTGCCTGGGTAAAGCTTGTAGGAGGAGTATTCATACTGCACTGGCTGTCCTATCAGGATGCATGGCCCCAGACCCTCTGTGTGGACAGTCCTGTTTGGCACTGTGCTGATCACATGCACTCTCCCAAGAAAAAAAAAAACTCTCTACCACCAAACTGAGCATGTGCAAACTGACTCCACTAACTCTGTCTTATCCAGACATGTTTTGGGGGCAATGCAAGAAGGGGAGGACCTGTGCACACAGGATCAAACAGCCCTTTTACACAATGCAGAGGACTAACCACACAAAATCTATTTTCCAGTGTGTTGGCACAATGCTTCCCTGAATACAAATTTCTTAAAGAGGACCTTATCACCCCATTTATAGCAACAACAATGTAATCTTATTTGCTAAGTATTAACTTTGGTACAGTTACTTGCCTATTTATTTCATCTTTAGTCCAGTCTCCATGGTCTTTTATCCCCACTGGGTCTGAAACCCATACTGCCAACTTCCAAAAAGACATCACTGGAGGCTGGCTTCCTCTTCCTCATTCTCTTTGACCCTCCAATGAAGTCAGGGCCACAACTTTCTCATGCACAGTAACATTACTGTCTATCCATGCAATATAACAATACAGTTAAAAAAAAAAAAAGCTTTACTTTATGAATTTTTGGATTCTTGGGGGGAAATTCTTTTTCAATAGACAAGTCTAATACGATATGACACATGTACCTGTTGGAAAAAAAGCCTTTTTCTTTATCGTACATCACAGGACTATATAGGCCAGTGATGGTGAACCTTGGCACTCCAGATGTTTTGGAACTACATTTCCCATGATGCTCATGCACTCTGCAGTGTAGTTGAGCATCATGGGAAATGTAGTTCCAAAACATCTGGGGTGCCGAGGTTCGCCATCACTGATATAAGCTATAAATCAGGGATATGCAATTAGCGGACCTCCAGCTGTTGCAGAACTACAAGTCCAATGAGGCATAGCAAGACTCTGACAGCCACAAGCGTAACACCCAGAGGCAGAGGCATGATGGGACTTGTAGTTTTGCAACAGCTAGAGGTCCGCTGATTGAATATCCCTGCTATAAATCATGATTACCTGGGTTATGTGCCACTTATAGATGGTTGGACACTGGCAGAAAGAACATACAGGAATTCACCCAATATAAGCTCCCCTACTTAGAAAGTTCCTCAGTTTTTTCGCCAGTGTCTGTAAGGTAATGGTCACTGAAGTGCAGTTCTCTGCATAGTATTACCAGGTTCTCGACTGATTCCAACAGGAATGAAGAGTTTGGTAGACCGGATCCATTCCCACACCAGGGATGCTAAGATTAATGGTACCTGGGCCCTGCTACACAATGGACGTCTAAGCAGAGATGGCCCCTTAATGTGGCTGGTTGGCGCTGGACCCTGCTGACATGGAACCCTGCACAGTTTTTGTACTGACCAGACCAAGGTGTTCCAGTAGAGTGCTGTACATGCCCAGGGCAGTGGACCCCAAAAGAAAGGAGGACCAAGTCCCTGAGGGTCTGAAGGGACAAGCCCACCATGATTAGTGAAAACTGAATCCTTCACCTTGTCTTTGTCAGGATCCTGTGGCAAAAATCTGCGAGTGTCCTGTGTTGCTTCACTCTTGGCCTCTAGGAGCAGTGGTTCTGTGTTTCTGTGCTGCTGCATCTATATAAGGTTTGATCTCTGTGAAGCAGATTAGGAAGAAAGAAGCCAACATTTTCCTTGGGGCTTCTGGCGGCGGTGGCAGCTGAGACCATTTATACTCAGGTGCAACAATGGGACACAGGGCAGGCTCTCGCTTTCTGATTAGGCGTATGTAAGTAAAACCCTTGGGGGGGACGCTGGAAACTGGGTGGTCCTCCAAGGGTCCCTGTATACTGCTGTTCAGTAGCAGAATCTCTTAAACTGGGGAGGGTAGCTTGAGGTACAGCCCTGTGATTTACCAGCACACTAAGGAGATGTCTTCCAGAAAGTAAGAAGGGGGAGCACAACTGGGAAGTGAGTGCAGCTGTACCACCGTCAGGTCCTGAGTACTGTAGTTGAAGTCCTGCTGAGATTTTATCTCCTGATAGACCAAGGGTGACAGGTGCATCTGAGCCACTGCATCTGTCTGGTATTGTGGCCACTGCAGAGACATCAACCTCAGCTTATATCACTAAGGATGACTTGGTTGTAGCTTTGGCTAGCCTGGAAGGGAAAATTGCTGACATGCTCAACTCCATGGTGCAAGGCGTTAAGAAGTGGAAGAAGTCCCCTTCACCAGTTCCCTCTCCAGGTATGGAGGAAGAATGGGTGGATATTGAGAAGGAAGTGGTTGAGAACTTGAGGAGGGTCAGATGATTGAATCCACATCTGAGGCTGAAGAAGTTCAGGGCTGTCTTTCTCACAAGCTCAGAGGGTATTTAGTGCAATCTCTCTCTGAGATAGTTCAGTCTGATTTAAGGTTACCACTTACAGAATCCTTGTCAGTTTTGTGGCTTACAAATGCTATGGTCCCCTCTGGCTCTATCCTACACTTTCTAACTCACATCTTCAACCTCTCCCTCTCTTCTGGCATCTTCCCCAACTCTCTAAAACATGCACTATGCGCCCCATACTTCTAAAGCCCTAATTGGACCCCATCAAGCTTAACAACCTATGCCCCATCTTCTTGCTCTCCTTTTTAGCCAAACTCCTTGAATATCTAGTCTACAACCGGCTGAGCGACCATCTCATGGAGAATAACCTTCTTGATCCCTTTCAGTCTAGATTTCGCCCTCAACACGTCACAGAAACTGCTCTCTTAAAACTCACAAACTAACTACTAATGGCTAAAACCAATAGACACTATTCTGTTCTCCTACTCCTGGACCTCTCTGCTGCTTTTGACACCGTAGACCACCCCCTTCCCATAAAAAAACTCCACTCCTTTGGTCTCCATGATCATACTCTTTGCTGGTTGTCATTCTACTTTAAACTACTGTACCTTTAGCATCATTTACAATTCCATAACCTCCTTTCCTCTTCCTTTCTCTGTCGGGGTCCCTCAAGGTTCTCTTCTT
Source organism: Aquarana catesbeiana (assembly GCF_042186555.1). Classification (NCBI taxonomy): domain Eukaryota; kingdom Metazoa; phylum Chordata; class Amphibia; order Anura; family Ranidae; genus Aquarana; species Aquarana catesbeiana. The sequence goes on along the minus strand of NC_133327.1, from coordinate 357,248,575 downwards.
GGACTTCTCCTAGTCTCGGTCTACACCTCCTCCCTGAGTCAGTTGATAGCCTTCCATGGCTTCCAATACAATTTCTATGCTGATGACACCCAAATCTATCTCTCTACCCCTCATCTCACTCCATCAGTTTCCATGGACATTACTAATTTAATAACAGACATATCAGCCTGGATGTCACACCACTCGCCCAAACTCAAACTATCCAAAACCGAGCTCATAATATTTCCTCCCCCACGTGCCTCTTCCCCTGGCTTCTCTGTTAAGATCTATGACATAACTAAAAACCCGTCCCCGTATGCCAAGATGCTATGTGTAATCCTGGACTATGAACTATGCTTTTGGCCTCACACCCAATCACCGTCCAAAGCTTGCTGCCTGAACCTACACAACATCTCCAAAATAAGCCCATCCTAACCAATGACACCACAAAACTTCTAATTCACTGCCTGGTCATCTAGCCTCGACTACTGCAATTCCCTCCTCACCTGTAGCACTAACAGTGGGCTTAGCCAAATTGCACTAAGACTGGGAGGGGCCTAACAGATAAAGTTAAATATGCAGGTGTCAACAGTGCATAACACACAGCACAGTGGTCAGGAGTGTGTAACACACAGAGTGCACTGGTCAGGAGTAATACACAGTGTGCACAGGTCAGAAGTGAAAAATTCACAGACAGGAGTAAGTAACCCACAAAGTGCAGGGGTCAGAAGTAAGTTAAACACAGAATGCAGACATCAGAAGTAAGTAACACACAAAGTGTAGTGGTCAGTTGTGCACAACACACAGTATACAGAGGTAAGGAGTAAGTAATGCAGAGAAAACAGAGGCAAGGAGCATGTAACAACAGAGTGCAGGGATCAGGAGTAAGTAACACATAAAGTAAGTAAGGACCTCGCCATTGTGATTAAGTCATTTTTAGGAGCTTCATTGTCTTGCGGTGTGCTCAGAGCAGGATGTCAGCTCTGGGAGGCCACCTATTGAGCTCAGGGACTCCCCCCCATCTCAAACAGTGTTCTGTGCAGGCTTCACTCCACCTCAGAGCCCCCACTCAGTATTGCTCTATCCTGCTCCAGCACCCACACCAAGACCACAAAAACATTGGATGTAGGCTTTAAAACCTGATGCTAGGCTGTCCTGTGAAGGACCTGTCACCGTGATGGGCAGCCCATCTGTGTGTGAGTTACTTGTCGCAGCACTTATTGGATGAGAAGCCAGCAGGAAGTGATGCAGGTACAACTGTATATCATGAATCTCTCCCTTCTGATATCACCTCCTGTAATTTTTTGACCAGCCTGCTTGTTTACTATACAGGTTGATAAGCCAGGGTTGCCACCTCATCCCTTTAAACCTGAACACATATGAATTACACAGGTTCTGAGTCTAATTTAATGCAGATAAGGCATCAAGTGATTTTAATTATCACCTAATCAGCCACAGAACCCGTCTAATTAATATGTGTTTGGTTTTAAAGGAATGAGGTGGCAACCCTACCAGGAAGGGTTATGAACAGGTGTGCACAAATATGGGACTCACTGCATCCTGTATTGAACCAACACAGGAAGTAGCATTTTATTTGAGATCAGGATAAGCTCCTATTGTACAGGATGTGTGGCAACCCCAAGCACAGCTTACATAGATCAGAATATGAGAAGACCCTATTGCATCACAGGGGAAATAACTTTTTAGTGGTTTAGACCCGATGATCTGTGATATACTGAGTGACCACTTTGGCAATATGCATTTTACATTTTTTATATCTGTCTGTCACACTGATGCATTGGCATCAAATAGAATTTTTCCCCAGAAATTATTTTTGCTGCTTTGTTCTGAAATGACACAAATTATATGCAGCTTTTTACAAACAAATATTTGTGGTACTTCTCTTTAATACATTAACAAAGCAGAAATCATGTAAATTTGTAAACTTTCCCATAATGTTTCTTATCTCAAATTAATACTGACAGTTGCAAAAGCCCAATCATATTTAGAGAATGAACTTTCATAGTATACTGTTGTCAGCATTGTGAGCTACATGCAAATGTATGCATTCCACAAAAGAAAGTATATTTAAAACAGACTGCTTTAAAATGGTATTGATTGTCTCATGGCAGAAAGAGTAATTACCTATCACCAAACATATAACTGTATGTTAATGAACAAGGAAACAGGCATATCCCACCTCTGCCAATTACATGCCTTCCTTTGTGAAGTTACGTCAAAGTGAACAGCATCAACTGCAGTCATTGGAAGATCAGTCGCTGTAAGCTAAGAAATGTCCAATGCAGCTTTCATCCAACAGTGATCTCCGTGTTAGAGTTTTTTTAATTATTCAACAATCAATCATGTGTGTGAACATCAATAAGCAAGCTGTTTTAGTATGCATTGACCTAAGATCCCAGATAGTCAAGGGACAATGTAAATAATATTGAGAGGGCTTCTGTAGTTTTTTTTTTTTCCTGTGAAGATTATACATTTACCTTACTGCACTGAAGATGTATCTCAGGACACATGATGGAAAAAAATATCTCTATTTTCTCTCAGCTTACAGCATCATAAACATGAAAATATGACCATCTGGTCAATTTATTGTTGTCATGTTTACAGAAGCCTATCAGGCAACGGAATATTTCTTGTTTTTCATGAGAGCAAATTAAGCATCAAAACAATACCGCAGCCCCAGAGAAATTGTACTTATTGATGAGCCCATCACACAGGAAAGGATAACCAAGGCCACTGCAGTTCTGCATTAGTAAGTCATTGAACTGCAGCTGGTAATCAACTGGATGATTCAAACCCAGCTGTAATAGTTCCACAACAAAAGCAGAACAATCAAGTACATTTTCTTCAGAATCTAAGTATATAATTTATGTTTATGTATAATACTAATCCATACGAATGCTGGACATGGCCAGCATGTAAAGGACACCACTGAGCAGGCAGCCAAAATGATGACATATACCAGTCAATAAAAATCAAATAGAATTTAAATTGGCTACTACTAACCATGACCATTTACATGGAGATTTCTGCACATCATGGTGTATACAAGGTTTATGTTATGGCAAGTGAACAGCCAAATGCACTGTGTATGCTGAAACATAAAGTATTATAAAAACAATGTATTGTCTACTCCTGTCCATTGGTTTAAAGGGAAATACAAAGAATTAGGCTGCAATACAATCATTTTGGTTTGTACTGCTTGATCACAGTAATTTGCTGCAGTCATTTTGGTTTGTTTAGCTTGATCACACATTCATGACGATTGCAATGTCAGGCAATAAGTGTCTCTTGTTTAGTTCTAACTCTTTTGTACAGATTTCAACATCTGCAGGCTTACTTAGTAAGGTAATGCATTTAGCAATGAAGACATGCATATAATCATTCCAAGCAACCAATCAAAAGCTATCTCTGTACTGATGTGATTGCAAGAAACTGGAAACTGCTTGCTCTCTGTTGCTTACAATATTTCGAACACTGCTGTTTAAAATTATTTTTTTAGGATAAGCATATCAGCCTACACTTTTTGGTTTTATGTGTAAAGGCGTGGCCAAAAGTTTTGAGAATGACACAAATATTATTTTTCACAAAGTCTGCTGCTTCAGTATTTTTAGATCTTTTTGTCAGATGTTACTATGGTATACTAAAGTATATTTACAAGCATCTCATAAGTGTAAAAGGCTTTAATGACAATTACATTAAGTTTAAGCAAAGAGTCAATATTTGCAGTGTTGACCCCTCTTTTTTAAGACCTCTGCAATTCCACCTGGTATGCTGTCAATCAACTTCTGGGCCATATCCTGACTGAGGCCAGCCCATTCTTGCATAATCAATGCTTGGAGTTTGTCAGAATTTGTGTGTTGTTTTCATTCACTGGCGTCTTGAGGATTGACAACAAGTTCTCAATGGGATTAGGGTCTGGAGAGTTTCCTGTCCATGGACCCACAATTTCCATGTTTTGTTCCCCAAGCCACTTAGTTATCACTTTTGCCTTATGGCAGGGTTCTCCATCATGCTGGAAAAGGCATTGTTCCTCAAACTGTTCTTGGATGGTTGGGAGAAGTTGCTCTTGGAGGATGCTTTTGTACCATACTTTATTCATGGCTGTGTTCTTTTTGTGAGTGACCAAAATTGTGAGTGACCCACTATCCTGGCTGAGAAACAACCGCACACATGAATGGTCGCAGGATGCTTGTCTGTTGGCATGACACTGGATGGACTGGGTGGTAGCACTCACCTTTTCTTCTCCAGACAAGGTTTTTTCCGGATGCCCCAAACAATCAGAAAGGGGATTCATTAGAGAAAATGACTTTACTCCAGTCCTCAGCAGTCCAATCCTTGTACCTTTTGCAGAATATCTGTCTGTCCCTGATGTTTTTCCTGGAGAGAAGTGGCTTCTTTGCTGCCCTTCTTGACACCAGGCTATCCTCTAAAAGTCTTCTCCTCACTGTGTGTGCAGATGTACTTGCACATGCCTGCTACCATTCCTGAGTAAGCTCTGCACTGGTGGTGCCTCGATCCCACAGCTGAATCTAGTATATGAGTATATGCAAATTGCCATCATTGAAACAGAGGCAGCAGACTTTGTGAAAATTAATACGTGTGTCATTCTCAAAACTTTTGGCCATGGCTGTATGCATGATCATTGGATGCTTCTGTATGAAGAGAAGAACTACATGACAAGCTCCCAGAGAGAGAGATACTAGTAAGGAGAGTTATCAGGTGAAGTCATTTTATTGAAAATAATTCACTGGAAATTACTGTGTAATTTTAGCAAGTGTATAATGTAAAGTTTACCAGAAATCAATTTTAATGTGAGCATTTTATTTTCCTTGCTTATTCTTTCATACTATAAAAGAGGACATGAACTCTACGTAAAGTGATATTAAACCCTCAACTTCTGATTTAATCATTTACTTAGCATGCAACTTCTTAATCTTTTATTCCTTACCTATGTTCCGGTTTAAGCTGGTGCTATTACTGCTACCCCAGGTTTCCTGTTTCATTGTGACTCCTTTTCCCTGCAGCATCCTGTGAAGTCACGCTTACATATTGGGAGTAGAATTGTGTCTTTCTACACTATGGGGTTGATTTACTAAAACTAGAGAGAGTGCAAAATCTGGTGGAGCTTTTCATAGAAACCAATTGGGTTCCAGGTTTTTTTTTGTCAATGTCTAATTGAACAAGCTGAAGTTAGAATCTGATTGTCTACCTCCTGTCTCAGTAAATCAACCTCTGTGCATTAATAGAAATAGACAGTCCCATGGCTTATGGTGGCAACACAATCCGTTGTTCCTCCCCATTTCTGCCACTTTCATTCTCTAAACTAACAGACTGAATCCAAATTGCACTGTCCACAGTTAATGCTTTCCTGTGAAAACTGGAAGTTTAGGGAAGCAGTACTAAAAGAGCAAGATCCAGCAGCATTGAAAGTGTAAGAATTCTACCAATAGTTTACTGGGGAATTTTATATAAATAGGAATATGCATAAACACAACCATAGAGTGAACAAACTCTTAAAGAGACAATTAGTAAAACACATAGCCTGTGTATACATTATGCAAATCTGGCTGCTCACTGACACATACTGTATGTAATTACAATTACTGGATAGAAATGCAGCAGATGCAATTTAAAAAAAAAGATTGCATGTTAGAGTTTTGTACATTACGTCGATCACATTGAAATACATGTTTATAAAAATCACTGTAAATGCTTAACATAGTTGTATATTTGAAGCAAAAGGTTAGGTGGTCTGGCAAATCAGTGACTTTTTTCTTAATGCTTATCTTTTTATTTTCCTATGCAAACAGTTTACAGTTTATTATGTTTTCACTGTACATACCAGTGGGGACCTATCTCATACAGGGTAACACAAAGACATGATTAAAGCAGAGTTCTGCACCCCCCCCCCCAAAAAAAAATAAAATTCAGCAGCTACAAATACTGTAGCTACTGACTTTTAATATTAGGACACTTACCTGTCCAGGAATCCCGCTTTCCTGGACCTCCCCATGTCAGCCTACTATGGGTTAGCTCCGCCCCCTCTGACCCCTCCAGGACCACCTCTTTTATAGCCCATAAAAGGGCGGCTGTCTGCCCACACCAGTGTTCTTTTTTGTCCTTGCTCCGGATGACTTTTAAAGTTTATTTTTATTTATTTATTTATTTTTTCTTCTCCATCCATCCATCCATCCATCCTGTCGGGTTCAGCCTCTCCCGGTTCAGAAGACCCCCCCATATAGGCTGTAAATCTCCTGAGGAGGTGGGTTCCAGTGGTGCTGGGATTGTATTGTACAGTATAAATGACTGTGTATTACTGGCAAAGGTCACTGGCAGTATAAATGACTGTATATACCTACGTTAGGCAGGTTCTGGCATTCTCTCCTTCCATATTTTTGTGTGGGATCCTATGGATCGCAAAATCAAATGCAGACCTCAAAAGGTTGTATAGTTTGGCCTCAGCAGCCTGCAAACCAGCGGAAGCACTCACTCCTGTGGCAGCAGCACTTGGGCTGGGTTCGCACCTGTGCATTTTTTGGTGCTTTTTGCATTTGCACTACCGTCCATTTATCATGGTTTCCTATGGAACAAGTTCTGTGGTGTGGTTCTGCGGAATGCGCTGGGAGTGCATGGGTGTGAATTCAGCCTTAGAGTGTGGTTAGCGGAGCTGGTGGATGGATATTTGGATGAAAGTCTGGGAAGTGGCAGTTCTTCTTCTTTGCAGCTGTAGAGTTGTGGCTAAAGTGGCTGTTGACCAGGTCAAGATGACAGCAAAGATAATGGCTCATTCCGTCACAGCCCACAGAGCCTTATGGTTGAAGCATTGGTCGGCCGATAAGACTTCTCAGCACAGTCTGTGTTCGGTTCCATTTGACGGGAAGCTACTCTTCGGGAAGACTTGGAATCAGCAATTCAGCGGGTTTCCTAATCCCGCAGAAGAGAAAAAGACACAGCAGTCCTTTCGGTTTACCAAAGGGATCCAAAGAAGGATTCAGAGAGACCAGGGCTTACAGACAGTTTTTCAGACAGTGGAGGGGAGCTGGTTCAACCTTCCAGAAACCTTCCAAGCCCAGGGCCAGCAAAGCCCCTGGGGCTGTTTTTCCCACTGCTGTGTCCCCAAAGTCGTGCGATTTACACTGCGACTTTGCTGTGCGATTTGCGTTGTGATTTGACCTATGAAAACCATGAGAGAACAGGTCGCACAGATGTTGGAACAAAGTAGTGCAAAAACCTTTTTTGGATTCGCACCAATTAGAACGGGGACCATTGAAATACATGGGTTTTGACTTGTCATGCCACTTCACATGTGTCGAGTTGCACAACAACTTGCAGTAGTGGAAACAGAGCCTAAGGCTTCAAATAAGTCCTTCTGAAGCTGTCTCCGCTTAACCCTCTCAAGTAGGAGCAAGACTAGCCCAATTAAGAGGGGATTTGGGTGGACAAATTACAGGATGCCTGGACTGTAGCCGTCATTCGATCACGTTATCGTCTCAAGTTCAGAACAAGGCCCCCTCAGACCTTGTTAATAGAAACTGGACTTCCTACAGATTTGGAAAGGAGGCAATGTTTGCAAGGATATATAGGGGAGCTGTTGGCAGCAAGGGCCATCCTTCAGGTTCCAAGGCACGAATTGGGTCAAAGAGTATGTTCCCCTCTGTTTTTGGTCCCAGAGGCTTCAGGGGGTTTCGGACCAGTTTTTGACCTCAAAGTCCTGAATTCTTACATGAAGGTTCCACCATTCAAAATGGAGTCATTGGAAATGATTGTTTTGGTTGTGGAGTCAGGAGATTGGATGGTTTCCATCGATCTGGCAGATGCGCTAGCTCGTTTCGGTTGGTTGATCAACTTTCGGAAGAGTCAGATGCATCTGACCCAAATGTTGGAGTATTTAGGAGTACAATTCAACACGGATCGGGGTTGTGTTTCTCTTCTGCAGAGGAAGGTCCAGGAGATCTAGTCTCAGACAAAGCAGTGATGGCCAGGCCTTCTATGATGCTGAAGGAATGCATGCAGTATCTGGGGGTTTTATCAGCCACAGTTCCAGTAGACCCGTGGGTCAGGTGGTACAGAAGGAGGTTTCAATGCAACTTTCTTCTTCAGTGGGATTGTCTGCCAATTCCGATAATCTGGTCCCTGGTTGGTGGTCAGTAGCTCACAATCTTTCCCGCGGAGTTCCGTTGAAGGCCTCAGAACCAAAAGTGGTGTCGACCAATGCCAGTCTGGCAGGCTGCGGGGCACACTGCCTGGGACAGCAGGTTCAAGGCCAATGGAACCTTTGTGGGGTGAAGAGTTCAATTTTCCTGGGATTGGATGCTGTCAGACGCGCTCTTAGCGTTTCAACCTATGTTGCGAGGTTGAGCTGTCAAGATTCTTTTGGACAACAAAACTACGATGGCTTATGTGTCTCATCAAGGGGGCACAAGAAGTCACCCTCTCTTTCAGGTGGCATGTCAATCTTCCTATGCACAGAGAAGAATCTCAGCTCTCTTAAAACATCTTAACTCCCAGGGCCTGGCAATGTTTTAGCAGATCACAACAAATGAGACCTCAACCCCAAGTACCTACGCAAGATCTTCTGGGTCTGGGGGATGCCTTCGATAGATCTTATGGCATTGGAGAATTGTCAACTGCCTTACTTCTTCTCCCGGACCTAGAATCCACAGGCATTGGGTCAGGGTGCTCTGTCCAGGTCTTGGAACTTCCCCTTGGTGTATGTGTTCCCGTCGCTTTCATTGGCTCTCAAAATCCTGCTGAAGATTCAGCAAGAAAGGGTCACAGCTATAGTAGTCCTACCTTACTGGCTCAGGGAGCTGTGGTTCCCTCTGGCTTGGAGGATAAAGTTGGGCTCACCAATCCCTCTGCCTCCTTGTCAAAATCTCTTTCTGCAGAGTGGGGCCTGACACCTGAACCGCAGGAGGATAAAGTTAATGACATTATTACAGGATTGTCAGAAGGAATGTAACCTATCGCCAGATCTGGAATACTACGGAGAGGGGTTGGGACCTTGGATCTCCCTCAGTATCTAACATTTTGGAGTTTCTGCAGAGTAGTCTCCAAGAATTAGCTTACAATTCCATGAAGGGTCACATCTCTGCCTTATCAGCTATGTTGTGTACAAGATATGCTCTACATCCGTTGGTGATCTGATTTGTAGGGGCAGCCATAGAAATCAGACCTCCATTAAAATCATTTTTTCCAAAAGAGGACTTAACACTAGTCTTGGGAACATTGCTGGTTCCTCCGTTTGATCAAGCTTTCTCTTGTTCATGATTTCTTTTAAGAGTCTTTTGTTTTTGTTTTTTACTAGCCGTCACCTCGGCCAGAAGAGACTCCGAGTTGTGCACCTTCTCATCTAAAGAACCATATTGTTTTGTGCTCCCAGACAAGATAGTCCTTAGGCCGATACCGAGCTTTCTACCTAAGGTGGCCACATAATTTCGTATGAACTGGGAAGTCAATCTCCCAGCCTTTCCGGCGGATACTGCTGATGATGAGTGGAATAGGTTAGACCTGGTCTCTGCAGGTTCAACCTACCTAAAATGGACTAAAAGCTTTGGAAAACAAGATCAGCTATAGGTTTTCCCAATGGGGCCTAAAAAGAGTATGCCAGCAACATCCAGAGTTGTGTCTTCCTGGTTTGTCAAGACCATGCATATTGCATACAAAATGCTGAACCTTCCTCCTCCTTCAGAGATCAAAACACATTCGATGAGGGGTATGGCAGCATCCTGGGCATACGCGAAGGTCACCCCTGAGGTTGTTTGCAGAGCAGCAAGCTGGAGCGCGCCCAACACCTTTTTATTAGGCATTACAGGCTTAATATGGTTTGTCCGCCTGAGTAAACATTTGGCTCTACGGTTATTACGGCGGCTGTTGCCCATTAAAAATTTTGAGTAGCATTGCATTGAGGGTTTGGCTTATTTTTTTTATTTTTTGTCTTCCCTCCCTTCTTAATGTTGCTTGGTACATCCCATAGTAGGCTGACATGGGGAGGTCCAGGAATAAGGAAAATTGTTATCCATACTTATCATAATTTTCCTTTCCTGGATGCTCCCTATGTCAGCCGGAGGATTCCCACCCAGTTTATCCGTCGCGAGGCAGGGTTTTTTTGAACACTGGTGTAGGCAGACAGCCACCCTTTTATGGGCTAGAAAAGAGGTGGTGCTGGAGGGGTCAGAGGGGGTGGAGCTGACCCATAGTAGGCTGACATGGGGAGGATCCAGGAAAGGAAAATTACGGTAAGTATGGATAACAATTTTCCTTAATGTCAGCACCCCAGCCGATATTCGGATTGGCTCTTGGGTGCTGCCGCCACCATTCGTAGTAAGAGAAACCGGCTGGTTCACAGCTTCACAGCTGGTTCCCTACTGCGTATGCATGAAGCACTCTGCGCTTTCTAACTGGCCTGGCAGCGGAGGAAGGAGGAGGGGGCTGAACTTCCGAGGGACGTCACCGCGACACAGTCTCCAGGATATTGGGGATGGGTACCTGCCAAAAACAGGTATGCGTTCCCTCCTCCCCCCTGAAAGTTGCCAAATGTGGCACCGGAGGGGGGAGGAAGCAGATAAGTGGAGCTTCCACTTTTGGGTGGAACTCTGCTTTAATTGTTGCAGTTGCAATAATCATCACACTTTTCTGCTGTGTCATGCAACTCATAGGATGTCTCACAAAATTCACATATATAACTGAGTTAAATATCAAATCCAATATGTCCAATCGCTTCAGAAGTGTATCTAAATGGGAAGATGAGAGCAGGGGTTTTGGTTAAACACAAACTCAAAGGTTATATTGTGACAGTTATTACCATAGACGTGATTAAATGTAGCATACACTACATATGTGCTAGTAGGCAGAGTGTAACTAACAAACATTGCAGAAAACAACATTGGTATATTTAGCCAAACCGGAGCTGACGTGAAACGACCCATGCGTCTGTGCAGTGTCCAGGAACAATTGCCTACAATACCCAAGGTGCCGAGCGCGACCTGAATCACATGGTATGAACCATGCAGACAGGGGCGTGGTCAATGCACGGCCTTCCGAAGGGGGTGGAGAGAAGGGAAATTCTCCACCCACCAGAGGAGGAATGTAAAAGAGGCCGATGTAAATTGAGCAGACAGGGGGGCCTAAACAAGGGCCAAAGGGGTGGGCCAGCTGTCAAAGACAGTCAGCCCTTGGGTGTCCATACAGCCAAAGGCTGTAGAGGGATGTCGCCCCCCGGGATACAAGACGGCACCCGAACAAGCGACGTCGCTTTTTCATATTTCAACCAATCAATTTCCCAGCCTTGAAAGATTCAAGTACAACATTCTGACATGCTCAGTGCCCTTTTTCGTTTTTTCACCATTTATGGTCTTGGTATGTATTGAGGCTTTTTAGCCCTTGTTAATATCATTAAAACTTTATTGCTTCCTTTTGAATATTTTTTTTTTTTTTTTTAGTTTTTAAAGGCATCCCTTATAGGCACTTTGCAGCCAATTACAGGGCTGAGTTTGAATGCCGTCCCTGCCTGCTTGATTGTGCCTGCCTCGCCCCAGGGGCTTGACAGGGTATGTTCAAGATTATGGGTACTTTGGGGATTAAATTTCATTACTTGGCAGCTTCCCCCCCCCTTTGGGTGGGTTTTGGTACTTTTGGGGTAACTGTTGGACAGGATGGTGGATACTATGTTGATTAATCATTCAGTAATATATACTATGATGCTATATACATGTATATTTTGTCTCAAATTCTCCTTTTGATTCTCTTTTTTCCTTTTTAGAGTCAAAAATTATTGTCTGTTATATTATACCTCCCTGATGAAGCCAATCTTTTGGCGAAACTAGTAGGGAAGAGTTGACCTGCTACTACCATTCAACATCATTGGTGTCAGTCAACAGAATAACTGTATAGTGCTCCATCTCTATACTGTGGTTCTAAATTATGTATTGTTTTGTTTTTAAATTTTACACTATTAAAATTTGATATTTTTACTATATTAATTGTGCTTAATTGCTATAATCCCCTTCTCTATGCTCTGTATTACATTTTTTGATTCAGGAATGAGTATCTATTCAGACACACCATCCACCAGCTTTTCGTTATAAGAACATTGATTAAACATTTCTAACATGAGAATTTATTCATATTTATTAAACATACAGTATATAATTTGTTTTGAGATACAAATCGGTAGGCTTATTTCCACTTTAATAACTTGTTAGTTTTGTTCAGAATTCTTTGCTTGAGAAAAATGCAATAGATTATACTGATGTACAGATTTTCTCATATTGACAACAGTTTTGTGCCAAAGGAGTGAATTAAGACTGGTATCCTGAATGCTTTTAGAAAGGGGAATATTAATAAAACAGTGGATTTGACTCCTACCAAAACTTCACTGGTGGTGAATCAGACCTTGTTCACACTAGTGCAACTTATGATACAACTTGAGTTGCACAGAATGGCATGACAAAAGAAATCTCATTGTTTTCATTGGGGTCTGTTCCAATCAATGTGACTTGGAACGATGCAGTTTTGGAAAAGGTTCCCGCACTACTTTGGTGCAATTTACACCGTGACTTGGCCCCATATATGCTAAATCACATCAAAGTTACAACACATAATCACACTGTAAATCGCATCAAAGTCTTATCACAGTAGTGTGAACTGAGACTCAATTACTGTCATTTAAAAAAGCATACACAAGAAAGATTCACCTGTAGCAAATGTTCGGTGACTGTCAGATTCACCGATTTAAAAATATTGCTCAGGATATTATATATTTCTCTCAAATTTTCCAACTTATTCAGCTCCCAGCCAGCAAAGTTATATATATATATATATATATATATATATATATATATATATATATATATATAAAGGCAGTCAGCCTGAATTTGTAGGAGGAGTCTTGCCCCTATAAAAAACCTCTCAACGCATCCAGCTCCCGTTGCGTCCTACGACGTCCTAGGAGGTACCTGCTACTGTGAGCTCCGATCGCAGTAACTAAACGGGACATCGGTGTGGAAAGTGGCACAGTCACAAGCTAGATGTACTAGCTACGGAGATGCAACGTGGTTGCCAAAGACTGAATCGACCTTCCTCTGCTCAAACGGTGATTTAACTACGCTGCCGTTTACACCGAAAAGGACATCGGAACAGGCCCCCCTACAGCCGGGTGGTAATGTACGGATAAACTCCACAAGATGTTTACTTGATGAATCTTGCCACAAGCCTGCACCCTGACTATCAGGGCCTCTGGTTCCATTTTAGTACTGCAGTAACAATACCCTCTATATAAGGGGCCACTCTCACAGTACTTGGTATCATTGAGTAAGTATAACTTTATGAGACTGAATGCCAAATTGAACTATGACATGTGGGTTGCTCACTACTCTTGAAATATGATGAAGACAAAACCTCTAATATAATTATACCAACCTTCAATTATGGGATCCTGTTTGACACACACTTAGTGTACCTTATGGACTGCCTGGCTTTAATTATATATAATTGAGGAGAATATTGGTGTTCTTAAATTTAAAATCAATTCAGCATTTCAGCATAATGGCTCGATGGGAAAACCTAAGCATGTTGGCTCAGTGAACCTTACTTAATAGGTCTATTCTATCTGCTCCCCCCCACATCCTGCCCCCATTTTATAATTGGATTAATCAGTGGTCAGCCATCAAAAAATTAATAGATAAGGGGATCCTTAGTGACCCCACTGAAGGAAAAAGTATACTCTATGATTTGAGTTGATGCCAGGCCGCTGACTAATGCAATACGTCCAGACTGTGTTCGGTGTTGTACTGTACTGTTGTGTGTTGTCTTGTCTGTTGATAAGTATATGGTAATTCTCTAATTGCCATATTGGATTTAAGCTGTTTTTATGAAATTGCATCAATGTGTTCAGAAATTTTTTGAAATAATAAATATTTAATTAATCATTTAATAAATTTAATATTTTTGATATACTCCAGTTTTGATCAATTTTTGTTGCTAAAAGTAACCTCTTACTCGGCACTCTTTAAACTGGGTACCCTCTTTCTTTTTCCCAGTATGCAATATGGTTACAGCAACAACACCATAACAGGTGAATGATCAGTAATTGGTCATCTAATACATTTAACCATCCACTGGTGGCTAGCTTGCCTACCTCAATTTTTTACATTTCTTTATTTACCAATTACATCTTGGGTATTCCCCCTTTTAGGCATACTGACCTTGTGACCACGGCACACCATAGGTCACTTTTCCCGCCTTCCTCCCTTATCTTTCCTGGACTATCTACAAGAGACTACAAGTACAAATATATATATATATATATATATATATATATATATATATATATATATATACACATACACACACACATACATATAAATATATATATATATATATATATATATATATATATATATATACACACACACACACATATACATACATACATACACACACACACACACACACACACACACACACACACACACACACACACACACACACACACACACAGTATATATATTATTTGTTCTGGAAGAGGAGCAAGCAGATTCCAGTGATATAAACCATAACTGTATGGAACAGAAATACTTGAAAGTGTATTAAAATATAAACATTTACCTCAGAAAAGCTGCAGGCCCTCTTTTTACTTTATAAGCTATGTCAAATAGTCCAGTCTAATTTAACACCACATGACATCCAAAAGTACTTAACAATGTAAGTGCAAACTCTTGTTCTTTCTGATGAAGTGATGTAATGGCATAAACCGTCAGGAGAGGTTGATTTGCTGATTTGAAAGGAAATGCACTGAAACAGTTTCTTTGCTTTTTAATCATGATTATTAAGTGCACCATATCTTGTACTATAAAAATCGGTCACCATTTTGCACAGCAACCATACTTATATTTATATTTCAAATTCTATGTAAACCCAATAATTCCACTTAGCTTGGACTGATTCTGAAAGATGCTCATCCTAATAGGAAAGTCTTGAGTACTGAGCCTAATGCATTTACCTGCAATTACTCTTTTGCTGTTGCCATGTATAAGCATCTTTTCATAATAATAAATTTGGTATATGAGTAAGACCAGTAAATTATAATTAAAATTGACTTTTTTGGGGGGATTGTTAGTATATAAAATAAGATTGCTAATGAGCTTTGCTTTTTCTTACAATCTGAAAAAAAAACTAAATTGCTAGGTCAAACCATATAAAGGAACACTTGTCAAAATGTGTTTGTCAGTGACAAAATGATGTAATTTGTGAAAAAATGTATGCAGGATACCCACATGCTTAAAGTATGTTTCTTTTGTTGGTTCTTTTTAACACCAATATAATTAACCAGCTGTAGACACTGGGTGTAGCAAACATGCCCAAAAAAACGTCATCAAAGTACATAGGGCATATTTTGCATGTCCTATACTTCTGTCCTGTTTTTCCACCCCCTACTCCCCCTGCACTTGTGAATGGCAATAAGGAGTTTCTCAATGAATATACTGTAGCAGCTGTAAAAGCTTCTGTTAGAAAACAGAACATCTGAAACATTGTTTAAAGGCACTGATCAGATGTGAAATAGAAAGTCATATTGTTACTTTGTATCTTTGCTTAATTCATCTACAGATCAAAGGGATGAGCTTAATCTGCATAATGATGTCAGGAATGTGACGAGTTACAAAGTACAAAAAAAAAGTAATTAAAATATATTCCCATTTAACCCTTTTAACTCCCAGTTTACCCTAATCCACCCTAAGTAACTCATTCTTCTCTTCCCCCACTTGACTTTTATTTTCCAGCTTTTTTATTTTCATTCATTTATTTTTCTAACCATTAATATTTTAACTTTCTTAATGTTTATTTGTTTTGTTCAATGATTGTGTTAGTGTTGGATTAAAAAAGTGAAACATTCTAATCTATAAGTTCCTGCAAATGTTCCATTGTCCCCCACTTAAGTGGTAGTAAACCTTTTTGTGCCATTTTTACCTAAAGGTAGGCTTATAATAAAGCTTACTGTAGGTATATGTAAATAGTTTTGTTGGACTGATTCTAGGGACAGAATATTGCATCCACATCCAAGTTGTATAGATTAAAACCAAAAGAAAAAAAATGAGAGAGAGAAGAAATCTATCCTCAAAGAATGATGGGATTTTCATGGATGCATATTTCTGTCACTAAGGTAAACACAACCACAAAGGGGTAAATCAAAAAAATATCTAATTTATTACAAAGTGTACATGATAAAAATAGATACAATAATAACATTTGATCATATATCTTTGTGACCAAAGTTGATACTCAGTTCCAAGAGCTTGAACAGATGCTTGTGTGTATAGATAGCCAATGCGTTTTGCAGGCTAGTTTAGTCTGTGAAACGTGTCAGCTATCTATATACACAAGCATCTGTTCAAGCTCTTGGAACCGAGTATCAACTTTGGTCACAAATATATATGACTGAATGTTATTATTGTATCTACACTTTGTAATAAATTAGATATATTTTTGATTTATCCCTTTGTGGTTGTGTTTACCTTAGTGACAGAAATATGCATCTGTGAAAATCCCATCATTCTTTGAGGGATAGGCTTCTTCTCTCTCTCATTTTTTTTCCTTTTGGTTTTAAGCTTACTGTAGGTAAAATAAATACAGCTGTAGGCAAAATGAATATCTCCTAAACGTGCACTGTTTAGTAGATATTCCAGTGAGCAGCAGCCGGTGACATCACTGGTGCATGCGCTCTAAAGGAACAGCATTCCCGTGCCATTCCTTCAGAGCTCTGTGCCGTGCTCAGGCTCCCGTGAGCATGCATGAGTTATGTCATCTCGGCTCTGGCCAATCAGATGGCCAAAGTTCATGAACCCAGAAGACTGGGTGAAGATGGAACCCCTATCAGCAGTGACAGGGTACCGCTGGAGGGATCCGTTCTAAAGGTAAGTCTAACATAATGTGCTAGTATGCAATGCATACTAGCACATTATGGCTTAAACCTGCAGGAGGGAGCCCCCCTTTTTTTTTGTAGGTTAACTTTACTACCGCTTTAATGCAGCAAAATTTTTGATTACCTTATTTTGGAAAAAAATAGGTACCCTCACTAAAACTATGGTTCCAAGCCATAGATTGTATTTACGAAATGGAAGACCTTACTTTTGAATTACGTCCTCCTTTATTAAAATTTGGGCATGCTGGCTGGAATTCAAGTCCACTCCTCTATACGCAGAGCTTATGGTCTCTGACGATGTTTCTGTGAGTTCATAAAAGCTTTATGTGTATTAATGCTTTTGGTAGCTTTCCTCAATTTCTTAATAGTTGTAAAAGGTATTTTATGCACTTGATTAGGATCTTGGCCTGGAACGCAACACCTAATTCCTCCCATTCCCCCACCCTTTTCCCCCACCTTTACTTTCACCCCCCTCCTACATTATCTGTTCTTTTTCTTCTACATCCTGTCTTACAGAGAACAATTTAACTGAGATTTAACTGATATTTAACTGAGATAATTGATATTGGACTTTTCCTGTTAGATTTTTCTGCTCACAACCACATTCTGGACATCTGTTTTATTTTCCTACATTTACATAGTTAGTCAGGTTGAAAAAAGACACAAGTCCATCCAGTTCAACCATAAAAAAAAAAAAAAAATCGTACAATCCAATATACCCAATACTATACCCACAGTTGATCCAGAGGAAGGCAAAAAACCCCAGCAGAGCATGCTCCAATTTGCTACAGCAGGGGAAAAAAATTCCTTCCTGATCCCAGAGAGGCAATCGGATTTTCCCTGGATCATGTAACATTTTGTAGATGTTAAAGGTGGTTCTGCTGTCTTTTTTTATAGCAGTGTTTTCCCCATTGTTATTTGTTATACCACGTGATATGGAAGCATGTGTTACTTGTACACATATCAATAAACATTTATTTTAAAAAAGTGCAACATTGAAAAAAAAAACTTTATGTATATCTTTTGTTTAAGTACTTTACAATTCTTTGCACCAGAGTCATACTTTAGCATAATTTGAATGGGACAATTTATAGATTGAATTGTACATTAATATCTACCGTAGCACTACTTTTTTTTTTAACTTTATAGCATAAAAAGTTTTTTTTTTTTTTTTACATTTATTGTTTATGGTTTGCATAAAAAAATAAAAACATTTTTGCAAACTAATATCACCAAAAGAAAGCCCTACATGCATTACTTAGCTATACTAAGTAATGGCAAAGTTATTGCTGAATCATAGCAAAAATATAATAATTTCTCTGGTTCATAGGATACAGGTCTTGGTGTGAAAGCAAGATTTTTTTCACATCTGCATTATTGGATACTAAAATGTAATCTGACTTTAATCTAAATACTAACAGTAGGACAATGTGGTTTAATAAACAACGCATGGTATTTTTCAATACCAAATGGCTTAAAAAATAAGGACTGAAAAATTGGGCCAGTAGAATAAATATCTTGAAAAAAGGGCATAAATAAAAAACAAATCATGCATACATGGTTTTCTTCTCTTCTCACTTGATTGATGTTGAACTCCAACATGATCTCAGAGGACCTTAGAAGGACAGTTGTTACAGTTTATATATTGAAAATGGTTATAAAAGGTTTTCAAAAGTAAGTTAGGAAATTATAACAAACATCAAGATGGAAAAATATGAGAAATAAAATGCACTCAAACTTTTGCAAATTTTTTATTTTTTTTAACAAAATCCTTTAAAAAAGGTAATTTCACCCTACTTACTCAATCTATAATTGTAAACTTTACAATTGTAATAAATTATATTCCAGGATATATAATTCCATCTATATGCATACTCTATAGACATTCAGACTTATTTGAAGGTTACCAAAAGCAACGTAACCACATAAGGACCGGGCCTATTTTTCAAACTTGTTGTTTACAAATTAAATTTTTTTTTTTGCTAGAAAATTACTTAGAACCCCCAAACATTCTATATGTTTTTTTCAAACACCCTAGTGAAAAAAAAGGGAAGCTGTTGCAATACTTTCTGTCACACCGTATTTGCGCAGCGGTTTTACAAATGCACTTTTTTTGGAATTTTTTTTTTAATTAAAAAATAAGACAGTAAAGTTAGCCCAATTTTTTTATATTGTAAAAAATGATGTTACGCCAAGTAAATTGATACCCAACATGTCACGCTTCAAAATTATGCCTGTTTGTAGAATGGTGACAAACTTTTACCTTTAAAAATCTCCATTAATGTCACTTCTGCCCTTCAATGGTATGGAGCCTGGTGGGGGCCATCTTCCGCTCACTCAGCTCCATACCACAGAGGGGAGAGGACCGATCATCTTTGTTGCTGCCGGCAGGTTCAGTAAGCAGCGGAGGGCACTGGAGCGCGGCGGGAGGGGGATCCCCTCTCCCGCCGCCAATAAAATTGATCTTGAAGCAAATCTGCTGCAGAGACCACTTTTATCTGAAAGCAGACCATCCTCTGAAGAAGAGGATACCGGGTATTGGCAGCTAGTTGCTGCCATAACAGCTATATTCCTCTTCAAAATTCTGGCGTATAATGACGGTGGGCGGTCCGTAAGTAGTTAAAATAATGGCATACACATGTCCTAGCTAATGAGAATTTCCTTGACAGTGGTTTGAGGGATTTGATGAGACTCATACATTTATTGCAAATTTGTTAAACTTTATTTATTTTTTTTGTTGTTGTTTGAAGGTCATTTCTATCAAAACAGACAGTGTAGCCTTAGGTGTAGCAGCCTACACTTGTTTACATCTAGACTGGTGGCAAGAGACTATAGTTTATCACTCCCATAGGTTCAGTGAGCATTTTGCCCTCTGGCTCCATTATGATGAAGTTAGTTACAGCAAGAAAAAAAAAAAAAAAGAAAAGCAAAAGGTTTAACATCTTTGTGACCTGCACAGCTAACATGAAACATGAAGATAATTTAGCCATTAGAATGTATAGGAAACCAAGGGTGGCTGGGAACACCCTTCACAATACCTCAAGCCACCACCACATTACACAGATTCATGCAGCTCCTACAGGACAGATGTTTTGGATTAAAATGAACAGTTTGCACATTAAAGTTTTTTGCAGGAGGATAAGGATCTCTTTAAATGCTTTAAACAATGGGGTTACTGACACAAACACATCAGAAATGGATTTAAATGTTCCTTGAACCCTTAGGTTGGGTTCACATTGGTGCGACATGACAGACGTCCTACTTTGGATCCGAATTAAAGCTGACATACGTCTGACTTTCAATGAACAGGGATCCGACTTGGATCCCCACCAATACCAGGCACTGTGTTTGGTATGAATCTTGAGGGGGAACTCCACGCCAAATTTTAAATAAAAAACCGGCATGGGTTCCCCCTCCAAGAGCATACCAGGCCTTTGGGTCTGGTACGGATCTTAAGGGGAACCCCCTATGCCGAAAAAATGGCATGGGGGTCCCCCCAATCCATACCAGACCCTTATCTGAGAACGCAGCCCGGCCGGTCAGGAAAGGGGGTGGGGACGAGCGAGCGCCCCCCCTAAACGGTACAAGTCTGCATGCCCTCAACATGGCGGGGTGGGTGCTTTGGGGAGGGGGGCACCCTGCAGCCCCCCACCCCAAAGCACCTTGTCCCCATTTCGATGAGGACAAGGGCCTCTTCCTGACAACCCTGGCCGTTGGTTGTCGGGGTCTGCTGGTGGGGGGCTTATCGGAATCTGGGAGCCCCCAGATCCCAGGCCCCCACCCTATGTGAATGAGTATGGGGTAAATTGTACCGCTACCCATTCACCTAGGAAAAAAGTATCCAAAAAAAACACACTAGACAGGTTTTTAAAGTAATTTACTAGGCAGCTCCGGGGGTCTTCTTCTGACTCTGGGGGTCTTACGACTCCTGGGGTCTTCTTCCAACTTCGGGGGGCTCTTCCTTCTTCTCTGCGTGCTCCGGTTCTTCTCCCGCTCTCCGGGATCTTCTGCCAGACTCCTCCGCTATCTTCTGCTCTTTTGCCAGCTCTTTTGCTAGCGTTGGCCCGGTCTTCGCCATCTTCTTCCCTCAATGTTGACACAACGCTCTCTCCCACTGTAATGCTGTATGTGTGGTCCACAATGACTTATATAGGGATGGGGCGTGGTCACTGGGTGATGTCACCCGGTGACCCTGCCCCTTATTACCTCACAGTTCCATCATGCCCCAGGGCTCCCCCCTGCCCCAATGCACCCACCCCCCCATGTTGAGGGCATGCGGCCTGGTACGGTTCAGGAGGGGGGGTGCTCGCTCATCCCCACCCCCATTCCTGACCGGCTGGGTTGCGTGCTCGGATAAGGGTCTGGTATGGATTTTGGGGGGACCCCCACACCGTTTTTATGGGGTTCCCCTTAAAATCCATACCAGACCGAAGGGCCTGGTATGCTCTTGGAGGAGGAACCCATGCCGGTTTTTTATTTAGAATTGCGGAGTTTCCCCTCAAGATCATCTGAGCACAAGTCGCATGCCATAGTCGAATCATGCAAGATGGTGATCAGACTTTGAGCCGACTTCAATTATAGTCAATGGGCTGAAGTAGGATCAAAATCGGACCAAAGTAGTACAGGGAGCATTTCTAAAGTCGGAACAACTTGTGTCGGACCAGTTAGGATGGTTCCCATAGGGAAACATTGAATTTCACATGCCATGCGACATGAGCTCCCAATGTCGGAGCGTTTTTCAGGCCAGTGTGAACCCAGCCTTATAGAAGATAATGCTGCAGTTAAAAACAAACAAAATCATGATAAGCCTATTAGGCCTGATTACTAGATCTGGGTCTAACTGGAAGACTGTAAGGGGAATTCTAATTAATTCAGGAATAGCTGGAATTGCAGGCCCATATCCAAGTATGATATTTAGAAAAGCTAGATGTTTGATGAACATTTTTGTAAAAAGTGAGTTGCAAGGATAGATTCAGATATCTTGTTGGTATGTTCAAGTGCAATTAATGCAATATCTGTAAATATGTTGAAATAAGCAATGCTTTTTGATCTTCTAGTAGGAGTAAGTGTTTCCATATTAATAAATTCATCAACTGTGCATCAAGCAGGTTAAAATTACAAACTGAGTGCCCATGTGAGCTTTTATAGATTTGAATAATGGAAGAACAACTGAGAGTATACATAAATTAACTTATATGAGATATCATTAACAAAAAATAAAAGAGCCCCCTAGGGGATATTTCACACAATATCACAGGGTGTCACCTAAAGATTGACTATTAAAGGTTGGTATTCTTTTTTCTACTAGGGGTATAGAAAAAGAGAATAGAGAACTAACTGAGTTCTCAATACGATAGATTAGATAGATTAGATAGATTAGATAGATATATATATTAGGAATAGTTAATACTATTTGGTATTATTGCAAACGTATGTTTAATATTATTTTTGATAGGTTTTATATTTAATGAGATATATAAAACTTACGATGTAAAGTATGATTATAATTTTCCTGGAGGGAAATTTTTTAGAGGGTGGGGGCACTGTTCAGGCCGTTTACTTTGCTAAGAGTTTTTCCCATTAGGGAGTATTGATAAATGACAATTTGATAGTGAAAGATTTAAGACATTGTTGATTGATATGTTAATCTGTATGTCTCTGATTTAAAAAAACCCAGTGGTAGTAGGGCAGGTACACTCTGAGGAAATTAATGCTGGAATGAAATGCGTCAATGTTTAGTTCTCCCGCAGTTAGCTATGGTGACATTATGATGCGATTGACATGACGCCTCTGCTGGAGCATATGGAAATTAAACTCGGCAATAAAAAGCTTTGAACAGCAAGTGAGAAAAGCACTTCAAGGAATCAGGAGATAAGTGCATCCTAGTGTGAATTTTGTATTAATTATTCACTGGTCTGAAGTGTGTACACTTTATGCGAATAGAATTTAGTGCGCACTATACAGCATTTGCAATTTTGTATGTTCAGACAGAGTACATGTCAACAGCTCACTGACACTCACTTATGCAATTTTTATACTTTTATGAAGTTATTTGTGATTGCACTTTTGTGGAAACGCACAGTTTGCAATGCTTGCGATCTTCTTTTGGTGGACTTTGTGCTATGTTGCTCTATCATATTAAGCTACTTAGTCACTTTATAAAGTGATGATCCATGATTTATGAAACCGGTGTTTACAGATTTTTTTGAGCCTGATTACTAACAACTCTTTATACTGAAATGCCCCAGAACTTACTGTATATTTACACCCTCTGTGAATTTGAGCTGCAATGGCAATATTATAAACAGGCAAATTAAACATTTGAATATTCTTATTCTGTATGCCTGGTATATAAGAAAACATTTTTAAATAATTTATGAAGACATGTTGTGCATTTGCATACATAAAGATCAATTTTGTGTCATTATTTGATATTACAGCTCATAGTGACATATTTCCTAGGATTTCTCTGTATTCCCTAAGAGATGATGCAGCTTTATTTTCCTATTTTCCTTGGTGTGGACATAGTAGAATGATGATTTACTGCCTAAGAAGGGCTGTGTGTCAATTCAGGAATGGATTGTACCCTGCCTATTTGTCACGTTTTTGTCAAACAGTGGAGTTATTTTGAGTTTATATGTATACATTGTTGCAAACAGTTGTGCAGACTGGTTTGGTTCTAAAAAACATACATTAACTTGTTCAACATGTGTGTCTTAGCTAGGACATGCTTATACTATGATTTTGAGTTGCTATTGATAATCTTCATAATTGTCTGCATGTCTATATGCATATAGATGAAATCATATCTCTTGTTGATTATTTATGAGGTAAATGAGTGGGGAGAGTGGGGTGATTTTGACAATTAGGCCCTGTTCACATCTGAGCGTTTTTCAGCTCATAAAACGCTCATCTCTGCAGCTCCAAAACGCCTAACAAGCAAAATTCAAATCCATTGGAATGGCCCCTGTTCACATATGAGCATTCTGTCGCCTGAAGCAAAATGCCTGAAGCTTCTCTTTGACTGATTACAAGTGTTTTTGGCCCCATAGACTTCAATAGAAATGCCTGACTTGAGCAGAAAAACGCTTGTAAAATGCTCATAAAACACTCACATAGCAGCTCTCCACCCTTAATTTCCTCTCCCTCTCCCCCCCTTGACAAAAACGCCTGAAGCTGTAAAACACCTGTAATACACTTCTAAAACGCTTTAAAAAATCTTGTAAAAAAAAACACCTGAAAAACACCAGTAAATCGATACGCTCAAGTGTGAATGGAGCCTAAAAGTTTTTTTGCAAAATTTCAATTGGCTATTATCTTTTATTCTTTTTTTCCTGTTGTTTGTTATAATTTTGTTTACTTGAGAGACACAATCCATCTTTTGATATTTAGGTGGCAATAGGGTATGTGGCAATTAAGCTTTATTTGAACTGGAAGTTAGTAAATGGTTTACAAATGGAAAACAAAATGTAACAACCCAGCTAGAGTGAAGGCTGCACCAGTATTTCTTGCCCTTAGTAAAATTTGTGCTCATTCGACTTCTATGAGTAAAACAAATGTAATGTTCATGAAACAAAATATTGTGCACCATTCAATTTTGATTAGCTAGGCTTAGAGGTAATATTCAAGAAAGCAAATACAAATGTAGTAATCAGTCAGACACAGACAAATAGGAACCAGGAGGAACTCCGGAGCTCCATTTAAAAGTGCTTTAACAATGGTGGTCATGTCACTGTACCAGAAACTGCCCAAAGCTAGTGAAGGAGAGCATATCTCAAAATTTCATATATGCTCAAGCCATGCCTGATCTGTGATCCAAGTGTACATGTGGGTTGAGTGTTACAAACCTCTTGGTGAATATACACAGGAGTATGCTTGAGGAAAACAGAAAAGTAAACAGCAACACCAAAATCTCATACAAACAGTAAAGCATGGTACAGGAAGTGTGGTGATGCTTTTATGCCACAAGGCCCCCATGGCTTGCAATTCATTCCAAGTTCTATCATAAACTCTGCAGCCCTACATCAGTGTTCATATCTGTGGTCCGGAACTCCAAAGAAGAAACTGAAACATGATATAAATCAAAGGCCAGGAATATATCATCAATAGTGTGCTTTAATTTTAATAAATTCTTTCCAGTATCTTAGAATAGTTACGTTAGAGTTTTTTTAATACTATTTTATATAATAGTCTTGGCAGTCCAATTGAAATTTATTCTAATCAATATGTTAGCATGCCAAATTGTGGACTATAATATTAATACTGAATATTATTTTCCTCTTAAACATCTCATGAAGCCATTAAATATAATGTATTGTTTCCAAAACAGCACCATTGATAGTTTCTACTGTTAGTTTGTTTGGTTGTTTTTTTTTTTTTTTTTTTGCTTTTTTTATCTAATTTCCTTAGGGTGGGCAAGCAAGAGAGGGATAGTTATGCAAAACAAATTCTTATTTTACTGCATCCTTTGTCTCTCACCCTGAAATTTGTTTGCCACAATTCAGCTAATAGCAAGAAATTATCTTGTGACACATGAGCCCTACATCACGTTAAACATTAGTTTTTTTTAACCTAACAGCTTCATCTGAGGTTTGTGCTTTAAAAACTTCACGAACCAAAGATTGTCAAAGGGGACATGCTGGGACCAAATTTTGTAGCATCAGTATGCGCCAGCTAATTTGACACTAAATATGACTACATTGCCTACCTAATGGTTTTGTACATTGTTTAGGGACATGTAGGGCTTTTATTTGGTACAGAATTTTAATAAATATCTTACTCAAGTTTTATTTTTCTTATGCATTAGGCTTCATATACACTGCTGCTGGTAAACAGACGTCTAGGTGCAGTTTGGCGTTTTTTTCAGCTGCCCCTGAACTCTCCTCTATGTTCTTATCAGTATGTGTACACAGGGTCATTTATAGTCGTTTCTAGGCAGTTGAGTTTAGAAGCATTTTTTGGAAAGCCAGGATGGATGTTCAGAGGCATTTGAAATGCTAAATGCCTGTAACAGCTTGTAAATGTGGTAACTAGCATTTAGCCGTGTTTCGTTTACAGGCTTTTTTAATATTTGACTATCTGAAAAAGAAAAACGCTTCTAACTAAAACTAAACGGACGTTTCTAAATGTCGGTTACTATCTGTCAAGTTGAATCATTCAGGAGAGGTTGTAAAACGTCCCGTATACATTGAGCCTTATAGTCTGACAAATGAACAAAATGTAAAACATTTTTGTAAGCATTATACTATCTTGTTCTTTATATACTCTTTTTCTTTGTGCACTGTGAGCACACACAGGAAGTAATACAGGCTTTGTTTACTAACAAACCTCATGCAATCTCTATATCATAGTATTCATTATGATCACGCTAATCTGGGACCACACTAATTAGTTCTCCATCATTATTAGAGAACAGAACTGTCAGAGACATATACCTGCGTGCACTCACAGCTGTCAGATAATAAATACTGTATGTCTCAGTATAGTACACTGTTTCTGTTAAAATATAATCTAAAAATTGTATAATCCAGTTGGTTAAAATATTTTTTTTTCATTATATTCATGATGTGATACGAGTGTATTGCTTCTGCATAAATAAAACAAATCAACATTTATAAAAGAGAAATACTCCCACTGATATGAAAGTGTTGGTGTTATGCTTAACATTAAGCATACAGAAAAAATGTAAACCATACACTACAGAGTACAAACACATATCCTCACAAAAGTATTGAAAGAGAAACCCTGTTCTAAGATCTACTATCCATCTACCAATTTAATAGAAGATTAACTTAGCCAAAGACACTGCCAGTGGCTGGGGCACAGAACCAGGCAGAAGATCCTGCAGTTAATGCTTTATGATGCTGCCAATGATTCTTTATTTTTCTCTCCTGCTCAGGGCCAATGTCTCTCTGTTACCCTTTCAAGTTCCTCCATTCCTCAGTAATTTACATTCACTTTCTGCTGATAAAATTGAATATGATTGAAGTATTCAAAGTCCAGTCTTACAAGGAAGGTTTTTTGTTATCATTCTAACAAAGAAAGGGTTCCCGTGCCCACCATTAAATGAATTCAATGAATACTGAATTAGAGGAAATTTGATTCTAAAAAGCAGATAACCCCCTTATTAGATTACTTCAGTTTTAACTAAAAAGCAGAGACTGCTGATATATATTACCAAAAAAATACCCCAAAAAACTGGACTACAGAGATCAGTTTTAATATAGATAGTTTTAATTTTGCCTTGGGGGAGCTTTAAACCCCTTGACCTCATTCGTTTCAAACTTCTGGGTTGCAAAAGCATAGGAACAGACCGCAAAATTGACACACAGAAATTTTTCCTACATGGTGCACCACGATGCACAGTAGTATGTTACTGTGCCTTATAGTGTGCTGCAATGCATGTGCATCAGAGCTGTGTTTCCTTAGTGCATTGCAGTGAATGGTACTGCATTGCAATAATACACTTAATGTTATGAATTTATTCAAGCTATATTTAACCCCTAATCTTTTTGTAAATTAACCATTGTCCTGCTGCAATAAAAGTATTTTATTTTTAACTGGCAGATGCTGGCCAGAAAACACCACTTATATTGTCTATTAACAATCTTTACTACAGAAGTGGACTGTAAGCTCTAATGAGCAGGGCCCTCTGATTCCTTTTGTATCGAATTGTATTGTAATTGTACTGTCTGCCCTAATGTTGTAAAGCGCTGCGTAAACTGTCAGCGCTATAAAAATCCTGTATAATACTAATAATAATGTACTGTAAATCAGTTTGGAATATTTTTTTGTTTTCTGGTATCTCAATTTAATACACATGCCAAAAAAAACAAAAAAATTATTAAATACAATTATGCCATTATCCTGTTATTTCTAGGCAAACAAATAAAATAAAGCATTTTTTTGTAAAACTATTTCCTTTAAAGTTTAGCTTTTGTATTTAGGACTATAATGAGCAGATTGTATTACTGCAGTGTCTTTTTAAATTCAAATTAAACTTCAATCTTATTCTAGGAAAAAAAAATAGCTGAAGAAGCTGTCAGTAGCAACACTTCCTTTTTGCAGGCCAACAATATCACTGCCTTCCCATTAGAAGCAGCATTTTCTGGTCTGCTATACAATTGGCCACTGGACTGCTTATCAGGTCCATCAGATACATGCTCTAACAATGCTGTTGATAATTGAGAGGCAGTGGCTTTGCTTTGCCAGCTCATAACAGGAAATTATGTTACTGGCAGAATCTTCATGTAAAAAAAAAAAAAAAAAAAAAAAAAAAGCTTTACAATAAATGTCACAAAGAAAAAAACTGATTTTTAAACTTGTGTACAATAATGTGCTATGCCAACCATAATGAAAAACAGATTTAGAGTTTACATAGACTTTAAGTAAATTTAAAACAAATCTGTGATAAATGTGAATTTAGGCAAAGGGGTAATCTTGGGTGAATATGCACAGTTAATGTATATATAGAGACAAATGATTCATCTGAATAATCCTGGACCATATTCACTGAAATAAATAAATCTGTGACTTTAACATATATAAAATACCCACCACACTATTTCAAAGCCGGTGAGTACATCCAGACTATTTTATTCTTCAATGACAAAAATTACATTGTTTTCTTTATAAATCTTCCCAATATTCTTATAGCAGGTATTAGCAGCTACAGACTGGAAATCTGAACACAGAGCCCAACCTCAAATTGAAAGCTTGCTTTAAAACATATTTATCTTTTTATTCACTATTCATGTCATCTTTCAAATGCTTTATACACAATTCTTATAGAATATATACTCTAAAGTATAGATAAACAAATCTATAAAATTACAATCTACAGACAGTTTACCCAATCTGTTCCTATGATTCTAGTCTCAGGGTTTAAATTCAATAGTTTCTTTTCTTGCAAAAGAAAACAAGTAAAACATTTGTTTTCCCTCTCAAAACATCTGTCTATTACTAATAGACTGTGATCTCTTCACACCTCATATGCACAAATATTGAATGTATTATGCATTTTGTTTTAAGTTCCATGGCAAATATTAAAACCTATATACAATATATACAGTATATTGTAATTAGATAGGCTCAACTAGTATCTGCAGCAGTAAAACCATGCAAAAGACACGGACACCCAGCAATGGTCAAAACAAGGTTGTTCTGCACTTCTTTTTCAGCCAGGAAGCAAACACACTTTCAATGCAGTAGGGCATTTTACAGTAAGTCCATAGCATAAAACAAAAACATCTGCTCATCTGAGCAACCATCTATACTCAGTTCAGTTCTTGACCAACAGAGTGCCCCTTAACGGGTTTCTCATCACAAACAGGCACCACCTGTACTTAAGTGACAACACAAATTAACACCGCTCTGAACTACGATATCCGGATAGAACATAGTTGGTAACTTCAGCACACCCAATATCCAGGTGCTCTGAGGCTCAGGATGTCCTTCTTACATCCAAACAGGCACACTTGAAGATAACTGAAGAAAAGCCAGCACTCTGGATATATCAAATGATATAAATATATAAGAAGTGCAGCACAATAGAACAATAAAACACTGTCCAATATCCTGGTTAGGGATGAGCCAAACACCCCCCTGTTCGGTTCACACCAGAAGTTGCGAACAGGTAAAAAATTTGTTCGAACACCATCAAAGTCTATGGGACACGAACATGAATAATCAAAAGTGCTAATTTTAAAGGCTTATATGCAAGTTAGTCAGAAAAAGTGTTTGGGGACCTGGGTCCTGCCCCAGGGGACATGGATCAATGCAAAAAAAGTTTTAAAAATGGCTTTTTTTTGGGAGCAGTGATTTTAATAATGCTTAAACTGGAGTGGGTGGAGTGGCTTGAGTAACTGTGAAAAGTGTTAAAAAGCTTAATATTTTAAAAAGTATAAATAGTAGTAAAAAAGTTGAAGTCCCATCATTAGCTGAAAGAGCTATGATTATGATATGATATATATGTTACTGATTTGTGTAGGTGGGCTTGAAAATGAGGGATTGGTGGCAGTTTAGAAATCATGTTCTGATTTTTCAGCTTTTGTCACCTCCCACTCTAGTTTCCCCATTCATTCCTATGGGACCAATTTTGCCGCAAAAACGACGATATTTCGTGAACCATTTGGCGAAACGTTCCACAAGGTAATAGCACACCATTCGGGAACAATCCGCACGTTTCGGTATATTACTTGTCTATGTAGTGTAAAAATTGTGGGAGGAGTTAGGGTGGTAAATTTGGCTATAATAATAATAATATATATGTGAGAGAACATTAAGTGGTCTTGCTATGCAAGACCACTTAACTAGAAAAGCTACAATTTCTGGGGAAATTGTGAAAAGTGTTCTTGCCTCTACACCTGGAGTGGGCGGAGTAACTGGGTGGAGAGGCTTAAGTAACTGTGAAAAGTGTTAAAAAGCTTAATATTTTAAAAAGTATAAATAGTAGTAAAAAAGTTGAAGTCCCATCATTAGCTGAAAGAGCTGAACATTTTTTTCAAAAGTTTTTTTTTTCAAAAATGATTTTTTTTTTCAAAAATGATTTTTTCTTTCAAAAATGATTTTTTCTTTCAAAAATGATTTTTTCTTTTTTCAAAAATAATTTTTTTTTTCATGGGGCGGTCATAATGTTTTGGCTGATTATGGGGTGGTCATAATGTTTTGGATGATCATGGGGTTGTCGGCTTTTGTCACCTCCCACTCTAGTTTTGAACATTTCGCCATTCATTCCTATGGGACCAATTTTGCCGCAAAAACGACGATATTTCGTGGACCATTCGGCGAAACGTTCCAAAGTATTATCAAGTCTAGCAGATGAAGGTATGACCACATGCATTTGGGGGTCTCAGCATCTTGTGTTTACAACCACTGTTTCCTAGCAACGCTCATGCCCTGTTTATGCTTCACAAATACTGCTCAATACACAATACACAGGACCATGATAGATGTAGTAACTATGCAGTAATTCAAATGGCCGTATTTTAAAAACTATTAATCCTACAGGGAAGATCTTTATATTGTGAGAATCACAAGACCCATACCTAGATTTTGATGTATAGTATGTCTCTGAAATATTAAAAATGCAGGGACAGTCGCAGTTTAGAAATTGCCCTTCAAATTTAAAGGGGCTAGAGTGTAGTTTCAATCAATGTCAATGGACGGTGTGAGTTGCAAACAAATGGTCATATTATGAAAACTATCAGGACTATGGCTTAGCCGTGGACATGTTGTTTAGTGGCAGCAGGGATAGCTGAACGTTTTGATATAAGATTTGTGTAGGTGGGCTTGAAAATGAGGGAGTGGTGGCAGTTTAGAAATCATGTTCTGATTTTTCAGCTTTTGTCACCTCCCACTCTAGTTTCCCCATTCATTCCTATGGGACCAATTTCGCCGCAAAAATGACGATATTTCGTGAACCATTTGGCAAAACGTTCCACCAAGTAATAGCACACCATTCTGGAACAATCCACACGTTTCGGTATATTACTTGTCTATGTAGTGTAAAAACTGTGGGAGGAGTTAGGGTGGTAAATTTGGCTATAATAATAATAACTAGAAAAGCTACAATTTCTGGGGAAATTGTGTGACGTGTTCTTGCCTCTACAACTGGAGTGGGCGGAGTAACTGGGTGGGGTTAATATTTTAAAAAGTATAAATAGTAGTAAAAACGTTGAAGTCCCATCATTAGCTGAAAGAGCTAAACATTTTTTTCAAAAATGATTTTTTTTAAACGATTTTTTTTTTTAAATGATTTTTTTTTCAAAAATGATTTTTTTTCAAAATGGATTTTTTTTTCAAAAATGATTTTTTTTATTTTTTCAAAAATATTTTTTTTTTCAAAAATAAATTTTTTTTTCTCAATAATATTTTTTTCTTTTTAAAATATTTTTTTTTTTCAAAAATATATATATTTTTTTCAAAAATATTTTTTTTTTATGGGGCGGTCATAATGTTTTGGGTGATCATGGGGTTGTCAGCTTTTGTCACCTCCCACTCTAGTTTTGAACATTTCGCCATTCATTCCTATGGGACCAATTTCGCTGCAAAAAGGTCGATATTTCGTGAACCATTCGGAGAAACATTCCACAAAATAATAGCACACCATTCGGGAACAATCCGCACGTTTCGGTATATTACTTGTCTATGTAGTGTAAAAACTGTGGGAGGAGTTAGGGTGGTAAATTTGGCTATAATAATAATAAACTAGAAAAGGTACAATTTCTGGGGAAATTGTGAAAGTGTTCTTGCCTCTACAACTGGAGTGGGCGGAGTAACTGGGTGGGGTGGAGTGGCTTGAGTAACTGTGAAAAGTGTTAAAAAGCTTAATATTTTAAAAAGAATAAATAGTAGTAAAAAATTTCCATCATTAGCTGAAAGAGCTGAACATTTTTTTCAAAAGTAATTTTTTTTTTTCAAAAATGAATTTTTTTTTTTTCAAAAATGAATTTTTTTTTTTTCAAAAATGAATTTTTTTTTTTTCAAAAATGAATTTTTTTTTTTTCAAAAATGAATTTTTTTTTTTTCAAAAATGAATTTTTTTTTTTTCAAAAATGAATTTTTTTTTTTTCAAAAATGATTTTTTTTTTCTTCAAAAATGAATTTTTTTTTCTTCAAAAATGATTTTTTTTTTTTCAAAAATAATTTTTTTTTCGAAATTATTTTTTTTTTAAAGTAATTTTTTTTTCAAAAATATTTTTTTTTTTTTCAAAAATAATTTTTTTTTTTTCATGGGGCGGTCATAATGTTTCAGCTGATCATGGGGTTGTCAGCTTTTGTCACCTCCCGCTCTAGTTTTGAACATTTCACCATTCATTCCTATGGGACCAATTTCACCGCAAAAACAACGATATTTCGTGAACCATTCGGCGAAACGTTCCACAGAGTAATAGCACACCAATTAAATGACATTGAGGCCGGATTCACACTGGTATTTTTCAGCTTTTCACAAAGTTCCACAAGGTAATAGCACACCAATTAAATGACATTGAACATTTCGCAATTCATTCCTATGGGACCAATATTGCCGCAAAAAACTACGATATTTCGTGGACCATTCGGCGAAATATTCCACAAAGTAATAACACACCAATCGGGAACAATCCGCTCGTTTCGGTATATTACTTGTCTCTGTAGTGTAAAAACTGTGGGAGGAGTCTACAAGCATTATCAAGTCTAGCAGATGAAGTCACATGCATTTGGGGTGTCTCAGCATCTTGCGTTTACAACCACTGTTTCCTAGCAACGCTCATGCCCTGTTTATGCTTCCCAAATACTACTTCATCAAAACTGCCCCATCAGAATTACCCCATCAAAACTGCCCCATCATATTCCTCTATTATAAATCAGTACATGGTGTGTCTGTCCCCTCCCCCGGGCTCTGTAATCAGAGCTGAGATGCTCCAGCCACCTCCCCCCTGTGTATAACAGAAGCTTTGGTAACCATGGCAACAAAACAAACACTAACAGTACACTCTGATTAATGGCTAAAATTTCCTGAAATGACCTCTAAACAAATGGCCGTATTTTAAAAACTATACATCCTACAGCGAAGATCTTTATATTGTGAGAATCACAAGACCCAGACCTAGATTTTGATGTATAGTATGTCTCTGAAATATTAAAAATGGAGGCACAGTCGCAGTTTAGAAATTGCCCTTCAAATTTGAAGGGGCTAGAGTGTAGTTTCAATGAATGTCAATGGACGGCGTCAGTTGCAAACAAATGGTCATATTGTGAAAACTATCAGGACCATGGCTTAGCCGTGGACATGTTTAGTGGCAGCAGGGATAGCTGAACGTTTTGATATAAGATTTGTGTAGGTGGGCTTGAAAATGAGGGAGTGGCGGCAGTTTAGAAATCATGTTCTGATTTTCCAGCTTTTGCCATCTCTCACTCTAGTTTCCCCATTCATTCCTATGGGACCAATTTCGCCGCAAAAACTACGATATTTTGTGAACCATTCGGCGAAACATTCCACAAAGTAATAGCACACCATTCGGGAACAATCCGCACGTTTCGGTATATTACTTGTCTATGTAGTGTAAAAACTGTGGGAGGAGTTAGGGTGGTAAATTTGGCTATAATAATAATAATAAGAACTAGAAAAGGTACAATTTCTGGGGAAATTGTGAAAAGTGTTCTTGCCTCTACATCTGGAGTGAGCGGAGTAACTGGGGGGAGTGGCTGGAGTAACTGTTGTGTGGTTGGAGTAACTGTGGAAAGGTTGAACTGGGCAGATGGGCAGAGTAACTGTGTGGAGTGTTTGTAGTGAGTAAAGATAGTAAACATTACACTAACCAATTGATTGATCAAATTTAAAAAGTGCACAAGTGCTAATGATGTAGAAGGTAGAAATATCGGTAAATGACTTTGTCGGACACAGACTTAAGGGTTACCAGGATTTATTCCGTCCCAGCCAAAGCATAGCACCTGACGGACTCGCGTCCCAAAATCAAGTGTGTCAAAAACAGTTTACACAGTGTACATATAATTTCAATATATTGCATCACAAGCGAACTGGCGGTATATTTCCGTTATACATTAACATTAACATTAACATTTTGAACAGTCAACTTTTTGAACTTTTTGGATACAAGGCAATTCATTAAAGCATATACTTTAAACCCTTACAAATTTTCAGTTTCTCTGCAGTTTTGCTCCTTGCTGTTTCTTTGTCTTACTAAATCAGCAAGCAGGCTATAGCACAGGAAGGAGAGGGTGAGTGTGATGAGGACAGTGTGAAAGGGCGAGCTGACGTGCTGCATCTACCGTCTGTAGGACGGGTGATCGTTTTAGCCAGCCGGCTTCTTATGCTTATTTGAATCTGCTACACTGTAAGTGTTATTTTAATTCTTTTAATAAACCTCAAAACCAGGATTACGCTATGTTGTTTCCCTCTCTTTTCCCGGGGTACCCCTAAATGAGAACAACCCCCCAGCTAGGAGTCTTTTATTAATCTCCATGATAAGAGTGATTTCCTGTGACTTGGTGGACTAGTGGTATCATCACCCTTTGGCTGTATGAAGTGGCATGTCGTTTCCTAGAAGCCCATCCAATGAAAGGCCCTGACCGGGTTAAGGTCGCAAGCCCCCTTGTGCTTGCCGTTTGGTAAGCGCGCATTTTATTTTCAGCTACCACCGTGGTGCGGTGGAGGAATTTTTTCTATTTTACATTTCCTGCTTTAAAAAAATGGGGTCTGAGCCTATGTATTTTCACAACATTTATTTGGACTTTATTCACTGTGTTAGGACTGTCCAATGAACACTTATTGATTTAGGTTTCAAGAACTGTGTTAGTTATTTAATTTGGGTTCTAACCAATTAGTCCTATTCAACACTGGTACTAGTATTTACTCCTATTTACAGCGCTGCTATATTTGTTATATTGTTGTATTAGTGTGTGTATCTCACATAGAGTGGCTGCTTTTGTTATTATGTAGTTTTTTTTTAATTTTTTTTCACTAAGTTATTTTCATCACTATTTTGGTTATCCCCTATTTGGTCATTCACAATATTTCACGAACAGGTACCCTTTTTGGGTGCACTACAGCGCGGTATTCCTCTTACTATATGATGAGGACAGATGTCTGTGATGGATGGGGGGGAGTAAGTGAGTTCAGTGTCTAACAAGTACACCGAACATGAAATATAGAGAATGATGTTTAGCTAATTGTAAATGGTCCCACATAACTATGGCCACGTAAACTGACCCTCATTGCCACTTTATCTGTTTGATGACCACTGTCTCACAACCACTGTTTCCTGGCAACACTCATGCCCTGTTTATGCAGGCTCTAAGCGTGTTCACAACCACTGCTCAAAACACAATACACAGGATA
Source organism: Aquarana catesbeiana (assembly GCF_042186555.1). Classification (NCBI taxonomy): domain Eukaryota; kingdom Metazoa; phylum Chordata; class Amphibia; order Anura; family Ranidae; genus Aquarana; species Aquarana catesbeiana. The sequence goes on along the minus strand of NC_133327.1, from coordinate 357,212,816 downwards.
ATGGTAGCTGTAATAACTGTGCAGTACTCCTGACTGGAGACACTGCTGCACCCTGGAGATGTAAATGTGATCCAACAGTGTGTTTTTTTCTGTGGTGGCTGCCCAGACCAGTTGAGTATATCCTCTTGAGTGAAGAAGGTCAGATATTGGCTTCTTTTCTCTGCACAGAAAATCTTCATTGAAATCTCCACAGAGTATTATAGGTTGGCAATCCATTATTTCCAAAGATTCCAAGAGGCCCAGCAGGTTAGTAAGGAATTGGCCAATACTGTAATCCGGTGGCCTGTAAATGACAGCGATCAAAGCTTGTACAGGGGACTCCAGTTTGACAACCAAGAACTCCAAGTCAGTCACATTGTGATGATACTGCTTTTCATAGGCCTTGAAATGGTTTCTGACATACAAGGCGACACCTCCGCCACTTTTACTTGCAATGTCAGGAAGGTTTGTGTACGAGAGGTGTCTGTTGCGTTTGAACAGGTTGTAGCCCTCCAGCTGGAGACTTTCAGCAACAGAAGAGCCTGAAAGATGAGTTTCAGTGAAACATAAAACATCTCCAAGTGTCAACTCATGGTGAGATTTGATATCTTCAATGTGAGCTGGTAATCCTTCCGTGTTGTGATGGATAATTGTTAATGTTTGCTGTTTGTCTGTTGTCTGTAGAAACTTTAAGAGGGGCATAACACTTTCCAGTGATGCTTTCTTCATTGAATCCAGGGAAGCTGTGATTTCAGGATCAGCAAAGATCTTCTTCTCATCAAAGTCGGTTATGTACAGTCCTTGTAGTGTAGTCGTTCTACTCAGAGCAACATAGGCCATTCCCGGTTGGAAGACCCGTTTCAATGAGACCACTGCCGACTGTATCGACATCCCCTGACACTTATGAATCGTACATCCAAAAGCCAACTTCAGGGGGAACTGCCTGCGAACAACTCCTTTCTGTCTCAGGTTTTCCTCTACCCTTTCTATGTACACCAAGTTGTCAGCATCACAAGACGACTTGTTACGGTATCTCTGTCCTGCATTTGGATTGTCCAGCACAAGCCCAAGCTTGTTTACCGTAGTAGCACCATTCTCAGTCTGGATGATTATTCTTGCAATCTTGCCAAATGTCCCGTTAACAAGCCCGTCTTCTACATCAATGTTTCTTGTGATCATGATACGGGCACCTTCAGCTGCTTGCAGTGTGTCAATCAGATTGTCTTTGTGTCCTTTGAAAGGTTGGTGTTGCCTCAGCATCACTCCTGTCTTAGGGTCTTTTCTGTAATCGTCGGCATCTATGTTGGTGATGTTTGAATGGAGAACAGACACAGTTGCAGCATTATGTTTGTGAACCTCTTTGTTGGTGGCAAATATGTGTAGCACGTCATTAGGGCAGTGGGTGGGATCTGTAAAAGCCTGAGCAAGCAGAGCTTTGTCATCATTGCTTAAGGTGACAGTCTTCTGCTTGACTCTGATTCTATTCAAAAGCTCAGCAAATGAAATGTCATCCTTCTGTCGCATGATCTCTGTCAGCGTGATCATCTGAAAGTTGTCTTTCCAGACGTCATTGGTATTTTCCTCAAACACGCAGAGTGGCTTACTTTTTCCCAGCGGGGGGACCTGGTAAAAGTCTCCTACTGCTAGTACTGACATACCACCAAAAGGTTTCTTACTGCCTTTGATTTGCTGTAATCTCCAGTTGATGTAGGCAAACAGAGGCTTTGAAATCATTGACACCTCGTCAATAACAATGATCTCCGCATTTCACAGCTGTGCCCTCACTTCATCTATTAGATTTCCAAGTCCTTGGTAGGGTGGCTTCAAGCTTCTTGGCAACTTCAGCAGAGAATGCAAAGTGTTGCCTGAAATGTTGAAAGCTGCTGTTCCTGTAAATGCAGTTAGTAAAACGCTGGGCATGGATATGTCTGCTTCCTCACGTAGTCTGGTAAGTTTACAGAGTATCTTTGTCGCCTCAGCATAGATGCACTTTATCAGGTGTGATTTGCCTGTCCCTGCACCACCAGTGACAAAGTAATAGAATGGGTCAGGATTTAGGCCACGCACACGGTTAGTGCACCAGTCACAAACTGAGTAGAATGTCTGAGCTTGTGTCCGGTTAAGGTTTCTGTACATTTTCCGAAGGAAATCAGGGCACATTTGTGGGGCCTTCACAGTAAGCGCAATTCCACCTGTTTGTTTGTGACGTGTATACTCCGGAACATCATCTTGTTCATTCTCATGAAGTGGCTCCCCTTCTTTGCGTTCCTCTATACATTCCAACCTATCCAACTCAGCTTCTGGGGCAAAGGTGTTCCAAGCATCTTCAACAGGGCCGTTTTTTACAAAGTCATCCAAGACTTGTTCCACAATTTTGTTGTGTTGTTCGAACTTCTTTTGGTTGCTGGTAACAATTGCAGACACTGCTCGGATTGCTTCTTCTCCTGGTAAGCTCACACAGGCGCCTTTGTAAAAATCCTGGTGTGTTGGGAACCTTACAGTTTTCAGTGATGACTCCGAACGGTGGGGGAGGTAGAGTTTAAGCAGTCTGTCGTAGTAGTTCTCAGGGTCCTTCTTCTCTGAGAAGCGTGCGTACCTGATGATTGCAGGCTTCCCTCTCGTGCGTTTTTGAATCATTCCCATTTCATTCAATAGGCTGACACGCTTGCTGTCTTCCTTTTGCTTGCCATCTTCCTTCTGCTTGCCATAGACAACCCTGTAATGGGATGCAAAGTCTGCCAGACACATGGACTCAAACTCTGGTGTTTCGGGTCTGGCTCTGTATTTGTCGACAAAACTCGTCATCCACACATTAAGAGAATTGGCTGGTTTATTCTGCAATGCACTGAGCGGGAGACTCATTTTCAGTGCGTTGTCCCCAGTTGGCAGAAAAACAACCTCACGTGAGCAAGACTTCATTTTCAAGCTGCACGTACGGGCCACAGACTCCTGGGCGCTGACCTCTCTGTGTTTTGAATAAGCCTGAAGAACCTCTTTCATTTCTTCTCGTTCTGTCGCTGTTTCTGGGCTCATTTCTTTGACTATTGTTTTGAGATAGTCACTCAGCTCCCGTTCTGGCTTGGATATGTAGGACAACATGTACATGATGCAACCATACTCATCAAGAATGTACTGGATGTCCATGTTGGCGTTCCAGGCCGTCAGTAAATGTGGATTGTAGTTGTTCACCCAGCAGTCCTTGACATCACGCTTCATTAGAATCACGCTTGAGGAGGTCAATGCCTGAATGTACGAGTTGTACTGATTCAAAGTCATATCACACTGTGCCAGTAGCTGTGACATGTCTTCAAGCTGCACTTTTGGGTTATTAAGCAAATCCCAGACTGGTTTCAGTTTGTTTTTGGCTGCTTGTGGTTTCATTGCACAATCTCCTTGTTCTTCTGGCATCGGGTAAGTTATCCTCGTTTTTCTAATAGGTGGCTTTGGAAATCCAAATCTGCATACTCTGTTACCTTTCTTGCATGATTTTGAATGAGATCTGCTGTGCATTTGAAGTTCTGTTACAAATCTGTGAAGTAAGGCCTGTTTGGCTTCATCAGGCAGCTGGCATGAGATGTTATGATCTATAAAGGCACACACCTTGTCATCACTGTCTTGTCCAAATATAGGAGCTCCTGCTACCCAACAGAGACAATGTATATGAGGGCTCCCTCTCGCCTGAAATTCAACCCAGTAAAAGTAATCGATAACTTCACCAATTGGCTGTGCAGGACCCAACAGCAGCTCTCGCATCAGAGCATCAACATGCGCATGGTGGTCACTGGGTTGCCTCGAAGAATGTCACACTTTTCAGCCCAGTCTAGCCCCGCAAAATCCACCTTTTGACCTTGTTGTGCCTTTATTGCCGTTATTTCCTCTGGCCATCTGAATTCTGCAGCAGAGAAGGTAAAAAAAAATGTTGGCTTACCCAATTGTCTGACCATGGCTAGCAAATTCTTCAGATTTTTATCCCAGTAAGCTGGACTCCCTCTCAGTGGTTGCATGAACCTTGTGGCATCTCGGTTTCGCACCAACCTCTCAACCTCACGCTTGTCCTGTAGCAGCTTGTTGGATATTTTCTGTCCATCCCTGGTATTGGGTTTTCCTTTCCTTAACTGGATGGACATGCTGCTTTTGGCCATGTGTGTTTCTGTGACAAACTGCGCAAAGAAGAGGTAGCTTGTGTCTCTTGCAAAACGAGTATCAACACAAAAAAGCCTTGCTTTGAAATACATGCTCGGGGACAGTTTGACTTGTCTTGCCTGGTCCAATGTATTCTGTCCAGTAGGGAACTGAACAGGGAAAGCCATTGCCTCAAGCCTAGGAACTTTAAAGAAGCTGACAGGTGTGTTTCCTTGTGCAGGTGCAATGCTGAATATTCCATCACCGTGTGTCAGTGCTTCCTCTCCAAGGTCAGATGGCTGCAAACAACTGTCTAGGCCAATTCCAGGTCTTAGTGTATCCTTCTCATCCTCTGCATTGGGAGGTTGTTGGTCATGGCCTTCCTGTTGCTCAGAAGCAGCCGGTAAACATGCAGACTGTACCTCTGATGGATCACAATTTTCGATGCGTTCAAGTATCTCCATCATTTCAGTTTCGTCACAACTGTCGAGTTCCATCCCATCATCATCATCGATTGTCTCATCCACTCTAATTGAAATGTCACTGTAGTCGGGGTGTGTGTCAATGAGTTTTGACAGATCTGCTACTACATTTCCCATGTTGACATTATGAAACAGCTGGTGGCCTTTGTAAATCAGACGTCTTTTCAGCTTCACTCTGTAACTGGGATGTGCTGTGCGATCTTGGTAGAGTATTGACCGTGGTTTCCACCTCGGATGGCACACACACTACAGCGCCATGTATAGCTGCCTGTCGACCTTTGGGAAGTGTGATGATCTTGGCAAATGGCAGTGTTTTGGCCAAAAGTTGTCTTTCCAGCACATTCAAATCGCAGAGCTCTGGGGGAATGGGCGCCAGCTCCATGTTGTTAGCCACAGCGATGGATGATTTGTGTCCTGCTTTTAAATGTGAATCACAGTTGTGACAAATCCATTCTTTGGTCCTTTCATCTGGTACGGGGCATTGTTCAGGTCCTTGACAGTGATTGTTGCACACATGGACATATTTCCCTGTCAAACAGGCAGCAACAATGTGTAGATTCTTCTTGTAATTGCTGTGAATGCAATGTTTCACTTGGTTAGGGAAAAGGGTGCGATGACACATCGTGCACACAAATGTTGGCCCAGCTTTAATGCATTCATGGAAAGTGGATATAGCTGTCTGCATTAGGCTGTTGTCCACTGGTTGACTGCATTCCCCCATGACACGAGTCCATCGTCTGTATTTCATTCTTATTTTGAAGGCACATTGCATCTTATGGGTTATGTGAAAATCTGCTTGAGTGTGACGCTTCATTTTCATGTAACTCATGCAATGTTGCAAGTGACGTTTTCTGAAAGCAGGATCATTATATTTTCTGGTGATGTATTGCTTCTGCTTCAAATTGAAATCGGCATTTGTCGCATATTTTCTGGCGATGTATTGCTTCTGCTTCAAGTTGAAATCTGCATTTGTCGCATATTTTCTGGTGATGTATTGCTTCTGCTTCAAGTTGAAATTGGCATCTGTTGCATATTTGCGAATGATATATTGCTTCTGCTTCAACTTAAAATCAGCATCTGCTCTGTATCGGCTGGTGATGTATGTCCTTTTCTTATTGGTGACAGACATCTTTGTAGCCTTGAAATCACGCCTTCTTTCATTTCTGTGTCTTGTCTTCAGTTTTTGTTGTCTCTGTGCATTTAATTTGGACAATGCCTTACTGTCCTTCCATATGCCCTGTGAGGATTTCGCATCAAGTGACCGTGGAGAATGCTTGCTGGCTGGGAATCCAGTGTGTGTTGCATCTTTGGTCATCTGTGTCACTTTGTTCTCCACATGCTTTGCATTATGTGGTTTGTCAGATTGCACCAGTGGGGACAGCAAACCATCTGACAGATGTCTTGCACGATGAAATGAGACTGGCATGAAGTCATACTGCAGTCCATCAATAGGGCCTCTGGTGTCTGTAAGGAGCAATTCATACATCTTATAAATCCTTGCCCCCATATCACTCAAATGTGTAAAAGTGATCATAACAGCTTTTCCTTTTCCAGTGGCAGGAAGTCCATCCTTATTTCGACTATGAGAATCAAACAGTCCATATCTCCCAGACTTGTCTCTGAACAATGCAATGCAATGCAATATGGCACTACTATAAAAAGTGCATGTGTAACATCTGCATTGAGGCACTGAAGTCTTGTGGAGAGGTCAACAAACCAACCTTGGTTGTCACCGTCTACCGTGTCTCTCTTACATCCCGATAACACTGGAGATTTAACAACGTTATACTCATATTTGTCAGTGTTGACTCTGAGGGGCACTTCTTCCTTGTCAAGTGCTGATGCTGATAGACATTTCTTTGTTTTAGCTGTTTTATTGTTGAGCCATACAAGCTGTTGCCCTTCTTCAGTATTTGATCAAGATCACCCTTTCTCACATCATCAAGCTCACTGTGGTATGCCAAAAATGTCAGAGCCATGCATGTACACTGTTTGTTCCTTAACCTTCCATAGCCATGATGACCCTGATGAAATGATGCCTGCACAGAAATCTCACTTGGTACACATGGTTCTTGCATGCCATGGTTTTCAGAAGTGCCCATCACACTGTCACTGTGCTCTTGAACTTGACACTGAGTTGAACATGAAAATGACACCACAGGTTCACCATGTACCTCCTGGGCACATTCACTGTCACAAACCTCCATATCCACTATGCTGCTGTGGGGCTCCGGATCCAGTTTAGTCCAGCGTATCTTTGCAGCTTTAGATCTCTTTCCTTTAGATGGCATGATGATATTTGTGGAAGGAGCTATAATTCCCCTCAGAGCTTTGTTCGAAGAGCTATAATTCCCCTCAGAGTTGTGTTGGAGGAGGAGCTATAATTCGCCTCAGAGCTGTGTGGGAGGAGCTATAACTCCCCTCTGAGCTGTGTGGGAGGAGCAATAATGCTATAATTCCCCTCAGAGCTGTGTGGGAAGAGATACAATTCCCCTCAGTGTTGTGTGGGAGGAGCTATAATTCCCCTTAGAGCTGTGTGGGAGAAGCTATAATTCCCCTCAGCTGTGTGGGAGGAGCTACATTTCCCATCAGAGTTGTGTGGGAGAAGCTATAATTCCCCTCAGAGCCGTTTAAAAGGAGCTATAATTCCCCTCACAGCGGTGTGGGAGAAACTATAATTCCCCTCAGAGTTGTGTGGGAGGAGCTCTAATTCTCCTCAGAGCTGTGTGGGAGGAGCTATAATGCTAAGCTGTAATTCCCCTCAGAGCTGTGTGGGAGGAGCTATAATTCCCCTCACAGCGGTGTGGGAGAAACTATAATTCCATTCAGAGTTGTGTGGGAGGAGCTATAATTCTCCTCAGAGCTGTGTGGGAGGAGCTATAATGCTAAGCTATAATGCTATAATTCCCCTTTGAGCTGTGTGGGAGGAGCTATAATTCCCCTCAAAGCTGTATTGGAGGAGCTATAACTTCCCTCCAAGCTGTGTGGGAGGAGCTATAATGCTATAATTGTCCTTAGAGCTGTGTGAGAGGATCTATAATTCCCCTCAGAGCTTTGTGATTTTTTTTTTTCAAAAATGATTTTGTTTTTTCAAAGATGATTTTTTTTAATGATTTTTTTTCAAAAATTAATTTACTTTTTTCAAAATGATTTTTTTTTTTTCAAAAATAATTTTTTTTTTTTACATGGGGCGGTCATAATGTTTTGGCTGATCATGGGGGGGGGGTCATAATGTTTTGGCTGATCATGGGGGGGGGTCATAATGTTTTGGCTGATCATGGGGTTGTCAGCTTTTGTCACCTCCCACTCTAGTTTTGAACATTTCGCCATTCATTCCTATGGGACCAATTTCGCCGCAAAAACGACAATATTTCGTGGACCATTCAGCGAAACGTTCCACAAAGTAATAGCACACCATTCGTGAACAATCCGCTCGTTTCGGTATATTACTTGTCTCTGTAGTGTAAAAACTGTGGGAGGAGTCTACAAGCATTATCAAGTCTAGCAGATGAAGTCACATGCATTTGGGGTGTCTCAGCATCTTGTGTTTACAACCACTGTTTCCTAGCAACGCTCATGCCCTGTTTATGCTTCCCAAATACTACTTCATCAAAACTGCCCCATCAGAATTACCCCATCAAAACTGCCCCATCATATTCCTCTATTATAAATCAGTACATGGTGTGTCTGTCCCCTCCCCCGGGCTCTGTAATCAGAGCTGAGATGCTCCAGCCACCTCCCCCTTGTGTATAACAGAAGCTTTGGTAACCATGGCAACAAAACAAACACTAACAGTACACTCTGATTAATGGCTAAAATTTCCTGAAATGACCTCTAAACAAATGGCCGTATTTTAAAAACTATACATCCTACAGCGAAGATCTTTATATTGTGAGAATTACAAGACCCAGACCTAGATTTTCAGATGCTTGACAAAGGAATGCGGCCATTCGTCCACCAATGGCAAGCCTATTCTGAAACGCGTCGCATGCGTGTGACGTCATCACCGGGCGCCACGCTGTACTTGCTCTCCAATCCTCGTTTGAGATGCTCGGCCGGCCTTTTTCCCTTCCTAGAGGCTTCACACCATTTTATCAGTGAGCAGCAGCACGGCTGAACGGATGCTCTGGCGTCCTACACATCTCTCCCTTCCCTGGAACCCCTATCTGTGCATCTGGGACATAACCTGGCTCCCAACCCAGCAGGATTTGTGTTGGACTGTTCGCTGCAAGAGACTGAACCTGGCTGCAAGAACTAATCCTCTTTGGACCTGGCATGCCCTGCAGGAACCGCTGTGACCTGTAGTTCCACCGCATCTCTCCAGCCCAGCCAACCGACCCTAATGCAACTTCTCCAACTTCCATGTGAGTGGATATTGTTGTTTTAATAAAATGTATTTATGATTTATACTCAGAGGCGCCCCTCTCCTTGTTGTTGTTTTAGCTTGCTGGACCCTGCTTTTGGTTCCTTTGGTGGCCGCCCTGACTGACCTCTTGTATATACTCCCAGTATATATGCATGAACTTACACATGCATTTTTACAGTTTTCAGTTTCTGGACTAATCGGTTTTACTTTCAAGGTAACTGTGCTTTGCGCCTTTTTACTTGTATTATCACCATCAAAACTGCCCCATCATATTGCCACCATCAAAACTGCCCCCATCAAAACTGCCCCATCATATTGCCACCATCAAAACTGCCCCATCATATTGCCACCATCAAAACTGCCCCATCATATTGCCACCATCAAAACTGCCCCATCAAAACTGCCCCATCAGAATTGCCCCATCAAAAATGCCCCATCATATTCCTCTATTATAAATCAGTACATGGTGTGTCTGTCCCCTCCCCCGGGCTCTGTAATCAGAGCTGAGATACTCCAGCCACCTCCCCCCCTGTGTATAACAGAAGCTTTGGTAACCATGGCAACAAAACAAACACAGTACACTCTGATTAATGGCTAAAATTTCCTGAAATGACCTCTAAACAAAAAGCTTTTTCTCAAAAACTGTAAAAGATATCAAACTGAAAAGCTATAGCCAGATAGCTGAATATTTTGTGAACATGTTAAAGTTTGTTTGGCGTCTAGTTAGGTGAAAGTATGAAGGAGCTGAAACTTTTGGGAGTGGAAGAAGATTTTAAGGATCTGAAGCATGCTCCCATTGACTTCAATGTTAAAAAAAAAAAAGTGTTAAAAAGCTTAATATTTTAAAAAGTATAAATGGTAGAAAAAAAGTTGAAAAAGAGCACACATCAGCTAAAAGAGACGAACATTTTAATAGTTGAATGGTTTTAATAGCTGAAAGTATGCAGAAGTTACGCAGAGCCAAATAACGTACGGAATAATAAAAATAATAAATAAAATCGAACAACAATAGTGGGACTGCTAAAGCAGTCCCACTAAATATGTGAGATAACAGTAACTGGTCTTGCTATGCAAGAACACTTAATAACTAGAAAAGCTACAATTTCTGGGGAAATTGTGAAAAGTATTCTTGCCTTGACAACTGGAGTGGGCGGAGTAACTGGGCGGAGTGGCTTTAGTAACTGAAAAGTGTTAAACAGCTTAATATTTTAAAAAGTATAAATAGTAGTAAAAAAGTTGAAGTCCCATCATTAGCTGAAAGAGCTGAACATTTTTTTTCAAAAATATTTTTTTTTCAAAAATATATATATTTTTTTTTCATGGGGCAGTCATAATGTTTTGGCTGATCATGGGGTTGTCAGCTTTTGTCACCTCCCACTCTAGTTTTGAACATTTCGTTATTCATTCCTATGGGACCAATTTCACCGCAAAGACGACGATATTTCGTGAACCATTCGGCGAAACGTTCCACAAAGTAATAGCACACCAATTAAATGACATTGATTCCGGATTCACACTGGTATTTTTTAGCTTTTCACAAAGTTCCACAAGGTAATAGCACACCAATTAAATGACAATGAACATTTCGCCATTCATTCCTATGGGACCAATTTTCCGCCAAAACTACAATATTTGGTGAAAAATTTGGCGAAATGTTCCACAAAGTAATAGCACACCAATCGGGAACAATCCGCACGTTTTGGTATATTACTTGTCTATGTAGTGTAAAAACTGTGGGAGGAGTTAGGGTGGTAAATTTGGCTATAATAAGAATAATAATATATATGTGAGATAACAGTAAGTGGTCTTGCTATGCAAGAACACTTAATAAGAACTAGAAAAGCTACAATTTCTGGGAGTTCTTGCCTCTACAACTGGAGTGGGCGGAGTACCTGGGTGGAGTGGCTTGAGTAACTGTGAAAAGTGTTAAAAAGCTTAATATTTTTAAAAAGTATAAATAGTAGTAAAAAAGTTGACGAAGTCCCATCATTAGCTGAACTTTTTTTTTTTCAAAAATATTTTTTCTTCATGGGGCGGTCATAATGTTTTGGCTGATCATGGGGTGGTCATAATGTTTTGGCTGATCATGGGGTTGTCAGCTTTTGTCACATCCCACTCTAGTTTTGAACATTTCGCCATTCATTCCTATGGGACCAATTTTGCCGCAAAAACAACTATATTTTGTGAACCAAAACGTTCCACAAAGTAATAGCACACCAATTAAATGACATTGATTCTGGATTCACACTGGTATTTTTGCTATGCAAGAACACTTAATAATGTTTATGAATTTTAAATGAAGGTTTATAATTTTTTGTTATGTTTTAGAGGATGGCATCAGGTGAGATCTTATATATAAAATACTTGCATGTGCTCTGGTTAGATATGCTGAACATCCACTAGGGGGCAGCGGTCTGACTGGGAGCGTGTTTTTAAATACTATATTTCTTTATAGGTCTTTTTCTGAATTAATTGTATTTTTAGAAATATATTTGCACATATGATCTCATTAGGGCCTGTCTTAATGCCTGGAGCACAGACTGGCCTTTTTTATTTTTAATTATTAGTCTCGTATATGGTCGCTCATTTGTGTAGTCTGTTGGTATGACAACGGAACACTATAAGTAAGCCGCTGGGTGATGGTGTGGCCCCGCCCCGCTCAGGAAGTTCTGACGAAAGTAACACATACGGGGAGGAGCCACGCATGTATGACATCACCCGCTGCCATCCTTTGAAACAAACAGCACACAGTTGTGCTATATGCTTGTATCGTGTTCAACTCATGTGAATAGTCTGTATTTGGACTTAAATAAATTTTAAATGTTTGCACAGTGAACACTTAGATCTCCCCTTTCCTTATAATTATACGGTTTGATGCCCCTACTGAGGTTATCGATCTGGAGAAGTTCAAATTGATCTGTTTTTGCTATCTACCCTTTGTGTGGGACCTGCTTGCATGACTACCTGTTAACTCAGGAGTCCATGTTCTGAGGTGAGCGTAGAACTTAGATTGAAGGTGGAGGGTCTGTCACCATTTATTGATATTGCTGATCTTCACTGATGGAGTCATCTTTTCATTCATCTTTTCTTTGGGACTTGTTGTTCACCAGCATATTGGGCTGTGTTTTATTGTTCTATTGCTCTGCACTTCTTATATCAGAAGTATATATTTTATCATTTGTTATTGATTTTTGTGAAAGTCTTTTAGTGTTCAGCTTGCATTTTGGGGGGTTTATTATTTTTTGCCCTGATTGCACCTTCTATTTACATACTCTGGATATATCATCTGGGGTCTTTATTGTATCATGATAAGTATAAAAAGGACAAGCAGACGCGTTTTGGCACAGGCCTTGTTCACAGCTCTGTCCAAGAATGACAAACACGTTTGCGAGGGAGGTGCATTACATAGTAAATGTAAAAAGGGCATACAATAGCAAATAAAATGAACATTAAACATGGAATATGAATGCTTCTTGTGAAAAGCAAACCCAGAACTGGTGTGTGTTTTTTATAGGGCAGGGCAGCTGTAACCAACACCTGCAATCTCATCTCATTGATTGGACTCCAGTTGTCTGACACCTCACTCCAATTAGCTCTTGGAGATCTCATTAGGCTAGGGGTTCACATACATTTTCCACCTGCACTGTGAATGTTTATATGGTGTGTTCAATAAAAGCATGGTAACATTTAATTCTGTGTGTGAAGATGAAGATCAGATCACATATTATGACCAATTTGTGCAGAAATCCATATCATTCCAAAAGGGTTCACATACTTTTTATTGCAACTGTATATATCCCTAGCCCTATGTACTTTCATATATGTCTTATCTATATATAATACGCTTTTCAAATGTGCTTTAAAATGCATGGTTTTCCCTTTTTATAAACAAGAAAATAATGATGTTGGGCTGGTACAAGTATAATGATGCTATGGGGCTGGTATGAAATTATTTCCAGGGCTGGTTTTTATTCCCAGTCCGGCCCTGCCACAGATGATAATATCCAGAGTGCCGGCTTTTCTTCAGTTATCTTCAAGACCACCTATACTAAGTAGGAGGTTCTCAAAGCAAAGAGAGAGAGAGCCTGGAACATTGATCGGATATAACAAAAGGAAAATATGTTTAGCACTCAAAAATGCAAATGATCTACAGAGGAAAACACAATGCAATTGCCAACGAAGCGGTAGTAAACCTACATTAAGGGGATCCATAGCATAAAGTGAATAATAATCAGTCTGCAAAAAAAAGGTCAGTTTGTGGCTGAATCAAACCACACTTACAAGACCGCCTGGGATTTAAAGGAGGAGTTCACCTTTTTGGGCAGAATTTCACTTTTCATAAAAAATAGAAGCGTTTCCCAATGCCATTCCTGACCCAACCCTCCCAATGTGATTTTCTCTCACTTACCTCTTTCACATAATATTTAGAATCTTGTCAGTCTTGTTGTATCTTTGAATGGATTTTCAGATTACATCACTTCCTGTAGCTTGCATCAGCATTCACTTCTTGTTAGGTCATCTCCCAGAAGCCATCACTTCCTTGTTGCATCACAGAAGAGGGAGTGTGATAGGGTGCGTTCACGACACCACCCTCATTACAATACCACCTTCCACCCACTTCCTATACAATCTGATTGGAGATCTAAAGGAGATTGTACAATCAGCTATGAAGTGCAAGGGCCTGCCTGATTTGCTACAAATTGAATGGATTGTTCAGGTGTGTCCTCCATTCCATAGTCCTGGTAAATCTAAAGGAAATTGTGCAGAGAATTGTGCAGATTGCATAGTGTATGGCATCTTTATACAAGTATACATTGGAACATGCCTGTCACTACTTTCCATAATAAATACAAAAGTATGGAAAAGATACTATGTAAACATTGGGGTATTTTACAGCAAGATCCCCACCTAAAAATGTCACTCCCCACTCGCCCTACAGTCACCTACCACAGGGCCCCCAACTTAAAACAAAAAATTGCTCCCAGTAAACTTAAACCCATCTCAGCCTCACTTTCTGTACCCGTATTGATCCCTTTGACAGGCATGTTCCAATGTCTAAAGGCCCTATGTAAGACCTGCAAATTTGTCCAACACGGACAAAAATCTTTTTAGACCAAGGGGAAGACATACATGCTGAAAGAGTTTTTCAATTGCTCGTCTGACTTTGTCGTCTATGGCCTAAGTTGTCCGTGTGGCCTAATTTATGTAGGCCAGACAATAAGGACCCTAAGACAAAGGTTCGGCGAACATAGAAGACTCATTGAGGGTGACATTGACCCCCATAGTGTCCCTAGACATTTCACTACGGCCCATCAGGGCTCCACAGAGGGGCTTAGGGTCTAGGTCATAGAGTAGATCCCTAAGTCTTTACCTGTGGCTGAAAGATTCAAGAAGCTCTGTGCCCGTGAGACTTATTGGATCTACACTTTAGATGTACTCTCGCCAGGAGGGATCAACGAGAGTATCGAGATTGCCACCATTCTTTAATCAACCATACCCTGTTTTTTCACACCCTCCGTGATCCCCTCCCCACATGGGGGTAATAGGTAACTGTAGGTGTACTAATCACACAGCCATGACAGATAGCTGTGGGTATACATACTATACAGCCTCGTACAGTCCATATGTTCCTCCGGATAATTTCCATTGAAAGAGATGCGTTTATATTTATGGACACATGTATGTGTATATTTTATATTTTACATAATTTTTAATTTCACTCTCATTTCATTTTTATACATACCATTCTATCCTTTACAATTTGTCATGTCTTTGTGCAATACTCATTGTACATTGCCGTAAAGCCTTTGCTATTTTCAAGATTCCAGGAATGTCATATTAATAATTTTTAATTTTAATTTCTACCTCATTATGTCCCCTCATCTGCCAAAAAGACTATGCAAATTGTTTTTATATTGCTCTTTCATATATTTCTATTTTTCATTATTTTTGATCACTTATATTTTAGACATATACAATAATTTGTATTGCCCCATTTATGGTTTTCCCACTGCCCTCTGATATCTAGATCAGCACAGTGACCAATACTGCTTTTAATATGCCATTTGGTATTGCCGTTTTGAGGCATCATACTTCTCCTCTTTCACATTATTTTAATTTAGATCTCCTCACAATAATGTTTTTATGGCCGTGTATATTGTCTTTATTTAATGTCGTGTCTAAACCTCTAGATTAGGTATGAACCAATCAGCATCCTTCAGATGGCCACTCCCCCCCTCTCTGTCAGAATTTAATGTCCAGCGTCCCATCCATCTGCAGCTTGATGAAGGAGTGCGGCCGCCACAACATTGCAGCCTGTACGCTCAGGAAACGCATCGCTTGCCAGTGACGTAATTTCCCCCTCGCCTACCATCCATCTGCGTTCCAGGCCTCATTTCCAGTCTGCATCCACTGCAGCCGGCTTTTACACTCAAGCGTTGTCCGGAGAACACACAGCCTCATACGCGGCAGGCAGGAGGACGCCGATGGCCGATCTGATGTTCACAAGATGGATATTACTATCACACGCTGTTTGATGACTTCACACTTGTGAGTTGCCTGTATATATTACTTTTTATTAAAGTGGATTTTAAACTTCTACACCCAGAGGCGCCTCTCTCCTTGTGCTTTTGTGCTTTCCTATAGGTTATTGGAACATGGTTTCAGTTCTCTGCTGAAGGCAGCCCTGGGTTTGGATTCATCACCACCATTATTCCTCCCCCCTCCCTCCCTTCCATCCCCTTTCCCTCATCAAAATTCAATTAACCTTTTGGTTCATACATGGACTTTCATTAGTCATGGACTTTTCCTTTTGCCTCCCCCCCTTTCTCTTCCTTACATATTATTGTTTATATAATATATCCCTTTCATGTTATGGTGCCCCTATGGTAGTTTTATATTTACTGTTATTCTCCAGACATTTGCGCCTGTACTTGTATTACATTCAGTTGACTAGACTGCCCTACGTGCAACACCCAGAGAAGCTCCAGGACTATTTTTGGAGTATGCATGGTACGTTACTGAAGTTTTTAGTGTGTTTGCACTTGGAGAGCCTTTAACATGTGATGACAACACAAACATGATGCACATTTGCAGCATTTATGAAATGCATGGCAAAGCGCACATTTTCTGTGCAGTTTGCCATGCTTTTGGAAACACACAGATGTGAACAGAGCCTCATTGGTCTTCTGTAAATGCACCTATTTCCCTTTCAGGCCCCATTCACACCTAGAGTTGTGGGAGTGCATGTTTTTTTGCTCGTTTTTCCAGTGACACACATAGGGCAGCCAGTTGATTTCAATGAACTGATCTCCACCTGGCAAAGTAGCTCATAGGACGCACCCTCTGATCGGTTACAAAGCCTCCAGCAGCACTGAATGTGCGTTCCAAAAGAATGCTGGATGCAGGACAGGCCAGTAGCTCAATTGCATACTGTGCAAGCTCTGGCCAGTGATCCATCCTCAAGACCCAGAAACCCAGAGGATTTTCAGTGGGAAAGTTGTCCAAGTCAGATCTTGCCCCTAGGTATTCCTGCACCATGTAAAAGAGACGCTGGCGATGGTTGCTGGAACAGATCATACCTTGGGGCTGCGGACTAAAAAAATTGTCTGAACGCATCGGTCAGACGGCCACCTTCTCCACCGCTCCTTCTTTGACTGACCGAAGCCTCAGCAACACGTTGTCCAGAAACAGGAGTTTGTAACCTCCCAGTCTCTGGGAATGCGTTGCACAGACCTTTCTGCAAGGCCTCCCGAAGATGTTTTATCCTCTGCGATGGCAAGATTAGGTCTGCAACCTTTCCCTTGTAACATGGATCAAAGAGGGTTGCCAGCCAGTATTGGTCTTGCTCCTTGATATCACGAATACGAGGATCCTTACGCAGGCTTTGCGGGATCAAGGAGGCCATGCAGGGTAGGTTTGCTGAGGCATTCGGTCCGGAGTCCTCTGGGTCACTAAGGACGACATGGTCTGCAGCCACCTCCTCCCAGCCACGTACAAGTCCATGTGTTTCTTGGGACTGATCCCTTAAAGACTGATGCTGAGTGCCAGGCTCCACCTCCATACTGACACAATCCTCCTTCTCCTGTGTGATCGGCGGGCACGCAGGAACACTGTCTGGATAAAGGGGGCCTTGAGAGCTAAGGAAGTCCTCCTCTTCCTGCCTCTGTTCTGCCTCAAGTGCCCTGTCCATTATTCCATACAGCGCGTGCTCCAACAGGTGGACAAGGGGGACAGTGCCACTGATGCATGCACTGTCAATGCTCACCATCCTCGTGGCCTCCTCAAATGGTGACAGGACAGTGCATGCATCCCTGATCATGGCCCACTGGCGTGGGGAAAAAAAAACAAGCTCCCCTGACCCTGTCCTGGTGCCATAGTCGCACAGGTACTCATTGATGGCCCTCAGCTGCGTGTGCAGCCGCTGCAGCATGGCCAACGTTGAGTTCCACCTGGCGGGCATGTCACAGATTAGGCGGTTCTTGGGCAGGTTAAATTCCTTTTGGAGGTCTGCCAGCTGAGCACTGGCATTATATGACTGGCAGAAATACACACAGACTTTCCTGGCCTGCCTCAGAACATCCTGTAAGCCTGGGTACCTGCCCAAGAACTGCTGCACCACCAAGTTAAGGACATGAGCCAAACAGGGCACATGGGCCAGTTGTACCTGTCGGAGGGCGGAGAGGAGGTTGGTGCCATTGTCGCAAACCACCATTCCTGCCTTAAGTTGGCGTGGCGTCAACCACCTCTGAACCTGCCCCTGCGGAGCTGACAGAACCTCTACCCCAGTGTCACTCCTGTCCCCTAAGCACACCAGCTCAAGCACCGCATGGCATCTTTTGGCCTGCGTACTTGCGTAGCCCCTTGAACGCCTATGGAGCACCGCTGGTTCCGAGGACAAAAGCACAGGAAGAGGCCATGGAGGAAGAAGAAGGAGGGGGTGGAGGAGAGAGGTGTGTCACAATCATTAGTAGTGGCATTTTGGAGGCGTGGTGGCGGAACAACCTCCAACACTACTGCACCTTGTCCTGCATTCTTCCCAGCTGCCAGCAGAGTCACCCAATGCGCCGTGAAACTTAGGTAATGTCCCTGTCCATGCCTGCTGGATCATGAGTCAGCGGTAATATGCACCTTACCGCTGACCGCCCTGTCCAGCGAGGCCAAGACATTGCCTTCCACATGCCAGTAGAGAGCCGGAATTGCCTTCTGTGAGAAAAAGTGGCGTTTGGGTACCTGCCACTGAGGAACCGCACATTCCACAAACTCACGGAAGGGGGCAGAGTCTACCAACTGAAAAGGCAGCAGTTGAAGTGCTAGCAATTTTGCCAAGCTGGCATTCAACCGCTGGGCATGTGGATGGCTTGGAGCAAACTTCTTTGGGTGGTGCAGCAGCTGGGGCAGGGAAATTTGCCTGGTACAATCTGACGTCGGTGTACCGAAAGCAGATTGCCCACAAGTACTTGGCTGGGACACACCTAATTCTACACCTTCATTCCTCTCAGTGCAGGTCTCAGTGAAGACTGAAGGTATAGTGGGGTTGGAGATCTCAGCTGATAAGGAGCAAGGAGAGGTCCTCTTTGTTCTTTGATACGGGTCTTTTAGATACACTTGCCAATGAACTGCATGGCAGGTCAACATATGTCTAGTCAAGCATGTGGTGCCCAAGTGGGAGATGTTTTGGCCACGCGAGATACGCTTGAGACATATGTTGCAAATAGCAGCGGTGCGATCTGATGCACTCGTCTCAAAAAAGGTCCACACCAAAGAACTTTTAGAATAACGCGGAGAGACAGCAGCGCCCTGCACATGCGGAGCCTTGTGGTGTGATGCAGTCAGTGTGCTGTCCTTAGGCTGGCCCCTGGAGGGCATCCTGCCTCGTTGGTGATGTGCCTCCTCCTCCTCCTCTCTCCTATCAGGCACCCACGTTGAGTCAGTGACCTCATTATTCCCTCCCTCCTCATCACTGGAGCAAACCTGGCAGTATGCTGCAGCAGGGAGAGCATGACTGCCAGATTGCTGTCCTTCTTAGGCACCCCCTCTGTCCATGCTCACGTTACTGCCTTCATCTAGCTCAGTATCATCATCAGAGCCTTCTAAACACTGGGCATCCTCCTGAAGCATGTACCCAACACTGTGGTCAAACAGTTTGAGGGACTCCTCAGGAGGACATGGTGGGGCTAGGGAAGGAGTCACTGATGCCATTGAGCCGAGGGAAGAGGCCGTGTTGGCAGCTGCTTTGCCAAAGTACCCTGAGCATGGGTGAGAGAGGATGAGGAGGATAAGGAGGATGAGGACGGCTTGGTCATCCACTCAACCAAGTATTCCGCATGTTGCGGCTCAACACGGCCAGCTGCCGAAAAAAAGGCCAAGCATGTCCCACGGCCATGTGCTGATGAGGATGCACCGTCTCCAAGACCAGCACTGTTGCCTCTAGACACAGAGCCTGCTTTCCCTCTTTTATTGGCTTGTGACTGCCTGCCTCTCCTTGAAGGACACCGCCACTCGCTGGTTCTTCTTTTTAAGGGCTCTGTTTGCCCATTTTTATTAAAAGAAAGTTCAAAAAACAAAGATAGGTTTCCCTCGCAGGGGTTTCATCATTCCTTTTCATCAACCAAACTACATTCAGCCTAGTTGTCTCACTTGCAGCACTGCAGCTCTGGCCTTACACTCCAGGCCCTTGTCTGTCTCATACAGACTGTTTCACCGACCACCTTGGTGCACACAGCTTTGAAGCCCTTCAATGCACACAGCTTCTGGCTTCCTGGACGCACACAGCCAACAGCCTCTTGCTGCACTGGCTCTCACGTGGAGCCCTCCTGACTCCTGGTACTCAGACTTCCTATCTGCCGGGTGGAGCCCAGAACCATGGACAGGTTACTACTAAAAGCCCAGCACACACCTGACCAATCAGTATGCTGGCTGTTCTCAAAATCAGGACCCAGGATTAGGGATTTCATCCCACCCGGATCTCTCAGAAATCACCAAGCTCCAGGTCCCAAAGTGGACTTTACAAAACACTGAGGAAACTGAAAGGCCAGTTTCCTCTTCATGGTACATGCTCCCTGGAGCCCCTCAACCCGTCTGGTTGAGAATTCTGGGTCACATCCTCCTTCTAGACCCTGGCAGGGCAACGCTCTGCCACATATCCTCCCCCCGTTTCGACCCAGGAGGGGGTGTAACACACCAGACCTCTTCAAAATAGCACCTCTGTTCCAGTTACCACCAACAAGGGCCAAACCCAGTCTTATCAGGTGACTTTCCCTATGTCCCCCTGCTACACTAAAAAGCCCTCCCAGTGACTTTTTACGGGTGCGCTGCCAAAAATGCCATCTGCCAATTTTCCTTGGGGTCACATTTTTAAACACCTTTTTAATCATAAGTGTGGGCACTTTTATTTGGGAATTAAACTCTTTTAATGACACCTTGTTAAGCTTTGGGCCAGTGTCCTCAGACCTTTCATTCTTGCAACTTGGGAGGGTCCTGGACCGCTGGAAATCCTTACCAGAATTACACCCCTGAACCTGTAGGGGGCCCAATTCTACTGCACATATTCCCTCTTCTGTGTGTCATACCATTCATCTTCCTGAATTTTTTAAGATCAAGAGCAACCATGTCACCTTGACCATCAGGTCTTCCCTTAATTTTTCTGTTACCCATGGTAACCAAAACATTTATCAGTGTGTTGCACTTTTCCTCATTGTCCAAAGTATCGTCACATTTATCAGAACTCTTTTCACCAGTGTTCTGCAAGGCAGTGTTTGGAGGAGAATCGTACAAAGTGGAGTGGTTGTCTACTATGGCAATGTCACTAACCACCAACTCCACTGCCACATGATGCTCCTCCAGCGACTGTCCTGAGACCTGATCCTCACTATCCAATTTCACCTTTGGATTGATGGCCCCAAACACATTACATGTACTTGTGCCCTCTGGCACGTCCGCCCAGATTTCTGTCCTGTCCAACAGTACTCCAGAGTGCCTCTCATACACAACCTCTGTATGACGCCATCCAGCACACTGAGACCATTTTCCATAACAACAACAATTGCATTACATGAGATTGCGATAGTACAGCCTGTAATATCCAGCTCCATTTATGCATACCCCATGGTACAAGTTCTCCAAAAGCAGGAGAAGATGGCAGGATATACACAGACTGTACACTCCAGCATTCTAATATTTCTCTCAGCATATCTGTCATACAAAGGCAGTGCGATTCCACACCTAAGACCTTCCTGGGGTCCTTCCTGTCTTTAGGGATGTGGAAAGACTCATTTACTGATGCCTTAGAGGTGGCTCTTCTTAAAATGGGTTTTCTTCCCACTGAAGGTATCCAATGCAATAACCTGGTGCTCTCCTAGAGCGCAGCTAGGTGCAGGAGTCACCACAAAACTCTCAGGCTCAGTGTCAATGATCTGTTCCTTGTCTTCTCTATGGACAACATTAGTTTGGTATACCACACCAATAACTCCTTTATAGGTTGTGGACACAACCTCTGCTATGTGCTCAATATCTTTTGGCCCTTCCATCTCCTGAGGAATATCGTCTGCAACAGCAGCAAGTGAGCCCTGGTCCAGAAGCTGCTCTGCAGTCCCTCCATTTAGTACAGCAGAAATGGTGACCGCTCCATTGTTACACATTGAGACTTCTTTCAATAAAGCCAACAGACTTGTTGCCCATCTGTCCCAGTCTATTTTCTCTGGGCTCCCATCAGAGGTACTACGCAGTACCGCTCCAACTGCCAAAGGAGACACAGGACAGAGCGGCTCCACAGCAGGCACATTGCACATATCACTTGTTTAAACTAACCTGTGGCAAAACATTTTTAAACACAGCAGGCTGCAATACCATAACTTCACCACCTTGCTCGGGTGGCGCTTCATTAAACTCACAAAGATCTTTGCTGTCAGCAGCGACAGATCGCAGTAACCAATTATCACCATAAGTAATTTCAGACATTTTTGTTTTACTATTTGACACATTCTCATCACCAAAGGTCAAGTACCCTCTTATCCATCAGAGCGGCACCACAGTTGTCCCAGGCAACCTCTGGCTCCAACACACAGAGCTCCCTTGAGGTTTTCAGGGACACCTCTGCAGTCTTATATACTGTTGCTAAGGGGAATAGCATATCATGCTTAGCGATCACCCCTATCTCATTAAGCATCACATTATCAGCATTAGTTAACTCAATACCAGTATGAACATACTCCTCAGTAAGTTTCACATCATCACATTCAGTTTTAACACTTGCCTCCCCACTGGACAGGGCACTGCAGCGAGGCAAGTCCTTTTCTGCACCAATAGTGGATCTCCCCTCTGGGATCACTTCCACTTCAGTGTGAGCAGTCCCACAGTCAGTCTTTCCCATGACTTCAACATCAACAGTCTTACCCATCCGAGTAACAGATCTTGCCATGTTCATTTGAGTACGTCGACTTTCTTGTACTGCACTTCTACTGGCCGACTCCCTCTGGTGGCCACAGGATGAAACTACAGCAGGCACAATAGGAATTTCCTCTCTGTTGCCAGGGGTGACTGCAAACATTTTAACACAGGAATCCGGGCTTGCAGGCAAAAGAGTTAAACCCAGCAACAATATCAGCAGCTGTATTCCACAAACTGGGACAAGAAAAGATCCCATGCCCCAATTGACCACATTCCTGGCATGTTGCTTGGTGACGTTCTCCTGTTGCTAAGGGAGATGGCACTCTCCCAACATGCAGAATCTTACTGGCATCTCTATGAGGATGGTGGGACACCTCTTCCCTGTAGCTCCTCATTCCCATTGGCACATGTTCTCTAGTTGCTAATGGAAACGGTGCTTTCCCAGCTGCACTTTTCTGGCTCTCCCAAACATGTAGACTTCTCTCTCTAAGAAGCAGTGTCACTTTAAACTTCCCACAATCCTCTATAGGCAATATCTTTGTCTTGCGGTCCTCCGACCTGACATCATAGGCGTTGCTATAGGCAACTGCACTCCTTTCAAACTTCTGGTAAGCCTGTTGCTCACTCCTGAATAGGGATGAGCTTCGAGTTCGAGTCGAACTCATGTTCGACTCGAACATTGGCTGTTCGCAAGTTCACCGAACAGCGAACAATTTGGGGTGTTCGCGGCAAATTCGAATGCCGCGGAACACCCTTTAAAAGTCTATGGGAGAAATCAAAAGTGCTAATTTTAAAGGCTAATATGCAAGTTATTGTCATAAAAAGTGTTTGGGGACCTGGGTCCTGCCCCAGGGGACATGGATCAATGCAAAAAAAAGTTTTAAAAACGGCCGTTTTTTCAGGAGCAGTGATTTTAATAATACTTAAAGTCAATCAATAAAAGTGTAATATCCCTTTAAATTTCGTACCTGGGGGGTGTCTATAGTGTGCCTGTAAAGGGGCGCATGTTTCCTGTATTTAGAACAGTCTGACAGCAAAATGACATTTTGAAGGAAAAAACTCATTTAAAACTACCCGCGGCTATTGCATTGCCGACAATACACATAGAAGTTCATTGATAAAAACGGCATGGGAATTCCCCAAAGGGGAACCCCGAACCAAAATTAAAAAAAAAAAAAATGACGTGGGGGTCCCCCTAAATTCCATACCAGGCCCTTCAGGTCTGGTATGGATATTAAGGGGAACCCCGGCCAAAATTAAAAAAAAAAAAGACGTGGGGTTCCCCCTAAATTCCATACCAGACCCTTCAGGTCTGGTATGGATTTTAAGGGGAACCCCGCGCCAAAAAAAAAAAAAAAAAAACGGCGTGGGGTCCCCCCAAAAATCCATACCAGACCCTTATCCGAGCACGCAACCTGGCAGGCCGCAGGAAAAGAGGGGGGGACAAGAGTGCGGCCCCCCCTCCCTCCTGAACCGTACCAGGCCACATGCCCTCAACATTGGGAGGGTGCTTTGGGGTAGCCCCCCAAAACACCTTGTCCCCATGTTGATGAGGACAAGGGCCTCATCCCCACAACCCTGGCCGGTGGTTGTGGGGGTCTGCGGGCGGGGGGCTTATCGGAATCTGGAAGCCCCCTTTAACAAGGTGACCCCCAGATCCCAGCCCCCCCCCTGTGTGAAATGGTAAGGGGTTCATAAGTACCCCTACCATTTCACGAAAAAAGTGTCAAAAATGTTAAAAATGACAAGAGACAGTTTTTGACAATTCCTTTATTTAAATGCTTCTTCTTTCTTCTATCTTGCTTCATCTTCTGGTTCTTCTGGCTCTTCTGGTTCTTCCTCCGGCGTTCTCGTCCAGCATCTCCTCCGCGGCGTCTTCTGTCTTCTTCTCCTCGGGCCGCTCCGCACCCATGGCATGGGGGGGAGGCTCCCGCTCTTCTCCTCTTCTTCTCTTCTTCTCTTCTTCATTTTCTTCTCCGGGCCGCTCCGCAATCCATGCTGGCATGGAGGGAGGCTCCCGCTGTGTGACGGCGCTCCTCGTCTGACAGTTCTTAAATAACGGGGGGGCGGGGCCACCCGGTGACCCCGCCCCCCTCTGACGCATGGTGACTTGACGGGACTTCCCTGTGGCATTCCCCGTGACGTCACAGGGAAGTCTCGTCAAGTCACCGTGCGTCAGAGGGGGGCGGGGTCACCGGGTGGCCCCGCCCCCCCGTTATTTAAGAACTGTCAGACGAGGAGCGCCGTCACACAGCGGGAGCCTCCCTCCATGCCAGCATGGATTGCGGAGCGGCCCGGAGAAGAAAATGAAGAAGAAGAGAAGAAGAGAAGAAGAGAAGAAAAGAAGAAAAGAAGAAGAGAAGAAGAGAAGAGCGGGAGCCTCCCCCCCATGCCATGGGTGCGGAGCGGCCCGAGGAGAAGAAGACAGAAGACGCCGCGGAGGAGATGCTGGACGAGAACGCCGGAGGAAGAACCAGAAGAACCAGAAGAGCCAGAAGAACCAGAAGATGAAGCAAGATAGAAGAAAGAAGAAGCATTTAAATAAAGGAATTGTCAAAAACTGTCTCTTGTCATTTTTAACATTTTTGACACTTTTTTCATGAAATGGTAGGGGTACTTATGTACCCCCTTACCATTTCACACAGGGGGGGGGCTGGGATCTGGGGGTCACCTTGTTAAAGGGGGCTTCCAGATTCCGATAAGCCCCCCGCCCGCAGACCCCCACAACCACCGGCCAGGGTTGTGGGGATGAGGCCCTTGTCCTCATCAACATGGGGACAAGGTGTTTTGGGGGGCTACCCCAAAGCACCCTCCCAATGTTGAGGGCATGTGGCCTGGTACGGTTCAGGAGGGAGGGGGGGCCGCACTCTCGTCCCCCCCTCTTTTCCTGCGGCCTGCCAGGTTGCGTGCTCGGATAAGGGTCTGGTATGGATTTTTGGGGGGACCCCACGCCGTTTTTTTTTTTTAATTTTGGCCGGGGTTCCCCTTAATATACATACCAGACCTGAAGGGCCTGGTATGGAATTTAGGGGGACCCCCACGTCATTTTTTTTTTTTAATTTTGGTTCGGGGTTCCCCTTTGGGGAATTCCCATGCCGTTTTTATCAATGAACTTCTATGTGTATTGTCGGCAATGCAATAGCCGCGGGTAGTTTTAAATGAGTTTTTTCCTTCAAAATGTCATTTTGCTGTCAGACTGTTCTAAACACAGGAAACATGCGCCCCTTTACAGGCACACTATAGACACCCCCCAGGTACGAAATTTAAAGGGATATTACACTTTTATTGTTTGACTTTAAGCATTATTAAAATCACTGCTCCTGAAAAAACGGCCGTTTTTAAAACTTTTTTTTGCATTGATCCATGTCCCCTGGGGCAGGACCCAGGTCCCCAAACACTTTTTATGACAATAACTTGCATATAAGCCTTGAAAATTAGCACTTTTGATTATTCATGTTCGTGTCCCATAGACTTTAACGGTGTTCGCATGTTCGAACGAACTTTTTTCCTGTTCGCATGTTCTGGTGCGAACTGAACAGGGGGGTGTTCGGCTCATCCCTACTCCTGGAACTGAGAACAGGCTTCTCAAACACAGATGCAGACCTTTGCTTTGCTAGGTAGCTTTGCACTGGAGCCTGGGACAAAGGGCACTTGGAGACTGGATGCCCCCACTCACTGCACCGCAAACAGCGCACTTGGTTCCATGTCTTGTCAGGGCTTCCCACACTGCATCTCGTTTCAAGCTTAGGCCTCTGCACCTTGAAAGCTGACCTACTTGCACCAGTGTTGCCAAAGGCAACAACATGCACTTCCCCTTTAACTTGGTCCAGTGCTGCCAGGTGTTGCTTGCACCAATCCACTGCAGACTCAGACTTTGGTGGACTCTCCATACTTGCAGTCACCTGTGCACTCATTGCACCAGTGTTGCTAGGGACAACACCAGCCCTCTTCATCCTTGGCAAAATCTGTTCAGGCATGTATGGGGTTCTCTCAGGTGCTAACAACCCCTCTAGCCAGAGCTCTATCATCTCAGCCATCCTTGCTTATTTTAGGTGCTTTGATCACCCCATACTCACAGTCACTCCAGAAAACTTTACACAGTTCAGCAATAAATTGGAGCACTGTCTCTTTAAGGCTAGTCACCTTTCTTTTTCAGGTTCTCCTCACCTGCACACACAGATTATGCAGTCTCATGCATCAAAACACAGTTCATATAACGGATGAACTTACTTGATTGTAGGGATCTCAGATTGTGCCCACAGCACTTCTCCACCACATGTAAAGGATTCCCATCAAATGTAGAGCTTGAAGGACACCGCCAATCACTGGTTCTTCTTTTTAAGGGCTTTGTTTGCCCATTTTTATTAAAAGAAAGTTCAACAAACCAAGATAGGTTTCCCTCGCAGGGGTTTCATCATTCCTTTTCATCAACCAAACTACATTCACCCTAGTTGTCTCTCACTTGCAGCACTGCAGCTCTGGCCTTACACTCCAGGCCCTTGTCTGTCTCATACAGACTGTTTCACCAACCACCTTGGTGCACACAGCTTCTGGCTTCCTGGACGCTAACAGCCTCTTGCTGCACTGGCTCCCACGTGGAGCCCTCCTGGTACTCAGACTTCCTATCTGCCAGGTGGAGCCCAGAACCATGGCCAGGTTACCATTAAAAGCCCAGCACACACCTGACCAATCAGTATGCTGGTTGTTCTCAAAATCAGGACCCAGGATTAGGGATTTCATCCCACCCGGATCTCTCAGAAATCCCCGAGCTCCAGGTCCCAAAGTGGACTTTACAAAACACTGAGGAAACTGAAAGGCCAGTTTACTCTTCATGGTACATGCTCCCTGGAGCCCCTCAACCCGTCTGGTTGAGAATTCTGGGTCACATCCTCCTTCTAGACCCTGGCAGGGCAACGCTCTGCCACAATATATATATATATATATACTGATACTGCAGCTAGCTGTAGTATGAGAACACCACTAACCTTCTACAGTTAACTTTAGCTGAACACTGTGCAGAGGTCACACTACACTAACCTGTAAATAATTTAACTGCCTGCGGTAGTGATAGGATCAGGAAAACACCACCAACCTTCTACAGGTAGCTTTAGCTGAACACTGTGCAGAGGTCGCACTACACTAATGTATAAATAATTTAGCTGCCTGTGATAGTGATAGAATCAGGAAAACAGCACCAACCTTCTACAGGTAGCTTTAGCTGAACACTGTGCAGAGGTCACACTACACTAATGTGTAAATAATTTAGCTGCCTGTGATAGTGATAGAATCAGGAAAACAGCACCAACATTCTACAGGTAGCTTTAGCTGAACACTGTGCAGAGGTCGCACTACACTAATGTGTAAATAATTTAGCTGCCTGCGGTAGTGATAGGATCAGGAAAACACCACCAACCTTCTACAGGTAGCTTTAGCTGAACACTGTTCAGAGGACACACTACACTAACTTGTAGCTTTAGCTGAACGCTGTTCAGAGGACGCACTACACTAACTTGTAGCTTTAGCTGAACACTGCAGAGGTCACACTAAACTAACTTGTAGCTTTAGCTGAACACTGTTCAGAGGACGCACTACACTAACTTGTAGCTTTAGCTGAACACTGTTCAGAGGAAGCACTACACTAACTTGTAGCTTTAGCTGAACACTGTGCAGAGGTCACACTAAACTAACTTGTAGCTTTAGCTGAACACTGTTCAGAGGACGCACTACACTAACTTGTAGCTTTAGCTGAACACTGTGAGGAGGACGCACTACACTAACTTGTAGTTTTAGCTGAACACTGTGAGGAGGACGCATTACACTAACTTGTAGCTTTAGCTGAACACTGTGAGGAGGACGCACTACACTAACTTGTAGCTTTAGCTGAACACTGTGAGGAGGACGCATTACACTAACTTGTAGCTTTAGCTGAACACTGTGCACTACACTAACTTGTAGCTTTAGCTGAACACTGTTCAGAGGATGCACTACACTAACTTGTAGCTTTAGCTGAACACTGGGTAGAGGTCACACTAAACTAACTTGTAGCTTTAGCTGAACACTGTGAGGAGGATGCACTACACTAACTTGTAGCTTTAGCTGAACACTGTGAAGAGGACACACTACACTAACTTGTAGCTTTAGCTGAAAACTGTGCAGAGGTCACACTAAACTAACTTGTAGCTTTAGCTGAACACTGTGAGGAGGACGCACTACACTAACTTGTAGCTTTAGCTGAACAATGTGAGGAGGATGCACTACACTAACTTGTAGCTTTAGCTGAACACTGTGAGGAGGACGCACTACACTAACTTGTAGCTTTAGCTGAACACTGTGCAGAGGTCGCACTACACTAACTTGTAGCTTTAGCTGAACACTGTTCAGAGGGCGTACTACACTAACTTGTAGTTTTAGCTGAACACTGTGCACTACACTAACTTGTAGCTTTAGCTGAACACTGTTCAGAGGACGCACTACACTAACTTGTAGCTTTAGCTGAACACTGTGCAGAAGTCACACTACACTAACTTGTAGCTTTAGCTGAACACTGTGAGGAGGACGCACTACACTAACTTGTAGTTTTAGCTGAACACTGTGAGGAGGACGCACTACACTAACTTGTAGCTTTAGCTGAACACTGTGAGGAGGACGCACTACACTAACTTGTAGCTTTAGCTGAACACTGTGCAGAAGTCACACTACACTAACTTGTAGCTTTAGCTGAACACTGTGAGGAGGACGCACTACACTAACTTGTAGTTTTAGCTGAACACTGTGAGGAGGACGCACTACACTAACTTGTAGCTTTAGCTGAACACTGTTCAGAGGACGCACTACACTAACTTGTAGCTTTAGCTGAACACTGGGCAGAGGTCACACTAAACTAACTTGTAGCTTTAGCTGAACATTGTAAGGAGGATGCACTACACTAACTTGTAGCTTTAGCTGAACACTGTGAGGAGGACGCACTACACTAACTTGTAGCTTTAGCTGAACACTGTGCAGAGGTCACACTAAACTAACTTGTAGCTTTAGCTGAACACTGTGAGGAGGACACACTACACTAACTTGTAGCTTTAGCTGAACACTGTGCAGAGGTCATACTAAACTAACTTGTAGCTTTAGCTGAACACTGTGAGGAGGATGCACTACACTAACTGTACATAGTCTAGCTGCCTGACTGTGGTACTAATAGGATCAAAAGAACATCAGCAATTTTCTTCAGGTAGCTGTAAATACTGTAACAACACAAGCCTGCCTGTCAGTAGGAAGATAACATCTATCTAACTTAAATCAAATGACACTGTCTCTCTCTCTGTCTATCTCTCTCTCAAGCCGGAACACACTACACAGGGCCGCCGTGCAGGCGGCCTTATATAGTGTGGGGCTTGTTCTAAACCCCCTGAGCCATAATTGGCCAAAGCCACCCTGGCTTTGGCCAATTACAGCTCTCTCTACAGACGGAGCTGTGATTGGCCAAGCATGCGGGTCATAGTGCATGCTTGGCCAATCATCAGCCAGAAATGCACTGCGATGCCGCAGTGAATTATGGGCCATGATGCGCCACACGAATTTGGCGCAAACGGCCCATATTATTCGCAATTCAGCGAATGATCGAACAGCCGATGTTTGAGTCGAACATGGGTTTGACTCAAACACGAAGCTCATCCATAATTACTGGTATATTGGTACATAGGGAAGCTGGATTTTAGAAAAAAAAAAAAAGTGAACATAGCCTTTACTGCAAGTCCAAGCAACGCTAAGTGGAAGCCATCAAGGGAAGAGAAGGTTATACTGTAATTCGCAGCTCCTGTAAACCAGATCTGGGAAGGATCCAAAGCAGCTTGAAAAAGAAAACAGAGTGACCAAACAGCGATGGATTAGTAAAGTGTAACAAAGTTTATTTGTAAACATAATTTCCTCACTTACAGCAAGACATTTATTACTAATGCAAAAATGTTGATGGTGATCATTATTATTATTATTATTATATGCGATTTATATAGCGCCAACAGTTTACGCAGCACTTTACAATGTATAGGAGGGACAACACAATTATGCCCTGTACACACGGTCGGACTTTCCGACGGAATATGTGCGATCGGAGCTTGTTGTCGGAAATTCTGACCATGTGTGGGCTCCATCTGACTCTTTCCATAGGACGCCTGCTTTTACACGCACATGAACTTTAATGGCATCCCAGTCTTAGTCCATAGGGTTCAATATTGAGTTGGCCCACCCTTTGCAGCTATAACAGCTTCAACTCTTGAAGGCTCTCCACAAAGTTTAGGAGTGTGTCTATGGGAATGGTTGACCATTCTTCCAGAAGCGCATTTGTGAGGTCAGGCACTGATGTGGATGAGAAGGCCTAGCTTGCAGTCTCCATTTTATATCATTCTATTGGGTTTAGCTCAGGACTCTGTGCAGGCCAGACAAGTTCCTCCACCCCATATTCGCTCATACATGTCTTTGTGCACAGGTCCAAATCATTTGGTGGATTGAGAGATTATGGTGTAGGGTTGTTTTTCAGGGGTTGGGCTTGGCCCCTTAGTTCCAGTGAAGGGAACTCTTAAGGCGTCAGCATACCAAGACATTTTGGACAAATTCATGCTCCCAACTTTGTGGCAACAGTTTGGGCATGGCCCCTTCCTGTTCCAACATGACTGCACACTAGTGCACAAAGCAAGGTGCATAAAGACATAGATGAGCGAGTTTGGGGTGGAGGAACTGGCCTGCACAGAGTTCTGGCCTTAATCTGATAGAACACCGTTGGGATGAATTATAGCAGAGACTGCGACCCAGGCCTTCTTGTCCACATCAGTGCCTAACCTCACAAATGCGATTCTGGAAGAATGGTCAAACATTCCCATAGACACACTCCAAAAACTTGTGGAAAGCCTTCCCAGAAGAGTTGAAGCTGTTATAGCTGCAAAGGGTGGGACAACCCAATATTGAACCCTACAGACAAAGACTGGGATGCCATAAAAGTTTATGTGCGTGCAAAGGCAAGTGTCCCAATACTTTTGGTAATGTAGTGTATATTCATGCGTTGTCCTCACCGTATAAGCGTTTTTCACCCATCCTGTTGTCATATTGAACTAAGCATTATTATTGCTTGCCCTTCCCTTTTATTTTTCTGCCAGCTTGCTGCTGTTTCCTTCATTCTACTGTCATTCGCTGGTTTAAAAACAAATTCATTTCCTTCCTGGGCACATTTGACAAAGGAGGCCAGTGTTCCAAAAGGTTGTGGCTGCCCACATTCCGATCTCAGTTGCAATCCCAGAGCAAGAAGGAGCCTGTCAGACGCCACCAATGTCTCTCTGTTTTGGCAGTGTTCTGTCTGTAGGACAGAGAGCTAAACCTCACCACTCCATAAACTTCAGATACCATATATCTTTGATCTTAAATTTTTTAGAATGAGCCAGATGAAATTTTTAAGCTCACTAAGAGGTGATGGCGAGAGATTGGAGAAACAGCCTTACTGCCTTGCTGAAGATTCTTAAAATGGTGGCTGACTCACTTCCTCTAGAGAATTCTCCCAGAATGCACTGGTTCCTAAGAACTTTATTAACACATTCTAGGAGAATACAATAAGTAACTATGCAAAACAGAAAGCTATACCAAAAAGTCAATAGTAGGTGGCGCCTGTGCTCCGTATATAACTATCTTGGTATACATCAAGAAAACCAACATGTTATTTCATGTTATATAAACATACGTAAACTAAATTGAAGCCCGGTGGGCAGAACAGGCAGGTCTGGCTCCACACTGCTCCAGATGCTCAGTTCTATGTCACAGGGGTCTATGTCTGCTCACAGTGTACCCTTCTACCTTGGAAGCTGCTGGTTCTTGACCTTCATGTAAATGAGGATATTATGTTTGGAAAATAAACTTTTTTACACTTTACTAATTCAGCACTCTGGTCACTCTGTTTTTCTTTACCAGAACACTGAGCAGCCTGTATTTATAAAAGCCCACCCAGGTCAGATTAATAGCAAGGTTTGGCTACCAGGAAAGCACTACAAAGCCTCTGGGCTTCAAGACCCAGAACAAAACTTGTTAAGGTTCTAGAAAAACATAAAGTTTATTTTCTCCACATCAGCAATAAACCCTAAAGCCCCTCATCATGTGTATGTGAGAAAACTAAGTGACATATGCACGTTATCCGCAGTCATACCAGCCAGCGCCTCACAACATATAAATGCCCTTTTGCAATATTTGACCTTCTCAATGAAAATAAGTAAATGCAATCTTTTCTTGAAAGAAATCTAAACATGAAATGCTGCTGCAAACTGTAGCACCCATGTAATTCCATAACAAAATTTGAATTCTATAATACTTAGATAAGCTAGGGGCATTAGGTAGCAAATATTGTGGGCTAACAAAACAAAATTGTACTCTTTGGCAACAGTTGCCAAAGGTATGTTTGGGTTTAAAAGGAAAATGATTTAAAAAAAGTACTTTGCCAACTGATAAGTAATTATGTTTTTGTATTGCGGTGCAGTCAGTATTATAGGAAATATTGTGTACATACAGTATAATAAATTAATTCAGCTAATCTTGGGGGCTAATGTTCCATAGTCATTGAAAAATTTTAAGGAAGATAAAAAAGAAGTTGGATATTCCACCAATGCAGTGATCCAATAATCTGAAATATGTCACTAAAGGATAACTAAACCAAAAAACAAATATGTAATATAGTTCTGTTTACAAGTCCTTAGATGAGGTGGCTGCATTGGTTTTTCATTTACAGGATAGGGATATTTTCCATAAGTACAGAAAATATCAGTTGATCTTGCCAGAAAAACAATGTTTTTCTGTGAACTGAAATGTGTAAATTACTAAACTCACTAATTGCCACATAATGGAGATAGACAAAAGCAAAAATGGTTATAGCCAAGCCTGCTTGGAAACAATGGATTTCTTGATAGATACAGTAGAGGAGTGAGTGTATGGTATGTGCAGGATTGCTGAATCAAAATAAAGGAAAAAAAAAGGATTGCAGACATCTCATCTAAGAACTGGTAAGCTGCAATATACAGTATATCATTTTAGTTTTTTGGGGTTTATATATGCTTTTATTTGCTGCAAAAAATAATAAACTAAGGTTTTGCTTTGGCTTTTGCTGTCCCCAAATGTAAATGTTATTGAAATCCTGAAGGAAGTGCAATCAAGACAGCCTAGAAATATTCCAGAACCAGAAGCATATACCAAGAACAGAATTATAAAGAATAGAACAAATGTTATCTGACTACAAGAAACATTTGGAAGTTTTCATTTTTACCAAAGGCATTTATAAAGTACTATATGTATATAAAGTTTTACACATGCCACGTTGTATTGTATTTTTTTTATTGCGGGCTATTCAATTCATCAAAAAATAGTAACTGTTCTTTAAATTTTGAAGTAGCATATGTTTAAGTTTGTTCCCTGCAGAGGTTATGTTAACTTTTTTTTATAGTGAGAAAATCAACAAACCATGCAATTTGAGCAGAGGAAACAAACATTTACAAAATCCTGTATAGTTACAATTAAACATATTGTTACTACCTTTGCCAAACAACTTTTCTTTATTTATTTATTTATTTTTTAGTTTTTTTACATTTCTAACCAATAATAAAGTTTTATATTTTACACACACACAGTATATACTGTATATACAGATATTGCTCATTTAATGACATGTTTAATGACCACTCAGACTTACGACTAGCTCTCCCCACCCGAACAACATGCTATACATCATTGTATTGTACAGTACAGTACAGAATTTTAGTTTGGGTTCTGTATTTATGGAAATTAAAACAACGTTATTAAGCTGGAGTTTTGTGTTTAGACCTTTTTTCACAATACAGTACAGTACAGTAGTTAAGAATGCTTAAAATATTGATTACTTGTGGCTCCTCGTTTAACAACCAATTCGTTTAACGACCTGGTCTTTGGAAAGGAACCTGGTCGTTAAGTGAGGAGTACCTGTATATTTAGCTTATAGGCTTTCGCTATCAAACGTATTCTTGTACTAACTTTTGTTGTACACTGGATATTAAGAACAATGACCTTTTATATTTTATAATGTATCACCAAAGCAAGCTAGTTCACATGTTTATATACTGATTTTTTAGTTCCTGTAAAAATGTTTAAAAGAGCTGTGTGAGTGGAGCTGGCAACATACAGTGAGAAATTTATAATGTGCACCTACGCAAGCTCAGAAGTCTAAAAGCAGCACAACATAAAGTACTTACAAAAAAGTAGTTGTTGACACATTTCTAAATTTTCAAGAGGCCTTTAAAAAGTCAGTCATTTGGAAGAGGCCATCCGTGCATTGATGAAAGACCTGATACCTGACATTTTGCCCCACTAGATAGAGGTGGAAAGGGTTCACTGTGCCCTGACCGCACCTTGACATAATAGCTTGCCAAGGGACCTAATAGTCAAGTTACACTTCAACAGAATTAAAGTAAAACTCATGGCTGCAGCCAGAATCAAATCTAAACTCACTTTGCCACACTTTTAAAGGCCCTGGAGCACCAGGACAATGGAAACACCCACAATTCAAACACCCCAACATATATTCTATGAGGCACAATGAGTCTTTTAAACATGTCATTTTTTTCTACAAGTTTTTGGAAAATGTGGAAAGAAAATGAAAATGCATTTTTTTACACAAAGTTGTCCCTTTATAAGATATTTCTAACACATAGCATGTACATAGCAAAAATTACCCCCCAAAATATATCCTGTTACTTCATAGAGTATGGCGATATGACATGTGTGAGACTTTTACACAGCCTGGCCCAACATGCAGGGAGCACCGTCAGGTGTTCTGGGGACATACATTTCAAATCTAATTTGACTACCTATTACACTTTTTTGAGGCACTGATGGGCACTGTAGTGGCTTGGATGTGACATTGGTGAACACTGATGTGGCATGGATGTGGCACGAATGAGAACTGATGTGGTGTGGATGTGGCACAGATGAGTACTGATGTGGCATGGATGTGGCACTGATGTGGCCTGGATGTGGCACAGATGAGCACTGATGTGGCATTGATGTGGCATGGATGAGCACTGATGTGGCATGGATGTGGCATGGATGAGTACTGATATGGCACAGATGAGCACTGATGTGGCATGGATGTGGCACTGATGAGCACTAATGTGGCACGGATGAGCACTGATGTGGCATGGATGTGGCCTGGATGAGCACTGATGTGGCATGGATGAGAACTGATGTGGCATGGATGTGGCAGGGATGAGCATTGATGTGGCATGGATGAGCCATGGATGGATGGATGAGCCATGCATGTAACATGGATGGAGCATGGATGAGTCATGGATGAATGGATCCTGTGAGTACTATGTTTTTTTTTCCTTTTATTTTTGGACAAGTCACCTCTAAAATAGAAGAGACTTGTCTTGGACCCCTCTTAGTGTCACCATCATATGTTTATTAACCAGTTCCATACCGGGCCATAGTAATATGACGCCGGCAGAAACACTCTCTCCCCCTGGGCTGGTGTCATATGATGTCCTCCATTGGTCGATGCTACTGCAGGCCCACGGGGGGCCCACAGCGTGGCAATCTGGGATCAGGTGTGTCCCTCAAGGCACAGCCCCTCTCCGATCAGGGTAAAGAGTCAATGAAATTGTCTCTTTGCCACGTGACTGGCTGTGTCGAATAACAGTCGGTCACTTTGAAAGTTTGAAGTCCAATTCTGATTCTGGTTCGCAATACGAGCCCCCCGAAGGCAGTACATCCAAATCGGAGGAGGAAGCAGTCCATCCTAAAAGAAGATGGTCTGAAGGCCAGGCAGCTACCAGCCGTGGCAGACACCCCAATGGCCAATCGGCATATACCAACAGCGCTAGACCCCAGGAGGAGAGGCCCAGTACAAGAGCTGCTAGACCCAAGGAGGTGAGGCCCAGTACAAGCGCTGCTAGAACCCAGGAGGAGAGACCCAGTACAAGCGCTGGAATTTCACGCCAGACCAAAAGAATTAGGGGCAAACCCATCTTCTGGATGCCTTGGCAAACCCATCGTGGCTGCCTTCTAGTACAGGGTCAGCCACAATCCCCCCTTTCACAGCACAGCCAGGTGTGCAGGCCAACAACGAAGGTTTCCCTGAAATCGATTTTTAAATTTATTTTTCCCTGATGAGTTACTTCAAAGCATTGTGGATCAAACTGATCTACTTTCCCGTCAGTATATAGAAAACAACCCCAACTCATGCTATGCCCGCCCTTTTGAATGAAGACCCCTAACAGTGGAGGAGCTTAGATTGTTTTTAGGCCATAGGTTAACAAAAAAAAACTGCATGCATATTGGTCTACCAAACCCATCCACCACATGCCAATTTTTTCAGCTGTGATATCCAGGTCCCGCTGTGATCATCTGGACTTTGACAAATTGTATAAAATTCACCCCCTAATTTCTTTTTTTAATAAGAGGTTTGCTGAACTTTATATCTCTGACCAGAACATCTCTGTAGACGAACCCCTGGTCCATTTCACAGGCCGGCTGGGAAACAAGCAGTATATCCCCAGTAAGAGGGCAAGGTACGGATTGAAGCTCTGTGAAAGCTCCTCCGGATATGTGCATGCCTTTCGTGTGTACGAAGGCAAAGACTCCCAGCTCCAGCCTCCTGAGTGTCCAACGTACATGGGAATAAGCGAGAAAATTGTCTGGGAGTTGGCATTCCTACTCTTCCAAAAGAGGTATCACATTTACATGGACAATTACTATACCAGTTTGCCCCTTTTTCACCACTTATACCTGAAGAAAACTTTGCAGGAGTTTGGTACTTATTGCTGAACCGGCACTGGTTCAGTTTTATAAAAGTGAGATGGTCACCTGTGTCTGGAGACAGGCAGATTATTTTTTTTTTTCATCTTAAAACCACTCACTGCACTAAATACCTGTTCTAAAAAGACTCAAGCCCAGTAGTATAAATTTCATACTGGGGAAGCTTGGAAGAGTGGTCTAGTCTCAACACATAGTAGTCTGATTGGTTATTCAAGACATCCACATCCTCCTTGACCCAATATAATCATTATAAAACAGTGTAAAAAATCCGCACTGGGTAAGTAAAACTCAAAAAGCAGCGTACTAAAAAATTGTGATACCAATTCTCGTAATATATGTGTAAAAGCAGTGCTATAGATCAAACAAATATTATGCAAATAATTGCAATATAAAACAGCAAATACCGTGCAAAAAGTGCAATATGAAACAGCAAACTATAAGTGCAATATGAGAGCAAATATTTAAACATTTATGTTCTAATAAGAAACAGTAGAAAAGTGTCAGAAAGTGCAATAAGGAACAGCATTCAATAAATTGCAGATATACATCCGACACTTAACTGTGCAC
The DNA here is from genome assembly GCF_042186555.1 of Aquarana catesbeiana. Taxonomy (NCBI): domain Eukaryota; kingdom Metazoa; phylum Chordata; class Amphibia; order Anura; family Ranidae; genus Aquarana; species Aquarana catesbeiana. The sequence goes on along the minus strand of NC_133327.1, from coordinate 357,175,112 downwards.
AAAAATAACATCAAATGTGCAAACAAACATGGTGCATATATAAATGTCCTTATGTCATAATATGGAAGGAAATGTGTTGGATGTATATCTGCAATTTATTGAATGCTGTTCCATATTGCACTCTCTGGCACTTTATCTACTGTTTCTTATTGGAACATGCATGTTTAAATATTTGCTGTCTCATATTGCACTTATTGTTTGCTCGGTAGAAGATGGCACGGACGTAGCATTTCACGTCATTAGAGAAAATTTAGTACTGTCTGTGATACTTTTTTTATTTGCATTAACATATCATTTTTCATGGACGAGCTTTCGGGGTGTGTCCCCTTCTTCAAGGTCCAAGCAGTTCTGATTCACAAAAGTTATAGCAGAAGGTAAAATGGTAAAACAAAACAACTTGATTTGATTGTAGACAAAGACAAAACCATTAACAACAGCATAAACACAGCCTTAAAAACCTGAAGAGAAAATCTCCTCCAATACACAGAGAAAAAAACAAATAACCGAGTACCTCTAGTCACTACATACAACCCAACACTAGAAGGGATCAAAAAAATAATCAAAGATTTACAACCCATTATAACAGAGGATGAAACTCTAAAAGGAATATTCCAACAACCCCCATTGTTGTCTTTCAGACAACCACCCAACCTCAGACACAAACTAATCAGCAGGAAAGTGAGGATGAATTTGTACAGACATACCATCAAAGAACATAAAGAAGACAGTTTATGCACACCTGTGGGATATCATTTCTCACAACCGGACCACACTATAGAAGACCTCAGTGTTTTAGTTCTTAAAGGGAATTTCAGAACTATCCAGGAAAGGAAAACGTTTGAACTAAGAATGATACTTCTTTTTGACACAAAAAATAATGGCCTGAATTTAGATATTGGTTTCCTTACACACTATGCTAAAGTTGTACGACCCCCTCTGTGACTAGTATCCCCCCCTCCTCCAGTCTATAGCTCTCCCTCTGTCTTATCTCACTAACTCTGCTGCTATCTTTATTACCATTGATTTGTATGTGTTTGTTTGTCTCTTTTTTTTTCTCTTTCTTTTTTTCTTTTACATTCTGCTAAAAAAATTGTGAATCAATACTGCTTGGACCTTGAAGAAGGGGACATACCCCGAAAGCTTGTCCTGAAAAATTGTATGTTAGTGCAAATAAAAAAAGTATCACGGGCAAAACAAAACAAAAAAACAAACAAAAAAAATCTCTAAGCCTCGGTTCACACTGGGACGACTTGTCAGGCGACCTAGGTCGCCTGACAAGTAGCGTCCCGTTCAGTACAATGGAACCGTTCTAATCGGAGCGACTTGCACGACTTTGGGGGCAACTTGGGGTGACTTGCATAGACTTCTATACAGAAGTCGTTTTGCAAGTCGCCCCGGCAGTCATGTGCAGGTCGCCTCGGTGAGGCGACCTGCAAGTCGTGCCGCCTCTGGTGTGAACCGAGGCTAAGGGAAAGGAAAAAGTAAAACAAACACATACAAATCAATAGTATGACAATGGTAATAAAGCTATCAGCAAGTGAGATAAGACAGAGGGAAAGCTATAGACTGGAGGGGGGGGGGGGGATGATAGTTACAGAGGGGGTCATAAAGCTGTAGTATAGTGGGTGAGGAAACCAATATCTAAATTTAGGACATTGTTTTTTGTGTCAAAAAGAAGTATCATTCTTAGCTTATGAACCCCTCTGTGACTACCATTCCCCCCTTTCAGTTTATAGTTTTTCCCTCTGTCTTATCTCACTTGCTGATAGCTTTATTACCATTGCCATACACATTGATTTGTATGTGTTTTTTTTTCTTTTTCCTTTCCCCTAGAGATTTTTTTTTCATTTTTTGTTTTGTTTTAACATTTTACCTTCTGCTATAACTTTTGTAAATCAGTACTGCTTGGACCTTGAAGAAGGGGACACACCCCGAAAGCTCGTCCATGAAAAATGATATGTTAGTGCAAATAAAAAAAGTATCACGGACAGTACATTATCCCATTATTATCTCTAATGACGTGAAACTCTACAGCCCCGTACACACGGTCGGATTTTCCGATGGACATTGTCCGATCGGAGCGTGTTGTCAGAAATTCCGACCGTGTGTGGGCTCCATCGGACATTTTCCATCGGATTTTCTGACACACAAAGTTGGAGAGCAGGAGATAAAATTTTCCGACAATAAAATCCGATCGCGTCAATTCCGACCGTGTGTGGCCTGTTGCGACGCACAAAGTGCCACGCATGCTCAGAAGAAATTCCGACACGGGACAGCTCGTTCTGGTAAACTTAGCGTTCGCAATGGATACAGCATTTTCGTCACGCTGCAATGTTAAAAATGGTTTAATACAGCGCACTCTCTTCTTCTTTATAATGTGACAAGAATTAAGTCATTTTGTTGCTCATATTCACACACACTTCTCACAAACTTTTATTTGTGTTTTTTTAGTGGGATTCCCTGACTATATTGTTATTAGTTGTCACATCTGACAGTTTTATATTTTTTATTTTTTTTTTATTTTGAAATTTAAGCCTTTTTTTTTCTTTAATGTTTGGATTTTTTCCAAGGCTGATCTTTGTTCAATGTTATTTTTATTTTTACTCCCGAATATTTTTGTGTGTGTTTTGTGTGTCAAGTTACCACAACACCATTGATATCTTTTATTATTTAATCTCCAGGAGATTGTTTGTTGTTGGTGTCCCTTGTTCATTTCACATTGTATATTTGAAATGTACCTGAATCCTCACAAACCAACTGTCATTTTTGAAGTAAAACACATAGGAGAGTATAATTAAAAACAAAAATCCTTTATTAAGGGATCAGAACCAAACAAAGAGGAAGGCAACACTGGATCAACATGAGAAATTAGCGAAGCCTGGGACCCCCACGGCAGACATCAATTCTTCAACATCAAAATTGGTGGCCTGAGGAGTCCATATGTAAGGGAGTGCAGTCTGATCCGGGATTCACAGAGACTCGGATAGCAGCAGATGACATCTGTGTCCCCAGGCTGTGGTACCACAAGAGGCTGCATTTTTTGGCCGACTAGACTGAACCCAGGGCAATCACTGTCTGGTCTTCCTTCCACGCTTCCTTCCGGGCTGTGGCTGTGCAGTTGGAGATGTGGCAGGAGGAGGAGTAGGACCTGGAGGAGGAGGAGGAGGACCTGCAGGAGGAGGAGGACTGGGAGGACCTGGAGGAGAGGGAGGAGGAGGAGGAGGACCTGCAGGAGGAGGAGGAGGACCATCCCAAAGATGTGTGTGAGGTGTAATTTGGCCCCTCATACCTTTCTCCAGAGCCTCCGATATGAGGGCCTCACACAAGACTTTTTGGCCCTCCTCCATCCTCTGCATTTTATATGCTATGAAGGCAGCAATGTTCTCCTGCATGGTGTGGGGTGCTCCCAGGACCTCTGTAGCCCTCCAAAAGAATGCTATAGCAGCCTCCTCTAGGGTACTCGTCCTACTGCCACTTTCTCTTTTCAGGGGGGGTGGAGGGACCTTGATATCAGCCAGCCGGCTCGGCCCGGCCACCTCCTGGCTGAGACTTCCCTGTGTATGAAAAAGGGACATAGTTTTAGTTTTTGCTTCATCAATCACAATCCTAAATTAGTACTCCCAACTAACATCTAGTTAACATCATTGATTGGACAAGCAGAAATATTTAGAGGAATGCTATACCTGGCTCAATCTGGGCTCCTCCACATGTGGCCTGGAAGGCCCAGGTTGGGCGTCAGAAACCTCAGCCGGGGGGGAAGGAAGCGTGGAAGGAAGACTGGAGAGTGATGACCTGGGTTCAGTCTGGCCTGCCAGAAAGTGCAGCCTGTCATAGTACAACATCCTGGGGACATAGATGTCATCTGCTGCTCCGGATCTCTGTGAATCCAGGACTTTCTTGCGCTCCCTTAGATATGTGCTCCTCAGGCCACCAATGAAAATCTTTAAATAAGTGATGTCTGCCGTGGGGATCACCTGCTTCACAATTTCACACAATTGCTCCAGTGCTGCCTTCCTCTTTGCTTGGTTCTTGAAATGGGGGTGGGTAATCTCCCACAGACAGGGCAGCTCCCTTAGCATATCTATGAATACTGACATGAAGTCATTATCTTTCATTAAGATATCCATGTTCACTGCAAGACACAACACAAGACAAAGCCTAATGTTAGACAAAACTCTCCTAATCTTGTTACAATATAGGCCTCAATCTAGAAGCAGTATAGGCACAAGTTTGTCTCTTACCTTCGTTCTTACGATCGGCGCGTCCAATGCTCCTTCCTCCGCTCACAGATCGTACGTAATACGCATGCGTGTTACGCTTTATACACACTGCGCATGCGTGTAACTCCGCCCGCCCCTGACGTTCTTTCTAGTGTATTCCCCGCCCCTTTTCGTTCGGCACAGTGGGTGAAGAGCACATGGCGGAGTTACAGCAGGTGCGTGCTAATTCTAGCAACGAGGAGGAGGAGGAGGAAAGGCCGGATCCAGGCACGTCCCGATCCAGAAGGAGACGTTTTAAGGCCACAAATATGTCGTTTGGGGAGATGTTGGAGATGGTCGACATCATGAAGAAGTCCGACTATGACGGAAAATATGGGCCTTACCCCAACCCCAACATCCGAAAGGCCAAGATCATGGCGAAAGTAGTCAGGAGTCTTGAGAGGAATTTCGGGGTACGAAGATCAAAATATCAGCTCAGGAAGCGGTGGTCGGACCTGAAGTTGAGAGAGCCAGAGCAGTACCGAAAGATCCGGAGAGTGCTGCAAAAAAGTAAGTAGTTGTGCTGTGTTCCTATTCTTTCTGTCTTTATTCCGTTCGTTCTGCTCCATATGCTTTTATTAATTGTAACGTTTCAAAAGGTCAACTTTAATGTTCATGGGCCCATTATTCGTTCGTATCAAACATTTTTCTTTCGGCCTCTAGAACACCATTGTTTAGGCCATATGCATTTTCACACATTTTTGGGGGCCTATTTGGATGCCAAATATTTGTTTGTGTAGATGGATTTGTTACTAGAATGAAATGCAAATTAGATTGTGTGTAAGGAGAGGACACTGAGCAGCTGTTTTCACATCTGGACACTGGAGCACTAGTGTGGGACACAAGAACACCATTTTTATTAGGGGGGCACACAGGTGCTCCAGTGTATACTATAGGGGGGTCTCCATCTGTGAAGCTTGTACCAAACAGGTAAAGTATTGCAGCTTGACAAAGGACACTAAAAAAGATACATCTTGGAACTCGGCTAAAATAGACAATTGTACCCCACTTCCAAGCAATGTTTCCTATTTCTAGTTCTGCCATCAAATATCTGTGTGCTAAGTATACCATTTTTGTTTTACATAGGGGAGAAAAGACTCGGAGGACACCCCTCATCCGAGGAGACCAGAGCCCCCCCTCTGGAAGAAGGGGAAATACCAACCCAAGAAGCTGAGCAGGAGGAAGAAGAAGATGTGGTGGAGATTGGCACCACAACAGGTGAGTGTCTGCGACCACAGGCTCAGGTAAAAGAGATGGATGTTGGCAGATTTTTGAGACCTTTTTTTTTGTTCTTTATCTCTTTTGATGATCGTGATCCAGAACACTTTACATCTGAAAGTGCCCAGATACTCATCGGGGAGATCATGGGGTGTAATCTCCAATTGCAAAACATCCAGCAACAAATCAGTGATGTTATTAAAAAAAATAATAACATCATTGATGTTTTGGGGCGAATTTAAACCCCACAAATTCACCTGTTTTATCTTACGAAAATTTTTACAATGTTTAGAAAAGCCAAATTTGGAGGATGCACACAGTGTGCCAACATGTGCTATCTGCCATCACGGGAGATCAATGGACGCGTTTTGGGGGTGCAACCCCTTCCTCAATTATAAAGTCGCATTGAGGAAGGGCTTGCTCCCCCAAAACACGTCCCTTGATCCCCCCTGATGGCAGATAGCACATGTTGACATTCGTAAATTGGTGTGCATCTTCCAAATTTGGCTTTTCCAGGGGTGATTTCCCCCCATCTGAACGCTATATCAAACACAGTTCCTAAATACTCATGTCTGATATAGCCTTCAGGTTTTATCATATGTGAACTTTGTAAGTTCAAGTTTTTTGGCTTTCTTGTTGGTTTTACACAGGCCTGTTTTATCTGAAATGGATATTTCGATTTTTGAGAATGCTACTGCAAACATTGTTATACAACAAACATGTTGGTTTGTTTTAAAAACCTTTGGGAAATGCACATGTGATTGTGCAGGTATAAAAAAGTGCCTTACTCAAGAATGTGTGGATTATTGTCTCAACACTACAACACTTTTGGGGTGATGTAATTGCTGTTTTATGCAAAAATGATGGTTATTTCCTAAGGGCAAATACACTTTGCACTACAAGTGCAGGTTCAGTGCAGTTGCAAGTGCACTTGTAGTGAAATGTGTTTTGGCATTTAGGAAGTACCAGCCAACACTGTTTTTTATAAGGTTACCCAATCACGACATTTTCTGCACTCAACACATTTCTGTCAGGGTCAGCTAAAACAAACACAAGCAGTAATTGTCCACAAAGAATTTCTTTTGGTTGTTTTTTATTTGAAAAAGGTGTCACAGATTGTCTGGCATATTGATAGCCCCCCTACCCGCAAAGAACTCCAGGTAGCGTAACCGGACATCACGGGCATTCAGGGAGGGCAAGCCAGGACGGCCACTTTCAAGCGCCGTCAGTGTTGATGGATTAGGGATTCTGGCCTCAGGCCCAACTGAGCCAGCATATTTGGCTGAATGTTTTCTTAAAAAATTATGGAGAACACAGCAGGCAAGTATTATATGGTTCAGTTTATACTCCGCCATATGGATGGGTGTCAGAAATATTCGGAACCGGCTGGCCAGGATTCCAAATGTGTTCTCCACCACTCTTCGGGCTCTGGCCAGCCGGTAATTAAAAACCCTCTGTTCCGGGGTGAGGGTCCTCATCGGGAATGGCCGCATCAGGTGGTCCCCCAGCGCAAATGCTTCATCAGCAACGAACACAAATGGGAGACCTTCAACATTGTCCTCTGGAGGTGGCAAGTCCAAGCTGCCATTCTGGAGATGCCTGTAGAACTCCGTCTGGGCGATAACTCCACCATCGGACATCCGGCCATTCTTCCCCACGTCCACATACAAGAACTCGTAATTAGCCGACACCACCGCCAACATCACTATACTATTAAACCCTTTCTAATTATAATAGTACGACCCCGAGTTGGGTGGTGGGACGATGTGGACGTGTTTCCCATCAATTGCCCCTCCGCAGTTAGGAAAGTCCCACCGCTGGGCAAAGTGGGAGGCCACAGTCTGCCATTCCTGTGGCGTTGAAGGAAACTGTTGAGGAAAAAACAATAAACATTACTATTTTTTCTAAGATACATGGCAAGCAGATTAGACACAAACATTATGGGGCAACCTCCAGATAGCATTTACTAAGGGGAATTTAACAAGGCCAAAGTATAAGGTACACCTATCATATTCCCCCTCCCCCCCTCTCATGGGCCATTTCTAACATTATAGGGGGGGAACTCTTGGACAGGTAATCCTCTTCACTTCATTGAGAGATGAATGCCTAAATACAGGGTATTACTTGTAACAGACCCTCCTTAGTTACACTATTGGCAGCCCACTGGACAGGTAAGAAGTGTCATAATACAAAGATATGAATACACACAGTACACATTTGAGAACATTTGGACATTCTGCTATTACCTATCAAGATAATAATAGAATAACACAACTTTAAACAGTACCATTGGAAAGTATACAGGCAGGCCCTTGCACTACATGCTTTGGGGAATTCATCCATACATCTGACCAGTAAAGAGATGGGTATAGTGTGTATGGGTTTGGCAAAGTCAGCAGATAGATGATTGAGGATAGAGAATTGGGATCAGCTGACTTAGCAGTTGGGGGAGGGAGGGTTAAAAAAAATTGGTGGACACCACAAAAAAAACCCTCTGGCACTCAAAAATCACATTTCCAAACATTTTAGGGGGTGTTTGGGGTAAAGCACTACTATAGAGCTGATAAAATACATTGTTAAGTGACTACATGAGGTGAATATAGGGCAGGAGACACCATGCTGGAGAGGTTATTGAAGGGCAAATATGTATGAAGGACCTAAAATAATAATTACATAACAATCCAGCATGCATGAGAACAAAGGGGACATTCACAGCATATTACAATCATGGTAATTAGGGAATGAGGGAAGAAATACAATACATTATCAAACATTCAATACAATAAAATGTGATATAAAAGGATAAAAATCTTACCTTCATATACTCCTTCTGCAGGACCTGGATGATGGCAGAACAGGTCTCTGGGATAATGATCCCCAGAGCCTGGGGGGAGATGCCTGTCGAGAACTTTAAGTCCTGCAGACTTCTCCCTGTGGCCAAATACCGCAAGGTAGCGACCAACCTCTGCTCCGGAGTGATGGCTTGCCTCATGCAGGTATCCTGCCTGCTGATATAGGGGGTCAGCGAAGCCAACAGACGGTGAAACACGGGGTCCGTCATCCTGAGAAAGTTCCTGAAATCATCAGGATTATTCTCACGGATCTCACGGAGCAAAGGCATATGAGAGATCTGGTCACGCTGAAGCAACCAATTCTTGGTCCATGAACTCCTCCCCACCCTGTTCATGGACTGGACTTGTGTCAAGGTCAGGACCCCAACACCAAGCCCCCGCACAGCACGAACTCTACGAGGAGTACGCATACGAAACATGGCTAGAAAACGGTCGGCTGCTCAGAACGAAGTAACAGAACGCACTGAAGAACAGCAAGGCCTGTGAAGAGCGACCTGAAAAACAGCAATGAGCGGGCAAGATCGCTCAGAAAACTCACGCACTGAAGAGCAGATACAAACCCACAAGCACAAACTGAACGGCAGAAAACGATCTGAAAGCCACGAGTCTGAAAAAGCACGAATCGTCTCTCACCAAACTTTTACTAACACGAGATTAGCAAAAGGAGCCCAAAGGGTGCCGCGCTTGGTTCTGAACCGGCCTTTTCTAGTCTCGTCGTACGTGGTGTACGTCACCGCGTTGTTGGCGATCGGAAATTCCGACAACTTTGTGCGACCGTGTGTAGGCAAAACAAGTTTGAGCCAACATCCGTCGGAAAAAATCCTAGGATTTTGTTGTCGGAATGTCCGAACAAAGTCCGACCGTGTGTACGGGGCATTCGTCTGTGCCATCTTCTACCGAGCTGTGCTTGTGCCCAAAGTGGAGGATTTGTCCAGCTACGTTCTGGATCAGACGGCTCCTGTTAATGCGTGATTAGACTGGTGTCGGAACACTATTGAGGAAAAGGCCCTGGCTGGGTGTTAGCCACAGGCATTTTTAGCCTGTGCAGCTGGTAAGCTCACATCCTTTATGGTGGTGGATTCACAGTGTCTGTCAAGCAAAAGTCACATGAATTTTTATTGAGCTGTTCATAAGCGGATTCACCTTTTGCAAAGGAATTCTTGTTTGGAACTTTGATTTATTTTCACAGAATTACCCACAGAGTCAATAACTTCCTAGTTGGGACTGTGAACTATCTATATATCATTTATTATATGTTGTATAAGGTTAAGGTTCACTTGCACATTAGTTAAAGCGCAACCATATTTTGTATCCATTTGTACTTGTGTGTATTTCACTTTGTGTTGCAGCTTACTATTAGTGTTTAATTTATTTTCCAGCGCAGTTTTTTTTCCACTTTGATTGACAGCAGTGGGAGCCAATGGTGCCATGCTGCTGTCTCAGCCAATGAGGAGGGGAGTCCCGGGCAGACTAGATACTCCTACAACATCGCTGGATCAAGATGGGACTCAGGTAAGTATTAGGGGGGCTGAGAGGGGCTTCTGCACACAATAGGCTTTTTATCTTAATGCATAGAATGCATTAAGATAAAAAAACCCTCTGACTTTACATTCACTTTAGGTTTTTCTAGTATTTTTAGAACCCTGGCCTTTATTAGCCACAAGGGTACACTCCCTGCTGTGTCGCTAAAAATACCGTCTTGTCTATTATATCCTTCCTTTTCTATAGAAAAAACTGAGAAGAATGTATTTAATATAGTTGTCTTCTCGTTGTCACTTGTAACCAACATACCTTGCGCATCCTTTATGGGACCAATATGTCCTGATTGCTTTTTCACTATTACATATTTAAAAAAACATTGGGATATGTGCACAGAACTTGGTTGCAAAGAGGATGCAGAAGATCAGCAGCACTAAAAAGCAAAAAAGAATGACAAAAAAAGGTGAAAACAATATTTTCTAAAGTAAAAAGCATAGTAGTTGATTGTGTTACAGTGTTTCAGAAAACGAAATGTCATTTAGTAAAGGCAGCCATAGATGGGTAGAATTTTGAACTGAAATTCTTAACCACTTCAATACAGGGCATTTTCACCCCCTTCCTGCGACGACCAATTTTCAGCTTTCAGCACTGTTACACTTTGAATGACAATTGCGCGGTCATGCAACACTGTACACATATGAAATTTTGATATTTTTTTCTCCCACAAATAGAGCTTTCTTTTGGTGGTATTTGATCACCTCTGCGGGTTTTTATTTTTTGCACTATAAACAAAAAAAGAGCGACAATTTTGAAAAAAAACACAATATTTTTTACTTTTTGTTATAATAAATATCCCATTAAAAAAAAACAAAATCAAATTTTTTCCTCAGTTTAGGCCGATATGTATTCTTCTACATATTTTTGGTAAAAAAAAATGCAATAAGCATATATTGATTGGTTTGCGCAAAAGTTATAGCATCTACAAAATAGGGGATAAATTTATGGCATTTTTATTGTTATTTTTTGTTTTACTAGTAATGGCGGCGATCTGTGATTTTTATCGTGATTGCAATATTGTGGTGGACACTTCGGACACTTTTGACACTATTTTGGGACCATTCACATTTATACAGCGATCAGAGCTATAAAAAATCGTGGGTGCCCGGCAGACATTGCGGCCGTCGGGCACATGCATTGGGTGCCTAGTGACGCGGAAGGTGTGCGCTCCCTAGAGGCTCAGAAAGTAAAAGAGGGACAAAGGGTTCCTGCCACCATCATATGACTATGCGTGGTAGGGAAGTGGTTAAGAAAAGAATGTTCTAAGAAAGTTTGTTCATTTTTCTAATCAGTGGGTCTAATTGACATTAATTTTTGACTGCAGTGAGGGGAAAATTTGAAGGAGCAGGATGCAAAATTTTTCTTAAACTGATTTCCATTAGTGTATGTGGTTTTGTTTGGCCCATTCATTCCAAAATCAACTGTTAAAAGCAAACAAGATCTTTTGATCAACAAAAATTGTTCTCAGAATGTTCTGAGAATTTCCGTACGAATTTTGCTAAGACTTTTCCTAAGAATTTTTGCTTGAAATTATATCCATTTATGGCCAGCTTAAGGGTTTAAATCTGAATAAGTTGTATGCTAATCTTTTGCAATTGTATATGCTGTATACTCCTAAAAATATGCTACTTGAAACTCATAAACACAGTGTAAATTGTTCCCATGGAGCTGCAGTAAAGCACTACAGAAGCAAACACTCTTTGTCATTTGATAATATTAGACACAAGTCATACAGTGATGATAGATACAGTATCTCACAAAAGTGAGTACTCCCCTCACATTTTTGTAAATATTTTTTTATATCATTTCATGTGACAACACTGAAGAAATTATAATTTGCTACAATGTAAAGTAGTGAGTGTACAGCCTGTATAACAGTGTAATCTTGCTGCCCCTCCAAAAATACTCAACACACAGCCATTAATGTCTGAACGGCTGGCAACAAAAGTGAGTACACCCCTGAGTGAAAATGTCCAAATTGGGCCTAATAAGCCATTTTCCCTCCCTGGTGTCATGTGACTTGTTATGCCCTGTACACACGGTCGGACTTTGTTCGGACATTCCGACAACAAAATCCTAGGATTTTTTCCGACGGATGTTGGCTCAAACTTGTCTTGCATACACACGGTCACACAAAGTTGTCGGAAAATCCGATAGTTCTAAACGCGGTGACGTAAAACACGTATGTCGGGACTATAAATGGGGCAGTGGCCAATAGCTTTCATCTCTTTATTTATTCTGAGCATGCGTGGCACTTTGTCCGTCGGATTTGTGTACACACGATCAGAATTTCTGACAACGGATTTTGTTGTCGGAAAATTTTATATCCTGCTCTCAAACTTTGTGTCGGAAAATCCGATGGAAAATGTGTGATGGAGCCTACACACGGTCGGAATTTCTGACAACAAGGTCCTGTCAAACATTTTCCGTCGGAAAATCCGACCATGTGTACGGGGCATTAGTGTTACAAGGTCTCAGGTGTGAATAGGGAGCAGGTGTGTTAGATTTGGTGTTATTGCTCTCACTCTTCCATACTGGTCACTGGAAGTTCAACATAGCACCTCATGGCAAAGAACTCTCTGAGGATCTGAAAAAAAGAATTGTTGCTCTACATAAAGATGGCCTAGGCTATAAGAAGATTGCCAAGACCCTAAAACTGAGCTGCAGCATGGTGGCCAAGACCATACAGCGATTTAACAGGACAGGTTTCACTCAGAACAGGCCTCGCCATGGTCGACCAAAGAAGTTGAGTGCACGTGCTCAGCATCAAATCCAGAGGTTGTCTTTGGGAAATAGATGTATGAATGCTGCCAACATTGCTGCAGAGGTCAAAGGGGTGGGGGTCAGCTTGTCAGTGCTCAGACCATACGCCGCACACTGCATTAAATTGGTCTGCGTGGCTCTCGTCCCAGAAGGAAGCCTCTTCTAAAGATGATGCACAAAAAAGCCTGAAAACAGTTTGCTAAGACAAGCAGACTAAGGACATGGATTACTGGAACCATGTCCTGTGGTCTGATGAGACCAAGATAAACCTATTTGGTTCAGATGGTGTCAAGCGTGTTTGGTTGTAACCAGGTGAGGAGCACAAAGACAAGTGTGTCTTGCCTACAGTCAAGCATGGTGGTGGGAGTGTCATGGTCTGGGGCTGCATGATTGCTGCGACACTGGGGAGCTACAGTTCATTGAGGGAACCATGAATGCCATTATGTACTGTGACAGTGAAGTAGAGCATGATCCCCTCCCTTCAGAGACTGGGCCGCAGGTCAATATTCCAACGTGATAGCGACCCCAAACACACCTCCAAGACAACCACTGCCTTGCTAAAGAAGCTGAGAATGAAAGGGGATGGACTGACCAGGCATGTCTCCAGACCTAAACCCTATTGAGCATCAGTGGGGCATCCTCAAACAGAGGGTGGAGGAGCGCAAGGTCTCTAACATCCACCAGCTACAAGAAGGAGTGGAAGAGGACTCCAGTGACAACCTGTGAAGCTCTGGTGAACTCCATGCCCAAGAGGGTTAAGGCAGTGCTGGAAAATAATGGTAGCCACACAAAATACACTTTGGGCCTAATTTGGACATTTTCAGTTAGGTGTGTACTCACTTTTGTTGCCAGCAGTTTAGACATGAATGGCTGTGTGTTGAGTTATTTTGAGGGGACAGCAAATTTACACTGTTATACAAGCTGCACACTCACTACTTTACAGTGTAGCAAAGTGTAATTTCTTCAGTGTTGTCACATGAAAAGATATTATAAAATATTTACAAAAATGTGAGGGGTGTACTTACTTTTGTTAGATACTGTGTAATGCACAGATGTCCCAGAAGAATGTAAACATTCAGAATTTAACAAATATAACTTATCTGACATTGTTCATTATCCTTGATAGTGTTAGAGAACTATTTGGGATTACTATGGTTGATTATTTCTAATAAGGATGAGCTCGATGTTCGGGTCGAACATAAGTTCGACTCAAACATCAGGTGTTTGCCCGTTCGCAGAACATCAAACATTATGGGGTGTTTGCGGGAAATTTGAGCGCCGCAAAATGCCCCATAATGCACTGCGAGATCGCAGTGCATTGCTGTATGATGACTGTTGTATGATGACCTGACCTGCATGCTTGGGCCAATCGCAGCATGGACTTAGCCCCCTTGGCCTTTGGCCAATCATGGCTCAGGGGGGCTAAGTCCATGCCCCACATTATATAAGGCTGCTTACAGAGTGGCCGTGTGTAGTGTTGTGGGTGTGAACAGAGAAATAGCTTGCGTTAGATTAAGCAGGCAGGTTATTCGGTTAGTGGCAGTGTATTTGATATATACTAGACTGACTATATATATCTATATTTATATACTCTGCATTTAGCATAGACTATATATTCAGTGTTTACTTGATATTCAGGCAGTGCAGGCAGTGTATTAATATATATATATATATATATATATATATATATATACAGTTGCAATAAAAAGTATGTGAGCCCTTTTGGAATGATATGGATTTCTGCACAATTTGGTCATAAAATGTGATCTGATCTTCATCTAAGTCACAACAATAGACAATCACAGTCTGCTTAAATTAATAACAAAGAATTAAATGTTATAACATAGAAAGATTTGCGTTGCGCTTGATTGTATATCATACAGGGAAATGTCCAGAATCACTAATGAAAAAAATCAGTGCTCATGTATAATGTGCATAATTGTGCAAAAAATATATATATGAAAAAATATATATATAAAAAAATATATATATAAAAAAGGTTTGCGTTGTGCTTAATTAAAATGTCATACGAGATAATATCCAATTTCTCTTATAAAATTAAAAAACAAAATAAAAATAATTTATATCACCCACATACATATAGTATATATATAAACCTGTAAACATTAAAAATATAAAGTGCACACATGCACCTAAATGGTGCCAAATATAATTGTGCGTGAAAAATATATAGTGACAAACTTTAAATAAAACATGCAATGCTCTTATAACGTGCACCATGCAGAAATCTATTGAAATATAGAACATAAACCGCTGAATGCGTTTAAAAAAAAAAAAAAAAAATGCAATCAACAATTTTGATATTAGTGTCCCAAAATAAAAAGTGCTTCCATATCCATAAGAATCAAAAAAACGTCCAAATCCTCCAATGTGCTGAATTCCAGTGCCAAAAAACAACTGTGCTGGGCCTCAGTGCCCCCCCACAGTGGTTGCGCTCACCTTGGAGCGTGTGACACAGTGTTTAAATTGTGTCAAAACACGCTATGTAGCCACCCCCTGGGCTATATATGGTTAGCTAGATCGGTCTCCACTTTGGGTCAGTTTGGCTCCATAGGCATCGTTCATGAAAACGAAAAAAAGAATACATAGTGTGATCCAATTTCAAAAATGTATTTAACAGGCAACTCTCCCACAAATGGGTTACTCACATTTCCTTGGTGCTATTGTGCACCAAACAATCCAAAGCTTTAAAGGGTATATCGGATGGTCTGCCGCGGGGTATGCGCTTCTCCCGGCTCAGCTACTCACTGCTCAGCTGTTCGCTGCTCACTCCGTCCTGGCCCCTCCCCTACGCGTGTTCGACACAGGGAGTCATGTGTCTTCATCAGGGGGATATGATTGGACGGGCGCTCTATCGTTTAAATACTCTCCCGGCGGCCATTTTGCCTGTGATCCCAGACTAGTTAAACAACGGGCTACATTACTCCATCTCATGCGTAGCTTTAGAATCAACTCATATGAGAAGACGCTATGTTTACAAACACTAATAGACCCATTGAAAGTTGTGAACTTTTTAATCCAGGACGGAGCTCGGGACTAAGCTACATACCGCACCGCATCCAAATATTAAACATAATCATACAGATAATATAAAGTTTAAATGCTCTTATGTTATTATTATTAATAGGAAATTTATATTAGAAATACATACAATAGATTATCACCCATGGAAACGTTATTACAAAAAAGGGGACATAATTGTTAACCTATTAAAAATCATATTCTAATGCTAAACATGGTGATATTTAAAAACTGTATTTATTAGCAGAAAATTAAAAAAAATATTTATTAGAAAAATATATAAAAATATATAGATTATATATATAAACCTATATAAGAACAAAAATCTCCAATCAATGGTCATCATTAGATAAAACTCTTAATAGTGACCATATAGTAAAAAACAAAAAATGAAAAGTTATATGCAAATTAAAAATTATGTCAAAACCTATGGTAAATTAAATTAAATACACTACTACACTACAGATAATTCATTGATGAGGTAGATAAAAATCTAGAGTGGCAAAGACAGGTTACTTAATCCCAAAAAAAATATGCGAACAATTATTCAAAGAATAAAATATAAATGTAGTTGGAGGGTGTGCTTCGTGTCTTTAAGATAAGCCTGCGTCTTCCTCACTAGGGGTTGTAAGTGGAGATCTATGTATTCCCCCAGTCGGGATGTCAAAGACTCGATTCCACTTACAATAGGCCTTCCAGGGGGATTGGAACTCTCCTTATGAATTTTCGGTAAGTAGTATATTACAGGAATCCTTAAAGACACGAAGCACACCCTCCAACTATTGAGAGAACATATTAAGGAGAATGATATAATCATGGTCACTGGAGATGTATCATCATTATATACCAACATTGACCATGATGGTGCCCTGGAAGCCGTGGAGTGGGCCTTGGATAAGGAGGAAGGGATTGATAAAGGCCTGTGTGGATTTATTTTGAAATGCTTAGATTTCTGTTTACATCACAATTTTTTTTGGTACAATAATAAGTTTTTTCTGCAAATAAAGGGTGTCGCTATGGGCGCTAAGTTCGCCCCTAGTGTGGCGAACCTCTATATGGCTAAGTGGGAGGAAGAGTCAGTACGGGTTGAGCAGTATGGAGATATATTGCTGTATAAGAGATTTATTGATGATCTTCTAATTATGTGGAAAGGGAGTATGGAATCATTGATGGTGTTGCTGGAATCCATGAATGATAATGATCGGAATATTTCTCTAACTTGGGATATAAATAAAGACCGGATACACTTCCTTGATCTGGAGATACTGAATACAGCAGAGGGTATGATCACTAGGTCCTTTTTTAAGGCCACAGATCGTAACTCCTACATCCCCACTACAAGCTGCCACCATAAACCATGGCTTGATAACATCCCGAGGGGCCAGTTTATGAGGATGCGGAGAAACTGCACCCTCGAAAGTGATTTTGAGACTCAGTCCAACAGGCTAGAAAATATGTTTTTAGATAAAGGATATCATAAGGAGTTTTTAGAGAAAGAAAAAGGTGTGGTGAGGAATCTCAAGAGGGATGATTTATTGAAAGATAAAAGTACTGCTGTGGATAATGATGAATTTGACGGTACCTGTATAGTTCTGGATTATTGTTTACAAAGTAGGGAGGTAGAGAGAATTTTAAAAAAATATTGGAGTGTACTTAAACAAGACACCCATCTGAAGGATCTTTTATCTGATAAACCCAAAATTGTTTACAAGAGGGCACCTTCTTTGCGCGATAGGTTAGTACACAACGTAGTGGAACCACCCACACCAAAACCAAAGATGTTTTGGGACCTAAAAGGTTTCTTTGGCTGTGGGAGGTGCTACAGTTGTGTTAGGGTTCCATCTAATATTAAGAGAGTCAAAGAATTTTTCAACCCCCTGAGAAATCGATTACACGTTATAGAAGATTTTATATCCTGCGAAACAATAGGGGTGGTATATGCCATTAAATGTCCCTGTAATCTTATTTATGTTGGTCGCACCATCAGAGCCTTGAAAGACCGTATGGAGGAACATGTGCGCAACATACGGAAGGGATATGATAAACATCACCTCTCAATACATTTCAAAACAATGCATAATCAAAGCACGCAGGGGATGGAATTTTGGGGGATTGAAGCACCCAAACGTAATTGGAGGGGTTCCAATTACGTTAGGGATATTAGTAAACGTGAATCCTGGTGGGTACACCAGCTCGGCTCTTTGTCACCAGGTGGGTTGAACAAAGAGTTCGATCTTACATGTTTTCTCAGTAATTTCTAATAATTTTTAATAATTTTTTAATAATTTTTAATATTTGTGATATATCAATAGTACATTTATATTTTATTCTTTGAATAATTGTTCGCATTTTTTTTGGGATTAAGTAACCTGTCTTTGCCACTCTAGATTTTTATCTACCTCATCAATGAATTATCTGTAGTGTAGTAGTGTATTTAATTTAATTTACCATAGGTTTTGACATAATTTTTAATTTGCATATAATTTTTCATTTTTTGTTTTTTACTATATGGTCACTATTAAGAGTTTTATCTAATGATGACCATTGATTGGAGATTTTTGTTCTTATATAGGTTTATATATATAATCTATATATTTTTATATATTTTTCTAATAAATATTTTTTTAATTTTCTGCTAATAAATACAGTTTTTAAATATCACCATGTTTAGCATTAGAATATGATTTTTAATAGGTTAACAATTATGTCCCCTTTTTTTATTGTAATAACATTTCCATGGGTGATAATCTATTGTATGTATTTCTAATATAAATTTCCTATTAATAATAATAACATAAGAGCATTTAAACTTTATATTATCTGTATGATTATGTTTAATATTTGGATGCGGTGCGGTATGTAGCTTAGTCCCGAGCTCCGTCCTGGATTAAAAAGTTCACAACTTTCAATGGGTCTATTAGTGTTTGTAAACATAGCGTCTTCTCATATGAGTTGATTCTAAAGCTACGCATGAGATGGAATAATGTAGCCCGTTGTTTAACTAGTCTGGGATCACAGGCAAAATGGCCGCCGGGAGAGTATTTAAACGATAGAGCGCCCGTCCAATCATATCCCCCTGATGAAGACACGTGACTCCCTGTGTCGAACACGCGTAGGGGAGGGGCCAGGACGGAGTGAGCAGCGAACAGCTGAGCAGTGAGTAGCTGAGCCGGGAGAAGCGCATACCCCGCGGCAGACCATCCGATATACCCTTTAAAGCTTTGGATTGTTTGGTGCACAATAGCACCAAGGAAATGTGAGTAACCCATTTGTGGGAGAGTTGCCTGTTAAATACATTTTTGAAATTGGATCACACTATGTAGTCTTTTTTTCGTTTTCATGAACGATGCCTATGGAGCCAAACTGACCCAAAGTGGAGACCGATCTAGCTAACCATATATAGCCCAGGGGTGGCTACATAGCGTGTTTTGACACAATTTAAACACTGTGTCACACGCTCCAAGGTGAGCGCAACCACTGTGGGGGGGCACTGAGGCGCAGCACAGTTGTTTTTTGGCACTGGAATTCAGCACATTGGAGGATTTGGACGTTTTTTTGATTCTTATGGATATGGAAGCACTTTTTATTTTGGGACACTAATATCAAAATTGTTGATTGCATTTTTTTTTTTTTTTTTAAACGCATTCAGCGGTTTATGTTCTATATTTCAATAGATTTCTGCATGGTGCACGTTATAAGAGCATTGCATGTTTTATTTAAAGTTTGTCACTATATATTTTTCACGCACAATTATATTTGGCACCATTTAGGTGCATGTGTGCACTTTATATTTTTAATGTTTACAGGTTTATATATATACTATATGTATGTGGGTGATATAAATTATTTTTATTTTGTTTTTTAATTTTATAAGAGAAATTGGATATTATCTCGTATGACATTTTAATTAAGCACAACGCAAACCTTTTTTATATATATATTTTTTTATATATATATTTTTTCATATATATATTTTTTGCACAATTATGCACATTATACATGAGCACTGATTTTTTTCATTAGTGATTCTGGACATTTCCCTGTATGATATACAATCAAGCGCAACGCAAATCTTTCTATGTTATATCCTTTGCACGGTTATGAGTACGTGAACTGCGTCTGCTGCTAGACATTTATTTATTTATGGTACTGTTTGCATACTGAGCATAGGATTATTGTGGCTCGCAAGACTTTTATCTTTTGTTTCCAAAGAATTAAATGTTACCATGTTTTTATTGAACACACCATGTAAACATTCACAGTGCAGGTGGAAAAAGTATGTGAACCCCTAGACTAATGAGATCTCCAAGAGCTAATTGGAGTGAGGTGTCAGCCAACTGGAGTCGAATCAATGAGATGAGATTGGAGGTGTTGGTTACAGCTGCCCTGCCCTATAAAAAACACACACCAGTTCTGGGTTTGCTTTTCACAAGAAGCATTGCCTGATGTGAATGATGCCTCGTACAAAAGAGCTCTCAGAAGACCTACGATTAAGAATTGTTGACTTGCATAAAACTGGAAAGGGTTATAAAAGTATCTCCAAAAGCCTTGCTGTTATCAGTCCATGGTAAGACAAATTCTCTATGAATGGAGAAAGTTCAGCACTGCTGCTACTCTCCCTAGGAGTGGGCGTCCTGTAAAGATGACTGCAAGAGCACAGCACAGACTGCTCTATGAGGTGAAGAAGAATCCTAGAGTGTCAGCTAAAGACTTACAAAAGTCTCTGGCATATACTAACATCCCTGTTAGCGAATCTATGATATGTAAAACACTAAACAAGAATGGATTTCATGGGAGGATACCACAGAGGAAGCCACTGCTGTCCAAAAAAAAAATTGCTGCACGTTTACAGTTTGCACAAGAGCACCTGGATGTTCCACAGCAGTACTGGTAAAGTATTCTGTGGACAGATGAACCAAAGTTGAGTTGTTTGGAAAAAACACACAACACTATGTATGGAGAAAAAGAGGCACAGCACACCAACATCAAAACCTCATCCCAACTGTGAAGTATGGTGGTGGGGGCATCATGGTTTGGGCTGCTTTGCTGCGTCAGGGCCTGGATGAATTGCTATCATCGAAGGAAAAATGAATTCCCAAGTTTATCAAGACATTTTGCAGGAGAACTTAAGGCCATCTGTCCACCAGCTGAAGCTCAACAGAAGATGGGTGTTGCAACAGGACAACGACCCAAAGCATAGAAGTAAATCAACAACAGAATGGCTTAAACAGAAGAAAATATGCCTGCTGGAGTGGCCCAGTCAGAGTCCTGACCTCAACCTGATTGAGATGCTGTGACATGACCTCAAGAAAGCGATTCACACCAGACATCCCAAGAATATTGCTGAACTGAAACAGTTCTGTAAAGAGGAATGGTCAACAATTACTCCTGACCGTTGTGCACGTCTGATCTGCAACTACAGGAAACGTTTGGTTGAAGTTATTGCTGCCAATGGAGGTTCAACCAGTTATTAAATTGAAGGGTTCACATACTTTTTGCACCTGCATTGTGAATGTTTACATGGTGTGTTATTTTATGACCAATTTGTGCAGAAATCCATATCATTCCAAAAGGGTTCACATACTTTTTATTGCAACTGTGTATGTATATATATATATATATATATATATATATATATATATATATATATATATATATATACATACAGTCTTGTGTATATATATATATATATATATATATATATATATATATATATATATATATATACAGTATCTCACAAAAGTGAGAAAGTGAGTACACCCCTCACATAATTTACTATATCTTTTCATGTGACAACACTGAAGAAATTATACTTTGCTACAATGTAAAGTAGTGAGTGTACAGCTTGTATAACAGCGTAGATTTGCTGTCCCCTCAAAATAACATAAACACACAGCCATTAATGTCTAAACCGCTGGCAACAAAAGTAAGTACACCCCAAAGAGAAAATGTCCAAATTGGGCACAATTAGCCATTTTCCCTCCCTGGTGTCATGTGACACGTTACAAGGTCTCAGTTGTGAATGGGGATCAGGTGTGTTAAATTTGGTGTTTTCGCTCTCACTCTCTCATACTGGTCACTGGGAGTTCAACATGGGACCTTATGGCAAAAAACTCTCTGAGGATCTGAAAAAAAGAATTGTTGCTCTACATAAAGATAGCCTAGGCTATAAGAAGATTGCCAAGACCCTGAAACTGAGCTGCAGCATGATGGCCAAGACCATACAGCGGTTTAACAGGACAGGTGCCACTCAGAATAGGCCTCACCATGGTCAATCAAAGAAGTTGAGTGCACGTGCATCATATCCAGAGGTTGTCTTTGGCAAATAGACGCATGAGTGCTGCCAGCATTGCTGCAGAGGTTGAAGGGGTGGGGGGTCAGCCTGTCAGTGCTCAGACCATACACCACACCCCATTAAATTGGTCTGCATGGACGTCATCCCAGAAGGAAGCCTCTGCTAAAGATGATGCACAAGAAAGCCCACAAACAGTTTGCTGAAGACAAGCAGACTAAAGACATGGATTACTGGAACCAAGATAAACGTATTTGGTTCAGATGATGTCAAGAGTGTGTGGGGGAAACCAGGTGAGGAGTACAAAGACAAGTGTGCCTTGCCTACAGTCCAGCATGGTGGTGGGAGTGTCATGGTCTGAGGCTACATGAGTGCTTCCGGCACTGGGGAGCTACAGTTCATTGAGAGAACCATGAATGCCAACATGTACTGTGAAGCAGAGCATGATCCCCTGCCTTCAGAGACTGGGCCACAGGGCATTATTCCAACATGATAACGACCCAAAACACACCTCCAAGGCGATCACTGCCTTGCTAAAGAAGCTGAGGGTAAAGGTGATGGACTGGCCAAGCATGTCTCCAGACCTAAACCCTATTGAGCATCTGTGGGGCATCCTCAAATGGAAGGTGGAGAAGCGCAAGGTCTCTAACATCCACCAGCTCCGTGATGTCGTCATGGAGGAGTGGAAGAGGACTCCAGTGGCAACCCGTGAAGCTCTGGTAAACTCCATGCCCAAATGGGTTAAGGCAGTACTGGAAAATAATGGTGGCCACACAAAATATTGACACTTTGGGTCCAATTTGGACATTTTCACTAGGGGTGTACTCACTTTTGTTGCCAGCAGTTTAGACATTAATTTTTGTGTGTTGAGTTATTTTGAGGGGACAGAAAATTTACGCTGTTATACAATCTGTACGCTCACTACTTTACATTGTAACAAAGTGTCATTTCTTCAGTGTTTTCACATGAAAAGATATAATAAAATATTTACAAAAATGTGAGGGGTGTACTCACTTTTGTGAGAAACTATATATATATATATATATATATATATATATAGATAGATAGATAGATAGATAGATAGATAGATAGATAGATAGATAGATAGATAGATAGATAGATAGATATGTATATACTCAGCATCCAGTGTAGCCTATATCTACAGTGCATTCTGTGGTGTACTGTTTCTAATACACTTCAGGCAGGGTATTAATATATATATATATATATATACACAGTCTCGTATACTCGTATATATATATATATATATATATATATATATATATATATATATATATATATATATATATATATACTCTGCATCCAGTGTAGCATATATCTACAGAGCATTCTGTGGTGTACTTTTTCTAATAAAATTCAGGTGGTGTATTAATATTGTGACCATCCGGGGGGATTAGGTTCAAGTGGTGCATGCAGTTTTCCAGAAACGTGCCACTCCAGACTGCGTTTTTAGGGTATGGCAGCACACTTTTATTTAAAGGTAATGAAAAAGTTCAAACAAACAGTAATCTTCCCTTGCAGGGGGTTCCACCATCACTGTATAAACAAACTATAGCCTCCTGGCTTACTCACTGTCAGCTTCGTACTGTTTTGGTCGCGGGCCACATCTGACTGCTACAGATGTACACATAGGCTGCCACCTGCAGCCTAGACTCTGAGACCTCCTGTCTCTTTCTCCTGGAGCCGTCTCCTACTGGGACCCTCCCGACCTCCTAGGCCAGACTTCCTGTCTGCTGGGTGTAGCTGTCTCCAATTCTGAGCACTGACCTCTATTCCTGGGATGATTATGAAGCCAGCACACAGGTGTACAGTTAGCAAGCCTACCAAAATCAGGCATACACTGCTCATATGCACCTGTGACATTGGGTCGCATCTCCACAATACATATATATATATATATATATATATATATACTCTGCATCCAGTGTAGCCTATATCTACAGTGCATTCTGTGGTGTACTGTTTCTAATACACTTCAGGCGGTGTACAAAGTGGGGGTTATTTACGAAAGGCAAATCTACTTTGCACTACAAGTGCACTGCAAGTGCACTAGGCCACTAAAAGAGGGCAAGCAGCCTCTGTGTCTACAGTCAACAGTGGTGGTCGTGGACATGGTTGATCCTCTGCAGGTGGCCGTGCGGCACACTTGTCCTTTTTTTCTGCTGCTGATGGTGGAGTGGATAACAAAGCCATCCTCATCCTCCTCATCCTCTGTCAACCAGGCTCAGAGTAGTTTGCCTTCCAAAACAGAGTCCAGAGTCCCCAGAATTATTCGACCACAGTGTTGGGTACATGCTGCTGGAGGATGCTCAGCGATTTGAAGGCCGTTGGTTCCCGGTTGAGGAAGGGAGTGACATGAGCCTAGAGAGAATGAAGAACAAGAAACTGGCAGTCATGTTCCCCCAGCTGCAGCATACTGCCAAGTTTGCTCCAGTGACGAGGAGGGAGGGGATGATCAGGTTACTGACTGTACTTGGGTGCCTGAGAGAAGAGAGGAGGAGGAGAAGCCACAACTCCAATGAGGCAGGATGTCCTCTAGAGGGCAGCTTAAGGGCAGCCACCCTATTACATCACACCACAAACCTCCGCAAGTGCAGGGCACTGCTGACTTTTAAAAGTTCCTTGGTGTGGGCCTTTTTCGACACGTGTGCAGCTGATCACACCATTGCTGTTTGCAACCTATGTCTGAAGCGGATCAAGTGTGGCCAGAACAGCACCCGCTTGGGCACCACATGCTTGACCAGACATATGACTACCCACCATGCAGTCCATTGGCAACAGCACTTGAAAAGACCCACATCAAAGAAAAAGATGGACTTCTCCTTGCTCCTCATCTGGGATCTCTAACCCTACTATACCTCTAGTCCTCTGAAAAACCTGCACTGAGAGGAACGAAGGTATAGCAATAGGTGTCCCAAGTACTTGCAGCCAATCTGCTAGCAGTGCAACACCACTTTATTTTAGCAGGCAAATTTCCCTACCCCAGTTGCTGAACCGTAAAAAGAAATTCGGTCCCAGCCATCCACATACTCAGCATCTAAATGCTAGCTTGGCCAAATTGCTAGCACTGCAATTGTTGCCTTTTCGGCTGGTAGACTCTGCCCCCCTTTCGTGAATTTGTGGAATGTGCTGTACCTCAGTGGCAGGTTCCAAAACACCATTTCTTTTCACTCACAGAAGGTCATTCTGGCTCTCTACATGTGGAAGGCAATTTTTTGGCCTCGTTGGACAGGGCAGTCAGCTCAGCAGTAAGGTTCATATTACCGCTGACTCATGGTCCAGCAGGCATGGGCAGGGATTTTACCTTTCCTTCACGGCACACTGGGTAACTCTGCTGGCAGCTGGTAAGAATGCAGGACAGGGTTCAGTGGTGTTGGAGCATGTTCCACCACCACACCTCCAAACTGCTAGTGGTGATTCTGCTACAGCTCTCTCCTCCACCCCCTCCTCTTCTTCTTCCTCTATGGCCTCTTCTGCAGATTTGTCCTCTGAACCAGCGGTGCCCTGTAAGTGTTCAAGGGGCTACACAAGCAGTCAGGCTAAAAAATGCCATATGGTGCTTGAGTTGGTCTGCCTAGGGGACAGGAGCCACACTGAGGCAGAGATTCTGTCAGCTCCGCAAGGGTGGGCTCAGAGGTGGTTGATGCCATGACAGCTTCAGCCAGGAATGGTTGTATGCGACAATGGCACCAACCTTCTCCGACAGGGACACTTGACCCATGTTCCATGTTTGGCACACATCCTGAATTTGGTGGTGAAGTGGTTCTTGACCAGGTACCCAGGCTTACAGGATCTCCTGAGGCAGGCAATATATACAATGCCAGTGCTCGGCTGGCTGACATTCAAAGGGAATGCAACCTGCCCACCAACCGCCTCATTTGTTACATACCCACCAGGTGGAACTCAAGATTGGCAATGTTGCAGCAGCTGCACACACAGCAGAGGGCTATCAATGAGTACCTGTGCGAGTATGGCACCAGGACAGGGTCAGGGGAGCTTGGCTTCTTTTCACCACTCCAGTGGCTACTGATCAAGGATGCATGCACTGTTCTGTCACCATTTGAGGAGGCCACAAGGATGGTGAGCAGCGACAATGCATGCATCAGTGACACAGTCCCTCTAGTCTTCCTGCTGGAGCACACGCTTTGTGGAATCATGGACAGGGCACTTGAGGCAGAACAGCGGGAGGAAGAGGGGGACTTCCTTTCCTCTCAAGGCCCCCTTTATCCAGATAGCATTCCTGCGGGCCCACCAAACACACAGGAAGAAGAGCAGGAAGAGGAGGATTGTGTCAGCATGGATGTAGAGGATAACACTCAGCAGCAGTTTTCAAGGGATGGTTTTCAGTCCCCAGAACCCCAAGGAGTTGTACGTGGCTGGGAGGAGGTAGTTACAGATCATGTGATCCTCAGAATCGAATGCCTCTGCAAACTTATGCTGCATGGCCTCCCAGATTATGCAAAGCCTGCAAAAGGATCCTAGGATTTGTGGTATCAAGGAGAGGAGTCATTACTGGCCGGCAACCCTTCTTGATCCACGTTACAAGGGTAAGGTTGCAGAACTCATCCTGCCTTTGCAGAAGGAGCCGAGGATGAAACATCTTCAGGAGGCCTTGAAGAAAGGTTTGTGCAACGCATTTCCAGGCCCTGGGAGGTTACAATTTCCTGGTGCTGGACAACGAGTTGCTGAGGCTTCGTTCAGAGGAAGAGAGGTGGAGAAGGTGGCCGGCTGACCGATGCCTTTAAACAATTTTTCATTCCTCAGCACCAAGGTCTGATCGGTTCAAGCAGCCATCACCAGCGTCTGCATTACATGGTACAGGAATATCTAGGGGCAAAAGCAGACTTGGAGACCTTTCCAACAGAGCATTCACTGGGTTACTGGGTCTTGAGGATGGACCACTGGCCAGAACTTGCTCAATATGCAATTGAGCTACTGGTCTGTCCTGCATCCAGTGTGCTTTCTGAACGCACATTCAGTGCTGCTGAAGGGTTTGTAATGGATCAAAGAGTGCACCTATCCACATAGGCTCACATTCATAAAAATCAATCTTGGATCAGCAGCTATCAAGCACCCAATGCTGATGTAACTGATTTAATTTGCTATGAATGTGGGATCCCTCGAAGACTGCCTATGCTGACTATCCTATTCCTCCTCAATCTTGATGATGCTAACTTCCAACAATATTTTTGGTTTAGGGCACCACCCAAGGCCCAATTTTTCTGCCCCTGTTTAACCGGGGCATGTAATTACAATTTTTGATCTAATATTTCACAGCAGGGCCCATTCCTGTGCCCAACAAGAGTATCTGTGAGGGGTAACAGTGTTGTGGCACCACCACCACCCAAGGCCCAATTTTTCTGCCCTTGTTTAACAGGGGCATGTAATTACAATTTTTGATCTAATATTTCACAGCAGGCCCCGTTCCTGCACCCAACAAGAGTATCTGTGAGGGGTTACAGTGTTTTGGCACCACCACCACCCAAGGCCCATTTTTTCTGCCCCTGTTTAACAGGGGCATGTAATTACAATTCTTGATATAATATTTCACAGCAGGGCCCGTTCCTGCACTCAACAAGAGTAACTGTGAGGGCTTAAAGTGTTCTGGTATCGCCAACACTTAAGGCCCAATTTCCTGCAGAGTATATAGGGAAGGCCATATAGTATATATACTGCTGTTAAGAGTATATAGTGCCTGGGGGCCTGGGGGACTCCCACGCCATTTAAAAAAAAAATTATGTGTGGGATTCCCCTTAATATCTATATTAGACCTGAAGGGCCTGGTATGGATTTTGGGGGGACATCCACTGCATTTTTTTTGGTATTTTTATCTATATTGCCGGGATCCAACAATACATTACAGCCGCGAGCAGTTTTAAATGACATTGCTTCCTTTAGAAATGTTGTTTTGCTGTGGTACTGTTATAAACATGGGAAAGATGCGCTATTTTACAGGCATACTAAGGAAACCCCCCCAGGCACGATATTGATAGGAATATTTTATTTTTATTGTTTCACTTCAAGCATTATTAAAATCACTGCTCCTGAAAAAAAGTCAGTTTTTAAAACTTTTTTTTTGTATTGATACATGTCCCCTAGGGCAGGACCCGTGTCCCCAAATGCTGCATACACACGACTGGACTTTCCAGCAGAAAAGGTCAGACAGAATCATTCCGTCAGACATTCTGATTGTGTGTGGGCTTCATCTGACTTTTTCTTTCTAAAATTCTGACAGACCTAGAAATAGAACATGTTTCAAATCTTTCCGACAGACTCAATTCCTATCGGGAAAACCGGTCGTCTGTATGCTAGTCCGACGGATCAAAAACAATGCAAGGACAGCTATTGGCTACTGGCTATTGAACTTCCTTTTTCTAGTCCCGTCGTACGTCATCACGTTCTAAACAAACAGACTTTGGTGTGATCCTGTGTAGGCAAGTCCGTTTCAGCGGAACTCCATCATAAAGACTGTCAGAGTCTACTCTGACAGAAAGTCCAGTCGTGTGTATGCGGAAAACACTTTTTCATGGCAAAAACGTGCATATAAGCCTTTAAAATAAGCACTTTTGATTTTTCACGTTCGCATCCCATAGACTTTAATAGTGTTTGCGTGTTCACACAAATATTTTGCCTGTTCGCATGTTCTGCTGCGTACCAAACCGGGGGGTGTTCGGCTCATCCCTAATTTTTAATTAGCAATGTGTTTGCTATTGATATTTTGAAGTTCTACACAAGAAAATTCCATATTCATGTAGGTGTTTTATTGCTCTTTTAAATGACACAGACAACTGCAATATATAATGTTCTTTTGTGCTTGGCAGCTAAATAACATCACTGATGTTTGAGTTCACATTCACAAAATACATCATCTTTGGAGGAGTAAAAGGATTTAAAGAAAATGAAGCTATTTTCCTTAATTAATCCAGATGTAATAGCTGAATTATTTGCAATAATAGCTCCTGTTCCTTACACATGTTTAAATTCTGAATAATTTACTAAAAGTATGTTTATTGTTACATAGTTACATAGTCACATAGTTAGTCTGGTTGAAAAAAGACACAAGTCCATCTAGTTCAACCAATAAAGGGAACAAAAAAAATAATGAATGTATCATTGCCTATTATAGGCCATTGCCATGTATTCTACTGCGCTGCAATTAGCCATTGCCCTTTACTCAACTGTGCTATAATTATCCATTGCTCTGTACTCCACTGCACTGCAATTAGTCAGTGCCCTGTACTCCTCTGAACTGCAATTAGCCATTGCCCTGTACTCCACTGTGCTGTAATTATCCATTGCTCTGTACTCCACTGCACTGCAATTAGTCATTGCCAGTAGCCCACATCACTGTAATAAGCATTGTCCTGTAATCTACTGCACTGCAATTAGCATCAATATTGACATCCTTCTGGTCACTCTGCTTCAGTTAAAGCGGGGGTCCACCTATCTATCGTTTTTTTTTTTTTTTGAGTTCATTCACAAACTTTTCTTCTCAGCATTACATACTCACATATTGTGTGTAATATGTCCGCCTGTGTCAGATTTCGTCGGAAAGAATAACTTATATTATTCACTGCAGGCGGTTTCCATCTTCATTGTGGGCATTTGAAGCACACAAGCATTTATTTCCTGGATGTGGTGAATGCTGTGCTCCCAGCATTCACTGCTCGTTCCCGCACATGCTCAGTGGTATCCTGGGAAGCCTGAGACTAGCTCCCAGGAGTCTGGGAGAGGCTAGAAACACGCCTACTCCCACGGGAGGAGAACCAGGAAGTGCAAAGAAGAATAGAAAAATAAAAGGTAATTACGGCGATTTAAATTTTTTTAAGTGGCATGTCAGCATCTAGGCAAGGAAGAGAATACATACAGATATTGTTCAAAATTTGGGTGGAACCCCGCTTTAACTACTGGGCTGCCTATCGGGTCTGCAAGAGAAATGCAAAGATCTGTCAGGCAGCCAGGTAGCCAACTGAATGGGCATGTATGACACTGGCTGACCGAATTCCTGCTAATTCCACAACAGTGACTTAGAGCTTAAAGCCTACAGCTTTCAGCCTGGGCCAGGAAGTGCTAGTAGTTGCAGGATCATAAGGAAGAAACTTTGCAGCAGATTCACCCCAAAAAATATTTTCTTAGGAAAACTGAATCTAGTGAGACATTAAAAACAATCATAAGAAAAATAGATTTTGGGTTTACACACACTTTAAGGAAAACTTATACTGAGCACCGAGAAAAACAAGTGGGTTGCTATTGATTGCCTCTTTTTGATAATACTAGTTGCTAATGTTGTGAGGGAAGAAAAAAGTCCGGACAGCCGCACACCAGGAGAATATAATCCAACAAAATTTCTTTACTGTAAAATCAGGAACAAATCATGTACAAAGCACCATGGATAGAATGTACAGATAATCAGCTAACGCGTTTCACGCTCTGCGGAGCGCTTACTCATAGCTAGAGAGTAGCTATGAGTAAGCGCTCCGCAGAGCATGAAACGCGTTAGCTGATTATCTGTACATTCTATCCATGGTGCTTTGTACATGATTTGTTCCTGATTTTACAATAAAGAAATTTAATTGGATTATATTCTCCTAGTGTGCGGCTGTCCGGACTTTTTTCTTCCCTCACAACATGGATTAGCATTAGCCAGCACCTGGGGCTTTTCAACTCTGGAGAGCAACATTCAGTTTATACCTGGTTTGGATACAACCTGGTGGGGGGAAAATGCTTGTGCTACTAGTTGCTAATGGTTTAAAACTCTTTAAGCCCAAATAGGCATACAGATTAGAAGGCCAGAGTGAAGTCCAGACTGCTGATCTGTTTTTTTCCAGATCAGTGCCTTTAGAAATGATTGAAACCACTGAATTAGCATGACAACCAAGCAACAAGCACATTCATGAAGAGGGGTCAGCAATATCAGCCTCCATATTCTTAGTTCAGGTTTTCCTTAACATTGTCTACAATATTTATGTATTAAGCATTTTGACCTTTACAGAAAAATACACAGTCTGGCAGTGCAAAATTGTGTCCTGCTATATGACTCATAACATGAACCTTACTACAGTCAGATAAGATCAAACTTGCATTCAGGCATCATATTACTAGAAGTAACATAAGGGAAGATTATTGCCCCTGGTCACTTAAATACATTTTCAATATGCTTGCCTTTTTCCTATCTGAAGGAAGATTATCAATATTAATCTTAGAAGACATACAGAACCATTCTGTTTGGCCCACTTCATAATGTTTAAAATACTCAGCTTCTGAACAATATTTTACTTTTACAATTAAGGCCAGGATTACAAGGGTAAATTTCATTTATGCCGTGTAGACACGATCGGAATTTTGGTCGGAAAAAGGTATGATGGCTTTTCCGATGGGATTCCGCTCAAGCTTGCCTTGCATAAACACGCTCACAAAAAGGTTCTCTGAACTTTCGACTGTAAAGAACGCGGTGACGTACAACACTACGATGAGCCCAGAAAATGAAGTTCAATGCTTCTGAGCATGCGTCGAATTGTTTCCGAGCATGCGTGATTTTTTTTGTGCGTCTGAATTGCATACAGACGAATGCATTTTCGGATAGGAACTTTTTCCGACCGAAAAATAGAGAACCTGCTCTCAATCTTTTTCTGGCTGGAATTCCACCAGCAAAAGTCTGATGGAGCATACACAGGGTTACATTTTCCCACCAAACCTCTCATCGTGTGTACGGGGCATAAAGGTATCAAGGGACTAAAATCTCAATCAGTTTTCTTGTGGCACAATGAATATTAGAGAAGCTGCAGAAGTGATCTACAGTTGTGTGATTGTGCAACTGATCTCTTATGATTGTGCAATGCCACCATTTAGTCTGAGTGCCTATTATATGTAAATAATGTGCTGTACTGTATGCAAAATATTGCTTGCATAGAAATGAATGGGCTGTGTAAATAATCGTGCAAATATGCAATCTAAAAGTGAATGTGTGGCAATTTTCTGACAAAAAATGCTTGACCTGCTGTCCCAGCAGAAGTGGCTGCTGGGACAGTGTGTTTTGGTTTTTCCCATCGGGTGACCATTTTGAAGGTTTCACACTGCAGTCTCAAGCATCAAAAGAAGCTATAGACATGTGGTAGCAGTTATAAAAAGGTCAGGATACTTACATAAGCTGCCCCCAAAAAAGCAGAAAATGCCACTTATGCAACCTCACAGTTTTGTATTGGTGACCCCACACACGCTTATTCTTTTTGTTAGGCTTATCCGTATTCTGAAGGACAAAGTAGCCAAAATTCATGTATGTTGCAGAGAGGGGTGGTAAACACTGAGCAGTTGGTAAGGTGGATGAGTCTGTCAGCAGCATTCATGATAGACTGAACGGGACTAGCATGTGTAGGGACAGGTCAATCAGGAGGAAGTTGCAATAGTCAAGGAGAGAATTAAAAAGTAAATAGGTTATTAGCTTGGGGGGTATACATAGTAAGGAATGGTTGTATGAGGTTAAAGCAGCAAGATTTGGACAGTGACTAGTGACAGTGACTTGATGTGGGGTGGAAATGAAAGGTCAGAACCTAGGATTACACTAGCACGCTGGCATGATGAGTGAGACTGATAGATATGCTATTAATCTTGATGGAAAAATCGGGGCAGGAAATATTATTAGCTGAAGAAAGATTGAGTTTTAGGAAGCTGTGTGACACCTGAAAGGTGTACTGTGGGGATAGGAGGATTCCACTGGGTCTTGATGAGTGAGTACAGTAGAGGCCAAAATGGAAGAGGGCAACTGGGGAGACAGAGTCAGATTCCTGAAGCCAAGTTTAAGTAACAGCAAGTAGATTAAGGGAGTTACCTTGGTGCAGATTGAGCTGACATTTAAGAGGACACATTAGAAGCTGAAGTATAGAAATGAGATAAATTAGAGCATGCATATTGCAGCTGCTGCAAGAGGAAGAAAAGTTCTGGATTGGAGCTGGGGGAGGGGGTAAGGGTCATATAGCAAAGGGGTGGGACTGAATGAAGTATCTCCAGAAGTGATGAAAAGCAGAAGGGTTGAGGGAGTAAGATGGGAGTTAGATTTATATGCGTGCACATGCCCCCATGTTCTGGAGATTATGTCAGCATGTGGGTTGAGAATTAACAGTAGGTGATGAATGTATGACTAGGGAGAAGTCAGAAGTAGAGGTAATATAAATAAGCTGTGGAGAGAAGGGGTGGAAGAATGAGAGTTTAGGGAGGAGGACACTATTATTAGAAGAATAGATTATTTTACTGGGTGAAAAGAGCAGTAATCAGATTGGGAAAATGAGGGCTAAATGAGGAAAATACAGTTTCACCTGCAGGCTGCCAGAAGCACTGTTTAAGATTTTCTTTTAGTCAAAGCACAAGACACTTATTTAAAAATGTAGTGCCTAATCCCTCTGCCACTACAGAGCAACCCCCAAAGGCTGCTCAAACTTTAGAGGACTAAGGGGTGGGGTGTATTAGTCTATTATTCAATTAGGAAACTGATAAAGACAGGTGGGTGACAAAACAACATACTTAAGAGAGAGACATGCGATAAAGTTAACACTAACTTTCAGATCAAGCAAAAAGGGAAGGTAAGTTTATCACAATAATATATGCTACACAGATGTAAGTTAAAGCTTTATTAAACCCCAAAACAAGCAATTGCTAAATTGCAGCTCATCAATTTTTAGATGTGTTGGCTGCATTCATTTTCTTTTTTTAGTTTATTTTTTCTATATTTTCACCTGGTAATCCAATCAGTACGTCTGTTTTTTCATTTATTTTAACTGACCAAGCTTTCCTGACAAAGTAGCAGTTAGAGGGTTGAGACAAACCATTTAACACTGTCAGGGATGATTACAATGGCCAGATTTTATTTATTCATGAAAAACCTTTATCACATTGCTTATAAAGTGTTAGCTGAAGTCTAGCTTCAATTTGTTATTCAAGTCCATCTAAATCTGCTAGTCTAACTCTACTCTCTCCCCCCGACTGAAAATGCTTCTGTTCAAAGGGGTCTGCTCTTTCTGGAATGCAGACACCCTAAGATAGGAAGTGTGTTTCTGTCTGGATCACCAGGGGATATAAAGGGAGGAAAAGACAGGAAGTGTGTTACTGACTGCTGGATGACCAGGTAAAATAAAGGAAAAAAAAGAAAAAGAAAAAAGAAAACTAATACAGCCACCACATGTAAGTATTGGTAATCTGCAGTATATTACATGTTTGTTTTTGGATTTATTGTTATTATAATTCAGTGAACCATAGACAGAGTGAAAGCAATTTGAATGCAGGGACATTTTCAAAATAATAATTTATCTTTTACAGTTTACTTGACTTTAATTGTTTTCAAAATCAGATTTTTAGTCCTTAGCCAATTTCTGTGGCAAATGGTATAATTTACAGAGTTTAACTAGATTTATTAACACAGCAACATGTTAGTCTAACAATCATTAAGAAAGACTCCCACCTGGGGTACTGGCCAGCACTAATGTATTCACATATTCCTAACCAGGAGTAAAAGAGTTTTAAAAAACAAGCCTCTAGACATTTCTGTAACTGTAGGCTTTGAGGAGAAATTCATCCTGAAAGCCTCGTCCCACAACTTACAGCCTGAAAAGTCAGGATATTAGGCAGGATGACAGCTTAGATGAGGAAGTGGAAAACAACAAGATGGCGGAGAGCTTCTTGTGGGAAGCAGAGAAGACCAGAAGTGATGTCATCTGAATGTCGGGGGGTGGAGCTATGCATTTCAAGGCCACCCAAGCCTCTTTCTCAAGCTTGGACTTTCAAGGCTGTAAGTTGTAGGAAGAGGCTTCTCATCCCAGATGCATGAGCCAACCTCTCGTGGAATACATACAAAAAGTGCCATTTCTTCTTCCCATGTGAGTTACTAATTTACAAGTATTTCTCAGTACTATTAATGCTGCACCTACTTTGGTGTCCCCCGGTGTGTTCTCTTGGTCCTGCAGATGTATCCATCCACCCAGTACTCCAATTGGTCTGAGGTTCCCTTGTGTTGTGAGACTGTCCATCGGAAGCCCTTGCTATGTGATGAGCCTGATTTTAACTGTCTCAAACTGCAAACTCGCTCAGGTCTTTATGTACCTTGCTTTGTGCCCTGATGCGCAGTCATGTTGGAACAGGAAGGAGCCATCCCCAAACTGTTTCCACAAAGTTGGAAGCAATTGTCCAAAATGTCTTGGTATGCTGATGCCTTAAGAGTTCCCTTCACTGGACCTAAAGGGCCAAGCCCAACCCCTGAAAAACAACCCCACACCATTATCGCCTCTCCACCAAATGATTTGGAGGGGTGGCCCAATACTTTTGGAAATATAGTGTGGATGACTGAGTTTGGGGTGTAGAAACTTGACTGGCCTGCACAGAGTCCTGACCTCAACCTGAGAGAACACCTTTGGGATGAATTAAAGCGGAGACTGCGACCCAGGCCTTCTTGTCCAACATCAGTGCCTGACCTCACAAAAGCACTTCTGGAAGAATGGTCAAGCATTTTCATAGACACACACCTAAACTTTGTAGACAGCCTTCCCAGAACCAGTTGAAGCTGCTATAGCTGCAAAGGGTTGGCCAACTCAATATTGAACCCTATGGACTAAGACTGGGATGCCGTTAAAGTTCATGTGCATGTAAAGGCAGGTGTCCTAATACTTTTGACATAGTGTATGTGCATCATTGTGCCCACTTCCTTTTCTCCCACAATTACTGGGGGCAGTGGGAGGAATCCTACATAACATGGTTGGTGTTCTGTACCATCTGAATCGGATCTTGTAAACATTTCCTTAAATTGTGACATTTAAGGAGCCCTTATGCATTTTGGTGTTAATGGATTCTCAATCAACTTCAGGAAAATCTATGCCTAGTATCTTTCCCCAAGATGTGCACGCTGTCCCTGAGTTGGAAGAATTGTCCTGAATAAATTAAAGTAGATAGTTGAAATTGTCTCTGAGGAGTGTTTTTAGTGCATAGAAACTCAAATTGAGTAAGAGGTGTGGCCTACGTGCTGCTTGCGTTTGGTATGTCTAGGAAGTGTCTAAATTGCACATACATCCAGAAAGGAAAAGTATGCAGCTTAAGTTGGCCATACATGGATTAAAAATTCAGCCAGTTTAGCAGGGACTGGCTGAATGTTGATCCATGTATGGGCAGGGAGGTTGTACAGAGGTTATAGCCAGCAGCAGTGATCAGTGTAGTCAGACAGCAGGGAAGTCTACCTGCTATCACAATACAATAACTGAGCAGGGAAGATTCCCCCATCCACATTGAGTGTGTGCTTGGGGGTATAACGTCAGTTTTTTTGTTTCACAAGTACTTTATTGAAAAGGAAGAAAATACAGGTATAGGTTCAAGGGCCCGAGAGTAAACAAATGTATGGTTGATACAGTCAACAAGTTTAATGTGTAAAGATAACACTCCTCAGAATAAGAACAGGTAAACTCCCTTGGGCTGTTATGAATTCACCAGAGATGAGGACTACATATACATGCCACAATTGTGAGTCACATTGAGGAAGTCTACATCAGATAGTAGCCCTAAGGGGCATGGTTTGAGGTTCAAGCTGAAGTCTTGAAACACAAGGAGGAAGGGTAGAGATATGTTCAAGCATTGAAGTAGAGATGGGTTGCAAATGGAGGGCAACACATATAGGGCCTTGGTGACAAATGCATGAGGTAAGGGAACCGACAGGCCTGGATATGTACCATAGTCATAGGAAAAAAGTAAAAGGAGAAAAAAAAGGGGGGATCTGAGTAGAAGTGAAGGAGGTAAAGGATAGAGTGGGTAGAGAGAGGGAGACTCTCCATTCCTTCTCCTCCCCCATCTCTCTACTCCGGGACCCCAAAGGGCATTGGGGTCTTCGTGATAGTAGTGTTGGGAGGGAACGATTGGGCCTCACTTCCTATGTGGACTGGCCAGGGTTAGGTAGGTGAGAGAGTCATGGCACAGTAGTTTACCATTCTGAAAAATGTGTTTAGCCAGTACTTGCGTGTGAGGCCAAGTCCCAGTTAAGAACTGTCAATACATTCCTGGGGGAATTCAGGGTTGAGGCGAAGGGGTGTCAAGGGGTCTGATGTAGAAGAGAGAGAAGTCTTCTTGCAGGCCTTGTGGAAACATTGTATAGTGGGACCTATAAGGGGGTGTTCCCTAATAGTAGACAGGAAAGAGTGGGTAGGGAGTGGAGACTCTCTATACCTCCTCCTCCCCCATCTCTCCACTCAGGGATCCCCCAAAGGGCATCAGGGGTCTTCATCACAGTAGTGTTTGGAGGGAAAGAGTGGGCTTCACTTCCTACGTGGACTGGTCAGGGTTTGTACCCATTACGTGGGTGTATTCTGTTGTAGTTTAAAAATGCATCCAACAGGAGCAGCAAGTGATGAACCTATTGCTATATTGTGAGAGTATCACGCAAAATAGTGATAAGTTCCTTCATTTCTGCAATTTTGTTGATTCTCTGGAACCAGTCTAAAAGGGATGTGGCTTGTGTAGTGACCCAAAGGACAGCCGCCTGGGCCCTGTATTTGTCGTATTGTAGTGTTTGATATTTTTGCCTGTAGGGCTCTGGTTAAAAGCTTACTATTCTTATTGCCTTGCTTGTAGTATAATTTCTGTGTCAAGGCAAACTTTCATCTTGTCACTTTACCTAGTCCTTCCAGCAGAAAGGACCGGATCTGAGTAAGTTCCTGGAAAACCCATTCGGCCTGGGCTTTCTTGTGTGCAGTCTCCAAGTTCCAAATCTAGTTAGTTAACACTCAGATGGTTGCTTGTTTCTGCCATCTACATTCAGTTGCAATGGCCAGAGGCTCACCTTGAACAAGACATTTGTGAGCCTCCCATTGGATCAGGAGAGGCACATCAGAGGTGTTGTTAATTTGAAAAAAGATTTGGAGGCAAGGTAGCACTGTAGACACCATATTCTCATTCTCTCTGAGAGCCCCAGAAAAGTAAGGATGATAGAGATCGGATGATGATCCAAAAGGTACATGGGTTCAATTGTCACCTTACGTAAAAAGGGTAGGTCCGGTTGGGTCAAGAAAAAATAATCGATTTGTAGAAAAGAAAATGTAATCTCTGTCCATCTGGTGAAGGGTGCACCAAGTGTCATGTAATAAAAAATCATGGAACTGGGTTTGTATCTGTGGGCCTAGAAGGGTAGAGAGGAAGAGCCTGTAGAAGAATATATTACATGGTTGAGAGATACATTGAAAGCTCCCCCTAGGATTAGGATCCCAGATTAAAACTCTGATAGAAGAAACATGAGCTTGAGAAAGAAAGGCACCTGTTTCATGTCCGGGGAATATACAGTATATTCGTCAATATGATTGGTCGGTTCCCAGGGCACCCTTGGAGAAAGAGATATCAGCCTCCAGGATCGATTAGAGAGTCTGTTACTTTAAAGGGGCAATGTTTAGCTATCAGTATAGAAACCCCTTTTGATTTGGAGGGATCATTCGAGGTGTGATAAACCTTAGGGTAATAAGCATTGTGGAGATGTATATGCATTTTGTGCAGAAATGCATCTCTTGTAGGTATATAATGTCTGCTCTGGGCTTACTGCTTACATGAAGCAAAAAAGTAGCAAGAAGCACCATGATATTGGAGCATAAATGTGAGAAAAAGCTGAAGTAAAGGGGGAGAGATGTCTGGAAATCAAAGCGCTGTATGAGGGTCAGGCGGTAAGGAGAGATGGGAGCAGCCCCAGCAGGAGAGAAAACGAGAAAAGGAAAAAAAGGGGGTAGTGGGGAAGGAGTGTTAAGGCTAAAGGTGGGGTAGGGCAAAGGGGAGTTAATGGGAATAAAGGGAAATAACATGGGAAAGGTAGGGGGGAATAAATCTGGAAGTGGAAGTAGGCCCGCTAGTCCACCTAAACAAATGGAGTTGGTTGTTAGTGTGAACTCAAAAGGTCCTCTGTGTTAGCAGTAGAGATTGAGGCAACATCATATATACTGTGGATCCCCTGGGGGATCTCTAGCAGGTGGATTTGGGGCTTCCCATGCCTTATACATGTTTGTCCGTTTTGGTTTTGAGCTGGATCTAGCCAGCCAGAATACTTGCTGGATTTGTGGGACACCTTCTGGCATAAATCATCTTACTGGCTGATGGTGAGAAACAGGCAGACCTACAATCAGAGCACCAGTGGGATTTGCTATTTTCTCTCCCCCTGGGGGGGAGTCTCCTGTATAGGTGTTCCATTGGTTATTGGAATGTTTCTTATGTGATTTTAAACCTGTAATAAATGTTGTGTTAACTTTTTATACATTCATGTGTTTGCCCTCTTTTGTACTAGTAAAGTAAAAGTATACCCTTTTTTTTTTTAAATCTTGACACTCCCACAAGTAGTTGATACTCTCCTACCCTGTCCAATGTTCCAGACTGTTAACGGGCCCTTACTGTCTTTTGTATCCGCCTACTACTACTACTACTGCCAGTTTTATTTATCCATTGAAATGCATAATATTGTCTATTCAGTCAAAAACAGTTGGAACAGAATTGCCATTATTTGTTCATGTTTTACCATGAAGTCTTAAATTTGGAAAAATGAACTTATTTGTTGAGAAAAGTATAAAGCAGGTAAAAGTACTACAAAACATACACAATACTTTTATAACAATAATAGAAAAAAATCTACAAAAGCAGTGCAGAGCATAATTTATACCAGCACATTGAGCATAACGATCTGCAAAATATGGTAATACATATAAGAAAAAATAATATATTTTTCTGTTTGTATGTACTTGATAGACATGAGTCTATTGTCAACTTTATAAAAATGCAATATTACACAATGTTTAAGAGTGAGTTACACAAAAAGGGGTACCAAGGCAACAGAAGTAGATATTGTAAGTAGGTGCTATGTTGGTCCAGCAAATTTGTTCAAAGTTATCAAAAATTGATTTTAAACTGGTAATAACTCAAGTAAAATTTTAAAATACAAATTACTTGATAATTAACTTATGGGAAATTAAAATATGACTCCTCTACTAAGTAGGTTACTGATGAAGCGGCAAGCAAAATGGCTGATTAGAGACAGAATGGCTTCATTATAAGAAATTTAATCTGTGCTTGTTTTTTTTCTTTACATGTACACTTGGCATATTGCAAAAATAATTCTGACCACTTACCAAAACATATGATTTATGTTTGGAGAGCCTGTTGCAAAGTAATTCTTGGAAATCAGCATCTGGACACTATTTTCGAATGGCACATCAAACAAAAATAAATAAACATCCTCCTATGATAACTCTTTAATGAACTTTGATCACAAGACAATTAACTTTACACTTGCTGTAATCATATTATTCTTTGATTGGTCAATTTTATATCTTGACACAACCTACATAACATAGGCCAATCTGTAGACTTAATCTGAGAGCATGCCAAAATAAACAGAACAGCTTACTTATCATACTTGGATCTTTCTGGTCTCTATGTAGGTAGGTATGATCTTTTGAATTGGGTATCACTGACTAGGTCAGGTTTTTGTACCTGAGTTGAAAAATCCCACAACACTTAAAATTCCCTTGGTCATTTTAGGATTATTCAATATATTTTTAATATTGTTTCTTTTGTAAGATTGGTTATGTTATCATGTTTTTTTTATTCATTTACTGTCTGTAATGATATAGAATGCAACAACTTCTTAAAATATCTAAATAATTATATTATGCTCCATGCACAGTGTTTTTCATAAGCTAGAAAAAAAACAATGGATGAAAAATGCTGATAATAGCATTTTTGTGTCAGCTTCTAGTAGCATTTTAGTAGCTTTTAGAAGCATTTAGAAGCTTTGGGGAGCATTAGCAATTTATTAGTGTTTTTGCAGTACATGACGAAAAAAAAAACACTCAAAAAAGTTGTTAGAAGCATTTTAGTAGCATTTAGAAGCAGTTAGGAGCATTTAGGACCGTTTAGGAGCATTCAGCATTTTTTTCTGCTGGAAAAATTCTCCAAAAAACTCTACAAAAACTTTTTTTTCTACTCCTAGGCGCTGAAGCTGAAAAAATGCTAATAGCCTAAAGTAGTGTGCATGGACACATAGGATAACAATAGGATAACACTTTAGCTTCTAGGAGCAGAACATGCTAATAACAGCTTATAGGAGCTTAAAAAAACGCTAGAATGCATGGAGCCTTATAAACAATTTTTTGGCTCAGCATATCCATATGATTATACAATCATCTCTAAGATTATCCTAACCACAAGAATTTGGCTTTTTGAATTTAATCCAATAATTAGGATTCTCTCAACTGAAATGTGATTTATTATTGGTAATTCTTGTAATCAAAGTCTAAATGGCACTTGAATATATAGATAAATCATAAATCATTATAAATAAAACATTACATTTAGCCATATCTACTCATTAACACTTGCTCTTTGTAACAGTGACATGGTGAGACAATTTTTACATTTTGCTGCAAGAACACCCTTAAGCTTTCTTATATCCTCACATATATATTCCAGCTTGACACGCTGATCAAATACACTTCACAATTTGAAATTGCCATTAGGACATTTTCTTTCAAACAGTCTACATACATGCCCAATGCCTTTCCAATTAAATAATTGTTCCTAAACAACACTTTTCCAAAATCAGCAGTAAAGTGTCGCAATATTATAATACAGTGGAACACATTTGTCTGTGCTTGTGAATGTTAGTTCAAGTATGTCTGTCTACCTTATTATTTTCAGATCCGGTCTTCAAAATCTTCCTGTTTTTTTCTTGGTCTTACTAGGGCTCATATTAACTGTCTTTTGTATTGCATCTTGATTGGTTTCATGTTCTTGGCAGTGCTTCTTTCATCTCTAATGTGACAGTTTAAAAAAGATAAGTCAATTACACTGGCATTATAGAACATTTTCTATTTGGATAATAGGTTCATGTACTGTATTGTAAGGAGTTCACTTAAAAATCAATAAATCTAGATGCTCAAAAGAAAGCAATCGAGGGGTAATTGATAACATAATTGTCAAAGGTTTTGATTCCTCATGTGGGTCTTGGTACATACCTTGTATAAATCTATGTGTGGTCAAAGCAAATTCAATGCCAAAATATGCGCATGGATTGATACTTGTTAACTGAGATATTTGGTCAACTCACTTGTAAAGTTATATTATCTTGTAAATAAAGGGTAGCTGATACACCCTTATCAATATAATTCTGTGTGTCATGTAAAATATAAGAAGCTATTAGCTAATGATTAACAACACACTACAATGCAGCAGATTTTTCTTTTCCTAACAGTAGATGTCAACCCTCTCTTAAAGACATTGTTTGCAAAATCTCTTTGTGACTTTTTAAATTCTTTGTTGATCTCAGTGCTGCTGATTTCCTGAGGCTCTTTGAAGCCCCTTCCCATCTACAGTACATGCCACTTTCTATCTACATGGACATACTCCTTTATGACTGCATGGCTTTTCTCAGGAAGGGTTTCTTGATGGTGACAACAGTAAAACCTGCCTTTGAAGTTTGTGTTGAAATTGTTTGTAGTTAGTAGTCTCCAACCTGGGTGACATGGTTACCCCTTAATAAAAGAGATTGGCCAACATATTAGGCATCCAAATGATAAACATTATTAATTTATGTAGTAGTAGTTACTGTAGCAAACAATCATTATTTTGGTTATAGGTATCCTATCTATTCTTTGTTATTCAGTTTTCAATGGTATCATCAGTTGTCATGCATTCAACTGTTGCCTTGCATAAGAGGTATACCTGGTGGGTTTATCTATACTATCTAAGGATGACAAGGGTGTTAAGGGACTATATACAAGACTTTAGTAATGAAAATGGTATCATTAGCAGTAATCAGCATGGATTCATGAAAAATCGTTCTTGCCAAACCAATCTATTAACCTTCTATGAGGAGGTGATCTGCCATCTAGATAAAAGAAGGCCTGTAGACGTGGTATATATGGATGTTGCAACAGCATTCTACACAGTTCCCCATAAACGTTTACTGTACAAACTAAGGTCCATTGGCATGGACCATAGGGTGAGTACATGGATTGAAAATTGGCTACAAGGGCGAGTTCAGAGGGTAGTGATAAATGGTTCGGGGTGGAAAGTGGGTTCTGTCCTGGGACCAATCCTATTTAATTTATTCATAAACAACCTGAAGGATGGGATAAACAGCTCAATCTAGGTATTTGCGGACAATACTAAGCTAACCAGGGCAATCATTTCTCTGCAGGATGTGGAAACCTTGCAAAAAGATCTGAAAAAATTAATGGGGTGGGAAACTACATGGCAGGCTGCTGCAAGCAAAGCCAACAGAATATTGGCATGCATTAGAAAGGGGATTAACTCCAGAGATAAAACGATAAATCTCCCACTCTACAAGACACTGGTCCGGCTGCACCTGGAGTATGTTGTCCAGTTCTGGGCACCAGTCCTCAAGAAGAATGTGCTGGAACTGAAGAGAGTCCAGAGAAGGGCAACAAAGCTAATTAAGGGACTGGTGGACCTTAGTTATGAGGAAAGATTACGAGCACTGAACTTGTTCTCTCTGGAGAAGATACACTTGAGAGGGGACATGATTTAAATATACAAATACCATACTGGTGACTCACAATAGGGATAAAACTTTTTACATGAAGTGGAAATTAAAAAGACAAGTGCTATTCACTAAAATTAGAAGAGAAGCAGTTTAACCTTGAACTACATAGAGAATTTATTCTTCTCCTCAGTCTTCACGAGTGAATCGCGGGGCTTCAGTAACCAAAACTGCAGTGTTTATCCTCATGACACAACACAGGAAGCACCTACATGGTTAACAGAGGACGGAATTAAAATTAGACTTGAGAAACTTAACATTAATAAATCACCGGGACCAGATGGCTTGCATCCGAGGGTACTTAGGGAACTCAGTCAGGTGATTGCCAGACCGTTGTTCCTAATTTTTACAGACAGTCTATTGACTGGAATGGTACCAGCTGATTGGAGAAAAGCCAATGTAGCACCAATATTTAAAAAGGGCCCAAAAAACATCCCTGGGAATTACAGACCAGT
The DNA here is from genome assembly GCF_042186555.1 of Aquarana catesbeiana. Lineage (NCBI taxonomy): Eukaryota > Metazoa > Chordata > Amphibia > Anura > Ranidae > Aquarana > Aquarana catesbeiana. Next base: position 357,131,127 of record NC_133327.1, on the reverse strand, counting down.
TAGCCTAACATCAATAGTATGTAAACTCTTGGAGGGGATGATAAGGGACTATATACAAGATTTTAGTAATAAGAATGATATCATTAGCAGTAATCAGCATGGATTCATGAAGAATCGTTCTTGCCAAACCAATCTATTAACCTTCTATGAGGAGGTGAGTTGCCATCTAGATAAAGGAAGGCCCGTAGACGTGGTGTATCTGGATTTTGCAAAAGCATTTGACACAGTTCCCCATAAATGTTTACTGTACAAAATAAGGTGCGTTGGCATGGACCATAGGGTGAGTACATGGATTGAAAACTGGCTACAAGGGCGTGTTCAGAGGGTGGTGATAAATGGGGAGTATTCAGAATGGTCAGGGGTGGGTAGTGGGGTTCCCCAGGGTTCTGTGCTGGGACCAATCCTATTTAATTTGTTCATAAACGACCTGGAGGATGGGATAAACAGTTCAATCTCTGTATTTGCAGACGATACTAAGCTAAGCAGGGCAATAACTTCTCCGCAGGATGTGGAAATCTTGCAAAAAGACCTGAACAAATCAATGGGGTGGGCGACTACATGGCAAATGAGGTTCAATGTAGAAAAATGTAAAATAATGCATTTGGGTGGCAAAAATATGAATGCAATCTATACACTGGGGGGAGAACCTCTGGGGGAATCTAGGATGGAAAAGGACCTGGGGGTCCTAGTAGATGATAGGTTCAGCAATGGCATGCAATGCCAAGCTGCTGCTAATAAAGCAAACAGAATATTGGCATGCATTAAAAGGGGGATCAACTCCAGAGATAAAATGATAATTCTCCCGCTCTACAAGACTCTGGTCCGGCCGCACCTGGAGTATGCTGTCCAGTTCTGGGCACCAGTCCTCAGGAGGGACGTACTGGAAATGGAGCGAGTACAAAGAAGGGCAACAAAGCTAATAAAGGGTCTGGAGGATCTTAGTTATGAGGAAAGGTTGCAAGCACTGAACTTATTCTCTCTGGAGAAGAGACGCTTGAGAAGGGATATGATTTCAATTTACAAATACTATACTGGTGACCCCACAATAGGGATGAAACTTTTTTGCAGAAGAGAGTTTAATAAGACTCGTGGCCCCTCATTACAATTAGAAGAAAAGAGGTTTAACCTTAAACTACGTAGAGGGTTCTTTACTGTAAGAGCGGCAAGGATGTGGAATTCCCTTCCACAGGTGGTGGTCTCAGCGGGGAGCATTGATAGCTTCAAGAAACTATTAGATAATCACCTGAATGACCGCAACATACAGGGATATGTAATGTAATACTATGATTCTTTACAGTAAGAATGTGGAACTCTCTTCCGCAAGCAGTGGTTTCAGCAGGAAGCATAGATCATTTTAAAAAACTATTAGATAGGCACATAAACGATCACAACATACAGGGATACACAATGTAATACTGACATAAAGGCACACATATAGGTTGGACCTGATGAACTTGTGTCTTTTTTCAACCTCACCAACTATGTAACTATGTAACTATGTAACAAATTAGCAGCGCAACTGAGAATTTTCACCCTGTAACAAGAGGTGCTTGAACAAGGACCTTAATGGCAGGATCCCATAACTTTAATGAAAGTTGCAGATTTAAACTAATAAATTTACTTTTTAAATGACAAAAAAGTTTATATGATATTTTGATGATTGAGATTACAACTCCACGCTTGCACTCTCTTGTATAACCAGCTCTGCCAGTTGTTTTGCTCATTTTTTTTCTCCCTTTAGGCAGTACAATTATGTAAAGTATTGAAGATGCCCTAATGCCAGACCATTCATTTTAACAAAACCTTCCAATAAAATGACACGTGCATTTAAAATATTATATGCAGGTTATTTACCTTTTAAAAAAAGGCCCATTTATGTAAATAATCAAAAGTCCTGAAATTCATGTTGGGTGCTGCCATCTTGAATGTGCTGTGAGACAAACCTGCTTCGTGACTTAGAGATGTCCCTAAAGTGACACTTTATAATATTTGATTTGCTTCTTCCCTAACCATCACATAAAAGGTTATGTAGGAAGAGAGGGGAGGGAGAGTATGCTGGACCAGCACAGAGAGTGATTAAACACTCGCAGAAGAGAAAAGGGCTATGGTACCCAGGGAGGAAGAGGACTTTGTTAAGGAACTGACTCTCCTGGAGCAGCCATATTTTCCTGCAAATTCAAAGGCAAGTTTTTTTAAATGGTTACCATGTCTATTGAATTGCTCTTCTCCTTCCAAAAAAGTTAAGATTGTCATTGTTGCCACAGGAAACCTATACACACAGCATACACACTACCAGCTGTATTCAATAAAAATATGCAAATATTTTAAACAAGTAAAGATTATACTGTAGATGGCTTTCCTTACCATAAAGGCCTGCTGTAGAAAAAAGAAATGCTTATGCATAGCAAGATCTACTAGCCAAGCTCTAGTGCCAACACTAATGGCAGCTTATAAAGTACAGTTAGCTGTTCCCTGCAAAGTTACCAACTTACTTCAACATTACAAAAAAAAATATTGCTAAACATTATACAAAATCTTTAAGTATTTTTTCACAGATTTAACAATTCATACAAACATTTAAAATCACTTAAAATTTCCCCCCAGCATGACCATCTGGACACAAATATGAACGCAACCCTTTATATCTTCTTTATCCATTATTTTATATTGTCCCCAGTTTCAACTATGGTTACTATACACATAAATCATATGATTAATTCATGGACATGAAGACGTGTACAAGCAACCAGGCATGTTAATAGTAGGAATCCACTTGAATACATTTACCACCAGTCAGATCTAGTGGTTTCAAAGTAATCTGGGTTTAATTCACTTGTACCACTTGCTAACACCACTTTGTGTGACCCTGAATCCAGCTATTACAAGTCTATATCCCTGTGTGGTAGTTCCATCATCATCCATGCAAAATAATTTTTTAGCACCTTTCACACATGGCACTTTTATCTCTGTGGTTTTTATCTGAAGAAGTAAAGATCACTTACATGTACCAAATTCCCAATATAGATAGTTAAAGTGCCCTTAAAGAAATAAATTGCCTAGAGGACCTTGGTGTTTTAGAGACATACAGCTGGCTATCCGAATATGTTCTTTAAAAGTAACTCAAAGGTATCAGCATAAATCGGAAAGGGCAATCCATGTGTATATGAGCAATTGCCCAGTTAGAAACCTATTAACAGTGATGTGTCTCAGTGTTGCCTGGGAAGGATATATGGATATCATAACCATTCACATAAAGACTATTCCAGTCTTTTCAAATCTGATAGAAAATTTACTTAAGCAAGCAGCAGCATACTTGGAGAAAAGTTTGCAGCTCAAGCAAAAGCAGAGGAACCGGCTCTTATAGCAGTTAGTCTGGCAAGCACTTGCATAATTCACAATTAATTAACAGTGGTGGTTTACATAAATAGGTGACAGCAATATTTTACAATCTCATAATCATCAACAGGTTACAAACACCAGTCATCCAACCTAAATAACAACTAGTTAGGCTTCCAGTAGCATAGATGACTGAATAAATAATAGGCAGCACTCCAAAACAACAAACTTTTAAAATGTCATTTCATTCATGAAAGGAAGCATCATGTAAAAATATAACCATAAATTGTAGTACATGCACAAGATTTTCTCACAGTTACTCTTTATAGACAGAAGCAAACGTAATTACAAGCACCATGTTCATTTTCATTAGAACAGGAAGGAGATCCAGGCAAAAAGTACAGCAATTAACAAACATCAATACATATGGATACATACTAAAAATAATAATAATAATAATAATAATAATAATAATAATAATAATACATACTAAAAAGATCCTTCAGCTGGCATGCAGACATTCAGGATCAGGTGGAGATGATTGTAGTACATGCACAGGATCACCCTACAGTTTCTCTATCCAGGAAGTAGAAAACTCTCATCTACAAGCACCATATACATTTTCACTAGAACAGTAAGGAATTCCGGGTAGAAAGAACAGCAATTAAAAAAGGCAATACACATGGATGAATACCAAAAAGAAACTTTAGCTGACATGTGGGCACTCAAGATCAGGTGGAGGTGGGAATCACAACTCCTTTCTCAAGTGAGAACCACCTCTAGATAGAGGAACTGTGGGGAGAGCTTGTGCCATATGCCATCACTACCTTCTACCCAGGTGTATTAATGTTTGTTAATTGCTGTATTTTACCTGGATATCCTCCATCTTCTAATAAGAATGGATATGGTGTTTGTAGGTGAGAGTCTGTTTGGTCTAGAAAGAGGAATGGCGGGGAGATCTTGTGCATGTTCTATAATTTACTGTTATGTCATATTCCAATCTGGCGTTTGGCGTGCTGTCTATTATTAATTTAGAGTGTATTATATCTGAGTTTTTCTTGAGGAAATTCAATCTATGATTATAGCACCCACATGTATGTAAATAACTCTATATTTACTGATGTTCTGACTTGGGTGTGCATTATGCTACTACTTTGCTTTACTAATTTTGTAGACAGTTATTTACATCATATTAATGCAGAAACAAAGCTGTGTATGGTGTACACAGGTTTTTCCAGCTCTCAGGACAATCAGCCTAGTAAACACTTGTATAGATTGAAGCAGAGTAGTACTGAAATACACTTCATATTAATGTGCATGAAGCAAATTCCTTTAGTTGGACAGGTATTGTATATCCGAGTCCAGCTGGGAGTGCACACACACACACACAATTAAATATACAGTATGTATCTATATGACCACGTGTCCCCCTAACAGGCTTCCTACCAAACAAAGCGGTGTGGGTGGCTGTCATCATATTCACTACCTGTATATCACTTTGAGATTGTCTTGTTTAGGTTTATACACAACTCAAATTAGAGTTGGGCGAATGGTTAAGCCTGAACATGTGTTTGTTGGCTGTTCGCCCGTTCAACAAATACCTGAATTATCGGGGCGTTCGACCGTTTGTTCAGCCCGCCAAATGACCACAATGCACTGCGCAGCCACACTGTGCATTGGAAGCCCTGATTGGCTGAAGCAATGAAAGCTTTGCCCAATCAGGGCACAGAGTACTGTTAGATCCATGATTGGAGAAATTAATGATGACTATATCCAATCATGGCTCACTGCTCTTGGTCCCACCCCACACTACAAAAATATTCTCCCCATAGCGACCATTTGCAGTGTGATATTGGCGTGGAGAGAGATAGAACAGGGCTCTGTTCAGTGCTGCTAGTGAGTCAGTGTGCTATAGTGTACTACTGTGCTTCTATTGTCAGGGTAGAATATCAGTTTAGGTGGACACATGTGTGTCGCGATGTGGGATGGACGTGTCTGATCACAGCTCCATCTGACCTAGACTCCATCTGACCTGGACTGACATTGGGAGACCGTGAGTACAGTCTCCCAATGTCTAAAGCAGATCTGGATGCTAGCCTATCAGCTATATATGAAAAGTTAGCTGATAAAATACAGCTTGAACTTCACAAATCCACAAGCGCCTTAACACAGGAGATAACTAATATAAGAAGTCACACCCATATACTTGAAACTAAACATGGTGAACTCTCTCTCGCCCATAATGACCTCAGGAAAGACTATAAAACACTTGCAGATAGCTTCTCATTTATGCAGGCCCATGTGAAAGATTTGGACAATAGAAACCATCTGAATAATATAAGGGTACGTGGTATCCCAGAATCCATCACTGATCTTACACCAGCTGTGTTAAAGATCTTTCACATGCTTTTGCCTGATAAAACCATGTTTGCCTTTACATGCGAAAGGATTCACAGAACGCCCAATTTATTTAATCATATCCTAATGGGTGACCGTTTCCCTGAGGATATGCTCTTAGCCAATCTATCTTTAATACCTAAACCTCTTAAAGACCATACCCTCCCACAAAATTTTCACCCTATCTCAGTCCTCAATAATGATCTGAAAAATTTTGGTAGACTATTGGCAGACAGATTAGCAGCAGTTATCACATCCTTAATTCATACAGGCCAAACTGGATTCATCCCAGGCAGACAGATAGTGGATAATATCAGACTGGTTACAAACTTATTCCAAGACGCCAATCTTCGCTCTCGCCCGGTATGTCTTCTTAGCCTCGACATTCACAAGGCATTTGACAGTGTAAACTGGTCATACCTTAACCACCTACTCCCAAATTTGGCATTGCAGATACATTTATACATGGATTTAATGCTCTCTACCATCTCCCCCAAACTAGAATTAAAATCCCAGGTAAAAACTCAGACTTCTTCCCCCTAAGTAGAGGCACCAGACAAGGCAGCCCTCTTTCCCCACTTCTATTTGCATTAGCAATAGAACCCCTAGCACATGCCATAAGGAGCAACATAAACATTAAAGGATATAATAAAGGCCCAAATGAATTCAAACTAAGCTTATATGCAGATGACGCTCTCCTATTTTTAACAGACCAATTCATATCCATACCCAACCTCCTTTCCAAACTAAACACTTTTCATACACTGTCTGGTCTGGGTATCAACATATATAAATGCTTGGCCCTTCCCATTAATTGCTCCCCCAACTTGATCTCCCTATTATAAAAGAACTTCAATTTTATATGGTGTTCCCACTCATTCAGATATCTTGGCATCTACATTACATCCCTTTATAAATTACTATACAAAACTAACTACCCCCCACTTTTCACACATGCTGCTGCCAGTAGAATAGAGTTGGCATCAAATCAAAATATTACTCTTTCACCACAAATATGCCTACTATATGCCACAATACCAGATATACCCTCATCTTGCAAAAGACTGCTCCACTCTTTATTCAGCTCTATTCAATAGATGATTGCTCTTAATTGGAGATCTAATAACTTGCTTTGGTCTCAGGTTTTATACAGGATGGAAATGCTCAGACTATCTGAAAGAATCCACCATACCCTATACGACAGCATGCACATTTTCAATAAAAAATTGATTTATTGGAATTTACCGTAAGCACTTACTATTACAAATTTTATTTCCTTTATAGAATCCTATGCAGTTATACCAATTTATCCATCTTCCATCTAATTGTATATTTCATAATTTCTTCCAACACTACGATGTCTTATTCTTATACTATTATACCTATAGCTTGATTTGAAAACTATAAAACCAATACCGTATACTGTATAAACAACGTACGACACTGTATCTCTAAATGATATTATTCGCAATATACTGAAATTTTTCCTTAATCTTCCAAAAAAAAACTTTTGTTAAAAAAAAAAAAAAAAGAATATCAGTTTAGTGTGAATCTAGCGATAGTTCAGTCTGAGCGTAGTGTGACCATTCTTTTTTAATTTAGCGTCAGTTTTTGTGAGTGTAGTGTCACCATTTATTTTTACTTTAGTGTCGGTTTTGTGAGTGTAGTGTGACCATTCATTTTTACTTTAGTCTCAGTTTAATTTGTCAGGGCAGGTTTCCTGCAGTATATATCAGTGCACTACTGTATGTTTAACGCAGTATACATCAGTTGTGACATGGACGTTATGTTTCACCTCACATGAGTTCATTTGCAGAGAACTAAGGTGGAAACCAGGTTTTTACCAGCCACCTTGGCAGGGTTGGTTCCAGACCAGATTTTGTGGTCCACTTGTGTCCACCAACAGGTGGTATAAATAAAACAGGACTGGAGGAAAGAATTGCTCTTGGCCTGGGACTCAGGAAGCCATACATGAGAGAGAGCTACTAATGTGATGTCTGCTTTGTGAGAGACAGAAAAAGATTTGCATTATCTTTGTTTTTTGGGTGACTGGGAGAAGCCCTTCACCTGTGAGTTAGCATCCTGAACTGTTTAGTTAGTGCCTGCATGGTGAGGATTTATTTTCTGTTTTGTTTATTTGATTATTTGATTTTCATGCAACCTTTTAAAAATAAAACTGTCTATAAGTCAGATTTTTGACTTATAGACAGTTTTATAGATTTATTTGACTTATTTGAGAAAAAACTGTTGTTTGGACTACCCTTTTTTTTTTAAAAGCCCTGCTGCAGACCTCTGCAATCCAGCAGAAAGCCAACAGCAGGAAGTGAATCACCAGGCCACTGCAACCCAGCAGGAAGCCAATCACCAGCAGCAGGAAGCCTGGCGATTGCAGAGGCCACTGCAGTGCATCCGGAGGCAAATCGTCAGGCCATTGCAGCCCAGCAGGAAATCAACTGCCAGTTTGTGGAGGCCCTGGTGGAATTTAAGAAGGGGTCTGCAGGGCCTTTGCTGGTGGAACAGAAAATGGTGTGTGCCAGCTATTTCCTGCAGAAGATGACACCTGCAGATGATGTGGAAGCTTACCTAGTGACTTTTGAAAGAGTCACTGTTTGAGAAGGATGGCAAAAGGATCAATGGGCAGGACTGCTAGCACCCTTTCTGACAGGAGAATCACAAAAGGCCTATTTTGACCTGGAACCAGATGCTGTCCAGGATTATGAGATGCTGAAGGCTGAGATATTTGCACGCCTGGGCGTCACCATAGCAGTCTGGGCTCAATGGTGCATTGGTGGTCATACAGTACATACAGTACTGACAAACCAACCCACTCCCAAATGTTTGACTTATTACACCTCACCAAGAAGTGGCTGCAGCCAGAGACATTGTCAGTCCCTAAGATTGTAGAGCGTGTGGTCATGGACTGGTAATTACACATGCTCCCTGCCACTTTGAGGAAGTGGGTGAGCCATGGGGACCCTAATGCCCCGTACAAACGATTTTCGATGGGAGAATGTTCGATGGGAGCTTGTTGTCGGAAATTCTGACTGTGTGTAGGCTACATTGGACATTTTTTATTGGAATTTCCATCACACAAAATTTGAGATCTGGATCTGAAATTTTCCAACAACAAAATCCGTTCTCGTAAATTCCGATCATATGTACACAATTCAGACGCAAGTTCCACGCATGCTTGGAATCAAGCAGAAGAGCCACACTGGCTATTGAACTTCATTTTTCTCGGCTTGTCGTATGTGTTGTATGTCACCGCGTTCTTGACTTTCAGAAATTCCGACAAGATTTGTGTGACCATGTGTATGCAAGACAAGTTTGAGCCAACATTCGTCTGAAAAAAAACATGGATTTTGTTGTCAGAAAATCCTATCATGTGTACAGGGCATAGGGCTGCAAACCAGCTGGTGGGTCTGGTGGAGAGATATACTGCTGAGGACTTGTCCGTACCCCAACCCAATGTCTCTAGGGGTGAAAAAATTACCAGAGGATCCAGGGTTCAAGGACGTGGGGAAAAATTACAAGACTATTGCAACAGATAATCAGACTATGGGATCAGGACCTGGAGACTGACCAAATAGGTCAGGAGGGTCTCTGAGGCTGTTTAGAGGACTGGGTACAGAACACATAAAATGTTATCTCTGCCATGCTTCATATTGTTGCTAACTGTTCCCTAAAAGATGAATCAATGCAATGTGATGATGCTTATTTGAAAAAACGCATGTCTCTTTTTGCACAGGTGTCATGTACTTCATCATGTCAGGGATGCATTGAAAAATAAATGTGTATGATTTCAGTTGATGGAAAGCCAGTCACTGCTCTGCTAGATTCTGGTAGTGTTGTAACATTAGTCAAAGGTGATATTGTAAATCCTGCAAAGTTACACCCTAGCACTATTGGGGTGATTTGTACACATGGTGACTAGGGATGAGCTTCATGTTCAAGTCGAACCCATGTTCGACTCGAACATGGTCTGTTCGCCCGTTCGCCGAATTGCGAACGATATGGGCCGTTCGCGCCAAATTCGTGTGGCGTGTCACGGCCCATAATTCACTGTGGCATCGCAGTGCATTGCTGGCTGATGATTGGCCAAGCATGCACTATGACCCACATGCTCGGCCAATCAGCGTCTGAACAGAGAGCCGTAATTGGCCAAAGCCAGGGGATTAATTGGTACTCAGGGGAATTGGCTCAGGGGATTTAGTACACGCCCCACACTATATAAGGCCACCTGCATGACGGCCCTGTGTAGTGTGTGTTCCGGCGTTGAAAGAGATAGACAGAGAGACAGTGTCATTTGATTTAAGTTAGATAGATTAGGCAGGGCAGTCAGTGAATTAGCTGCACTTAGTGTATATGCATCCCAGGTATTATATATATATATATATATATATATATATATATGTACACTGTATTGAGTTTAGCTAGATCCGTTCCTGTTATCTTCCTACTGACAGGCAGGCTTGTCTTGTTACAGTATTTACAGCTACCTGAAGAAAATTGCTGGTGTTCTTTTGATCCTATTAGTACCACAGTCAGGCAGCTAGTGCATCCTCCTCACAGTATTCAGTTAAAGCTACAAGTTAGTTTAGTGTGACCTCTGCACAGTGTTCAGCTAAAACTACAAGTTAGTGTAGTGCGTCCTCCTCACAGTGTTCAGCTAAAGCTACAAGTTAGTTTAGTGTGACCTCTGCACAGTGTTCAGCTAAAGCTACAAGTTAGTGCAGTGCGTCCTCCTCACAGTGTTCAGCTAAAACTACAAGTTAGTGTAGTGCGTCCTCCTCACAGTGTTAAGCTAAAACTACAAGTTAGTGTAGTGTGAGCTCTGCACAGTGTTCAGCTAAAGCTACCTGTAGAAGGTTGGCGGTGTTTTCCTGATCCTATCACTACCGCAGGCAGCTAAATAAGCTACAAGTTATTTTTTTGCGAGCTCTGCACAGTGTTCAGCTAAAGCAACCTGTAGAAGGTTGGTGGTGTTCTCATACTACAGGCAGGCAGTTGATTTTGCTAGCTGCAGTATCAGTATATATAGATATATATATACATATATATATATATATATATTTATATATATATATCTATATATATCCCAGCTTAGTGCAGCTACAGGCCTTTAGTATGTCTGGAAGGCCAACAAGGAGAGTCAGACAGTCACAAGCCAATAAAAGAGGGAAAGCAGGCTCTGTGTCTAGAGGCAACAGTGCTGGTTATGGAGACAGTGCATCCTCATCAGCACGTGGCTGTGGGACATGCTTGGCCTTTTTTTCGGCAGCTGGCCATGTTGAGCCGCAACATGCCGAAGACTTGGTCGAGTGGATGACCAAGCCATCCTCATCCTCCTCATCCTCTCTCACCCATGCTCAGGGTACTTTGTCTGGCAAAACAGCTGCCAACGCGGCCTGTTCCCTCGGCTCAATGGCATCAGTGACTCCTTCCCTAGCCCCACCATGTCCTCCTGAGGAGTCCCTCGAACTGTTTGACCACAGTGTCGGGTACATGCTCCAGGAGGATGCCCAGCGTTTAGAAGGCACTGATGATGATACTGAGCTAGATGAAGACAGTAATGTGAGCACGGACAGAGGGGGTGCCCAAGATGGACGGCAATCTGGCAGTCATGCTCCCCCTGCTGCAGCATACTGCCAGGTTTGCTCCAGTGATGAGGAGGGAGGGGATGATGAGGTCATTGACTCAACGTGGGTGCCTGATAGGAGAGAGGAGGAGGCACATCACCAACGAGGTAGGATGCCCTCCAGGGGCCAGCCTAAGGGCAGCACACTGACTGCATCACACCCCAAAGCTCCGCATGTGCAGGGCGCTGCTGTCTCTGCACGTTATTCCAAAAGTTCCTTGGTGTGGGCCTTTTTTGAGATGGGTGCATCAGATGGCACCGCTTCTATTTGCGAAATATGTCTCAAGCGTATCTCGCATGGCCAAAACATCTCCCGCTTGGGCACCACATGCTTGACCAGACATAAGTTGACCTGCCATGCAGTTCGTTGGCAAGCGTATATAAAAGACCCACACCAAAGAACAAAGAGTACCTCTCCTTGCTCCTCATCAGCTGAGATCTCCAACCCCACTATACCTTCAGTCCTCTCTGAGACCTGCACTGAGAGGAATGAAGGTGTAGAATTAGGTGTGTCACAGCCAAGTACTTGTGGGCAATCTGCTTTCGGTACACCAACGTCAGATTGTACCAAGCAAATTTCCCTGCCCCAGCTGCTGCACCGCCGAAAGAAGTTCACTCCCAGCCATCCACATGCCCAGCGGTTGAATGCTAGCTTGGCAAAATTGCTAGCACTTCAACTGCTGCCTTTTCAGTTGGTAGACTCTGCCCCCTTCCGTGAGTTTGTGGAATGTGCGGTTCCTCGGTGGCAGGTACCCAAACGCTACTTTTTCTCACGGAAGGCGATTCCGGCTCTCTACCGGCATGTGGAAGGCAATGTCCATGCCTCGCTGGACAGGGCGGTCAGCGGTAAGGTGCATATTACCACTGACTCATGGTCCAGCAGGCATGGACAGGGACGTTACCTAAGTTTCACCGCGCATTGGGTGACTCTGCTGGCAGCTGGGACGGATGCAGGACAAGGTGCAGTAGTGTTGGAGGTTGTTCCGCCACCACGCCTCCAAAATGCCACTACTAATGATTGTGACACACCTCTCTCCTCCACCCCCTCCTCTTCTTCTTCCTCCATGGCCTCTTCCTGTGCTTTGTCCTCGGAACCAGCGGTGCTCCGTAGCCGTTCAAGGGGCTACGCATGTATGCAGGCCAAAAGATGCCATACGGTGCTTGAGCTGGTGTGCTTGGGGGACAGGAGCCACACTGGGGCAGAGGTTCTGTCAGCTCTGCAGAGGCAGGTTCAGAGGTGGTTGACGCCATGCCAACTTAAGGCAGAAATGGTGGTTTGCGACAATGGCACCAACCTCCTCTCTGCCCTCCGACAGGGACAAATGACCCATGTGCCCTGTTTAGCTCACGTCCTTAACTTGGTGGCACAGCGGTTCTTGGGCAGGTACCCGGGCTTACAGGATGTCCTGAGGCAGGCCAGGAAAGTCTGTGTGCATTTCCGCCGGTCATATGCCAGTGCTCAGCTGGCAGACCTCCAAAAGGAGTTTAACCTGCCCAAGAACCGCCTAATCTGTGACATGCCCACCAGGTGGAACTCAACGTTGGCCATTCTGCAGCGGCTGCACACGCAGCAGAGGGCTGTCAATGAGTACCTGTGCGACTATGGCACTAGGACAGGGTCAGGGGAGCTTGTTTTTTTTCCCCACGCCAGTGGGCCATGATCAGGGATGCATGCACTGTCCTGTCACCATTTGAGGAGGCCACGAGGATGGTGAGCATTGACAGTGCATGCATCAGTGGCACTGTCCCCCTTGTCCACCTGTTGGAGCACGCGCTGCATGGAATAATGGACAGGGCACTTGAGGCAGAACTGAGGCAGAAAGAGGAGGACTTCCTTAGCTCTCAAGGACCCCTTTATCCAGACAGTGTTCCTGCGTGGCCGCCGATCACACAGGAAAAAGAGGAGGATTGTGTCAGTATGGAGGTGGAGCCTGGCACTCAGCATCAGCAGCAGTCTTTAAGGGATCATTTACAGTCCCAAGAAACACATGGACTTGTACGTGGCTGGGAGGAGGTGGCTGCAGACCATGTTGTCCTTAGTGACACAGAGGACCGAATGCCTCAGCAAACCTACGCTGCATGGCCTCCCTGATCCTGCAAAGCCTGCGTAAGGATCCTCGTATTCGTGGTATCAAGGAGAAGGACCAATACTGGCTGGCAACCCTCCTTGATCCACGTTACAAGGGTAAGGTTGCGGACCTTATCTTGCCATCGGGAGCAGAGGATGAAACATCTTCAGGAGGCCTTGCAGAAAGGTCTGTGCAATGTGTTCCCAGGGACTGGGAGGTTACAAACTCCTATTTCTGGACAACGTGTTGCTGAGGCTTTGGTCAGTCAAAGAAGGAGCGGTGGAGAAGGTGGCTGTCTGACCGATGCGTTCAGACAATTTTTTAGTCCGCAGGCCCAAGGTATGATCGGTTCCAGCAACCATCGCCAGCGTCTGTTTTACATGGTGCAAGATTACCTAGGGTCAAGATCTGACTTGGACACCTTTCCCACCGAAAATCCTCTGGGTTACTGGGTCTTGAGGATGGATCACTGGCCAGAGCTTACACAGTATGCAATGGAGCTACTGGCCTGTCCTGCATCCAGCGTTCTTTCAGAACGCACATTCAGTGCTGCTGGAGGCTTTGTAACCGATCACAGGGTGTGCCTGTCCACCGACTCGGTCAATCGACTGACCTTCATAAAAATGAATCAGTCTTGGATCACCACCAGCTTCCAAGCACCTGATGCTGATGTAACCGAATAATTTTTTCTGAAATCTCAGATCCCTTCAAAGACTGCCTATGCTGATGCTGAGTGACTATCCTAAGTAATTATCCTCTTCCTCCTCAATGATCACGCTGATAGCTTGTAAGAACATTTTTGGTTCTGGGCACCACCACCAGTGCCTAAGGCCCAATTTTTCAGCCCCTGTTTCACAGGGGCGTGTAATTACAATTTTTGATGCAATACTTTGCAGCAGGGCTCGTTCCTGCGTTCCAACTAGAGTATCTGTGAGGGGTTGCAGTGTTGTGGCACCACCACCACCACCACCAAAGGCCCAATTTTTCTGCCCCTGTTCAACAGGGGCATGTAATTACAATTCTTGATCTAATATTTCACAGCAGGGCCCTGTGAGGGCTTACAGTGTTTTGGCCACAACAACACCTAAGGCCCAAATTTCTGCTGAGTATATAGGGCAGGCCTCTACTTTCAAACATCCAACTTACAAACGACTCCTTCTTGCAAACGGAAGGAGACAACAGGAAGTGAGATGAAATCTACCCCTAGGAAGGGAAATTCTCTCCTGTAAGAGTTAATATGGGAAAAACATTTCTCCTTTCCACTGATGCTTTATCACCTATCCTTGTTTCACAAAAAACCCCAAATTTTCAAAAAACATTTGTCATTGGGACAAAAAGTGAGGTGAAATCTTCTGAAGAGGAGCACAGACAGCAAAACAAATGTCACAGGGGTGAGAGAAGGGTCCCTATGTTTTCCAAAAAGCTTAAAATAGATTTTTTGGCTGGATCTAAACACGTTAAAAATGTACCAGTTCAAAATTACAAACAGATTCTACTTAACAACAAACCTACAGTCCCTGTCTTGTTTGCACCACCTGTATACTGCTGTTCAGAGTACAGAGCCTGTATACTGCTGTTTCCTTTTTTAATTTGGGTGCGGGGTTTCCCTTAATATCCATACAAGACCCAAAGGGCCTGGTAATGGACTTGGGGGTACCCATGCCATTTGTCTCACTGATTTTCATCCATGTTGCCAGGACCTGACATTACATTAAAGCCGCAAGCAGTTTTAAATGACTTTTTTTCCTTTAAAAATGACATTTTGTGCAGGGACTATTCTAAGCACGGGAAACAGGCGCCACTTTTCAGGCATACTATAGACACCACCTTGGTACGATATTTAAAGGAATATTTCACTTTTTTTTTTTTTTTTACTTTAAGCATCATTAAAATCACTGCTCCCGAAAATACGGCCATTTTTAAAAGTTTTTTTTTCATTGATACATGTCCCCTGGGGCAGGACCCGGGTCCCCAACCCCTTTTTAGGACAATACCATGCAAATTAGCCTTTAAAATGAGCACTTTTGATTTTGAACGTTCGAGTCCCATAGACGTCAATGGGGTTCTAACGTTCCTGCAAATTTTCGGTCCGTTAGCAGGTTCTGGTGCGAACCGAACTGGGGGGTGTTCGGCTCATCCCTAATGGTGACACACGTGACTACCAGACTTCTGTGGTTGAGTTTGGTACCCTTGGGGCACTGTGACACGTTCAGTGGGTTTGGTACCCTCACTACTTCATGAAGCCCTAGTGGGGAGAGATTTTCCACACTGTTGGAGTTTATGGGAAAACAAAAGGAGTTAGGAGGACAGAGCTCCAACTGCTGAGGAAACACTGGAACTCAATCTAGACCCTTTTGATTGCAAAATTGAAGGGGAAACTGTTGGTGTGTCCAACAGAGGGGTAGATCGTTTTCCTTTTTCTGTAATGGTTGGGGAGCAGTAGAAGCTGGAATCCAGCCCCCAGCTTGAGGTTAATGAACAAGAAATTATCTCTGACTCTAATAGTGAGAGTGGACAGAATGTGGTGCCTGACTTAGAAGTCAGGAAAGATGATTGCTAAGAGACTCCACACTCAATAGAGCCAGAGAAAATGTTAAAATGATTGATGGCAAATCTGTTGACACTAATGTAGGGGTGTTTTTTCCCTACATGGCTCTTAGAAATAACTTGCTGTATAAGGTGGTAAAGCAAGGGCAACTGGCTATAAGTCAGATTTTAAGAAAACCTGCCATTTAGTCTACCCTTTTTCCCAGGGAAGTTGATCCCCATTGAGCTCCTCCTCCACACAGTGCATTACTGCACTTTTAATGCAGTATATATTTGTGCGTTACTGTAAGTTTACCGCAGTATATATCAGTGTATTAATGCAGGGTTAACACATTATATATCCATGCGTTACTGCACATTTAACTCAATATATATCAGTGCGTTACTGTATGTCTAACGTGGTATATATCCGTGCATTACTGTACATTTAATGCAGTATATACAGTATCAGTGCATTACTGCATGTTTAACACAGTATATATTCGTGTGTTACTGCACATTTAACGCAGTATGTATCAGTGCATTACTGTATGTTTAACACAGTATATATCTGTGCGTTATTGCACGTTTAACGCAGTATATATCAGTGTGTTACTGTACGTTTAACACAGTATATATCAGTGGATTACTGCACGTTTAAGCAGTATATATCTGTGTGTTACTGCACATTTAAAGCAGTATACATTTGTGCGTTATTGCACGTCTAAAGCAGTATATATCAGGGTGTTACTGTATGTTTAACGCAGTATATATCAGGGTGTTACTGTATGTTTAACGCAGTATATATCAGTGCATTACTGTACATTTAACACAGTATATATCTCTGTGTTACTGCACATTTAAAGCAGTATATATCAGTGCGTTACTGCATGTTTAATGCAGTATATATCAGTGCATTACTATATGTTTAACGCAGTACATTTGAGTGCATTACTGCATGTTTAACACAGTACATTTCAGTACGTTAGCACACGTTTACCACGGTATGTTGCAGTGCAGTTTTACTGCATTATATTGTAGCGTGTCAGTGAAGTGTGTCTGTGTAGTGAGTACTTAAGTTAAAGTGCACTAAACACCACTTTTCACTGATTAAAGTGCATCCACATACACATTTCCACATCTTTATTAAATTTTGTTAATAAACGCCCCCCCATCATATCTGGGAGGCCAACAAGCATAAGCAGATGTTCCCATGGTACTGTGAGGGGGCCAGCAGTGTATGTGTCCACAGGCAAAGGTGGACGTGGTTCATCCTCAGGCAGGGCATCCTTTCCATTGTTTAGTGATGTTGCCTGTGCCATCCAGCTACAGCATGCAGAGGAGGTGGTGGACTGGCTTACTAAACCATCATCATCCTCATCATCCTTCGTCACCCAAGCAGAGACTAGTGTGCAGTCCACTGCAGCTGCCGGAGTGGCTTATTCTGCCTCTTTGTCCTCAGCTAATCCTGCCATAGCCCCAGAATCAGGCATGGAAGAATCAGCGTCAGCCACTTGTGCCTTGAAAATGCACAGCCATTACTTGACTCAGATCTTGGTTCTGAGGTGGAGAAAAGTAGGAACATGAGCCTACAGAGAGGGGAGAACACTGGCAAACAACAAATTGGCAGTCATGTTCCCCCAGCCGCAGAGTATTGCCAAGTTGTCTCCAGCGATAATTAGGATGGAGATGATGATGAGGTCACTGACATGACTTGGGTGCCAGATAGAGCAGAGGAGGAAAGTGAGGGTGAGGCACAACCCCAAAGAGGCAGCCATCATGGAAAAGTAGAGAGCAGCCACCCTATTCCACTAGATTGTGCAGCTGTTATCTCCCGGCCCACTTCCCACAGCTCAGCTGTTTGGGCCTTTCGCATTGTTGCAGTTTGCAAACTTTGCCTCAAGCACATCAAGCATGGAAAAAACAACAGCCATTTGGGTACTACATGCTTGACAAGGCATTTAACCTCTCACCACTCAGCCCATTGGTAAGAGCACCTGAAAGCCACACAAAAGGATACAATTCTGCTCCTCTTCACTCCTCACCTTTCTGATCTACCCCCACTATACCTCATGACCTCTCAGCAGACTCCACTGACAGGGATGATGGTATAGCACAGGGTGTTCAGGTCCTTGCAGCATGTCTGCCAGCAGCACACCACCAGCTGTAGACTACAGCAGGCACATTTCTTTGCCCCATCTGCTGCAGCAAAAAAATACAGTCACTGCCACCCACATGCCCAGCATCTAAATTCAAGCTTGTCAAAGCTACTATCATTATAGCTCCTGCCTTTCTGTCTGGTGGATTCTGCCCCCTTCCGTGGATTTGCAGAATGTGCTGTACCACAATGGCAAGTTCCAAGTCACTATTTCTTTTCATGTAAGGCTATTAAAGCTCTCTACCATCACGTAGAAGGCAATGTTGTGGCATAGTTGGGCAAGGCAGTCAGCTGCAAGGTCCACATTACTGCTTACACGTGGTCCAGGAAACATGGTCAGGAACGATATACTACGTTCACAGCACACTGGGTAATTCTACTTGCAACTCAGAAGGATGCAGGACAGGGCTCAGTGCTGCACCTTGTTGTGCAACCATGTCTCCATACAGCTAGTGGTGATGATGCAGGACTTGTCAGCTTCACCCCCTCCTCCTCCTCCATTCCCTCCTGCTGAATTGTCCCATGAACTACAAGTACCCCCTAAGCGTTCAAGAGGCTATTCAATGAGTTAGGCTGAAAGGTGCCATGCAGTGCTTCAGCTGGTCTGTCTAGGGCACAGGAGCCACCCTGGAACAGAGATTCTGGCAGCTCTGCAGAGGCAGGTCCAGAGGTGGCACACACCTTGTCAGCTGGAGCCAGGAATTGTGGTGTGCGATAATGGCAAAACCTCCTATCCACCCTTAGACAGGGAAAGTTGACACATGTCCTCAATTTGGTGGTGCAGTGTTTCCTAAATAGGTACCTAGGGTTGGAAGATCTGCTGAAGCTGGCCAGAAGAGTCTGTAGCCATTTCAGGTGGTCATACACAGGCAGTGCTCGGTTGGCTGAAGTTCAGCGGGAATTCTACCTGCCGGTAAACCGCCTGCTTTGTGACATGCCCACCAGGTGGAACTCTACTTTGGCAATGCTGCAATGGCTGCACAGGCAGCAGAAGGCCGTCAATGAGTACCTGTGTGAGTATGGCACAACGACAGGCTCAGGCCGGCTCAGCTTTTTTCCCCCACACCAATGGCTGCTGATAAAGGATACATACACTGTACTGTTACTATTTGAGGAGGCCACAAGGACCGTGAGCCGTGACAATGCATGCATCAGTGACACAATTCCTGTTGTGTTCCTGCTGGAGCAGACTCTGCTTGGCATTATGGACAGGGCACTCGAGGCAGAGCAGCAAGAGGAAGAGAAAAACTTCCTTTCCTCTCAAGGCTTGCTTTATGCAGACACCATTCTTCCTATGCCACAGAACACACAAAAGGAGGAGGAGGAGGAGGGGGATTCTGGCAGCTTTGGAGGCATTGAAGCAGAGTAATACATACCAACCCTAGAATGTAGAAAAAATGAAATCAAACACAGTGATATGTGAAAATATTTAGTGTAAAGCATGAACACAATATTGGATATTAAAGTCCACACAGTGCTCCTGATAAAAAAAAAACGTGATGTTGGACACTCTGATAAAACTTGGTGCTTCTGTTTGGAAGGTATAATAAAACAGTGCCGCTTACCAGATTGGGTGAATCTCAGATTATAGAGTTCAAATTCGCTCATCCAAGAATCACTCAGCTGGGGAATACTCCTCCAAGGGATTATCTAATGCAGGGATCCTCTCTATACAGTGGGCTCTTTGTAGATATGATGTTCCTCACACTTTACAGTGATACTACTCTCCCAGTAATCACCAACTGTGGGACATATCACAGGATAAAAAGAAGAGGCTTCATGGTGCAGTACTCCAGTTTAAAAATGTATTAAAACTTCATAGGCACTGACATCCAGAGAATCAGTGAAACAAATTTTTCAAACAGCCGCGGCTCAAGACAGCCAGCTGGTGCGTGGTGAGGTCAAGAACTGGTGCTCCATCCAACGCATTTCCCCATACAAGGCATCGACTGGGAATGGGGAACTCCCCATGAACTGCACCATGAAGCATCTTCTTTTTAGTCTGTGATATGTCCCACTGTTGGAGATTACTAGAGAGTAGAATCGCCGTAAGTGTGAGGAACATCATATCTACAAAGAGCCTGCCTTATAGAGAGGATCCTTGCATTGGATGAGCTCTTTGAGGAGTATTCCCCAGCTGAGTGATCCTTGGATGAGTGAATTTGATCTCTGTAATTTGAGATCCACCCAATCTGGTAAGCGGCGCTGTTTTATTATGCCTTCCGAACAGAAGCACCAAGTTTTATCAGAGTGTCCGACATCACGGTTTTATCAGAATATTATTGCCAAGACCCTGAAACTGAGTTTCAGCATGGTGGCCAAGACCATACAGCAGTTTAACAGGACAGGTTCCACTCAGAACAGGCCTCGCCATGGTCGACCAAAGAATTTGAGTGCACATGCTCAGCATCAAAGCCAGAGGTTGTCTTTGGGAAATAGATGTAAGAGTGCTGCCAGCATTGCTGCAGAGGTTGAAGGGGTGGGGGTCAACCTGTCAGTGCTCAGACCATACGCCACACACTGCATCAAATTAGTCTGCATGGCTGTCATCCAAGAAGAAAGCCTCTTCTAAAGATGCTGCATGAAGCCCTCAAACATTTTGCTGAAGACAAGCAGACTAAGAACATGGATTATTGGAACCATGTCCTGTGGTCTGATGAGACCAAGATAAACCTACTTGGTTCAGATAGTGTCAAGCATGTTTGGTGGCAACCAGGTGAGAAGCACAAAGACAAGTGTGTCTTGCCTACAGTCAAGCATGGTGGTGGGAGTGTCATGGTCTGGGGCTGCATGATTGCTGCGACCCTGGGGAGCTACAGTTCATTGAGGGAACCATGAATGCCAATATGTACTGTGACATAGTAAAGTAGAGCATGATCCCCTCCCTTCAGAGACTGGGCCGCAGGTCAATATTCCAACGTGACCCCAAACACACCTCCAACACAACCACTGCCTTGCTAAAGAAGCTGAGGGTAAAGGTGATGGACTGGCCAAGCATGTCTCCAGACCTAAACCCTATTGAGCATCTGTGGGGCATCCTCAAACGGAAGGTGGAGGAGCGCAAGGCTTCTAACATCCACCAGCTCCATGATGTCATCATGGAGGAGTGGAAAAGGACTCCAGTGGCAATCTGCAAAGCTCTGGTGAACTCCATGCCCAAGAGGGTTAAGGCAGTGCTGGAAAATAATGGTGACCACCCGAAAATATTGACACTTTGGGCCCATTTTGGACATTTTCACTAGGAGTGTGCTCACGTTTGTTGCCAGAGGTTTAGACATTAATGGCTGTGTGTAGAGTTATTTTGAGGGGACAGCAAATTTACACTGTTATACAAGCTGTAAACTCATTACTTTACATTGTAGCAAAGTGTCATCTCTTCAGTGTTGTCACATGAAAAGATATAATAAAATATTTACAAAAATGTAATTTTATTATACACTTCAATTCGAAAAATCTCTGGAGGTATACAAAGCAAACCTCCATAGGTTACAAAGCCTGTCAGATTTGTAAATTTGCAATTCAATTCTAGGTCGGTCTACACACTTCACAGGAATGGCCGTTTCATCAGGACCATGTGTTTTACCTAAGGTATTATGCTTACGTAGAACTGACTATAACAAAAGAAAAATATTAACAATGCATTACCAAAATTCATAAAGTGCAAAAAAAACACTTTAACTCTCTCCACTGAGAGAAAAAGGATGAAGGAAAAAGAGAAAAAAGTAAAATGTTTTTAGAAACCTATATATATCATATGCGTATCAATTAACCTCCTCCTGCCCACGCTATAGCCGAATGACAGCTACAGTGCGGGCCTTAATTGCCGGGAGGCAGTCATATGATGTCCTCCCATTCATTAAATGCCTGCATACCCCCTGTGGTGTACACGGCTCACTCTGTGATCACCTATTCAATGAGACTCGGTTAATCACAGATTGGAGTAAGGAGTCGATCCCAGCCCCTTACCACGTGATCAGCTGTCATCCAATAACAGCTGATCATGTGTTCTAAACAGAAGATCAGTAATAATTTTTTTTCCCTCATGCTGTCAGGGTGAGGGGAAAAAAAAGGCGATCACTGGCTTCTGTCAGAGAGACATTGGTCCCTCACACAGAGAGCTGTGGCTGCCTCATCTGTGCCCACCAGTGCAACCTGCCAGTGCCACCTATCAGTGCCCACCAGTGCCACCTACCAGTGCCCATGGTGCCACCTATCAATGCCCATAGTGCCATCTACCTTTGTCCAACAGTGCCACCTATCTATGCCCATCAGCGCTGCCAATCAATGCCCATCAGTGCCTCATCATCAGTGCCACCTATCAGTGTCACCTACCAGTGCCTACCAGTGCCCATCAGTGTCACCCATCAGTCATCATCAGTGCCACCTATCAGTGCTGCCTATCAGTGCCCTTCAGTGCTGCCCATTAGTGCCAGCCATCAGTGGCCATCAGTGCCATACATCAGTGCCACCTCTCCGTGCCCATCAGTGCCACCCATCAGTGCCGCCTTATCAGTGCCCATCAGTGCAGGCTATCAATGCCAATAGGTGCAGCCACACCAGTGCACATTAATGAAGGAGGAAAATTACCTGTCTTCAAAATTTTATAACAAACTATGAAAGTTTTTTTTTTTTAGCAAAAAATTGAAACCCAGCAGTGAATAAATAACACCAAAAGAAAGCTCTATTTTTGTGAAAAAAATGATAAATATTAAATTTGGGTACAGTGTTGCATGGCCACGCAATTTTCATTCAAGGTTTGAGAGCGCTGAAAGCTGAAAATTGGTCTGGGCAGAAAGGGGGTTTAAGTGCCCAGTAAGCAAGTGGTTAAGCTTTAACACATACTGTGCAAAAATACTGTATATGTATATTTCTGTGAACCATTATCTTACCTCAATCCAAAAAAAAAAAATGTGAAGAACATCAATGGCGAAGAAGTTTGTCTCAAACTGCATCTCCCGGCCCATGGGACACACCTAGATCTATAAGGCCACAACTATAAATGCTAGCAAATGCATATGATCAAAAATAAAATAATGTACATTAAACATATAGAACCCCCAAAAAAGATAGTAAAACCATTGCACCACATAGTGTAGTTGAAGGTATAAATATTGTATGGGCATCAAAATTAATGAGACAACACAGGCGATTAACAGATCAAAAGATTGTGGGCCAAGCAAGAATTTCTAAAAACAGGATTGAACCCTTTAAATATAAAGAATAGAAATGGTAACAGAGGAAGAGGACATGCCTCTTAGTAAGTAGCCCAAAAATTTAAATAGTCATCTATGTTTCAGTTAAAGACCCCTGGGCCAACTCTTACCTCCGTCTTCGGTGTAAACTCTTCCTGTCTTAATCTTTACTATATGTCATACCAAAAGCAGCCTGTGAAATAGTGTATAGCTCGTGGACCTTAAATATGGTGACCGGGCATTCCTGTTAAGCAGGGATAAGAAACAAAGAGATCTAAGTAAAAAGCAGCCCACATTACACAAAGTAAGACTTGTTAGGCACACATTTACCACCTTTTGTAACTGGAGATTTTAAGCCCTACCCAGACAGTATGATTAGTACAGAGACAGTGTATTGTACTATCACTAATCACTGTATTAGTGTCACTGGTGATGTAATTGACAGTTAGTCAGTTCCCATTCAGTGTCAGTTAGTGTCAGATTGTCCCATTATAAGTCACTAATCACCCCCATTAGTAGTATAAAAAAATTCCAGCATAAATAGCATAGTTTGTAGATACTACAACTTTCACGCAAACCAATCAATATACACCTTTTGAATTTTTTTTTTTTTTTTTTACCAAAGATGTGTAGCAGATTATATTTTGGCCAAAATTCATGAAGAAATTTGATTTTTAGTTTATTTTATTGATCATGTTTTATAGCAGAAAGTAAAAAAAAATATTGTTTTTTTGTTTTGTTTTTTATATTTGTTCTTTTTTTTATTTATATAACATAAATATAAGACCTCAGTGGTGATCAATAGGGATGAGCCCGATGTTCGAGTCGAACAATTTGGGGTGTTCGCAGCAAATTCGAAAGCCGCGGAACACCCTTCAAAAGTCTATGGAAGAAATCAAAAGTGCTGATTTTAAAGGCTTATATGCATGGTATTGTCATAAAAAGTGTTTGGGGACCCGGGTCCTGCCCCAGGGGACATGTATCAATGCAAAAAAAGTTTTAAAAACTGCTGTTTTTTCAGGAGCGGTGATTTTAATAATGCTTAAAGTGAAACAATAAAAGTGAAATATTCCTTTAAATTTTGTACCTGAGGGATGTCTATAGTATGACTGTAAAGTGACGCATGTTTCCCGTGTTTAGAACAGTCCGAGAGAAAAATGACATTTCTAAAGGAAAAAAGTCATTTAAAAGTACTCGCAGCTATAATGAATTGTCGGTCCCGGCAATACACATAAAAGTTCATTGATAAAAACAGCATGGCATTCCCCCACAGTCCATTACCAGACCCTTCAGGTCTGGTATGAATATTAAGGGGAACCCCGAACCAAAATTTAAAAAAAAGATGCGTGGGGGTTCCCCCAAATTCCATGCCAGGCCCTTCAGGTCTGGTATGGATATTCAGGGGAACCCCGCTCCAAAATTTTTAAAAAAGGCGCGGGGTCCCCCTCAAAATCCATACCAGGCCCTTCAGGTCTAGTATGATTATTAAGGGAAACCCCGTGCCAAAATTTTTTAAAAAATGGCGTGGGGTCCCCCAAAAATCCATACTAGACCCTTATCCAAGCAAGCAACTTGGCAGGCCACAGGAAAAGAGGGGGGACAAGAGAGCGCCCCCCTCCTGAACCGTACCAGGCCACATGGCCTCAACATGGGGAGGGTGCTTTGGGGTAGCCCCCCAAAGCACCTTGTCCCCATGTTGATGGGGAGAAGGGCCTCATCCCCACAACCCTTGCCCGGTGGTTGTGGGGGTCTGTGGGGGTTTAACAAGGGGACCCCCAGATCCCGCCCCCCGTGTGAAATGGTACCCCTACCATTTCACAAAAAATGTGTAAAAATGGTAAAAAAAGACAATATATGCCTTGGGACAAGTCCTTCATTAAAAAATAAAGAAATAAAACTGTCCCACTTAGTCTTCTTCTTCTTTTTCTCTTGCTCCGACGGACCGAAAAAGAAAAAAAGCCGCACACCGCCTATGATCTGCCTCCATGGGAGGAACGCACTGGAATGACTGGCCTCTCAGGTGACAGCTCTTTTATAACTGAGGGCGGGGCCACACAATGACATCGCCGAGTCACCCCGCCCCCTCTGACGCACGGGGACAGCTGTGGTTACTTAACCAAGTGACCCGCCCCCTCTGGCACTTTGGGAAAGCCATAGGGATGTCACCGTGCGTCAGAGGGGCATCCCCAGGTGGCCCCGCCCCCTCTAACACTATGGGAAAGCCTTAGGGATGTCCCTGTGCATCAGAGGGGGCGTCCCCGGGTGGCCTTGCCCCCTCTCACACTACGGATAAGCCATAGGGATGTCCCCGTGTGTCAGAGGGGGGTGGGGTCACCTGGCGACATCATCATGTGGCCCCGTCCTCAGTTACAGTAGGTGACCACGATATTGTGTCAATCTCGCCACTGTTATCGGCGAGATTTGACACCTGCGAGCCCCGTTGCGGGAGCCAGCACCAAGCTGGCTCGCTCATCGGGAAAGGAAAACTTTTTTCCTTTCGCAATGAGCAACGGGCAGTGCTCACAGCTGTCTGGTATGAATCATGAGGGGGAACACCGCGCCAAATTTTAAATAAAAAATGGCATGGGTTCCCCCCAGGGGCATACCAGGCCCCTAGGTCTGGTATGGATTTTAAGGGGAACCCCCTACACCAAAAAATCGGTGTGGGGGTCCCCCCAAAATCCATACCAGACCCTTATCTGAGCATGCAGCCCAGCCAGTCAGGAAAGGGGGTGGGGACAAACGAGTGCCCCCCTTCTGAACCGTACCAGGCCGCACCCTACGGGCCCCCTCACCCCAAAACACCTTGTCCCAATGTTGATGAGGACAAGGGCCTCTTCCCGACAACCTTGGCTGTTGGTTGTCGGGGTCTGCGGGCGGAGGGCTTATCGGAATCTGGGAGACCCCTTTAATAAGGGGGCCCCCAGATCCCGGCCCCCCACCCTATGTGAATAAGTATGGGGTACATGGTACCCCTACCCATTCACCTAGGGAAAAAAGTGTCAATAAAAAAACACACTACACAGGTTTTAAAAGTAATTTATTAGGCAGCTCTGGGGGTCTTCTTCCAACTTCGGGTCTTCTTCCGACTTCGGTGTCTTCTTCCGACTTCTCCGCTCCCTCCAGCCTCTTCTCCCAGTGTTTGGCTTCTTCTCCCGGTGTTCTGCCTCTTCTCCCGGTGTTCCGCCTCTTCTCCCGGTGTCCGGTTCTTTATTTAAAATTTGCCGCGGCGTTCCCCCTCATGATTCATACCAGACAGCTGTCAGCACTGCCTGTCGCTCATCACGAAAGGAAAACAAAAGTTTTCCTTTCCCGATGAGCGAGCCAACGCGACATGCACAGTACCCTGTCGCTGAGAACCAGCGCGATGGGGTCGCGCTGGAAACACAATCTTGCGGTCAGGTACTGTATAAAAGAGCTGTCACCTGAGAGGCCGGTCATTACGGCTGGTGCCTCCCATGGAGAGAAGAAGAAGACTTCGTGGGACAGTTTTATTTTTTTTATTTTTTAATAAAGGACTTGTCCCAAGGCATGTATTGTCTTTTCTTTACCATTTTCACACATTTTTTGTGAAATGGTAGGGGTACATCTGTACCCCGTTACCATTTCACACAGGGGGCCGGGATCTTGGGGTCCCCTTGTTAAAGGGGGCTTCCAGATCCCGCTAAGCCTCCCGCCTGCAGACCCCCACAACCACCGGGCAAGGGTTGTGGGGATGAGGCCCTTCTCCCCATCAACATGGGGACAAGGTGCTTTGGGGGGCTACCCCAAAGCACCCTCCCCATGTTGAGGGCATGTGGCCTTGTACAGTTCAGGAGGGTGCGCTCTGTCATCCCCCCTCTTTTCCTGCAGCCTGCCAGGTTGTGTGCTTGGATAAGGGTTTTGGGGGGCCCCACACCATTTTTTTAAAATTTTGGCACGGGGTTCCCCTTAATATCCATACCAGACCCTTCAGGTCAGATTTTGAAGGGGACCCCATGCTATTTTTTAAAAATTTTGGTGTGGGGTTCCCCATAATATCCATACCAGACCTGAAGGGCCTGGTGTGGATTTTGAGGGGTACCCCCATGCCATTTTTTAAAAAATTTTGGCATGGGGTTCCCCTTAATATCCATACCAGACCTGAAGGGCCTGGTATGGAATTTGGGGGACCCCCATGCATTTTTTTTAATTTTGGTTTGGGGTTCCCCTTAATATTCATACCACTGCTCCCGAAAAAAACAGCAATTTTTAAAACTTTTTTGCATTGATACATGTCCCCTGGGGCAGAACCCAGGTCCCCAAACACTTTTTATGACAATAACTTGCATATAAGCCTTTAAAATGAGCACTTTTGATTTTTCATGTTCGTGTCCCATAGACATAGCACGTGTTCAAACAAATTTTTTGCCTGTTCGCATGTTCTGCTGTGAACCAAACTGGGGGGTGTTCAGCTCATTCCTAGTTATCAAATATGACCAAAAGAAAGCTCTTTTGAAAAAATTATATAACTTTTGTTTGGGTACAGCGTTGCATGACCTCACAATTACCAGTTAAAAAAGCACAGTGATAAGGAGCAAAAATGGCCTGGTTATGAAGTGGGTAAATCCTTTTGGAGTTGAGGTGGTTAAACCATCTTGTGTTTATCTTCAAAAAACCCATACAACATACAAAAGCAAACAAAACTAAAACCATACGAATCATATAACAGTCCCAGTGTAAAAAATCCTTTGTGCTTCATTCTTATGCCCCGTACACATGATCGGACATTGATCGGACATTCCGACAACCAAATCCATGGATTTTTTCTGACGGATGTTAGCTCAAACTTGTTTTGCATACACACGGTCGCACAAAGTTGTCGGAATTTCTGATTGCTAAGAACGCGGTCACGTATACCACGTACAACGAGACTATAAAAGGGCAGTTCAGAACCAAGCGCGGCACCCTTTGGGCTCCTTTTGCTAATCTCGTGTTAGTAAAAGTTTGGTGAGAGACGATTCGCGCTTTTTCAAACTCATGGTTTTCAGATCGTTTTCTGCTGTTCAGTTTGTGCTTAAAAAAATGAATAAAAACCAACCACTGATGTGGATAGATATGTGTGATATAAATAAATTGTGCTTAAAAATATATATATACCAATATAGTTAGTGCTATGATAAAATCAGTAAATTAAAGCTGCTATCAATATAGGGTGATCAGATAACCAAACAAACAGTACTAAGTATAAAATTGATGCGCTTTAAATAAATAGTGCACAATATGCTGCTGCGACTAAGCTTAAATCCAGGAATAAAAAATGCATACATGTGAATAAAATAGATAAATAATTATGGTGCTAATACATGTGTTAAAATTGCCAAAATAAATCTTCAAATTGGTGATGTGACGGTGAATATAAATAAAATAATAATGACACTCTGAGTACAATGTCGAGGCAGAGATAAATAGTGGGGGAAAGTAAAAATAATTAAACAGTTCCTTCCCTTAATCCAGATTGATTGACTCACTGGGTTAGATAGTTTGTATCAGGATATTTAGTTTTTCTTGCATCCCACTTTAGCCATAATACTGCTGGTGATTCGGCTCTCAGGATAAAGGTTTTATGCAAAGCAAGCAAAGAAAAAATAGATCATTGTGCAGTGAACTTACTAGATAGTACATAAGCAAAACAGGGACAAGATATACACTCACAAACTCCCGGTCTATTAGAAGCATTCAAATATGCAGTTTGCAGTCAGCCGCTGTGGACAAGGTTTCCCATAGAGAAACAGCTGCTGTTAACCTTCAGGTGTATTGCAGCACTGAACGTCCTAAGCTCCTCCCATGCATTGCATCACGGACACGTGACTTTTTCAAGGATCAGTTTGTGCTTGTGGGTTTGTATCTGTTCTTCAGTGCATGCAGTGAGTACAATTGACTTGTC
Organism: Aquarana catesbeiana; assembly: GCF_042186555.1. Taxonomy (NCBI): domain Eukaryota; kingdom Metazoa; phylum Chordata; class Amphibia; order Anura; family Ranidae; genus Aquarana; species Aquarana catesbeiana. Next base: position 357,101,906 of record NC_133327.1, on the reverse strand, counting down.
ATTGTGTTCGTGTTCGTTCGTTACTGATTTTCAGGTCGCTCTTCACAGGCCTTGCTGTTCTTCAGTGCGTTCTGTTACTTCGTTCTGAGCAGCCGACCGTTTTCTAGCCATGTTGCGTATACGTACTCATCGTAGAGTTTGAGCTGTGCGGGGGCTTGGTGTTGGGGTACTTACCTTGACACAAGCCCAGTCCATGAACAGGGCGAGGAGGAGTTCATGGACCAAGAATTGGTTGCTCCAGCGTGACCAGTTCTGTCACATGCCTTTGCTCCGTGAGATCCGTGAGAATAATCCTGATGATTTCAGGAACTTTCTCCGGATGACGGACCCCGTATTTCACCGTTTGTTGGCTTTGCTGACCCCCTATATCAGCAGGCAGGATACCTGCATGAGGCAAGCCATCACTCCGGAGCAGAGGCTAGTCACCACTCTGTGGTACTTGGCGATGGGGAGAACCCTGCAGAACCTCAAGTTCTCGACAGGCATCTCCCCCCAGGCTCTGGGGATCATTATCCCAGAGACCTGTTCTTCCATCATCCAGGTCCTGCAGAAGGAGTATATTAAGGTAAGATTTTTATCCTTTAACATCACATTTTATTGTATAGAATGTTTGTTAATGTATTGTTTTTCTTTCCTCAATCCCTAATTACCATGATTGTAATATGCTGTGAATGTCCCCTTTGTCCTCATGCATGCTGGATTTTTATGTAATTTTTTTTTGTCCTTCATACATATTTTCCTTCACTTACCTCCCCAGCATGCTGTCCTGGGCCTATATTCACCTTGTGTAGTCACTTAACAATGTATTTTGTCAGATCCTTAGTAGTGCTTTACCCTAAATACCCCCTAAAATGTTTAAATTTGTTATGTGTGCTTTAAATTCAGGCAGAGTGCCAGAGGCTTTTTTTTTGGTCTCCCAAAATCTTTTTGAACCCCCCTCCCCCCTATCTGCTAAGTCAGCTGATATCAATCCTCTATCTGCTGACTTTGCCAAACCCATACACACTATAATCACCTCTTTAGTGGTCAGATTTATGGATAAATTCCCCAAATCATGTAGTGCAAGGGCCTGCCTGAATACTTTCAAATGGTACTGTTTCAAGTTTTTGTATCCTACTTTTATCTTGATAGGTAATAGCAGAATGTAAAAAATGTGCTCAAATGTGTACAGTGTGTATTTATCTCTTTGTATTATGACACTTCTTACCTGTCCAGTGGGCTGCCAATAGTGTAAAGTAAAGAGGGGCTGGCCAAAGTAATACACATTATTTATGCATTCATCTCTCAATGAAGTGGAGAGAGTTACCTGTCCAAAACATCCCCCCCATAAAATTTAGAAAATATCCCATGGGGGGGGAATCTGATAGGTGGACCTTATACCTTTGTCTTTAAATACTCCCTAAAATAAATGTTATACTGATGTTGGCCAAGAATGTTTCTGTCTAATCTGCTTTCCATGTTTATGTGCAAAATGATTAATTTATTTTTCTGGTTTTACTCCACAGTTTCCTTCCAACCCACAGGAATGGAAGACTGTGGCCTCCCACTTTGCCCAGCGGTGGGACTTTCCTAACTGCAGAGGGGCAATTGATGGGAAACATGTCCACATCATCCCACCACCCAACTCGGGGTCATACTATTATAATTATAAGGGGTTCAATAGTATTGTGATGTTGGCGGTGGTGTTGGCTACTTATGAGTTCCTGTATGTGGACGTGGGGAAGAATGGCCGGATGTCAGATGGTGGAGTCATCGCCCAGATGGAGTTCTACAGGTGTCTCCAGAATGGCAGCTTGGACTTGCCACCTCCAGAAGACAATGTGGAAGGACTCCCATTCGTCTTCGTTGCGGATGAAGCATTTGCGCTGGGGGGACCATCTTATGCAGCCATTCCCGATGAGGACCCTGACCCCGGACCAGAAGGTTTTTAATTACCGGCTAGCCAGAGCCAGAAGAGTGGTGGAGAACACGTTTGGAATCATGGCCAGTCGGTTCCACCTATTTCTTACACCCATACACATGGCAGAGTATAAACTGAATCATCCTGGCGTGCTGTGTTCTCCACAACTTTTTAAGGTGAAATTCTGCCAACTATGCTGCCTCAGTGGGGCCTGAGGCCGGAATTCATGTAAATGAACCAAACCTGATGGCGCTTGAGGCTGGCCATCCTGGCTTGCCCCCCCCGAGTGCCCGCGAGGTCCGTCTAAGATACCTTGAATACTTTGCGGGTAGGGGGGCCATCAATATGCCAGACAGTGTCTGTGCCTTTTTTTAAATAAAAAAAAATAGTTACCTACTAAAATATTTGCTGACATTTATTACTGCTTGTGTTTCTTTTAGCTGACCCTGACTGAAATTTGTGTAGTCCTGAAAATGGCATGATTGTGTAACATTAGAAAGCACTGTTGGGTGTTATTTACTAAAGGCAAAGACACTTTGCACTACAAGTGCACTTGAGACTGCACTGAAACTGCACTTCTAGTGCAAAGTGGATTTGCCCTTAGGAAATAACCCCCATTGTCACAGAAAACACCAATTTAAACACAACAAAAGTTTTGGAGCATTGAAAGAAGAATCCACACATTCTTGATTATCAATCTTTTTAAAACAAGCACTATCACATGTGCATTTTATTAAAGGTTTTTAAAACAAACCAACATGTTTGTTGTATAACAATTTTTTGGATCACATTAATAAAAGTAAAAATTTAATTTAAGGTAAAACAGGCATGTTTAAAACCAACAAGAAATACACAAATCTGGAACTTACAAAGTTCAACTTTTGTTGAAATTGAAGGCAATATCAGACATGAGTATTTATAAACCGTGTTTGATACTGCATTCAGATGGGGTAAAGCCACCCCTGGAAAAGCCAAATTGTGTATATGCACACAAATTGCAGAATGTCAACATGTGCTAGCTGCCATCATGGGGGATCAATGGACGTGTTTTGGGGGTGCAACCCCTTCCTCACAGCTACTTTATTATTTTTATTATTATTTATTATTTATTATTATTATTATTTATTATTATTATTATTTATTATTTATAAATATGCTGGCATCCATCTCTTACCTGAGCCTGTGGTCGCAGACACTCACCTGTTGTGGTGCCAATTTCCACCACGTCTTCCTCCTCCTGCTCTGCTAGTCTTGGGTGGATTTCCCCTTCTTCCAGAGGTGGGGATCTGTGTTCTCCTCGGATGAGGGGTGTCCTCAGAGTCTTTTATCCCCTATGTTAAAAAAAATAGTTATACTTAGCACACAGATATTTCATGGCAGAACTATAAATATGAAACATTGCTTGGAAGTGGGGTACAATTGTCTGTTTTGGCAGAGTTCCAAGATGTTGCATTTTTATTGTCCTTTGTCAAGCTTCAATACTTTACCTGTTTTGTACAACCTTCACAGATGGAGACACCCCTATAGTATACACTGGAGCACCTGTGTGGACCCCCTAATAAAAAGGGTGTTCTTGTGTCCCACACTAGTGCTCCAGTGTCCAGATGTGTAAACAGCTGCTGAGTGTCCTCTCCTTACACAGAATCTAGTTTGCATTTCATTCTAGTAACAAATCATCTACACAACCAAATTATTTTAAGACAAATAGGCCCTAAAAAATGTGGGCAAATGCATATGGCCAAAACAATGGTGTTTTCTAGGCCGAAAGAAAAATGTTTGATACAAACGAATAATGAACATGAAAGTTGACATTTTAAACTGGATAACAGTTAAAAAAAGCACATGGAGCAGCACGAACGTAATAAACATAAAAAGAATAGGAACACAGCACAACTACTTACTTTTTTGCAGCACTCTCCGGATCTTTCTGTACTGCTCATGCTCTCTTAATTTGAGGTCCAACCACAGTTTCCTGAGCTGCTCTTTCGATTGACGTACCCTGAAATTCCGGTGCAGACTTTTGACCACTTTCGCCATGATCTTGGCCTTTCGGACATTGGGGTTGGGGTAAAGTCCATACTTCCCGTCATAGTCGGCCCTCTTCAGGATGTCGACCATCTCCAACATCTCCCCAAAGGACATATTTGATGCCTTAAATCGACTCCTTCTGGATCGGGACGTTTCTGCCACCGGGCTTTCCTCCTCCTCCTCGTTGGTGTAATTATCTGACACCTGCTGTGTCTCCGCCATGTGCTCTTCCCCACTGCGATGAACGAGAAGGGGCGGGGAATAGACTAGAAAGAACGTCAGGGGTGGGCGGAGTTTCACGCATGCGCAGTGTCTATAAAGCGCAACACGCGTGCGTAGCACGTACGATCTGTGAGCGGAGGAAGGAGTAACGGAGGTGCCGATCATGATTGCGAAGGTAAGATTTAACATTGGGTCTATACTGCTTCTAGATTGAGGCCTGTATTTGCACAGGTTTAGAAGACTTTAGGCTGACATTAGGGTTTGTCTTGTGTTGTGTCTTGCAGTGAAAATGGATATCTTGAAAGATAAGAACTTTATGCCAATCTTCATTGATATGTTCAGGGAGCTGCCTTGTCTGTGGCAGATAAACCACCCTGAATATAAGAACCAAACAAAGAAGAAGGCAGCGCTGGATAATTTGTTGGAATTTGTGAAGATGGTGATCCCCACGGCAGACATCACCTATTTGAAGATCCTAAATGGTGGCCTGAGGAGCACTTATCTAAGGGAGCACAAGAAGGTCCAGGATTCCCAGAGATCAGGAGCTGCAGATGACATTTATGTCCCCAGGCTGTGGTACTATGACAGACTGCATTTTCTGGCAGGTCAGACTGAACCCAGGCCAGCACTCTCCAGTCTTCCTTCCACGCTTCCTTCCCCCCAGCTGAGGCTTCTGACGCCCAACGTGGGCCTTCCAGGCAGCAACATGTGGAGGAGCCCAGCTTGAGCCAGGTATAGCATTCTTCTAAATATTGCTGGTTATCCAATCAATGATGTTAACTAGATGTTATTTTGGAGTACTAATTTATGATTGTGATTAATGATGCAAAAACTAAAACCATGCCCCCTTTTCATACACAGGGAAGTCTCAGCCAGGAGGTGGCTGGGCCAAGCAGGCTGCCCAATACCCAGGTCCCGCCCCTACACCTTCAAAGACAAAGTGACAGGAAGAGGAGTAACCTGGAGGAGGCTGCCATAGGCCTCTTTTGGAAGGCTACAGAGGCCCTGAGAACCCCCCACAGAGTGGAGGAGGACTTTGCTGGCATAACTGCCTGCAAAATGATGCAGATAGAGGAGGGCCAATGACTCCTGTGTGAGTCCTTAATTTAATTTGGCCCCTCAATAAGGGGTTGAGGGGCCAAATAACATGTGCTACCCACATTTGTGACCTCACACATAGTCCCCCTCATTCTCCTCCTCCTCCAGGTCCTACTCCTCCTCCTCCTCCTCCTCCAGGCCCTTCTCCTCCTCCTCCTCCAGGTCCTACTCCTCCTCCTGCCACATCTCCAACACCAGAGCCACAGCCAGGAAGGAAGTGTGGAAAGAAGACCAGAGAGTGATGGCCCTGGGCTCAGTCCGGTCTGGCAAAACATGCAGGCTCTTGTAGTACCACAGCCTGGGGACACAGATGTCATCTGCTGCTTTCATGATCTCTTGGACTTCTGGACCAGACTGCACTCCCTTAGATAAGGACTCCTCAGGCCACCAATTTTGCAGTAAAATAATTGATGTGTGCTCTGGGGGTCCAGGGCTTCACCAATTTCTGCTGATTCTCCAGCGTTGCCTCCCTCTTTGCTTGGTTCTGAGCCCTTAATAAAGGAATTTTTGTTTCAATTATACTTGCCTATGTGTGTTTTCCTTCAAAAAGGACAGTTTGTGAGTATTCAGGTACATTTCAAAAAAACAATGTGAAATTAACAAGGGACACCAACACCAAGCAATCTCCTTGAGGTTAAATAATACAAGATAGCAATGGTGTTGTGGTAACTTGACACACAAAACACACACAAAGTAAAACCAAAAAAAAAAAAAAAAATTAGCCTTGAAAAAAATACAAACCCAAAAAACAAAAACAAAAATCAGCCTTGAAAAAAACAAAAAACATAAATAAAACAACAAAAAAGAAATTTGGTCAGATGTGACAAATCAAAATATATTGAGGGAATCACAGTAAATAATAAAGAAAAACGTTTGTGAGAAGTCTGTGTGAATATGAGCAGCAAAACTACTTCATTCTTCTCACATTATAAAGAATAGGGATGAGCCGAACACCCCCTTGTTCGGTTCGCACCAGAACATGCGAACAGGAAAAAAGTTCGTTCGAACATGCGAACACCGTTAAAGTAAAGGGGCGCATGTTTCCCGTGTTTAGAACAGTCTGACAGCAAAATGACATTTCAAAGGAAAAGAAGTCATTTAAAACTACTCGCAGCTATTGCATTGCCGGTCCGACAATTCACATAAAAGTTCATTGATAAAAAAGGCATGGGAATTCCCCACAGGGGAACCCCAAACCAAAATTTTTTAAAAAAATGACGTGGGGGTCCCCCTAAATTCCATACCAGGCCCTTCAGGTCTGGTATGGATATTAAGGGGAACCCCGGCCAAAATTTAAAAAAAAATTACGTGGGGGTCCCCCTAAATTCCATACCAGACCCTTCAGGTCTGGTATGGATTTTAAGGGGAACCCCGTGCCAAAATTTAAAAAAAAAATGGCGTGGGGTCCCCCCAAAAATCCATACCAGACCCTTATCCAAACACGCAACCTGGCAGGCCGCAGGAAAAGAGGGGGGGACGAGAGAGCGCCCCCCCCTCTCCTGAACCGTACCAGGCCACATGCTCTCAACATTGGGAGGGTGCTTTGGGGTAGCCCCCCAAAACACCTTGTCCCCCTGTTGATGAGGACAAGGGCCTCATCCCCACAACCCTGGCTGGTGGTTGTGGGGGTCTGCAGGTGGGGGGCTTATCGGAATCTGGAAGCCCCTTTAACAAGGGGACCCCCAGATCCCGGCCCCCCTGTGTGAAATGGTAAGGGGGTACAAAAGTACCCCTACCATTTCACTAAAAAACTGTCAAAAATGTTAAAAATGACAAGAGACAGTTTTTGACAATTCCTTTATTTAAATGCTTCTTCTTTCTTCTTTCTTCTATCTTTCTTCATCTTCTTCTTCTTCTTCTGGTTCTTCTGGCTCTTCTGGTTCTTCCTCCGGTGTTCTCGTCCAGCATCTCCTCCACGGCGTCTTCTATCTTCTTCTCCTCGGGCCGCTCCGCACCCATGGCATGGGGGGAGGCTCCCGCTCTTCTCTTCATCTTCTTCTCTTCTTCATCTTCTTCTCTTCTTCTCTTCTTCATCTTCTTCTCCGGGCCGCTCCGCACCCATGCTAGCATGGAGGGAGGCTCCTGCTGTGTGACGCATCTCCTCTTCTGACGGTTCTTAAATAATGGGGGGCGGGGCCACCCGGTGACCCCGCCCCCCTCTGATGCACGGTGACTTGACGGGACTTCCCTGTGACGTCACAGGGAATGCCACAGGGAAATCCCATCATGTCCCGTGCATCAGAGGGGGCTGGGGTCACCAGGTGGCCCCGCCCTCCATTATTTAGGAAATGTCAGAAGCGGAGATGCGTCACACAGCGGGAGCCTCCCACCATGCCAGCATGGATGCAGAGCAGCCCGGAGAAGAAGATGAAGAGGAGAAGAAGAGAAGAAGGATGGATTTTTGGGGGGACACCACGCCATTTTTTAAAAAAATGTATTGCGGGGTTCCCCTTAAAATGCATACCAGACCCTTCAGGTCTGGTATGGAATTTAGGGGGACCCCCACATCATTTTTTTTTTTAATTTTGGCCGGGTTTCCCCTTAATATCCATATCAGACCTGAAGGGCCTGGTATGGAATTTAGGGGGACCCCCACGTCATTTTGGTTCGGGCTTCCCCTGTGGGGAATTCCCATGCCGTTTTTGTCAATGAACTTTTATGTGTATTGTCGGACCGGCAATGCAATAGCCACGAGTAGTTTTAAATGACTTTTTTTCCTTTGAAATGTCATTTTGCTGTCAGACTGTTCTAAACACGGGAAACATGTGCCCCTTTACAGGCATACTATAAACACCCCCCAGCTATGAAATTTAAAGGGATATTACACTTTTATTGTTTGACTTTAAGCATTATTAAAATCACTGCTCCTGAAAAAACGGCCGTTTTTAAAACTTTTTTTTTGCATTGATCCATGTCCCCTGGGGCAGGACCCAGGTCCCCAAACACTTTTTATGACAATAACTTGCATAAAGCCTTTAAAATTAGCACTTTTAAAGGGTGTTCCGCGGCATTCGAATTTGCCGCGAACACCCCAAATTGTTCGCTGTTCGGCGAACTTGCGAACAGCCGATGTTCAAGTCGAACATGAGTTTGACTCAAACTCGAAGCTGATCCCTAATAAAGAAGAAGAGAGTGTGCTGTATTAAACCATTTTTTACATTGCAGCATGACGAAAGTGCTTTATCCATTCCGAACGCTAATTTTACCCGAGCTGTTCCGTCTCGGAATTTCTTCTGAGCATGCGTGGCACTTTGTGCATCGGAATTGTCCACACACGGTCGGAATTGACGCGATCAGATTTTGTTGTCAGAAAATTTTATAGCCTGCTCTCAAACTTTGTGTGTCGGAAAATCCGATGGAAAATGTCCGATGGAGCCCACACATGGTCGTAATTTCCGACAACACGCTCCTATCGCACATTTTCCGTCGGGAAATCCGACCGTGTGTACGGGGCATTATTCTTCTCTTTATCTATTATGAGGGACTCTCTAGGTATTTCCAAAACCTCCTGGATTTTTTATTTTATGAAATCTTCACTGTACTCTTTTTCTACGAATTTGTTACCTATTACGTTTGCTTGTTCCACGAATGTATTAATGTTGCTGTATTAATGTTGCTGCAATTTCTTCTAATTCTTATCATTTGTCCCTTTAGTATGTTAATGAGCCAGGGATCATAATGGCAGCTCACTGTTGGGATGTAGCTATTACGTTCAACTGGTTTGAAAAATGTCTTGGTGGATAGACCTTCAGTTTCAAGACTTAATCTAAAAGACTAAATCCAGAAATGTTATGTGACTGTTATTGATCTCATATGATAATCTGATATTCTTCATTTAGTTTTTCAAAATACTGGATTAAGCTATTTCTATCTCCTTTCCAGATGAGGATGCAATCTTTTGAACAAGACCAGCTCTTCTGGGGGATTTGAATACATAACTTCTTCCTCCCACTTTGCCACGAAAGGCGACCCTAGGGGCATACTTTACTCCCATGCCAATCCCATTCAGCTGTCGATAATATTCCATGTTGTGCCAAAAATATTTGTGTTGGAGTCCATATGCTAAACATCTCAATATAAACCTCTTTTGTTTCGATATGAGTTTGCTATATGTATCCATGGCCCATTTAGTGGCCTCCATAGCGTCCGTATGGGCAATGCTCGTGTACAATGACGTTACTTCTGCCGTTGCAGTTAGATATCTCACATTTGTTTCAATGGTTACAGCATTAAGGATTTGAATTAGATGTTTTGTGTCCCTTAGATACGATCGAGTGTTTGGGACTAAGGGCTGGATGAAATGGTCTACATATTCCCCCCAATCTCGCATTAATGGATTGTATTCCATTGATTATGGGTCTCCCAGGTGGATGGGTCTGGTTTTTATGAATTTTGGGTACAGTGTATATGATAGGTACTCTGCAGATGTCCAGTATGAGGTACTTCTCTTCTTTTTCTGACAAAATATTTTTTGTTTTGCCTTTCTGTATTAATTCCTGTAATTCCCTCTTATACTCTTTCATTGGGTTCCCTTGTAACTTTATGTATGTGTTGACATCCCCCAGTTGGTTGGCTAGTTCAGTGTTGTAGTATTCCTTGGAGAGCACTACAATAGCCCCACCTTTGTCTGCTGGCCTGACCACGACTTGTTTGTTCTCTTCCAATTCCTTGATGCCTTTATTAATTATTTGTGGATTTGTTATTCTTTTTATTTTGAGTTTTTCAATATCCTCGGTTACCATTTTGTTGAATACTTTAACATGTTCATTATTGGACACTGGTGGGTTAAAAAGCGATTTGTTTCTCAATTCGGTATGTTCTATTCTATCCGTTCTGTTTGGTCTTTCTTCTTCAGCAGGTGCTTTGTTCATCATGTATTCTGAATATTCAGTTTTCTTATATATTTCTGTAGATCCACATAGGTTTCAAACTTGTTCAAACTTGTTTTTTCTTGGTGCATATTTTAGGCCTTTATCCAATGTACTTATTTCCGATTTAGTGAGCTCCATTCCGCTAAGATTGTATATGCCCTCTCCAATCACTCTCTTTTTCTTTGGGCCTTGAGTCCTTCTCGGCATCCCCTCTTGCGACTGAACTTTTTCTCTCGTTTCGTGATGGGGTTCTCTCTGCATATGGAGATGTTCTGTGCCGTCATCCCTGGTCTGGAAAAGGTCGCTGATCTAAAAAAGCCCTTAAATCTTCTTCTCTATAGTCCCTGAGTGCTTCATATCTGTTGTACGTATATGTTTGGCTCCTTATACTATCACTCTGATACTGATCTAAATGGTGGTGTTCATTAGTCTGTATATAGGGGTATTAAGTATAGTTTCTGTGGTCTCTTCTATCTGTAGGGGTGTAACCTTGATAGTATGAGTCCTGTTGCCTGTAATTATCCCCATTTGCATACTGTTGGTTGTGTGACTGATTTCTCGGTGGTGGATTTCTGTTCGCACTATTTTTCCAATACTTTTTTTGGAATTATTTTGTTTATTCCTCCACCATGGTTTGGGAGTTCTTGGCCCATTGTATTCTTCTTTAGATGAATTTTGATTTGTGTGCCTGATTTCTCTATCTTGTCTGTATGGAACTGGAGATGTACGCCTGGGTTCTCTGCTAGGTTCTCTCCTCGGGGTATGAATACGCACTTCCCTATCTGGTGATGAAGCTACAGATCCATGTTGATCATTTTTTAGGGCCAATTGCCATTTGTATGCCTGTTCTAATTTGTAGTCATTTATATCTCTTAGATTTTTTGTTCTCTTTCTGTTTTTGTTTTCAGTGTCTTTTTGCTCCAACACTCTATATAGCAGGTTGGTTAGAGTTAGAAAAGAAGGAGAATCTTTATATTCTTCCAAAATCACTTTGCTTTCAGCAATCTTCTGATTAATTGCTGCCACTTTCCTTTGTTTTCTTTTCATCAAAAATTGTAGAACCTCTATCCCTTTGTCATTAAAAAATTTGTACCACTCATCTATTGAGTCCTGATCTGTTAACCCATCATTGATGGTAACATCCCACCTGAGCCTCCTAGGTACAAGATTTTCTTTAATATACTGCTCATGAGTGGTGAGGTCCCACCATAGGTTAACTCTTTTTTCCATTAGGTGTCCAAATCTCCTGAAATTAGTATCTAAATCTCCTATGTCTTGGGTGTTATTAGTAGAAAAAACATTATCAAGATCCACTTTGCGATTTTCAAAAAACTTAAATATATCCATACCTGCAGCCAGGGAGGTGATAGATGAGTAATGGAATAATTAGTAATAATCAAGTGCTGGTATGTCAATAATATTGTGTGTAGCGTTAGAATAGCTGCAGCCAAAAAAAGTGATCGCTCACTCTAAGTAGTGCTAAATTGTATAAAAAAATATGGTGCGCTAATCTCCTATATATGCAATCATGCTATACATCAAAATAGTCCCTCTTAAATTCCAGACCACTAATAAAAGTGCCAAGTGCTGTGAAATAGCTACAAATAAATAAATAAATATGTGAATGTGAGTTAACCGCATACAAATAATAAATCTTTCAAATAAAATAGCAATATGCTGTGTACCAGATGTTAATAATCCAAAACTGGCATAAAAAAGAAGTGTTCTGCCCTAGATTTCTACTGTTGAGATGAGCTACGGCTAGGTAAAACCTGGCTGCCGCAAAACTGAAGGACATGCAGGAGGGTCAACGCCTCATGTGTGACATTCTTTATAAAGCCTTAACTAAGGGGGTGAGGGGTGAAATCACACCCAAGACCCACCTGTGTGAGTTGGACCATCGTCCTCCTCCTCCTGCCACAACTCCACCACCACAGACACAGCGTGGAAGCAAAGTTGGAAGGAAGACCAGAGAGTGATGGCCTGAGTTCAGTCTGGTCTGACAAAAGATGAAGGCTCTTGTAACCATACATGTCCCCAGGCTGACCACAACCTGGGGACATGTATGTCATCTGCTGCTGTTCGTGATTCTCTTGGACTTCTGGACCAGATTGATCTCCCTTAGATAAGGACTCCTCAGGCCACCAATTTTGGCAGGAAATAATTGATGTGTGCCCTGGGGGCCAAAGGCTTCACCAATTTCTGCTGTTTCTCCAGCGTTGCCTTCCTCTTTGTTTGGTTCGGATCCCTTAATAAAGGTTTTTTGGTTTCAATTATACTCGCCTATGTGTGTTTTCCTTCAAAAAGGACAGTTTGTTTGTGAGGAGGCAGGTACATTTCAAAAATACAATGTCAAATTAACAAGAGACACCAACACCAAGCAACCTCCTTGAGATTAAATAATACAAGATAATAATGGTGTTGTGGTAACTTGACACACAAAACACACCCAAATATATTCTGGAGTAAAAAACAAAAAAACAAAAATCAGGTTTGAAAAAATAATAACCAAAAAAAAACCATTTTTAGTCAGATATGACAAATCAAAATATTATATTGATGAAATCACGATAAATAATAAAGAAAGAAGTTTGTGAGAACTCTGTGTGAATATGAGCAGCAAAACAACTTCATTCTTCTCACATTATAAAGAAGAACAGAGTGCACTGCAATAAACAATTTAAAACATTACAGCCTGATGAAAGTGCTATATCCATTCCGAACGCTAATTTTACCAGACTGAGCTGTTCCATCTCGGAATTTCTTCTGAGCATGTGTGGCACTTTGTGCGTCGGAATTGTCCACACACGGTCGGAATTGACGCGATCGGATTTTGTTGTCAGAAAATTTTATAGCCTGCTCTCAAACTTTGTGTGTCGGAAAATCCGATGGAAAAAGTTCGATGGAGCCCACACACAGTCGTAATTTCTGACAACATGCTCCGATCGCACTTTTTCCGAAAATCCGTCAGTGTGTACAGGGCATAAGTGTCTCATCCATAAAAATCCAAAAATTGCATCAATACATCTGTGATTTCTTGCTCAATGTGTTCACTCCTTCAAGCAAGAGATCACAGATGTATTTATGCAATTTTTATGGATATGTATTAGTGTGTTAGGAAACACTAGGCGAAAGCACAAAGGACTTTTTACGCTGGGACTATTTGAAGATAAAGACAACAGGGTTTAAATATTTATTTGAATATATCTATACACAATTTATATGTTTTGTAAGCCTATGATACACATGAGGGGGTGTTAGAAGGTTATAGCTGCTATATATGTATATGGTTAATTGCTTTTTCTAGTAGCGCAAGGAGTTGTTGGCTTCACATACCCCCAAACTGTGCCTAATATTAACATCAGTTTTGTTCAATTAACAGCCAAAAAAATACAAATACCGTATTTATCAACGTATAACACGCACTTTTTTCCCCTTAAAATCAGGGGGAAATCATGGGTGCGTGTTATACGCCGATCCCCGCTAATTGTGACCTATCAGCGGCGATCGCTGCCGACATTCACATATCGTGTAGTTTTAAATATGGCGCCGCGGATTTCGGAGGGACTCGGCGGAGCTGAACGAGCACCGCCGAAATCACAGTGACTGGGGGGAGCCGAGATACACATAGTCGAGTGTTCTCGGCTCTTTCCGGCACCGCTCACAGTCACGCCCAGTCCCGCCATTGGACCTGTGTTATGTCCATCATAGGGCGGGAATGGGCGGGACTGTGAGCGGCGCCGGAAAGAGCCGAGTACACTCGACTATGTGTATCTCGGCGGCATTCGTTCAGCTCCGCCGAGTCCCTCCGAACTCCGCGGTGCCATATTTAAAACTACATGCTATGTCTATGTCGGCGGCGATCTGTCCAAGCATGGACACTGGGGGCAAGGCTGCACTGACCACTGGGGCAAGGCTGCACTGACCACTGGGGCAAGGCTGCAATGACCACTGGGGCAAAGCTGCACTGACAAGGCTGCACTGGGGCAAAGCTGCACTGACAAGACTGCACTGGGGCAAAGCTGCACTGACAAGGCTGCAATGGACATGGAGCAAGGCTGCACTGACACTGAAAAGGCTGGAATGACACTAATAAGGCTACAGATGGACACGATAAGGCTGCATTGATGGGCATTTTAATGTAAGTTTTTCCCCTAAACTTCCCTCCTAAAAGTTTTTTTCCTTAAAATTCTCTCCTAAACTTGGGGTGTGTGTTATGCGCCGGCGCGTGTTATACGCCGATAAATACGGTATATGAAAGTAATAAATAGTATTGTTTTAGTATATTACATATTATTATTTATTTTACAAGCATACACATTTATATTTATGATGGTTGATATGAAGGTCTAGGCTAGAGAGTTGAACACAAATACCCATCTTTGTGAGTTCTTTCTGACCTCTCTCTGAATGCCAAAAGAGAGTTGGTTGTAATTAGCTCCACTTTCATAAGATACAAATAGTTGGTATTTTATCTTGAATTTGGCACAGGCATTGTGCCGCAGTGTAGAAGTGGCTCAGATTACAACTACATGAATTTAGTGCAGAAGTTACTGTCAGAACCAAAACACTTTCAGGTATTTATTGAATTCAGTGCAACACATTACCAAGAGCAATTAGGGTTAGAAAAGTGAGATAACAGCTTTTTTGAATCCCCCCTATGTTTTTTAAGGTATATCAATGTCTTGAATTGTCCAAGAAAGGGCTATAGTCATAACTAAGAACAGAGAGGCCAGTATTTTGTATTTGTATTTGCATCTGCTGTCTCATGGAGCCACACTAGCATGTAGTGGGAATAGTCAATGGTTTTCATTTGCAAGCAAATATATATGCAGATATGTTGAAATAAGTAATACTGCATTAGCTTATTAAACCTAATATAATGTCATACTCAGTGATGTCTGTGCAGCTCACAGAGACGCATGAGATCCTGTGGCCCATTTGTACAGGTACAAATTTGTTTATAGCTATTATTTTCCACTCAGTTTCCATGTATAAATAGTAGCAGCAGATACCACGGATGGTATGTGCTTGATCACATGCCTGGTACAGGGATATATTAATGACAGTGTCTGAGACTTGCTTGAGAGTAGGTTGAGGGATTTTTGTGATGTCATAGTTCTTTGATATGCTGTTAAGTGTAATGTTCAGCAGTGTATCTAATGCTGGGTGTAATGTACTGGTGTGTGATATGATATCCTGCAGTGTTGGACATGCTGGGTATAACATTTCTGAATGTGAGGTGCATTGGCTGGAAGATTCTACAATGAGCTGGGTGTAACTTTGTACAGTTTTAGGTGTCCTAGAAGTATTATTCTGCACTAGGTACAACATTTTTTAAGTGTAAGATGTGCTGGCTATAATGGTAACGCTTCAAAATATAGTTGGGAGCAGTCTAAGGCACCCATTCTCTGCACCAGGGATGTACAGTCAGGTGAGGCAGAGCCTCAAAAATAAATTTAAAAAATTGAGCTTCAAGGGCCTGCGGTCACAGAGACCCCAAATTTGAGGGTTAGGTCACCTAACTCCTATCCCACCACTGATAGGGCTCCTACAACCTATAGTTCCGGAGATACGGGGATCCTTGTGCAGCCTGTCAGAAGTTACATACAGAGCAGTCAGTTTAAATACAAGCTGGCACACTCTGTTTGCAGCAGACTGTGAGGTTGAGCTCTCAGTGCCTCTCCTCACTTCTTGTCAGAGGCACTGAGCTCAATGGACAGCTTGGAGTCTTGGACCAATGGTAAAGTACCATTAACCCCAACTGTCAAATAAAAATTCTGCAGTGGAGGCACGCCTCTCACTGCAGTGTCATAGAAGGGGCATGTGTCTAAAAGACAAATGCTCCCTTGCAGCTCAGTCCTCTTAACTTCAAGGAAAAAACATGGTTTAATGGGCAGAAACCTACGTCATCTCAACCCTTCTCTTCTCTACTCTGCTATCGACAACCTCTGCGACAAACTCTCACCCCTATCCTGCACCAACCTAGCCATTTCTGTCTACAACGCTTCACTTCTAGCCTCACTGGACTCACTGGTCCCCCTCACTACACACAGAATCAGGCCCGACTCCTTCTACCTTGGCAAATGGATGATACTAGAAGTCCGAAAAAACTTAGTCATGCTCATGAGTGCCTGTGGCATAAGACTAATGCCCCGTACACACGGTCGGATTTTCCAATGGAAAATGTCCGATCGGAGCGTATTGTCGGAAATTCCGACCATGTGTGGGCTCCATCGGACATTTTCCATCGGATTTTCCGACACACAAAGTTTGAGAGCAGGATATAAAATTTTCCGACAACAAAGTCCGATCGCGTCAATTCCGACCGTGTGTGGCCTGTTCCGACGCACAAAGTGCCACACATGCTCAGAAGAAATTCCGACACGGAACAGCTCGGTCTGGTAAATTTAGTGTTCGCAATGGATACAGCACTTTCATCACACTGCAATGTTAAAAATGGTTTAATACAGCGCACTCTCTTCTTCTTTATAATGTGACAAGAATTAAGTAGTTTTGCTACTCATATTCACACACACTTCTCACAAACTTCTTTCTTTACTATTTTTCGGGATTCCCTCAATATATTTTGATTTGTCACATCTGACAACATTATTTTGGTGGGGTTTTTTTTTTTGGTTTTTAAGGCCGATTATTTTTTTTTGGTTTGTATTTTTTTCAAGGCTTTTTTTTGTTTTTGGGATTTTTATTAGTACTCCTGAAAATTTTTGTGTGTGTTTTTTGTGTCAAGTTACCAGAACACCATTGATATGTTGTTCTATTTAATCTGTAGGAGATTGTTTGGTGTTGTTGTCCCTCGTTAATTTCACATTTTATGTTAGAAATGTACCTGAATCATCAACAACAAACTGTCCTTTTTGGATGAAAACACACATAGGAGAGTATAATTTTCAAAAAAATAACTTTTATTAAGGGCTCACAACTAAACAAAGAGGGAGGCAACGCTGGAGAAACTGCAGAAATGGGTGAAGCCTTGGACCCCCAGGGCAGACATCAACTATTTTCTAGCAAAATTGGTGGCCTGAGGAGTCCTTATCTAAGGGAGTGCAGTCTGGTCCAGAAGTCCCAGAGATCCGGAAAGCAGCAGATGACATCTGTGTCCCCAGGCTGTGGCCATACAAGAGACTGCAGCTTTTGTCAGACCAGACTGAACCCAAGGTCATCACTCTCTGGTCTTCCTTCCACGCGGTGGCTCTGGTGGTGGAGTTGTGGCAGCAGGAGGAGGAGGAGGAGGATGGTCCAACTCAATCACGTCGGTCTTGGGTGTTAGTTCCCCACTCACCCCCTTAGTTAGGACTTTATAAATAAGTTGCTCACACAGGAGGCGTTGACCCTCCTGCATGCCCTGCAGTTTGGTGGCAGCCATGCAGGCTAAGGCCTCTTCAGGAGTGGGTAAGGCTCAGAGGGATGCAGAAGCCTACTGATTGAGCCTGAGTGCTGAATCCTGCATGGGAGTCGCCTTCCTCGCTCTTTTATATGGAAGGGGAGGAACCTGTGATTCAGTCAGGCTGCGACTGGTCCCAGGCTTCTCTTGGCTGACACTTAGCCCCGCCTCCTCCTGGCTGCCACTAACCCCGCCTCCTCCTGGCTGCCACTTTCCACAGCCTCCTCCTGGCTGAGACTTTCCTGTGTATGAAAAAGGGACATAATTTTAGTTTTTTATTCATCAATCACACACAATTTTCACCTCATGACTGTTACAAATTGAATGTTATCAAATATAACAGACTAGCATTCTGAGCCCAGCATTTTTCATTCTTGTCCCAATTTTAGGTGCCCACTACTGTCTATTCATATGTAAAACACTTTTTTCAATCAGCAATTAGTGATCAATAATAACATCTAGTAAACATCATTTATTTATAGACCAGAAATCTGAAGAGGAATGCTATACCTGACTCCAGCTAGGCTCCTCCACTTCTTCCTGGCTGGAAGGCCCAGGTTGGACATCGGAAGCCTCAGCTGGGGTGGAAGGAAGAGTGGAAGGAAGGGTTGAGAGGGATTCCCTGACTTCAGTGTGGTCTGACAGAAATCGCAGTCTCTCATAGTACCACAGCCTGTGGACATAAACATCATCTGCTGCAGCTCCGGATCTCTGGGAATCCGTGACCTTCTTAGATAAGTGCTCCTCAGGCCACCAATTTTGGTTTTTAAATAGGGGATGGTTGCTGTGGGGACCACCGGCTTCACCAACTCCAGCAGTTTCTCCAGCGCTGCCTGCCTCTTTTGTTTATTGTTATAATGGGGGTGTCTCACCTGCCACAGACAGGGCAGCTCCCTGTATTTGTCTATGAACAGGGAGAGGAAATTGTGGTCGTTGAACCCATCCATTTTCTCTGCAAGACACAACACAAGACAAACCCTAAGGTCAGGCCAAACTCTCCTAATCTTGTTACAATATAGGCTTCAATTTCGAAGCAGTATAGGCCCAAGTTTAGATCTTAAGTATAACAAGAAGTGCAGCGCTGGATATATACAAAACCCAAAATTAGTGATAATTGATAAATGAAATGACTAATAAATGTGAAAAATAAAATGTGAAAAATAAAATATAAAACAAGTGAGTGCTTCACTGTAGGGATATGTGCGTGGTCAATACCACCACATCCACTTATTTTGATAAAGTCCAAGATACATAAAATAAATATAGAAGAAGTGTCCAAAAGAAAAATCGATTTGAAGTGACTTTGTTATATGAATAAATCCGTGACTGTCACTGTGATGAGCGCCCGTCACCTGGTATAGATTAAAGGCTTACCAGACAGCCTCTGATCAGAGGCATAGTAACATCAGCTTGGGGTGTTTGTCTCCACAGCGACTGGATCTTTATCTGGGATGGTAGATGTGTATCAGTAGACGGTCACCATAAGCTTCCAGACAGCAGTCCAATCAGGAAAGATCACTCCCACCGATCTTTACTTCAACATGTCTTCAGACTTCACCTTCATTCTATACTAGCGTTTTCTTCAGATCGCATGTGTACTGCACACTCCACGTGAAGGGTCCAATCCTGGATGCCAGTTACCAGTCATGAGAAGTTGGCTCTTGAACTTCTGTAGTCCACTCCTTAGATGTGTTTTTTAGTTCTCTTCTGCGACTAAGGTCGATCTTGCCAAAAATGCTGTGTCCTTCCTTGTAACGTCCAGTGCTTTGAACTTCAGGCACTTTGTATAGAATTCACCCAAGGTCTTGTACTCAACTCGTTGATGTCGGATGATCTTGGACCTCATTAGCAGGGAAGGTAGCAGCATGGATTCCCTTACTTTGCTTTATCTCATGTCTGGCCTCTTGGAAATGAAGCTGATGTATTAGCAATGGCTGAGCAGAGGAAGAGAAGGGCATTGGGTACATTACAGACATTCTAAAAGGCACTTTCATGCTCGGCCATTGCTAATACATCAGCTTCATCTCCAAGAGGCCAGACATGAGATAAAGCAAAGTAAGGGAATCCATGCTGCTACCTTCCCTGCTAATGAGGTCCAAGATCATCCGACATCAACGTGTTGAGTACAACACCTTGGGTGAATTCTATACAAAGTGCCTGAAGTTCAAAGCACTGGACGTTACAAGGAAGGACACAGCATTTTTGGCAAGATCGACCTTAGTCGCAGAAGAGAACTAAAAAACACATCTAAGGAGTGGACTACAGAAGTTCAAGAGCCAACTTCTCATGACTGGTAACTGGCATCCAGGATTGGACCCTTCACGTGGAGTGTGCAGTACACATGCGATCTGAAGAAAACGCTAGTATAGAATGAAGGTGAAGTCTGAAGACATGTTGAAGTAAAGATCGGTGGGAGTGATCTTTCCTGATTGGACTGCTGTCTGGAAGCTTATGGTGACCGTCTGCTGATACACATCTACCATCCCAGATAAAGATCCAGTCGCTGTGGAGACAAACACCCCAAGCTGATGTTACTATGCCTCTGATCAGAGGCTGTCTGGTAAGCCTTTAATCTATACCAGGTGACGGGCGCTCATCACGGTGACAGTCACGGATTTATTCATATAACAAAGTCACTTCAAATCGATTTTTCTTTTGGACACTTCTTCTATATTTATTTTATGTATCTTGGACTTTATCAAAATAAGTGGATGTGGTGGTATTGACCACGCACATATCCCTACAGTGAAGCACTCACTTGTTTTATATTTTATTTTTCACATTTTATTTTTCACATTTATTAGTCATTTCATTTATCAATTATCACTAATTTTGGGTTTTGTATATATCCAGCGCTGCACTTCTTGTTATACTTATTTAGTTGTGCCCTTTATCAAAGGTTATAGATTTCAGCTGCAGGATATTCCTTCACAGGTTGTTATTCACTTAGTAATTGTTTGCACACCTAGTGCGAATTTTCTTTTTAGACCAAGTTTAGATCTTACCTTCGTTATCACGATCGGCACTTTCAGTGCTCCTTCCTGCACTCACAGATCGTACGTAATACGCACGCGTGTTACGCTTTATACACACTGCGCATGCGTGCAACTCCGCCCGCCCCTGACGTTCTTTCTAGTCTATTCCCTGCCCCTTTTTGTTCGGCGTAGTGGGGGAAGAGCACATGGCGGAGACACAGCAGGTGCGTGCTAATTATAGCAACGAGGAGGAGGAGGAGGAAATGCCAGAGCCTGAAACATCTGGATCCAGAAGGAGACGATTTAAGGCATCAAATATGTCCTTTGGGGAGATTTTGGAGATGGGCGACATTCTGAAGAGGGCCGACTATGACGGGAAGTATGGACCTTACCCCCACCCCCATGTCAGAAAGGCCAAGATCATGGCGAAAGTGGTCAAGAGTCTGCATCGGCATTTCAGGGTACGACGATCGAAAGATCAGCTCAGGAAGCGGTGGTCGGACATGAAATTATGAGAACATGAGCAGCACAGAAAGATCCGGAGAGTGCTGCAAAAAAGTAAGTAGTTGTCCTGTGTTCCTATTCTTTATGTTTCTTACATTTGTGCTGCTCCATGTGCTTTTCTTACAAGTCTACATTTTTGAATGGCAAATTTCATGTTCATGGGTACATTATTCGTTCGTATCAAACATTTTTCTTTCAGCCTATAAAACACCATTGTTTAGGCCATATGCATTGGGCCACAATTTTTACGCCCTACTTGTCAGAAACTATTTTGGTTGGGTAGATGGCTTTGTTACTAGAATGAAATGCAAACTAGATTCTGTGTAAGGAGAGGACACTGAGCAGCTGTTTTCACATCTGTACACTGGAGCACTAGTGTGGGACACAAGAACACCATTTTTATTAGGGGGCCACACAGGTGCTCCAGTGTATACTATAGGGGGGGCTACATCTCTGAAGCTTGTACCAAACAGGTAAAGTATTGAAGCTTGACAAAGGACACTGAAAATGCCACATTTTGGAACTCTGCCAAAATAGACAATTGTACCCCACTTCCAAGCAATGTTTTATAATTATAGTTCTGCCATCAAATCACTGTGTGCTAAGTATAGCATTTTTGTTTGACATAGGGGAGAAAAGACTCAGAGGACACCCCTCATCCGAGGAGAACACAGACCCCCCACCTCTGGAAGAAGGGGAAATCCCACCAACCCAAGAAGAGCAGGAGGAAGAAGATGTAGTGGAAATTGTCACCACAACAGGTGAGTGTCTGCGACCACAGGCTCAGGTAAGAGATGGATGCCGGCATATTTTTGATACCTTTATTTTTTGGTTTCTCTCTTTTTAGGTGATCGTGATGTTGTGGATCCAGATCCTTTCACATCAGAAAGTGCCCAGATCCTGATCGGGGAGATCATGGGGTGTAATTTAGAATTGGAAAACCTCAATAAAAACATCACTGATGTTATTCAAAAATATAAAAACATCATTGATGTTTTAGGGCAAGTTTAAAATTCCTCCCAATCCCTTTGTTTTTTTGTGTGCTCCAATGTTCAAAATGTTTGAAAGATTTGTCGAAAAGCCTAATTTGGAGGATGCACACAGTGTGCCAACATGTGTTATCTGCCATCACGGGAGATCAATGGACGCGTTTTGGGGGTGCAACCCCTTCCTCAATAATAATGTAGCTGAGAGGAAGGGGTTTCTCCCCCAAAACACGTCCCTTGATCCCCCGTGATGGCAGATAGCACATGTTGACATTGGGAAATTTGTGTGTATCTTCCAAATTTGGCTTTTCCTGGGGTGACTTCACCCCATCTGAACGCAATATCAAACACAGTTCATAAATACTCATTTCTGATATTGCCTTCAAGTTCTACCAAATGTGAACTTTGTAAGTTCAAGATTTGTGTCTTTCTTGTTGGTTTTACACATGCCTGTTTTAGCTTTAATGGACATTTATCTGTTTGATAATGCCACCCCAAAAATTGTTATACCACAAACATGTTTTTTTGTTATAAAAACCTTTTCTAAATGCACATATGATTGTGCAGGTATTAAAGAGATTGTTAAGCAAGAATGTGTGGATTATTGTGTCAATGCTCAAACACTTTGTTGGTGATGTAATTGCTGTTTTCTGTGAAAATGGGGGTTATTTCCTAAGGGCAAATCCTCTTTGCACTACAAGTGCAGTTTCAGTGCACTTGTAGTGCAAAGTGTCAGTGCTTTGTATAAGGTTACACAATCACTCCATTTTCTGGACTCAACACATTTCTGTCAGGGTCAGCTAAAACAAACACAAGCAGTAAATGTCCACAAAGATTTTCTTTTTTTTGCTTTTTTATTTGATAAAGGCTTCACAAATTTGCTGGCATATTGATGGCCCCCCTACCCGCAAAGAACTCCAGGTATCGTAACCGGACATCACGGGCACTCAGGGAGGGCAAGCCAGGACGGCCACTTTCAAGCGCCGTCAGTGTTGTTTCATGGATCATTCCGGCCTCAGGCCCAACTGAGCCAGCATAGTTGGCGGAATGCTTGCGTAAAAAGTTATGGAGAATACAGCACGCCAGGATTATATGATTAAGTTTATACTCCGCCATATGGATGGGTGTCAGAAATAGGTCGAACCGGCTGGCCAGGATTCCAAATGTGTTCTCCACCACTCTTCTGGCTCTGGCCAGCCGGTAATTAAAAACCCTCTGTTCCGGGGTGAGGGTCCTCATAGGGAATGGCCGCATAAGATGGTCCCCCAGCGCAAACGCTTCATCAGCAATGAACACGAATGGGAGTCCTTCCACATTGTCCTCTGGAGGTGGCAAGTCCAAGCTGCCATTCTGGAGACACCTGTAGAACTCCGTCTGGGCGATGACTCCACCATCGGACATCCGGCCATTCTTCCCCACGTCCACATACAAGAAGTCGTAATTAGCCGACACCACCGCCAACATCACAATACTATTGAACCCCTTATAGTTGAAATAGTATGACCCCGAGTTGGGTGGTGGGAAGATGTGGAATTGTTTCCCATCAATTGCCCCTCCGCAGTTAGGAAAGTCCCACCGCTCAGCAAAGTGGGAGGCCACAGTCTGCCATTCCTGTGGCGTGGAAGGAAACTGTTGAGGAAAACAAAAATAAATTAATATTTTTGCACATAAACATGGCAAGCAGATTAGACACAAACATTCTTGGCCAACCTCCAGATAGCATTTCTTAAGGGGAATTTAACAACACCAAAGTATAAGGTACACCTATCATATTCCCCCCCCCCTCTCATGGGCCATTTCTAACATTATGGGGGGAGGGGAAATCTTGGACAGGTAACCCTCTCCACTTCATTGAGAGATGAATGCCTAAATACAGGGTATTACTTGGAACAGCCCCTCCTTAGTTACACTATTGGCAGCCCACTGGACAGGTAAGAAGTGTCCTAATACAAATATCTAAATACACACTGTACACATTTGAGGACATTTGGACATTCTGCTATTACCTGTCAAGATAATAATAGGATATAAAAAGTTTAAACAGTACCATTTGAAAGTATACAGGCAGGCCCTTGCACTACATGCTTTGGGGAATTCATCCATAAATCTGACCAGTAAAGAGATGGGTATAGTGTGTATGGGTTTGGCAAAGTCAGCAGATAGAATATTGAGGATAGATAGAGAATTGGGATCAGCTGACTTAGCAGTTGGGGGGAGGGAGGGTTACTAAAAATGATTTGGGGACACCACAAAAAAAGCCTCTGGCACTCTGCCTGAATTTAAAGCACAAATCACATTTCTAAACATTTTAGGGGGTGTTTGGGGTAAAGCACTACTATGGAGCTGATAAAATACATTGTTAAGTGACTACATGAGGTGAATATAGGGCAGGAGAGCATGCTGGGGAGATTATTGAAGGCCAATCTGTATGAAGGACCTAAAAAATCAATTACATAAAAATCCAGCATGAATGAGGACAAAGGGGACATTCACAGCATATTCCAATCAAGGTAATTAGGGAATGAGGAGAGAAATACAATATATTAGCAAACATTCTATAAAATAAAATGTAATATTAAAGGATAAAAATCTTACCTTCATATACTCCTTCTGCAAGACCTGGATGATGGCAGAACAGGTCTCTGGGATTATGATCCCCAGAGCCTGGGGGGAGATGCCTGTCGAGAACTTGAGGTCCTGCAGGCTTCTCCCTGTCGCCAAGTACTGCAGGGTAGCGACCAGCCTCTGCTCCGGAGTGATGGCTTGCCTCATGCAGGTATCCTGTCTGCTGATATAGGGGGTGAGCGAAGCCAGCAGACGGTGAAACACGGGGTCCGTCATCCTGAGAAAGTTCCTGAAATCATCAGGATTATTCTCACGGATCTCATGGAGCAAAGGCATATGAGAGAACTGGTCACACTGAAGCAACCAATTCTTGGTACATGAACTCCTCCCCACCCTGTTCATGGACTGGACTTGTGTCAAGGTCAGGACCCCAACACCAAGCCCCCGCACAGCACGAACTCTACGAGGAGTACGTATACGAAACATGGCTAGAAAACGGTTGGCTGCTCAGAACGAAGTAACAGAACGCACTGAAGAACAGCAAGGCCTGTGAAGAGTGACCTGAAAAACAGTAAGGAACGAACAAGAACACAATGACTACTTAAAGTCACGCGGCACTTGCTTGCACGCACTGAAGAGCAGATACAAACCCACAAGCACAAACTGAACTGCAGAAAACGATCTGAAAGCCACGAGTCTGAAAAAGCACGAATCGTCTCTCACCAAACTTTTACTAACACGAGATTAGCAAAAGGAGCCCAAAGGGTGCCGCGCTTGGTTCTGAACTGGCCTTTTCTAGTCTTGTCGTACGTGCTTGATGTCACCACATTGTTGGCAATCGGAAATTCCGAAAACTTTGTGCGACCGTGTGTACGCAAAACAAGTTTGACCCAACATCCGTCGGAAAAAATCCTAGGATTTTGTTGTCAGAATGTCCGAACAAAGTCCGACCGTGTGTACGGGGCATTAGTCTCAGAGATATTTCAACCAATATACAGTAAATCTGCCATCCAAAAATACAATTCCAGCCTCCTCACTGCCAAGCAGACCTATTTTATCACTCTCATTAACAACTTATCATCCCGTCCCCGTCAACTCTACTCTACCTTCAACTCTCTACTTCGTCCTCCACCGCCTCCACCCGCCAACTCACTCACTGCCCAGGAGATCGCCAATTACCTCAAACAGAAAATTGATACAATTCGTGAGGAGATCTCTACTGTTCGAATACCCTCCACGCTTTACACTTCATGCCCACAGGCACAATCATTACTTCCCTCTTTCAACCACACCACTATAGATGAGGTTGCAAAACTACTTGCTAATGTCTACCTTACCAATTGCCCTCTGGATCCTGTTCCCTCAAATGCTACATTCACCCTCTGGCTCTATGCTACACTCTCTAACCCATATCTCTCTGGCATCTTCCCCAACTCTCTAGGACATGCACTTGTCAGACCCATATTTAAAAAGCCCTCACTGGACCCATCCAATCTTAACAACCTACGCCCCATCTCCTTGCTCCCCTTCTTATCCAAACTCCTCGAATGTCTGGTCTACAACCAACTGAGCATCCACCTCGCTGATAATAGCCTTCTTGATCCCCTTCAGTCTGGATTTTGTCCTCAAAACTCCACAGAAACTGCTCTCATAAAACTAACAAACGATCATGATGGGACTGTGATGTCATAAGGGGTGGGGTAACAGGGTGACATCACCCGGTGACCACGCCTCATACCTATATAAGTCATTTCCCACCGCATACACGGCATTACAGTGGGAGACAGAGTCATGTCAACATCGGAAGAAGAGAAGAGGGAGCAAGACGATGGAGAAGCCTGGGCCAATGCTAGCAAGAGAGCGGCAAAAGAGCAGAAGATAGCGGAGGAGCCCGGCAGAAGAACTGGAGAGCAGGAGAAGAGGCTGGAGAGCGAGAGAAGAGGCCGGAGAGAGCGAAGAAGTCGGGAGAGACCCCTGAAGTCGGAAGAAGACCCCCAGAGCTGCCTAATAAATTACTTTAAAAACCGGTCTAGTGTGTTTTTTATTGACACATTTTCCCCCCAGGTGAATGGGTAGGGATACAATGTACCCCATACTCATTCACATAGGGTGGGGGGCCGGGATCTGGGGACCCCTTTAATAAAATATAATAATAAGCCCCCAGCCCGCAGACCCCGACAACCAATGGCCAGGGTTGTCAGGAAAAGGCCCTTGTCCTCATAAACATGGGGACAAGGTGCTTTGGGGTGGGGGACTGCAGGGCGCCCCCCAGCCCCAAAGCGCCCACCCCCCCATGTTGAGGGCATGCAGCCTGGTATGGTTCGGGAGGGGGGCGCTCGCTCATCCCCACCCCCTTTCCTGACCGGCCAGGCTGTGTGCTCAGATAAGGGTCTGGCATGGATTTTGGGGGACCCCCACGCCGTTTGTTCAGCGTAGGGGGTTCCCCTTGAAATCCATACCGGACCTAAGGGCCTGGTATGCTCTTGGAGGGGAACCCATGCCGTTTTTTAATTTAAAATTTGGCGTGGAGTTCCCCCTTAAGATCCATACCAAGCACATGTCAGCAATGCTTGTTGCTCATCGGGAAAGGAAAAAACACATTTTCCTTTCCCGATGAGCGAGCCAGCTCGGTGCTGGCTCCTGTGACGGGGCTCGCAGGTGTCAAATCTCGCCGATAACAGCGTCTAGATTGACACAATATCGCAGTCACCTACCGTATGTCACAAAAGCTGATAAGCTCTGATTGGCCACTTGTAAAGTTCCCTGTCCTGGAGGCGATTTCAAGTCATGTTGTAAGTCGCCCCAAGTCACGCTGAAGTCGCCCCAAGTCGCACTGTGATTCATACTCAAGTCGTGCCCAAGTTGCCTGCCATAGAAGTCGTGTTGCCCCTGTGTGAATGGGCTCTTAGTGTTTCTTACAACTCTACTTCCTCCTCTCCTCTTCCTTTCTTGGGGTCGGTTGGGGTCCTCCAAGGTTCTGTTCTTGGACCTCTCCTATTTTCAATCTACACCTCCTGCCTGGGTCAGCTGATAGCCTCCCATGGCTTCCAATACCACCTCTACGCTGACAACACCCAAATCTATTTCTCTACCCCTCAGCTCACTCCCTCTGTCTCCTCACGTATATCTAATTTACTATCAGATATATCAGTCTGGATGTCACACCACTTCCTCAAACTCAATCTATCCAAAACTGAATTAATAATTTTTCCTCCCCCATATGTCCTTTCCCCTGATCTCTCTGTCAAAATCGATGGCACAACTATAAGCCCATCCCCACATGCCAAGGCTATAGGTGTAGTCCTGGACTCTGAACTCTCCGTTAAGCCCCACATCCAATCACTGTCCAAATCCTGCTGCCTCAACCTCCGCAACATCTCCAAAATACACCCCTTTCTAATCAATGACACAACAAACCTCTTAATTCACTCGCTGGTCATCTCTCGCCTCTACTACTGCAACTCCCTTCTCATTGGCTTACCTCTACATAGTCTATCACCTCTTCAATCCATCATGAATGCTGCTGCCAGACTCATCCCCCTTACCAATCACTCTGTCTCTGCTAACCCTCTCTGTCAATCCCTCCACTTGCTTCCGCTCGGCTAAAGAATTAAATTCAAAATACTAACAACTACATACAAAGCCATCCACAATTTAGCTCCCAGCTACATCACTAGCCTACTCTCTAAATACCAACCTACTCATTACCTTTGTTCCTCTCAAGACCTCCTGCTCTCTAGCTCTCTCATCACCTCCTCCCACGCTTGCCTCCAGGACTTTTCCAAAGCCTCTCCAATCCTATGGAATGCCCTACCCCAATCTGTTCGCCTATCTTGTACTCTATTAGCTTTTAAATGATCCCTGAAAACCCTTCTCTTCAGAGAAGCCTACCCTACCCACACCTAACCACTGTTTTTTCATTTTCTCCATCAGCTCACCCTCCACAGGTATTCCCTTTTGTTTCCACTTAACCCTCCCTTCTAGATTGTAAGCTCTAATGAGCATGGCCATCTGATCCCTCTTGTATTGATTTGTATTGTAAGTGTACTGTCAGCCTTCATGTTGTAAAGTGCTGCGCAAACTGTTTGCGCTATATAAATTCTGTATTATAATAATAATAATAATATAAGATTTACCCGCAATTCCATGTTTTTCTCACACCGTTAAGAGGGAGAACGAGACTCTCCTGCTGTTGAAAAGGTACTGTTATAAACAAGCTAAGGCAGGCCATACATGACCCGAATTTCTAGCTAAAATACAAATAAAAGGTAAAATTGTTCATTTTTCGTATAGTTAGCGTGGTATGTGCGACACACGATTTTCGGATGACAGCTGAAATTAACTGATCCAACTTGTTTTTTTTTAACGACAAGCGTCCAAATTTCGTATCATTAATGGGAGAGTTGTACAATTTGACCTAAGAAACAGAACTGTGCATGATCCCTGGAAAGTTTGAATCGGAAGAAAAACATACAGAAAAAGCATGAATGAATGTTCGACTACAACTATATAATGATATTAATACAGGAAAAACTATAAGCTACAGCAAAGTCTGATGAGGTGCCAACACGTCTGCAAGAAAAGTGAAATAAACACAAATGTCTGTGCATGTATAATGGGCCTTTTACACCTTCTATGACATGGCAGGACAAAATATAAAGAAACCAGGCAAGAATGACCTACTTTCACACCTCATTCACTGTAAAAAAAAAAGAAAAAGAGTGCAGAAAGCCTGCTTCATCCAAGAGGTTCTGACATGTCTGCGTGCAAGGTGGAATAAACACAAGTGTCTGTGCATGTGTAATGGACCTTTCAAATCATTTACAACATATCAAACATCAAGTGTGGTGAATACAGGTGGTATCACATCATACACATTATGATTAAAATAAAGACACTCCACACTAAATTTTAACAAGCACAGATTTATTGCGCCAAACTCAAAACAGCAATGGTTTCATGCTTGTACCGTATGTATAAACAGGTATACATATTTTCTTTATTAAAATACAAACTTCTAAGTACAAAAATATAACCTTTTTATATAAAATGATTATGTATTTTGTACAGTAGTAGTGAAATTCTGAAAAGTGAACATTATCACAGTAGGGATTCAGTGTGCAAGTGTCTACAGGTGGATACTGAAGGTGGACAACTACAAGCATATAAAGTGTCCATATGTACAATAGGTATGCAATATACAAGACTGTACAAGTGGACCAAAACATAGTATGTGTACAACTGCATTCAAATGTAAGGAATTATTGTAAAGACATAATTACAATAAAGATGCAGTGTGCTACTCTGTACATGTAAAAAAAAAAAAAAAAAAACATAGGTTTACAAAAACGATTGAAGTATAACAAGTGTCCATATGCACAATAGGTATTCATTGTGCTAAACTGTACATATAGTCAAAACATGCCTACAACTGCTGTGCAATGTTCAAAAGCGTACATTTGTACCATAGGGATCCATTGAGCTAGGATGTACAAATGGACAAAGAACACTGTAGGTTAAAGAAAAGTGCCCATTTGTACAATGAGTACAGCTGTGTGCTAGACTGTACAGGTGGACATGATTGCAGTTGTAAAATTACAAGTGAAGTTGGACAAGGGGACAAAAATGTCAGATGGACAAGAACACCGGAGGTATTTATAAAAAGAAGTTGCAGATCAATGTGCAAAAATGGACCAGGGTATGCGAGAAAAAGAATCTAAACTAAACAATTAAAAATTTTGATAATTGGTCAACAATATCCGAAATTCTGTGTGGAACAGAATTCAGGGTAGTGCAAACTTCCTCAATGTCAGAATTTAATAACATTAAATCTGAAATAATTTGGTTTGCTGATGCGCTGTCAAACGTTGAGCTTTATGAAGCAGATGATCAAACACCTATAAGCAAAGCCAAATTATTAAAAAAAAAAAAAAAAAAAACTATTACCAAAAAAAGCAGATTATAAATATATAGTTAATTTACCTGAAGTGGTCACATGGCTGCTCTCATCACTCCCTTCAACAGGCGTCAATATGATTACTGTTGTGTCTGTCGCCATGTCAGACTGAGCACTTGTCTGCTGTAAATCCTGATGTTCTATTTCCACCTCTTCATGCACCTTTTTTCTGCTTCCTATTAAATGCAAAAAATATATGAATGACTTTTAGGTGCAGGTAAAGCATTGCAATACCATCAGGGGCGGATCCAGGGGGGGGGCAACAGGGCAATTGCCCCCCCGAAGCACACACTGACACTCTGAAATTGAATGTTACTTATATCCTGCCGCTCCGGCCGCTGTGCCGGCCCGAGTCTCTCTCTCTCATGTGCCGATCATCAGCGAGAGAGAGACTCGCGTGTAGTACGGGTGGCGGCGGGCGGTCAATGACACTGAAGGAAGGAGGTGGGTGGGGCCTCTTCCCTGCACTCGTTGCTAGACGCCAGGCGGCCCTGGCGTTAGCAACGAGTGACATCAGTCAGGTCAGCGTCAGTCACACTCTCAGCCGAGCCGACCGGCGGCCGGTGTGAGTGTGACTGTGATGTGACACAGCCTGGAGCGGCGCCTCCTATACATACAGCATACAGCAGAGTGAGTCTCAGAGAGAGCAGACAGCAGCCAGTAACTCAGTGAGTGTGGCTGAGTCTGTGACACAGGCAGCCTGGAGTGGCGCCTCCGAGGAGTCCTATCCTATTTGATACAGCAGACAGCTGAGCTGAGCTGAGCTGAGCAGTAACAGTCTCACCCTCTAACAAGTCAAGTGCACTGCAGCACACAGCACAGCACACGTCCACTCCAGCCAGGCTGCCAGCCCGTCCGCCCCGACTGTGTTGGCCCCACCCACCGGCACCCTCCTCCTGGCTCCCTCCATGTTGTCCACAGGCCACCACCGCCCATGAGTTATTGTTAGCTCCACCCACCTCCTCCATCTTCTCCACCTGGCACCCTGGGCAGTCTGCAGTGCAGAGCAGAGCGCAGTGAAAATTAAAATACAACTTATTGAGAGAAGATTACTGGATCCATCCGATCATCATCCATCTAGATTTGATTCTCCACTCAATTGCTCCGAAATCCTGCATGGGAACCCCTACCAGTACCCTCAGAGCATAAACGTGAGTAAAAGAATGTATGAATGTATGTCATGTTTCAAATCGCAAAATACATGTGTGCCACTGTGCCATGCATTATGTATGAAACAAAAAATGCCCTTTTAGTCTTGATCTTAAGCCCTTCAGCTCCAAAAAGTTTTACCCCTCCTTATGACCAGGCCATTTTTTGTGATACTGCGCTGCATTACTTTGACTGGCTGACAATTGTGTGGTCGTGCGACGTTGTACCCAAATAAAATTGATGTCCTTTTTTTCCCACAAATAGAGCTTTCTTTTGCTATTTTCAAATAATGAAAATGACTTTTGAAATGAGACACATAGGATACTTTAATGATTTTGTTTTTATTGATTTATTTATTGTTAACGACAGATATAAGAGTTTAGTGTTTTAATAATGAAATGACAAATAGGAGATCTTAGCAATTGTTTTTTTTTTTTTTTTCTTACCCTAAAAACATGAAAATGGCTTTTTAAAAGACAGAAATCAGATTTTAGTCATTTGTTTAATTATATAAAATGATATTTACTTTCATTTTTAATAATGAAAATGACAAAAAAGGTGAGATTTTAGTGTTTTTTCCATATACAACAAAAAAAGACTGTAAAAATAATAAAAAAATTAAAATAACTTTTAAAATGACAAATAGGAGATCTTTGTGATTGTGGCTTTTTTTTTTTTTTTTTTGTTAAAAGACAGAAATAATTCTCCACTCCATTGCTCCGAAATCCTGTATGGGAACCTTTACCCTCACCAGAGCATAAACGTGAGTAAAAGAATGTATGAATGTATGTCATGTTTCAAATCGCAAAATACATGTGTGCCACTGTGCCATGCATTATGTATAAAACAAAAAATGCCCTTTTAGTCTTGATCTTAACCCCTTCAGCTCCGAAAAGTTTTACCCCTCCTTATGACCAGGCCATTTTTTGTGATACTGCGCTGCATTACTTTGACTGGCTGACAATTGTGCGGTCGTGCGACGTTGTACCCAAATAAAATTGATGTCCTTTTTTTCCCACAAATAGAGCTTTCTTTTGCTGGTACTTGATCACCTCGGTGGTTTTTGCGATATAAGCCGAAAAGAGCAACAATTTTGAAAAAAAAATAAAATAATATTTTTTGCTTTTTGCTATAAAAAAATTTCTTCCATAGTTTAAGCCAATACGTATTCTTCTACGATACGTATTCTTCCCTCTGGCCAATCAGCGTGCGCGCCTTTGCTGGCTATTGCACAAAATAGCCTACAGGTATGTAGTTGCGTGCAATAGAGCCGACCTGCTGCAGTATATGTACTGCAGCTGGTCAGCAAGTGGTTAATCAAATTATAATGCAGGATATTGATTTAAATGCGAAGCTGCAGAAGAGCAAACAGTGCTTTAATATGGCCACCTGAATTTATTTTTATATTTACATTTTTGAAACATTTGTTAACCTCCCTGGCAGTATGATTATTTCAGATTTTTGCATCTCAAAGCGGTACAATAATTTTGCATAGAAATTGGGCGTTTTATATTGTAGGCCTGTAATTCTTAGCTGAAAAACTGACTTGAGCATTCATCTTGACGATTGTTTTTTATTGCTGTTGGGCTGCATTTAATGGGCACTGGTGAGGCTGCATTGATGCATTGATTTCTTGTATCATTTCTGCAGTGTCTGACCATCTCTTTTATCATGTCTGCAGTCTATGGCCATCTCTTGTATAATGTCTGCAGTCTCTGATCATCTCTTGTATCATGTCTGCAGTCTATGGTCATCTCTTGTATTATGTCTGCAGTCTCTGATCATCTCTTGTATCATGTCTGCAGTCTATGGTCATCTCTTGTATCATGTTTGCAGTCTCTGATCATCTCTTGTATCATGTCTGCAATCTATGGTCATCTCTTGTATCATGTCTGCAGTCTATGGTCATCTCTTGTATCATGTCTGCAGTCTCTAATCATCTCCTGTATCACGTCTGCAGTTCTAAACAGCTCATGTATCATGTTTGCAGTCTCTGATCAACTCCTGTATCATGTCTGCAGTCTCTGATCTTCTCTTTATTCATGTCTGCAGTCTCTGATCATCTCTTGTATCATGTCTGCAGTCTATGGTCATCTCTTGTATCATGTCTGCAGTCTATGGTCATCTCCTGTATCATGTCTGCAGTCTCTGATCATCTCTTGTATCATGTCTGCAGTCTATGGTCATCTCTTGTATCATGTCTGCAGTCTCTGACCATCTCCTGTATCACATCTGCAGTTCTGATCAGCTCATGTATCATGTCTGCAGTCTATGATCATCTCGTGTATCACGTCTGCAGTTCTGATCAGCTCATGTATCATGTCTGCAGTCTCTGATCATCTCTTGTATCATGTCTGCAGTCTATGGTCATCTCTTGTATCATGTCTGCAGTCTCTGATCATCTCTTGTATCATGTCTGCAGTCTATGGTCATCTCTTGTATCATGTCTGCAGTCTATGGTCATCTCTTGTATCCTGTCTGCAGTCTCTGACCATCTCCTGTATCATGTCTGCAGTCTCTGACCATCTCCTGCATCATGTCTGCAATGTATTCTTGCAATATTTAAACAGGGGGTCAATTCGGTTATGGTACATGTACATGTCAACAATGTGTGTGCACAGTGCTGTTCTATAAAGCCAATTACTTTATTTAGTGTCCACTTTTGTACTTTAATTATAGAAACAGCAAAATGAGTCAGAAAAGAGTGAACTGCAGGACTATAGATTCTTTCTTCAGTACCAGTGCAAAAAAGTCATCCGGAGAAAAGCCAATAGTAGAAAGCACTTCAGCTTCAAGTATGGAAGTTGACACTACCCTCCCATCCTGTTCTGGTACGATTGTAGAGCCAATATCTGGTGAAACAGATCGTAATGTGTCGCCACTGTCTGTTGATACCCCACCTCAAACCAGCAGTATCCTAATTAATGACATTGGCACACATCTTGGGAAAAAAATAGATGATTACACCAAATGCTTGCTATTGGAAAATCCATGGCAACCTCCTCCTGGATATGAATTACCTTTCTCTGTTCAGAACATGACTTCCAAGAATGGAGAAACTCGGGAAATAAAGAGATACCTGTCAAAACAACATATTGACAGTTTTCCTTGGCTCGTGTATTCACCTGCCAAAAAGGGATTGTTTTGCAAGTACTGTGCATTGTTTGCGCAACATCGCAAAGGTGGTCATAACAAAGGCATGGCCCTTGGAAAACTAGTGATGGAGCCCCTTACTAATTTTAAAAAGCTTAAGGGCAAGGATGGAGATTTGGAAGTCCATGCAAGGCTTGTTTATCATCAGGAGAGTGTATTTGAAGGAAATGCATTTTTAAAAACCTACCATGCACCGGAAAATGAAATTGTTAATCAAATAAACTTGCATCGTCTGCAGAAAGTGAAAGAGAACCGAGAGCGAATTCGTCCTATCGTTGAGTCAATTATATTTTTGGGTAAACAAAATATACCTCTGCGTGGCCACCGAGATGATGGTGCTTTAATGGATGACTCCACCCGGAGGTGAATGGAGGCAACTTTTGGGAATTGCTGAGGTACCGTGTTGCATCTGGAGACAAAATATTAGAGAACCACCTCCTTACTGCATCTTCTCGCGCTACATACATTTCAAAATCCACACAAAATGATTTAATCAGGTGTTGTGGTGATGAAATCAGCAATGTCATTGTAGCTAGAATTAAAGAGGCTTGCTATTTTAGTATTATATTAGATGAAACTACAGACATTTCCCATACCGAACAACTTACACTCAACTTTCGATATGTCTACAATGGATCAATTCGTGAGGATTTTATAAAATTTGTAGATGCCTACGAATTTGCAACCCAGAAGGAGTCGGGACTTGATAGTTCAGGTTCAGAACCAAGGCTTACAGGAAAAGTTTTAGGCCAGATGGTTATCCAAATAATTAAAGACCTCTCCCTGGACATCACTCATTGTGTTGGCATTGGAACAGACAGTTGCAGTGTTATGTCTTCAGAGGTGGCTGGTGCTGTGTCAGAGATTCTCCGTGTAGCACCCAACAGTTGCAGATGTCCTTGCTACAATCATTGTCTGAACAATTCAATTTCAAAGTCCTCACAAGTGTCAGCAGTTCGCAATGCAGTAGCAGTGGTCAAATCAACCATTTCAGTCTTTAACCAATCAGCAAAGCGTCATTTTATTTTAAAGCAGGAGTTAGGCTCTCAGCTTACCAGTCTTTGTAAAACTAGATGGGTAGAGTGTCGTGATTCTCTCATAAGATTTCGAGATGGACTTGTAAAAATGGTGAGTGCACTATCTGCAATATCTCAGTGGAAATGCTCAAGCACTAGCTCAACAGCATCTACTCTCATCCATTCTCTGTGCAGTGCAGAATTCATATTTTCCTTGGTTTCACTCATCAGTGTTCTGAAAGTAACCCTTCCTCTGAGTCGCTTCCTTCAATCCCCAACAATTGATTTAACAAGTGCATCGGACTGTTTGACTGATACCATGGCAACCATAGAGAATATGTGATGTAACGCTGATAGCACTTTTTCCACTTTGCATATGGAGGCTACAGAATTGGCTTCAGAACTTGGAGTGGAACTAAAATTGCCACGTCTTGTAGGCAGGCAAATGCACAGATTCAATTACAATGTAGAATCAACTGAAGAATACTACAGGAAATCGTTGTATATTCCCTTGCTGGACAACATTATTAATGATTTAAAAACTCGTTTTCCAGAGAATTCGATGCAGTGTTTCCAGATTCAAATCTTGATGCCAGCAGTACTTTTTGGGAAAAAAATGGAAACCATGGTTCCTGTGGCTGTGCAATCATTATCAAAGCGTTTCCACCCTCTTCTAGCTGATGGTAAACAGAAGATAATGGAGACATTGCTGCAGGGAGAACTAAGTCTATGGCTTACAAAGTGGAAACGAGAGTTATCACAACATAAGGAACTTCCAAAAACAGTTCTTGAAGTGTTGGACTTGTGTGACCAGGACCTCTTCCCATCCATCAGAAGTTTACTTCTGATCTTAGCAACACTCCCTGTAAGTGTGGCCACAGCAGAGAGATCTTTCTCAACCCTCCGTCGTGTTAAAACATGGCTTCGGTCACGAATGGTGGAGGACCAGTTAAATGGCTTGTGTTTACTTTACATTCATAGAGATATTCCTGTGAATACTGACCGAGTTATCGAGCTGTTTGCCAAACAAGGAAAACGAAGAATTGAGCTAATTCTCTGAATTTTTCATGTTATGTAACTTACAAATAAAATGTTTCTGTTGTTGTGTGTTTGGAGACAGTGGAGAGTGATAATGTTTGGGTTCTGCTATTTGTTTTTTTACACATAATTTTATATTGTTTGTGAATATTTTGTCTGGGAATATTCTGTTATAAGTATACAAACTGCTTATGATCTTTGTAATAATAAAGTTGTGGTTAAACCTATCCTGTCTGTTTGTAATGTAATAATTTAATCTGGAATGATAAAAGTGTCACTGTTTTAAACAAGGTTAGGACTGTATGATACGTTAAATAGAGTTCTGTAAGCAACACCTTATTTTCTGGCAGTGCCCCTCCCGAGACTAGACTCTGGATCTGCCCTTGAATACCATTTATACTTCTGCAAACATAAAACCTTTGTATATTTGTAAAGTCAAGCAACCTACTGTAATATAGATTTCTACTGAAAATGTTAATTTTGCATGCTGGCTGAAAGCAGAAAGAATGCACATGGCATATACAGAACATAACACTCACAAATGATGAAATAGGCATAAAAGAACATAAAACATGCATACCTAAAATATAGTACTTACTTAATTTCAGGTCGAACCATCACTTTCTTGATCTTTTGTCCGTTCAATGCCATGACATAGGAGCTTCTCTAATATTGCATCTTCGTGTATGTTCATATTGCTGTATATTTGCTCACGACAATAATTATCCTTCTTTTGCAGTATATTCACTATGTCTACCATCTCTTCAAAAGTCATGTTGGTGGCTTTCGTCTTTCTCTTTCTGGTGACTGGGCTTATTTGCTGACTTTCCTTCACCTCCACAAGCTCCTCTTTGCTCAACCCTGCACCTGGAGAATCTTCTATGTGCACTTTCTCAGCCATGATGTCTGCAACTGTGCAATGTGAGAAAGAAGAGGTGGGGCCTGTACATGATACAACGCACGTGGTTATATGAATGCCGTTCACGGGTTTGTCACGTAGGAAGGAATATTCGTTCGATAGACAATAATTCAAACATAGAAACCTGAGGTAAGTTTCATCTGGGGACTCTACATGGATTATTTAATGTTCCCATGGATGTGAAGTGCTATTTGTTTAGTTAATAAGTGTGTATGATTGATGTAAGGACCTTTTATTGTAGTATTGTAGCTATCTTGTTATGATATTCAGGCCTGGATGTTCTAGATGGCCATTTGTCCAATTCTATGCATATATTATAATACTTTAGACATTTGATATATATATTTTATTTTTTTCTTTAAAGGACAATGCCTTTTAAATTTGATTTTTTACAGTAGGGGTGTGTCCAGGAGAGGTGTGGTTAAAAGGTTAAAAAACATTACATCGGGAGCAGACATGCATTGTTAGAGCTCTGCACCGCTGAGGAGAGAAGAGAAGGACAAAGCGGAGACTGCAGGCTCAAAAGGTATCCATTTGAACCTTTTTGCCCCAGGGAACAAACTGTGAAAGTTTGGGCAGGAAATATGGTACTGGGAGGAAACCGTGGCAGAAATAAAAATCACCTCACAAAGAGCTCACAGGCACTCACTGCAACTAAAGCAGCTCCAGTCACCTCACAAGATACAGCATCAGGGCGCTCTCACAGACAGAAAATGTCACAGCAAGACTCTCCATTTGAGTCAGATACAGAACAAATCCTCTCACAAACTTCTCCACAAGCCTCCTCAGCATCCCCAGTAATATTATTACAATTTGAAAAGATGCTTCATAAGGCTTTAAGAAAAACCTCAGACCAAATAACAAAAAGCCTAACCAAAGAAATAAGAGAGCTGGGAAACCGCACCGCAGCCTTAGAAATAAAAATGGATGAAATTGAAATTACAACCCAAGTAAATATAACAGAATTGGAACAATTAAAAGAAGAGAATTTAATACTTCAAACTAAGCTTGAAGATTACGAAAATAGAGCCAGACGTTCAAACTTGCGCATAAGGGGAATACCTGAAACTGTGACAGACCTGCAATCTACTATTACTACTCTATTACAAGAACTAAAGCCAGTTATCCCTATTGAACGTTTAGAACTGGACAGAGTACACAGAGCCCTCACAGCCAAAAAGAAAGATGGACCCCCACGTGATATAATCACAAAATTTCATTATTACAGAACGAAAGAACAAATACTAATTGCTGCAAGAGAAAAAAAGGAACTTAATTTTCAAGGACACAATTATCAAATTTTTGCTGACCTATTCCAACTTACTATTACTAAAAGACGATCCATGAAACCCCAACTAATGGAACTGCAATGCCACAACATTATGTATCAATGGGGCTTCCCCTTTTCAGTCAGATTTAACTACCAAGGTACAATTTACAGAAGCAGATCAGCAGATGAACTACAACAAACCCTTTTAAAATTAAATCTGACAGAACCCACAAGCAGCAACTCTCCCACACGCAGAAGAATGACATCATCTTCACCTTCAGGCAGCACTCAATAAATTTCAGAACAAAATGGGAATCATCATTCTCACAAAAGAGGCCGTTATGCCACATTATCCATGGACCAAGAAGATTCAATGGACTGACATCCTAATTCCTGATATCTCTTCATTTATTATACTAAGAGATGGTTCTCTATAAAAAAAACTGTATTTATAACTGAATGTAACTGCATTCTGATAGTCACACACTGTGTGGGATCATGTTACATTCCAGTTATATTTCTTATTACTTCTGATTCATATAGCCTTAGAATATATAAGTGAAATAAGGAAATTCTTGTTCAGTTATATATTATCAGGTAATAACAATAGATTTATTACTTTTTAGGACAAATATGTTCAATAATGCAGAAGTAATGGAAGCTTTTTCTTAAAACAAATATATTATTACCTAACTAGTTCCTAGAATTATGTTTTTGTTTATTCTAATCTGAAGCAATACAACCTCAATTTTATGAGTTTTATGAGTTAACATATCTAAACAGTTACATATGAATAAAATATGTAATTGTTTACTCTAAAAGGGTTAAAATCCCAAAATAATTCAAACTATCTTCATCAATACCAAAGTTATTAACAGTACCTTTCTAACTGAATTATTTAGCCTAGGGCAAGACTAACCATATACAACCACCCTGGAATAAATAATTTCAACAAAAACTATATTCTGCACTCCAATTAATGAAACATCATTTTGATGTCTTTTGACATAGCACTTCTCTCCTGTAAGCGGAAGATCCATGTACCCCCATTAGCCCTCCTCATTCTCCCAACCATATTATGTGGGAGTGTGACGAAGGCACTTATTCCCCTGAGAGAGATATTTACTCTCTTTCACGGGTAAATTGTGATTACTTGCAAAAAATAATTTATACAATGTATCATCTAATCTCATATGTTTTTTGTTTACTCTTTACTCCAGAATTCACTGGTTTCTTTTCTATCTATTCATCTCTTCAGTCCACACAGGTTGATCTGCGCAGTCAGCTCTGCATAA
Source organism: Aquarana catesbeiana (assembly GCF_042186555.1). Taxonomy (NCBI): domain Eukaryota; kingdom Metazoa; phylum Chordata; class Amphibia; order Anura; family Ranidae; genus Aquarana; species Aquarana catesbeiana. Next base: position 357,061,556 of record NC_133327.1, on the reverse strand, counting down.
CAAAAAGTAAGTCAAAGCTATTTGATCTGTTGCCATGGCACCACTGAATATACTTTCCCTGAATGTTCAGGGAATAAATGTTCCTCAAAAAAGGACCAAAGCCTTCCGTACTTTTCATAACAAGAAGGCTCACATAGTATGCCTCCAAGAAACACACTTCACCAAAGATTCTACTCCAAAATATATTTCTCCTTTTTATCAACAAATTTACACGGCTTCTGCCTGTACCAAGCAAAGGGGAACTCTAATTGCATTTCACCGATCCACACCATTCACCTTATCATCAGAAATTAAAGACCCAGAAGGTAGATACCTGATACTCATGGGTTATATAATGGATACAGCAATCACGGTGATTTCCTACTACGCTCCTAACAAACAACCTACACCATTCCTCTCACATATATTACAAGTAATTAATACACACAAAATAGGAACAGTGATAATGTGTGGGGATTCGAACCAGGTCCTCCTCCCATTTCTAGATAAATCACCTTTTACACCATCCAAAATAACCTCTAGATTACCTTTTTCTCAACTTCTTTCCAAATACAATCTGGTAGATTCGTGGAGAGAAAGTAACCCAATGAAAAAGAAATTCACTTATTTCTCGCACCCTCATCAAACCTTCACCAGAATAGATCATATTTTTCTAACAATAGGAATGATACCAGAAATTATTGCATCAGATATAATTCCGATTCCGTGGTCTGACCATAATGCAGTATACACTACTATAGCCTCAGCCATACCAAAAGCGCATGACCCAACGTGGTACTTACCGGACATAATGCTCAAACACCCACTACATCAGATGGCCATTGAACAAGCTTTAAAGGAATACATATCAATTAATAATACAACAGACATCTCCCCAATAACACTGTGGGAAGCTCATAAGCCTGTCTTGCGTGGTACAATACAAAGACAAATGGCACTATTTAAACTGGAACGCAAAAATCTAGCAAAAAAACTAGAACTCAATTTTAATGCAGCCTACATATCATTTCAAGATAATCCATCTCAGAGTACAAAATCTCATCTGGAAAAATCTAGATTGGAATACGATCTATTTCTCACTGAGTCAGTTGATAAATCCCTCAAACGCTCCAAACACAATTTCTACATGAATACAAACAAACCAGGTACATATTTGGCTCGGGCATTAAATTCAACTAACAAATCTTTCAAACCAATACGTTTGAAATTATCAAAAAATGTTTACACTTGTAATCCAGTTAAAATAGTCCATAAATTTCACTCACATCTCGCAACTTTATACAAGACAAACAATGAATTTAATCCTACAGAGGCTGAATCCTTCTTCTCAAAAATAACCTTACCTGAGTTATTTCAGAATCAAAAAAGCAGTTTGGATGAGCCTATAACTATAGATGAAGTTGCTAACGCCATAAAAGACCTAAAACTTAACAAAAGACCAGGCCCAGATGGCTAGTCGGCTTTATACTATAAAACATTCTCAGAAATACTCTCTCCCATTCTCACTGAAACTTTTAACAAACTTCTAGATGGACATTCTTTTCGGCAAGAAACACTAATGGCAATTGTTTGTATGATCCCAAAACCCCTTTCTGATGATACTTCCTGTGTGAATTATCGGCCTATCTCTCTGTTAAACCTCAATATTAAATTATTAGCAAAAATAATAGCAAAACACCTCAATAGCATTATAGGAAAATTAATACATAGAGATCAAGTAGGCCTCATGCCAAATAGACAGGCAGGCGATAATATACGCAGGGCAGTGTTATTGGCACATATTGCTAAAAAACAGAAAATCCCTTTATGTTTTCTATCTCTCGATATTAAGAGGGCATTTGACACAGTATCCTGGCAATATATGCAATATTCATTACAAAAATGGGGTTTTGGACCCCACTTTTTAACATGGATCAAAGCATTATATAATAAACCCAAAGCCTATATAAAATATGCTGGATACAAATCTGATGCCTTTAATATCGAAAGAGGTACCTGACAGGGTTGCCCATTATCTCCCTTATTATTTGCCCTTATACTCGAACCCATGGCCCAATACATCAGAACAAACCAAACTATAACTGGCATTAAAGTAGGAGGTATTACACACAAATTATGTATATTTGCAGACGATATATTACTTTTTCTATCATCACCACAGGTCTCTGGTCCTAACTTAATACCAGCTCTTGATGGATTTGCAGCCCTATCCGGCCTTATGATTAATCCTAAGAAATGCCTAGTGCTTAATATTTCACTCACAAACATGGAATTGATCCCGGCTAGGGCTGTACTCCCATTCACATGGGCAGAAAAATCAATCCCATATCTTGGAATTCATTTAACAGCATCTCATTCTGACTTATTCTCAACCAATTATCCTCCTGTATTAAGACAGATCACAAATCTAATAAAACAATGGTCGCAACTTCCTTTATCCTGGATAGGGAAGATTAATGCAATCAAAATGACTATTCTACCCAAATTGCTTTACCTATTCAGAGTCCTCCCTATTCCAATTCCTTCCTATTTTTTGAGAATAGTACAAAAAAGAGCAACTTCGTTTATATGGGGCTCTTCTAAACCACGTATACCTATACACACACTACATCTTCCCAAAAATAAAAGGGGCCTGGGATACCCTAATTTTACTAACTACTACAGAGCAGCACATTTGGCCAGTCTGTCCAAATACCATGCAAAACAAGAAATCCCATTATGGGTATTTATAGAGACTTCAGAAAATGACCCTCTATTAATATCAAATTTATTATGGCTTGATCCTAAAGACCGCTTTAAAATTCATAATCCCATAACTAAACACTTCTTATCTCTCTGGGATAAACTAAAAACCAAATATCAGTTACAATCTCCACACAATCCTCTCCTTTCTTTTATCAGAAATCCGGCCTTTTATCCGGCATGGATCTACCCAAATTCTTTTAAAGCTTGGACAACATCAGGCATTCAGACACTAAATGACTTCATAGCATCTAAATCATTCCTTTCATTCCCATCGCTTAGAGAAAAATATGATCTACCAAACTCTGAGATATTTAGATATCTCCAAATCAAACATTTCTATACACCATTCCTAAAGGGGGATACACCATTATCCCAATTATCCATTTTTGAATCAATCTGTACAAAAGATCCATTTGCTAAAGCTACAATTTCATCACTTTATAATCAATTATATGGAGTAGCAAATCTTAATAGACCCTCTTACGTTCAGAGGTGGGAGGAGGACCTGGGACGAACTTTAGTAGACACGGACTGGTCTAACATATGGCTCACATCTAAGTCATCTTCACCCAACATCTTAGCACTGGAGACAAATTATAAAGTCCTAACTCGCTGGTACCTTGTACCTGCTAGAGTGGCAAAATATTCACCTAATACCTCAGCTCTTTGTTTTCGAGGATGCCCAGAAATAGACACATATTTACACATATGGTGGACGTGCCCAGTAATCCAAACCTTCTGGAAGGAAGTCTTCATGATTGCATCTAAAATATTTTAAAAAATAATACAACCAGATCCATATTTAACTTTACTTAATCTAAAACCGGAATGGTTAACACTCTCTCAATTCAAACTTATGATCCAACTAATAACGGCTGCAAAACAAACAGTGGCCAAGGCATGGAAATCTCCTACATTGGTACTAGCAGAAACAATTCACAGAATGAATAATACAATGTCCCATGCTAAGATGGTAGCCATCGATCAAAATCAAATTCCAAAATTTGAAAAACTTTGGCATCCTTGGATAAAACAACAGTTCCTGTCAAACTTCAATGACTCTGTCCTGTTGCCATGGTAACAGATTAAATGACTTACAGAGACACCCATTCTAAGGCTTCAAAGAGAACTAAAAAGAATAATAAACTGACGAGCGGGACAACCTTGTGGACCATACCTCTACCTTTCAACACTTTTTTTTCTTTCTCTTTCCTTTTCTCCACCTTACGATTAAAGCTCATTATCAGAATTTATTTGACCTATACACACTCTACTTGTAAACAATATGTATAGTAGGTATAAATCATTTAAATACCTACAAAAGTAATTAAGGAAATGATATATATCTTTAATTTAGGTTTACGTGAACCCAATGTTTAATATTTGAAATTTCATGATATTTACCTATATAAACCCTACTGTAAAACAATGAGCTTACTTTATAGATCCTTGTAAACTTACTTTATGTATCTTTATAATATTGTATACTCAATAAACTTCTTTTGACAAGGAAAAAAACATTACATCACTTCCTCTATTGGCATGAAAACATAGTGTTTGGAAGTACGAATTTTGTACCTAATTGATAGTACACTTACATGCTGTAAATGAGTGCCGCTTTCGTTTATTGCTCGACGGATCGTTCGAAATTCATATTGTGTATGGCCTGCCTAAATCATATATTATTATGCTATATGGTATAACATAATAATTTATTATTTATCTATTTACTGTGACATTACTGGTTTGAACTTATATAACTTCAAACTTCAGTAATTTGTCAGTTAAGCTACCTGCTTGAGTACAGTTTTTGGAAATGTAGTAAATTACCTTAAAAACAATATATAATAATTATTTGTATATTACTTATGGTAATTAACCCCTTGCCACCCAGGCTAATTCTGAAACTTCTCTCCTACATGTAATAATCATCATTTTTTTTTGCTAGAAAATTACTCAGAACCCCCAAACATTATGTATATTGTTTTAGCAGACACCCTAGGGAATAAAATGGTGGTTGTTGCAACTTTTTATGCTACACTACAATTCTTTATTATAAGTTCATATAACTGACTCAATGGCAACAGCAGCAGCTAAACTGTGAGTGTTCTTCTCATTCATGCCATTGGGAAAAGCGTGTACACCTGCTATCAGATGTCTGGGGAAAGGGAGGAAATGCCTACCCAGTATTGGCTGCACTACCCATTAAGCAACTTCTCTTGGTGATGCACCCCTGTTGTCAGGGTTATCACTTGCAGGGGAGTAGGGTAATAAAGGCGGTCCTATTCACTTGTATGTATAGCCCTATTTTTCCACCCTCTGCTGTATGTATAACCCTATTTTTACACCCTCTGCAGGCTAATTGTGTGTTGTGGTGCCACCTGTGCAGAGCCTTCACTTCATTTGTAAGAACAGAACAGAATCTCATTTATGTCCCAGTGCCTTCACTCAATTGAGTCTTGAGGATAACAAGTGCTGTCCCAATTAAGCAAATGTGTCGGTTACAATAGACAATAATCCATATACAATATTGTATTTGAAAATCCATATATTAAACAGTAGGAATTGGTAGCATCCAGTGAACCATCACATTTTACATATTTCCTTATAGAAGCCATAGGTGGTTTATGACTAGCGATGACCTGAACATACCCAGGTTTGATTTATCAAACGTTCGATGAAAGTTATCTAAGTTCGGATTCGGAATCTGAACCCCAATGAAATCATTGGAAGCTGAATGTCCATTTTCAGTAATAGTCATTTTAAAGCTAAAAGTCAAGAGAATGGCAAAGAAAGGTCATGGAAGGCTGAGCACTAACCTGGCGGACATCCATCAAAGAAAACAATAAAATAAAAAGCCATTTTAAATTGCCTCATAAAGCAACATAAAAAATATGCAATTACTTTAAATATTATGCTTGGGGGATGCCTCAAAGCTGTACGTGTAAATGCAGATTTAGCATCCATCTTTGGACACTTATAATAGAAACAGCATACAGGTGCAATTTCTGAGAGCTTGAGAAGGAATTTAGCATCTACAAAACAAAACACAGAAGATGAAAAAAAGGATACAGCTTGGTCAGGGCTGCCATCAGTGGGGTACAGCTGTCACAACTGTAAGGGGCCCTGGGAGCCCAAGGGGCCCACCTGGGTCAAAAGAAGGCAGGACGGGTGAAGGGGAGCCGTGCTGTGCATTACAGAATCGATCTTGGCTCATTCTGCTCTGTGTGGCATTGAGCTCAGACATCAAGCTCTTTACTGCCACCTCTGGCACCCCTCTTGTGATCTGTACTATGCTTCTCAGCAACATATCAGCTTTGTGAAAACGAGCTAGGACTAGGTAGGAAGACCTTCTTTACAAGTAGGGGCTGTGAGGGAAAGGGAGGGGGGCTGTTTGTGTACAGGGAGGGGCCAGAGCCTTATGTGTTTACAGGTTTGTGTATGTGAGGGGCTGCCATATATACAGGTGTGCATGTGAGGGGCTGTCATATATACAGGTGTGAGGGGGGTTGATATATACAGGTGTGTGTGGGGGCTGACATATATACAGGTGTGTGTGGGGGGCTGACTTATATACAGGTGTGAGGGGGGCTCATATATACAGGTGTGTGTGGGGGATGACATATATACAGGTGTATGGGGGGTGCTGACATATATACAGGTGGGGGTGGGGCTGACACATATACAGGTGTGTGTGTGGGGGAGCTGACATATATACAGGTGTGTGGGGGGCTGACATATATATACAGGTGTGATGGGGGCTGACATATATACAGGTGTGAGGGGGCTGATATATACAGATGAGGGTGGGGCTGACATATATACAGGTGTGTGGGGGGCTGACATATATACAGGTGTGTGGGGGGCTGACATATATATAGGTGTGTGGGAGGGCTGACATATACAAGTGGGGGTTGGGCTAACATATATACAGATGTGTGTGGGGGTGGGGCACTGACATATATACAGGTGTGAGGGGGGCTGACATATATACAGGATTGAGGGGGGCTAGATGCATACAGGTGAGATGGCCGGTGTATGGATTCGGTAGGATGGCCCATAGGCAAGCCCTGGGGAATGTTGGTGGTCAGGCTTGGGGGGGCCCAGGCCTAAAGCTGTGTAAGGAGCCCAAAAAATTCTGATGGCTGCCCTGAGCTTAGCAACACAACTAACAAGCAGATGGGGGCAGTGTGTAATTTTGGATAAATAGAGCAGACAGGCATTTTACCAGAACATTGTATATCTGTGCCTTTGTTATAGACAGTGAAGATGGAAATAGCAAATATCTTTACAACACAACTCCAAACCCTTTGTTGTCAAGAGAGGGAATCTGTAAAAGTAATTTTACAGATTTGATGCACGCCCCTTTTCAGACTGTTCACTATTGAGGAGAGAGAGAAGGAAAGCAAATGACACCCTACAATTACATGCAACATAGGGGATGGGGGAATGGGGGTGTGCATGGTGTGTTTCCAGAGACTTCACCCTCATTTCAAATGCCTTTGAAAAAGAGGGCAAAGTCCTTGAAAACGAGTTTTGCACACCCCCTCTCCTGACATCCACCAGGCATTTTGATAGCTGTCATCCTCGTGTGCAGCTGAGAACGCCACCACTAATATCCATATCTTGAGCTGGCTGGCTCTCTGTCATCCTCAGTCTCTGTTTGCTCAGTAATGCCTACAGCTTCACACTGATCACAGATGCTTGGTCTCAGGTGTTCCCTATCTGTGCTGTTTCATGCTAACTTCAATGTAAGTGTGCTGCTTATTTTAATATAGTGATTTTTTAAAATTTTATTTAAAACTGACCTCAGCACCCAGCTGTTTATTTTCTTCTATATTAAGGTGATCCTACCCAGATCTTTTGTGGGAGCTGCAGAGGTTCCAGTCTCGATCCCTTCTTCTGCTCAGCCATCCATCAATTACTCTTTCATCCATCCATCAAGTTGCCTCATTCCTTTCTTTACACTGTTGATGGTCTACAGATACAGATTTAAGTTCCAATGGCCCAAGTGACTCTGCACTTCTCCTAGGAGTGCCCTATGTACTGTGTACTTGTACATTCTTTGGATTTGCTAGTATGCATCACATACTAGCACATTATGAAAGACTTACCCTGAAACAAAGCCCTCCAGTGGTGCGCTGTCACTGCTGCAGAGGTTTCAATCTTAACCCGCTCTTCCTTCTGGGTTCGCAAGCTGCAGCTGCTTGAATGGCAATGCTGCGATTATATCATCTCGGCCGCAGCACACAGCTCTGAAGGAACGGCATGGATCAGCGGTGTTTTCACAAGCACAGAACGCTGTTTCCAGAGCAGGAAGTGGAGGAGATCCCAGCTGCCTGGTGTGGACCACACAGGGGAAATGACGTCACTCGGTGGGGGTACCTCGATGTGAGGACAGGAGAGAAACAAGGCTATGCACTCGGAGCATACAGCTCCTACTACTGGCCTGTTAGTGTCTGAAGCGGAAGCGGCTTAAATGCAGTCCAATCATGACTATAGGACTACAAGCACCAGGGAATCAAAGTCATATGTATAGGGCAGTAATAAAGCACATATATATCAATGACAATTGTGGAAATTATGAAGAAACTTTAGTGTTAAAGGACACAAGTATTAAAAGACAACAACTGGTATGGAAATTACTATCTTAGGACATTGAGAATGTAAAGGGATATATATATGTGTCATTATTTAAAAATCTCTATGGAATACACATATATATATATATATATATATAAAATATACCAAAAGTACATGTGAAGATGGGAAATAATAATCGATTAATATCATGTACATATATATATATATATATATATATATATATATATATATATATACACACACATACATATACATATACACACATACGGGAGGGTCAAGGGTGAGGGGACTACACATATACATTCCCATAAATATATACATATATATACACACACAAAACCTTTGAACTAGAGACCTCAAGGAAAAAATAAACCAAATTGAATTAAAATAAAAATAAAAAAGGGGTGGGGAAGGGAGAGGGAAAGAAATAAAAAGAAAAGGGGGGGGGGGCAAAGGCATTTTTATAGTTTACTCTATGGTAGTTTACTTACTACTGATCTCAAAACCACCACCCCCAGGATAGAACTATACGAAATCCAGATTAAAGGACCATAAGGGTCTGCTGTAGGAAATAATGATAAAAAAAATAAATATTAACATAGTGAGAAAAGGAGACATCAGAGAACATCGGGCAATATATGCACTATTATAAGTTCTATACATATTACAATATCGCGTGGATTTCAATCTCTTCATTGAGTCCCCCAGGCTAGAGTGTATTGAGGGAATAAATCCAGAACGTCTCTTGTTGACATAACCGTTTATATCGTTCTGCAAGGGGTAGACTGTTAGAAATTGACTTCATCGCCGATACTTTTTGCAGGGGATGTTTGGTGTTTGGTTAAAAAACGTTTGGGTACACTGCATGTCACACCCTTCCTCAATAAATCGTCTATGCTCACCAAAAAATTTACGCAGTCCTCCCTACATATACTAAGCCGCAAGGACGGGTTAAACAGTAGACCACATATTCGCTGGAGCAATTGTGGAACTCTTTGAATGTGTAAGTCTTACCCTTGGCTGTAAAATGTTTTTGACCATGTTCTATGTATTGGCATTTCAAGCAAAGTTTCTTCTAACATTCGAACATGCCTACCAGAGGTATCAACGGGATGTCGTTTTTGTGTGTTGGTTGAGAGGGTTTAATTTTACTCTTGGTGCAATTTTGCTTTGTATATTTTTGGCTTTCCAATATGATACTTTAGGTTTGAGTATGATGACATCTTTTAAGAAGGGATCCTCATGCCAAATGGACCAGTGTTTGAACAGGATACCTTCCATATTTTTATATTTGGTATGGGACTGTGTAGTAAACTGTATGATTTGTGCTTGGTTATTACTGTTTTTTTCTTTTTGGGGTGGGTTTTTATAGTGTTCAAAAGCTTTAGGCACTAACGGAGGTGGAAAACCTTTCTCAAGGAATTTGGTACTAAGGAGCTCTCCCTAACTGTCAAAATCAATTTCCAGAGCACAATTGTTTTGAATTCTGTAGAACTGACTTTTTGGAATATTGTTAATCCATTTGGGAAGGTGGCAGCTTCTATAGTGGAGAAATTAGTTACCGGCCGTGGGTTTAACATAATTAGTTGCATGAATGGTGGTGTCATCATGGCATAGCTCCAGATCCAGAGAAGCCAGTTTCTCTGGGTCTGTGATGTGAGTGAAGGAGATACCCAGTGAGTTAGTGAGTTGGTGTTACAATAGGATAGGAATTGCAAAAAACACAGTCACTTCCAGCGCTAATAGGTCTTCCAAGGTGTGGAGTTACAGATGTCAAATAAAATGGTGGTGTAAAAGGTATATATGGTATCCAAAACTGGGTGGATGCTGCCTTCCTCAGATGGGGTAATCAGAAAGGAACTACAAGAAAAACAGAAATGGAAGGCGCGCACACCTAGTGCATTACCAAAGATAATTTAATAATAAAAAATTTTTATATAAAAGTGAGTACTCACAAAATGCAACTGACAAAAGGCCATATAAACAATGCATGGACATGCACAGAACACGGGGTACAGCTAATGCGTTTCGGGGGCGCACCCCCTTCCTCAACCTAGCTCTGAGGAAGGGGGAGCACCCCCAAATGCATTAGCTGTACCCGTGTTCTGTGCATGTCCATGCATTGTTTTTATGGCTTTTTGTCAGTTGCATTTTGTAAGTACCCACTTTTATATAAAACATTTTTATTATTAAATTATCTTTGGAAATGCACTAGGTGTGCGCACCTTCCATTTCTGTTTTTCTTGTAGGATAGGAATTGGTCCACACTGTCAATGGTGCCATCCCAGATCCCATGATTATTATATTGTCAATATACCATCCGTAATAAACGACCTGGGAGGCGAAATGGTTGTGGTCACTAACATACTCCAATTCCCAGAGGCCCATTGCTAAATTCGTATAGGTAGAGTCAAAATTAGCCCCCATGGCTGTACCATTAGATTGTAAATAAAATTGTCCATCTAATTCAAAATAATTATGATGTAAACAGAAAGCAGTGGCATCTAATATTAACTGGGCTTGCCTAGGATTGATCCACGGATCCTTACCAAGGAAATGTTCAATGGCCATTAGTCCTACTTTATGTGGTATTGACGTATAGGGATGAGCCGAACACCCCCCGGTTCGGTTCGCACCAGAACCTGCGAACGGACCGAAAATTTGCACGAACGTTAGAACCCCTTTGATGTCTATGGGACTTGAACGTTCAAAATCAAAAGTGCTCATTTTAAAGGCTAATTTGCTTGGTATTGTCCTAAAAAGGGTTTAGGGGCCTGGGTCCTGCCCCAGGGGACATGTATCAATGCAAAAAAACTTTTAAAAAAGGCCTTTTTTTGGCAGCAGTGATTTTAATGATGCTTAAAGTAAAAAAAAAGTGAAATATTCCTTTAAATATCATACCTGGGGGGTGTCTATAGTATGCCTGTAAAGTGGCACATGTTTCCCGTGCTTAGAACAGTCCCTGCACAAAATGTCATTTTTAAAGGAAAAAAGTCATTTAAAACTGCTTGCGGCTTTAATGTAATGTCGGGTCCTGGCAATATGGATGAAAATCAGTGAGACAAGCACCATGGGTACCCCCCAGTCCATTACCAGGCCCTTTGGGTCTTGTATGGATATTAAGGGGAACCCCACACCCAAATTAAAAAAGGAAAGATGTGGGGACCCCAGGCCCTAAATACTCTGAACAGCAGTATACAGGCGGTGCAAACAAGACAGGGACTGTAGGTTTGTTGTTAAGTAGAATCTGTAATTTTGAACTGGTACATTTCTAACGTGTTTAGCTCCAGCCAAAAAATCTATTTTAAGCTTTTTGGAAAACATAGGGAAGGGTTATCACCCCTGTGACATTTGTTTTGCTGTCTGTGCTCCTCTTCAGAAGATTTCACCTCACTTTTTGTCCCAATGACAAATGTTTTTTGAAAATTTGGGTTTTTTTGTGAAACAAGGATTGGTGATAAAGCATCAGTGGAAAGGAGAAATGTTTTTCCCATATTAACTCTTACAGGAGAGAATTTCCCTTCCTAGGGGTAGATTTCATCTCACTTCCTGTTGTCTCCTTCCGTTTGCAAGTAGGAGTCATTTGTAAGTTGGATGTTTGAAAGTAGGGGCCTGCCCTATATACTCAGCAGAAATTTGGGCCTTAGGTGTTGTTGTGGCCACAACACTGTAAGCCCTCACAGGGCCCTGCTGTGAAATATTAGATCAAGAATTTTAATTACATGCCCCTGTTGAACAGGGGCAGAAAAATTGGGCCTTTGGTGGTGGTGCTGGTGCCACAGCACTGTAAGTCCTCACTCGCTCTTGGTGGGTGCAGAAACGGGCCCTGCTGTGAAATATTAGATCAAGAATTGTAATTACATGCCCCTGTTGAACAGGGGCTGAAAAATTGGGCCTTAAGCACTGATGCTGGTGCCACAACACTGCAACCCCACACAGATACTCTAGTTGGAACGCAGGAACGAGCTCTGCTGCAAAGTATTGCCTCAAAAATTGTAATTACACGCCCCTGTTAAACAGGGGCTGAAAAATTGGGCCTTAGGCACTGGTGCTGGTGCCACAACAATGCAAACCCTCACAGATACTCTAGTTGGAATGCAGGAATGAGCCCTGATGCACAGTATTGCATCAAAAATTGTAATTACACGCCCCTGTTAAACAGGGGCTGAAAAATTGGGCCTTAGGCACTGGTGGCGGCACCCAGAACCAAAAATGTTCTTACAAGCTATCAGCGTGATCATTGAGGAGGAAGAGGATAATTACTCAGGATAGTCACTCAGCATCAGCATAGGCAGTCTTTGAAGGGATCTGAGATTTCAAAAAAAATTATTCGGTTACATCAGCATCAGGTGCTTGGTAGCTGGTGGTGATCCAAGACTGATTCATTTTTATGAAGGTCAGTCAATCGACCGAGTCGGTGGACAGACGCACCCTGTGATCAGTTACAAAGCCTCCTGCAGCACTGAATGTGCGTTCCGAAAGAACGCTGGATGCAGGACAGGCCAGTAGCTCAAATGCATACTGTGCAAGCTCTGGCCAGTGATCCATCCTCAAGACCCAGTAACCCAGAGGATTTTCCGTGGGAAAGGTGTCCAAGTCAGATCTTGCCCCTAGGTATTCCTGCACCATGTAAAACAGACGCTGGCGATGGTTGCTGGAACTGATCATACCTTGGGGCTGCGGACTAAAAAATTGTCTGAACGCATCAGTCAGACGGCCACCTTCTCCACCGCTCCTTCTTTGACTGACTGAAGCCTCAGCAACACATTGTCCAGAAACAGGAGTTTGTAACCTTCCAGTCTCTGGGAACGCATTGCACAGACCTTTCTGCAAGGCCTCCCGAAGATGTTTCATCCCCTGCTCCCTCTGCGACGGCAAGATAAGGTCCGCAACCTTACCCTTGTAACGTGGATCAAGGAGAATTGCCAGCCAGTATTGGTCCTTCTCCTTGATACCACGAATACGAGGATCCTTACGCAGGCTTTGCAGGATCAGGGAGGCCATGCAGCGTAGGTTTGCTGAGGCATTCTGTCCGGAGTCCTCTGGGTCACTAAGGATGACATGGTCCGCAGCCACCTCCTCCCAGCCACGTACAAGTCCATGTGTTTCTTGGGACTGATCCCTTAAAGACTGCTGTTGATGCTGAGTGCCAGGCTCCACATCCATACTGACACAATCCTCCTCCTCCTCCTTCTCATCCTCGTCCTCCTCCTGTGTGATTGGCGGGCACGCAGGAACACTGTCTGGATAAAGGGGGCCTTGAGAGCTAAGGAAGTCCTCCTCTTCCTGCCTCT